>NC_134875.1:101849981-102594981 GCF_049852395.1 Peromyscus maniculatus bairdii
TTTTCAATTCCTGAACTTTTAATTTATATCATATTTTATAGGTCTTTAATTAATATGGCAAGAAATACTAAAATGTATATATTTTTGGAATTATACCATGACTGAAAAATTTTTCCTATTATCAGGACTACTTACATAATTATTTTATTTTAGTACTACAATATATGCTATCAAATATTTGCCTATCTCCATCATCATTTTCTTGCATCTGTTAGTGCATAATGTCTGTTAAATACATGAAAGATTAAGATAAAAGATTGCTGATCTTAAAAAAAAGATGTCTTGATAAAAATATTCCAATATTTGTAACATGTAAAAAAAATCATACAAATGTTCCAGGAGAGCAATTAGGTTACTTTAAAAGATCTGTCTACCTTCTACTCTGGTGATGGGATGACCAAACACCCTAATAGTTGTGTCAGAAACACCATCCAAGGACTGAGGAATCTGGATGCAGACATCCACGGCTGGGCCCCAGTTGGAGCGCCGGGAGTCTAATTGGTGAGAAAAAGGAGGGTTTATATGAACGAGAATTGTTGAAACCAGGGTTGGATAAAGCACAGGCACAAATAGCCAAACGAATGGAAACACGTGAACTATGAACCAAAGGCTGAGGGGCCCCCATCTGGATCAGGCCCTCTGAATAGGTGAGACAGTTGATTGGTTTGATCTGTTTGGGAGGCATCGAAGCAGTGATACCAGGTTCTGTGCTCATTGCATGAGTTGGCTGTTTGAAACCTGGGACTTATGCAGGGACGCTTGGATTAGTGGGGGAGGAGGGGCCTGGACCTGCCTGGACTGAGTCTACCAGGTCGATCTCAGTCCTCAGGGGAGGCTTTGCCCTGGAGGAGGTGGGAATGGGGAGTGGGCTGGGGGGAAGGGGAGGGAGGCAGGAAGGGGGAGAACAAGGGAATCTGTGGCTGTTATGTAGAACTGAATGGTATTGTAAAATAAAATAAAAGGAAAAAAAGAAAAAAACTCATAAAGATGGAAAATACAGAGGGAATCGAGATCCTAAAAAAAAAAAAAGATCTGTCTACCTTAAAGATATAACAAAGGATTGAAAATTTCAGTATCATAAAGAATGTAATTAAATTTCATAAATTTCAAAAATAATGAAAGAAAAATTAGTATCCTTAAAATGTATAGAAATTATATATACCTGTTAGAAACTATAAAGTGAAAAATAATATAATTGCAGGAAATACCCACGAATTAATTCTAATATTAAAAAAATAAAAAAACCCTGCCATCTTTATATTTGTAGTTGATCTTACCTTATATGTTTATATAAAATTTAAGAAAAATACAAGAATTGTGCAGGTAATAAGTATGTTCAAATGAAGACATATTTTTAATAAAATTATGGAATATTGTGAGTATATGAGCAATGAAGTACAGATGTTCTCACACTAATGCAAGGTGAAAATAAGTCAATAAAATTAATGAGATGGGAAAACACATGTAAATTATGTTGAAGATTTAGAGACAGAAAATTAATACAAGATTTTTTCAAGAGATTTTTAAGTGTGTTGTGAGAGCAGAATAAAACTATTCAGGCAAAAAGTAGGGTAATACACATGTATGTATGTGTATACATGTCAATATATGATTATTAATGTTTCATATTTATGAAAACATTTCTTACATAAAACACTCTATTCTTTGGAAAAATTAGTTGTATCATTTTGATATATAAATTTTTATTTAGTCAATCACCAAAAACAAAATCAGATAGCATCATTTTTTAAAATGATATCCTAAAAGCTACAGATAAAGTGATACAAATAAAATGGTTTCACTTTTTAGTCAGAGTGAGAAATTAGAAGTCCAGGTACTCTATAGGAAAAGAAAACATGAATATATATTAAAGACAGACTAGAGGTGGAAATAATGTCTGAGACCTGAAGAGTACTTGCTGCTTTTCCTGATAATCCAAAATTTCTTCCAAGCATCCAAGTTGGGTGACACACAATTACATGTAACTTCAATTCCAGAAGCTCCAACACCTTCTTCCAGCCTCTGTGGATACCCCCACACATGCCTATTATCTTGTAGATACATATATACACATATGAATATCTATTTTAAATGGGGAGGATTAGTTTTTGCTTTGTTTTGCAAGGCAGCTACTATACTGTACTAGGACATTTAGGTTGAGTCTTCACATTTACAATAGCATGTTGAAAAAAAATCCCTCACAGAAGTTTCCAGAACTTTATGTGTAAGTTGATTCCCAATCTAGTCAAGTCGACAACTAAAACTATCAATTTTAACATATATGCATACACAAATAGATACTTTTAATTCACCTGTCCCTACATTCTCTCTTTTCTCGCTAAAAAATCTGTATCAGTAACACCATTCAATTCAGCAAATTTTATCTCTTGCTTCTTAGTTGCTATTTAGAAATAATTACCTATATGTTCAGAATGCCATGCCATTCTCTACCTTTGGAAGAAGATATTTAACCTGAAAATTCCATGAGGTTCACCACATCTGATCTATATAATATTTCTGTTAGTTCAGTGTGCTTTCTGGATGGTGTTTCAAGAGGAATATCAGATGTGTTGAGTTTGTTCTTGTAAATGTGCTCCTCTGAGAAGAAATATTTCTGTGAGAATTTTTCAAGACACCTATGCACAGAAGATCATGCAAGAACAAATATTCCATTGTGATGGTTTACTGAATATGTGTGTGTGTATGTGTGTGTGTGTGTGTGTGTGTGGTGTGTGTGTGTGTGTGTGTCTGTGTGTATGTATGTTTCTGTTGAGCCTATGATGAGTTCAAGCAAATGAATATAAATTGGAGATATTAATAAAGTACTGTCATGGGGTCTCCAACAATTTATCACACTTTATAATCAGTATTTCAATGCTAACAAAAATGTTAGGGTGAACCTGTAAAGAAATAAAAACCACATAATTTGTATGAGTGCATAAAAGTTGAAAATTGTAGCCATGTTCAAATATCTACCCAATTTTCAAATTCATAGTGAAGAATTTGTGGCTATTCTAACTATATAAAAGTATAGTGAGATGCATAGACTTTGTATCTGCCTAATTTCTCTCCATGATGTCATTTATTTTCAGTATCTTTATAGTAAAATTTTAAATATAAAATAGGTTGGACAATTTTTCCTCTGCGCAATCTTCTAATTTACCATGAGTTAAACATAGTATTTCAAAAAACTCTTTTAAGAGAATTTGCTAAATACTGGCATTTGTGAAAGATCAAAGACAAGAGAATATACAAGTAGAAAGACTTAGGAAATCAGCTAATGCAGAACTGATCTTCATACGTAGAAACAAGTGGTTGAAAGAAAGTAGGCAATTTCTGAGTAAGCATGTGTGGGGATTATTTTATGTATTTGACAAATACCTGTCTTGACGTTTTCTACTAAAGAGTTTTGTTAATTCTTGGCAAGTTATTCTTGACATCTGACATTTGTGTAGACTTATATAGAAAAAATTTTGTTGAGAAATAGGATGGATTGTGGACTTATCATTCTATGATATCTCATTAAATATAAAACAAGGATTATGATCATTTAAATATATTCATTATGCATTTAGTTAAGACAGGTATATGGATATTTCATTTTAAGAAGAAGAATAGTCCAGGAATTTAGGCAGGTCCTGGTGAAACACCCTGCTTTCCTCCTTCCTGAGGAAACCCCCAGAATCCCTGCACAGCCCATCCCCATTTCTAAGTGTCAACTCTCAATACCTAAGAACACATATTACCCAGAACCAGAGATGCTGGTATCTATGCATATTAGGATCCAAGAAGAATTTCCTACCAGGCAACATCTACCACACTCTCTTAAGAAAAAAAGATTTAATAGAAACCAAGGAAAAAACACCCACCAAACAAAGACAAAACTAGATATCAGCACCTAGAAGACAATCTTCTCAAAGCTGCATGTCTAGATGCCAGGGTAAAAAAAAAATCAGTGACTTCCAAGGACAGGATGTTTCCACTAGAACCCAGCAACTCTACCACAGTGGGATATTAGTATTCAATGCACCTGAAGCAAAAAACAAATATCTTAAAATAGCCTTTAAAAATATGATAGAAGTCCTTAAAGATGGGATGAGTAAACCCCTTAAATAACTCTATGAAAACAGAAACACACAGTGGAAGACAATGAATGAAACAGATCAAAACATGAAAGTGAAAATTAAATCAATGAAGAACACTCAAAATAAAGGAAATTGGGAATGAAAATTTTAATAACTCTAATAAAACTAGAGACACACTCCTCACCAAGAGAATATAGGAGATGAAAGGCATTTAAAATATGACAGAAGAAGTGGGTCAAAAAATGTTGAACCAAAACCAAAAATCCTGACACAAAATATCCTGGAAATTGGAGACACTATGAAAACACCAAATCCTAAGAAAAATATGAATAGAAGAATGAGAAGAAATAAAGGTCAAAGTCACAGAAAATATTATCAACAAAATAATAGAAGAAAATTTCCCCAACCTAAAAGAGACACTTATCAAGGTACAAGAAGCACATCCAACACCAAATAGACTGGACTAGAAAAGAAATTCTCTTCATTATGTAATAACCACTAAACATACAGAACAAAGAAAGAATATTAAAACCTTAAAGGAAAAAAGACCAATAGCATATACATGTTGACCTAAAAGAGTAACACCTGACTTCTCAATGGAGACTCTAAAAGACAGAAGAGTTTGAACATATGTTCTACAGACTCTAAGGGACCACAAAAGATTGCAAAGAACACTATACTCAGGAAAACATTTAGTCACAAAGAATGGAGAAAGTAAAATATTCCATGATAAAACCAAATTTAAGCAATTTCTGTCTACAAATCTAGTTTTACAAGAAGCCACTAGTAAGAAAACTCCAACTTAAAAAGATTAACAGAGGTGAAACACAAACACACACACACACACACACACACACACACACACACGCATGCACGCACGCACGCACGCACACACACGCACCACAACAGCAAAATAACATGAATCAAAAAACACTGGTCATTAATATCTCTCAGCATCAATGGTCTGAATTATCCAATAAAAGGACACAGACTAGGAGAATAGATGCATAAAACAGGATCCATTCTTATGCCTCATCTAAGAAACAAATCTTACCATCAAGATTAGACATCATCTCAGAATAAAAAGATAGGAAAAGATAATCCAAGCAAATGGACTTAAGAAGCAAGCTGGACCCTGAAATCAATAAAAGAGAAACAGTAGTAATTAGATACATATATATAGATAGATGGATGGATAGATAGATAGATAGATAGATAGATAGATAGATAGATAGATAGATAGATAGATAGAAGCAATGAAATAAATAGTTGGAAGTTTTTTGACAAAATCAATGGATTGACAGATTTTTAACTAAAATGTGGAGAGAGAATATCAAAATCAACAAAATTAGAAATGACAGTGGGGTATAATATAGACAAAGGAAATATACCTGTACTCCACTAAATAGGAAAATCTAAAATAATAATAATTAATAATAATAATAATAAATCAACAAAATAAGGAATACTTCTCTCAATACTTACCACATAACAAGGTTAATTCAAGACCAGATAAGCAATTTAAACAGATCTATAACTCATAGTGAAATAGAAGCAGTAAATAAATTTTGCCACAAAAAGAAAGCTCAGGACTACATGGTTTAATGGCAACAATTTACCAAAATTTCAAAGAAGAGTTGTTGCCATTATTGCACAAAATAGAAACAGAATCATTTTATAAGGCTACAGTGACCTTGATACCCAAACCATGGAAAGATTCAACAAAGAGGAAAATTACACACCAATTTTCCTCATGAACATAGATGTGAAACTACTCAATAAATATTTGTACACCAAACACCGTGTACATATCATGTACCATGATCAAGTAGGTTTCATTATTGAAAGGAGGGAGGATTCAACATATGAAAATCTGTCAATGTAATCCAACATATAAACAAACTGAAAGAAAAAAATCACACGATTATCTCATTGGGTACAAATAAGGCCTCTAACAAAATCCAACATACTTTTATGATAAAAGTCTTCAAGAGAGAATGGATACAAGGGTCATCCCTAAACATAATAAAGGCAATTTACAGCAAACCTATAGCCAACATCAAATTTAATGGAGAGAAACTCGAAGCAATTCTCCTAAAATCTGGAGCAAGACAAAGTTGTCCACTATCTCTGTATCTGTCCAATATAGTACTTGAAATCTTAGCTAGAGTAATAAGAGAACTGAATGAGATCATGGTGATACAAATTGGGGAGGAAAAGTCAAAATATCTTTATTTGCAGATGATATAAAAGTATAAATAAGTGACCTGAAAATGGAGTCATCTCCTACAGCACTTTCAGCAATGAAGCTGGATACAAAAGTAACTCCCAAAAATCAGTAGTCTTCCTACTTTCAAATGACAATTTGAGAAAGAAATGGGGGAATTACCACTTTTTAGAGTAGTATCACATAATATAAAATACATTGGGGTAACTCTTACTAAGCACGTGAAAGACTTCTATGACAAAAACTTTAAGATATTGGACAAAGAAATTGAAAAAGATATCAGAAGATGGAAAGACTTCCTATTCTGTTGGATATATTGGACTAACTTAGCAAAAATGGCCATCCTACCCAAACAATCCACAAATTCAATTAACCCCCCATCAAAATTCCAATACAATTCTTCACAGATCTTGAAAGGATTGTTCTTCAGCTTCATATGGAAACGTACACACACAAAAAAATAAATAAATAAGACAAACAAACCAAAAAACCAGGAAGGATCTTTAACTAAAACAGAAGAAAACAAATAAAATGCAAACAAAACAACAAAAAAGTGCTGGAGTTATCATCATCCCAGTTTTCAAGTTGTACTACAGAACTATAGTCATAAAAACAGCATGGAATTGGCACAGAGATACAATGATCAGGAAAACATAATTGAAGATCCACACACCTATGCAAAGTGATGTTTGATAAAGATGACAGAAACACATACAGGGAAAGTAAAGCATCTTTAACAAATGGTCCTGGTCAAACTGTACTGCTGAATGTAGTAGAATTCAAATACATTCATAGTTATAATACTGAACAAAACTATAACAAATACATCAAAGATCTCAACATAAAACCAAATACACTGAACTTGATAGAAAAGAAAGTGGAGAATAGCCATGAACTCAGGGCATAGAAGACTTCCTGAAGAGAACACCATTAGTTCAGTCACTATATCAACAATTAATAAATAGGACATCATGAAACTAAAAACCTTTTCCCATTCTGCAAGGCAAAGGACACCATCATTTGGACAAAGCACCAGCCTCCTAAATTGGAAAAAAAAAAATATCAACTACACATCTGTTGCAGAGAGCATAAAAAAATGTTAAGAACTAAAAGATCTAGAAATCAATAAAACAAATAACACAATCAATAATGTGGCACAGATCCAAAAAGAGAATTCTCAATGAAAAAACTCAAATTGCTGAGCAATACTTAAAGAAATATTCCACATCCTTAGCCATCATGGAAATGCAAATCAAAACAATTTTGAAATTTCATTTATACCCATTTGAATGGCTAATTTCAATAAAACAAATGACAAGTTATGCTGGTGGAAATGCAAACTTTAACAGCCACTATGAAAATCAGTGTGATGATTCCTCAGGAAAATGGAAATCAATCTACTGTGTAATCCATCTACACTATTCCTGGACAAATACACAAAGACCACTTCATTCAACCACAGATAAACTTTCTCTATCTGTATATTTATTCATAATAGCCAGAATTTGGAATCAACCTAGATCCCATCAAGAATATGTGGTATGTTTACATAATGGAGTAATAGCCATTAAAAATAAAATAAAGGATGGAAAAAGAAAAATCATCCTGAGTGAGGCAACTCTGAACCAGAAAGATAAATATGACCAGTCCCTTCATCAGAGAAGCTTCCTCCTGAAACAGATGGGAACAAATACAGAGATCCACAGTCAGGCATTATGCAGAGAGTGAGAGACCTTGGAACACTGGGAAACAAATAGATCCCTTCCTCAAGTCCCTCCCCTCTGGGATCAGGTAACATGGTGGAAGAGGTTGCATGAAGATTTTAAAAGCCAGAGTGGATGGAGAACACCAAGAAACAATTCCCTCTAGTTCAACCTGACAAAAGCACATGTGAACTCAGAGACTGAGGCAGTATGAATAGGTATTATATACAGTTGCACCAAATTGGGACCTAGAGCTGAAAGAAGTGAACACATTCACCCATCTATAACCCAGATAAAAACACACTTGCAAATAAAATTTAGTTTCCTCCAAGATAGTCTCACTAGAGAAACTACTTTTAAGAGTAGGCAGAAGGTGATGGCTTATAGAAAATGAACTCAACTGAATCTTGGAAGGCTCATTGTCTCATAATACCATGTCAGGATTTTTCATAAATGTATTTTTTCTTCTCCAGATCCGTTGCAATCATAGTATATCTTCCAGTTTAGTGTGTTTGTGGGACCCCTGAATGTGCAAATGAGTTGGATATTTTCCTTCTGTTTTTCTTGTTTGTTTGTTTTTATTTTCCAATTCCCATGTGCTAGTTTTTGTTTTATCCTATTGTATATTATCTTATTATAATCCCTTAAAATCCCGTTTGTTTTCTAATGAGAGACAGAAAACGGATAAGTCCAAGTCCAGATGGTAGGGAATATATATATATATGGAGATAGATAGATAGAGAGAGAGAGAGAGAGAGAGAGAGAGAGAGAGAGAGAGAGAGAGAGAGAGACAGAATGCCAAATTAAGTGGTGTTGGCCTTTGCTTATTTTTGGCATACCCTCTTTTCATAATGTGGGGATTTAAATAGAAGAGCATAGAATGATAAGTACTGAAGAATGCATAAATTTTAAAAATTAAATAAAATGAGAGATAAAATCATTATCCTGGTTCCAGAAATATATTCATATTTTTTATTGTTAAATGATCCTTAAACTACAGGAGAATCAAAAGGAAGAATAGTATTCTGGCATCATCAATGTGAGATAGACAAGTGTGTGACTTACTAGTAGTCTAGGAAAGGGATATATTTTGAAAGAACAGTCATTTTAAAGTTTTTTTTGTTGTTGTATGAAACATTTTTTCTAAAGTTATCACAGTATGATAAAACATACGCTTAATGAAAAAGTGATAAGATTTGCACTGTGTCATATAGCACCTTCAAAGTGTTCTGAAAATGGATTGCTGTATACATTTGGAACTAAGACAACCAGTAAGCCAAAACAGTATATTATATGCACTTCCAATATGGGCATACTGGTATCCTTTGCCACTTGAGTAGATTTTTTCCTCTTATTCTTTGATAGCTTGGAGAGAAAAGAAAATAACTTTACTGTGCTATTTTATAGTTTTGTTGTTCATGTATTTCATTCAACTTCTTCAGGATCAGCTTCCAAAGATTCATTCATTCATTCAAATCAGCCTTGGGCTTCACTTATCTCTAATCCCCTCAAATCATGTTCAGATGGATGCTATAAAACAGTGGCTGTAGCTAGAGTTTTCCTGCCTTGCCCACAGTCAGGACAAATCTTTGTCACCCTCCAGTCCCACAACCGCTCAGACCCAACCAAGTAAACACAGAGACTTATTTTGTTTACAAACTGTATGGCCGTGGCTGGCTTCTTGCTAACTGTTCTTATAGCTTAAATTAATCCACTTCCACAAATCTATACCCTGCCATGCGGCTCATGGCTTACCGGCATCTTCACATGCTGCTTGTCCTGGTGGGCGGCTGGCAGTGAGTCCTTCTGCCTTCCTGTTCTTTTATTTCTCCTCTCTGTTAGTCCCTCCTATACTTCCTGCCTAGCCATGGGCCAATCAGGTTTTATTTATTGACCAATCAGAGCAACTTGACATACAGACCATCGCCCAGCACAGCCAAGTGCAGACCATCTCAGACACCTGCACTCAGGCCAGTGCTCCTAATCATCCTCTATGCGGATCTGCTGGGTAAAGCCACGAGGAACCCAAGAACGGGCTCCCACAGGACATACAGAACATCCCACAACACTTTAAATTTCCTTAACCTTCCATTCCAGCAGTTATCTTATGATTTTTTTATGTCCTACTCAACCACAAATTTTTAGTTTCTTTGAGTTTGGTCTTCAGTGGAACCTTTCAGGATGCACCAAGAAATATCCATTAATAAAGGGAGCAAGCAAATAAGACATATTTCCACATCACTCATGCATTGATATCCTAGGATGTACCTACTCCCATTGCTGAAATGTCCATGATATTTAACTTTTTAAATAAAATTATTACCTAAAATGTGCTTTAATTTAATATACAGCTTATATTTTTCTTTTCCATGTGTGTATGCATATATTTTATTATTTTTACCAACTCACAAATAATTTAATTCTTCTACTCTTTGAAAATATCTCAGTAAGTCATTTTTGCTAAAAAGTAAGCGGGCTTACTACAGACATGCAAACAGGGACAATTGGACACAGTAAAATATTACAAAATATACATCTTAAAATGTGACATGAGCCAGGCGGTAGTGGCACACGCCTTTAACCCCAGCACTCGGGAGGCAGAGCCAGGCAGATTTCTGTGGGTTTGAGGCCAGCCTGGGCTACCAAGTGAGTTCCAGGAAAAGGTGCAAAGCTACACAGAGAAACCCTGTCTCGAAAAAACAAACAAACAAACAAACAAACAAACAAACAAACAAACAAACAAAAGCAACACCTTTGCCGGGCAGTGGTGGCACACGCCTTTTATCCTAGCACTCGGGAGGCAGAGGCAGGCTGATCTCTGAGTTCGAGGCCAGCCTGGGCTACCAAGTGAGCTCCAGGAAAGGTGCTGCAAAGCTACACAGAGAAACCCTGTCTCGAAAAACTAAAAAAAAAAAAAAATTATAAAAAAAAATGTGACATGAATTTTGGTTGAGGAGACCTTGTGGGACACATTCATTGTGCTGTGCTTTTCAGGGGAAAAGGGTGGGCTATATATGTACATAATACACTATATATATATGTATGCAATTGTCAAATAATATTTTAATAAATAAACCACATCAGCTGTTTTTAAATAGTTTTATTGCTGAATTCTTCCTTTTGTGAAAATATAAACACCAGTCAAGCAGTAGACCATACTCAGTAAAAAAAAAAAAAAGTACTTACAGTAAAGTATGGGCCTCTACTTTTCTTGGAATTTGCTATAGAAATATATTCAAGTGACAATGATGTCAAATAGTATGATTGCAGACATTCTTCTAATCTAAGTAAAAATTTTGTAAAACAGATAAAGAATTTTTTCTTTCCAAACACTATGAATAATACTTTGCATTTTTGCTTTGAGAGAGAGATTATTTTAGTAAAACTATAATGTCAATTTAATCAAAAAAGAAACTAAACTATTTGTAGTTCATCTGTTATATCTTCAATTTAAATTTGTTTTTTCTACTGTTACTTTCTACTAGAAACAGATTAAACATTTTCATTTCTTTTTTTTCTTTGTTTCTTTGACAAATAAGACATCTTACTCACCAACTTCAGAGAAGATCATGATAAATGATAGAAGAAGTGTAATTTTTCACAGAAAAAGGCATATAACATATTGGATATAATAGACCATGGGCAAGAAGTAAAACTAATGCCCAGAAAAAAGAATATTGTCCATTCAAGATGGAACAATTTAGTAACAATCACTTCATACAATTCATATGTATGAATTATAAATTATATATTTGTACATATGCTATACATTTCTTGTAGTTCATCTATTACTATATGTATTTTATTTCTCTCCTTTTGAATGGCGGCAGATTTGTGTATCCCAATTTTATATTTCTGCTACTATAAAAAATACCTGGACCATAATCAACTCTGGGGGAATAGAGTTTATCTGCTTATAATCCCAGGTTACAGCCAAACACTGAGGGAAACCAAGGTAGGAACTTTAAACAGCTAGTCACAGCATCTACAGTTAAAAGCCGAGAGAATGAACAAATACATGCCCACTTTGACTGTATACTCTGCTTAATTGAACTACTCTCATAAAATCCAACACCTGCTTCTAAGGGGATGGGGCTGATAACAGTGTGATGTGTCCTCACTGACAAGTCAATTTAAGATACTACCCTAATAACGTGTCTATAGGCCAATACATTTTAGAAAATATCTTACTGAGACACTCCTAATGATCTAGTATTACACTGCCATTCAAAATTGGTTATTATTATTTTTAATTTACTTTTTTGTGTCAAGAAGACATATGTGGAGTATGTTTCAATCTTTCCACATGCCTGAAGCTTAGATCTGACCATGAAAAAGTGAGGTTGTATGTGTGAGATATCATGTTAACATATAGTTCACCAAGTTTGGGTTTACTTCTGCAGGTGTAGTATTAAGAGCATATGTAATAATGAAAATACTTGAGCTGGACATGATTTTAAAACTATAGAGGAATCTTAAAGGTTTGAAAAATTCAAATCTAAAATGCTTATTTCAGTGAGCTTTTTGTTAAAATTAAGCAAAGTAAGTGCCTTGGTTACTTTTATATTGCTGCAATAAAGTACCATGACCAAAACAACTGACAGAAGAGTTAGTTTATAGGGGCTTACAGTTCCTATAAAAAGAAGAATGAAATAGAGAAATAGAAGTCTATGACCATGATGGCAGAAGCATGACAGCAGAAAAGCAATCATGGCATTGGAGAAGCTGAGTGCTACATCGCGTTCCATAAGTGAGAAGCCAAGTGAGTACACTAGGTATAGTTGGAGGCTTTTGAAACCCTAAATCCTCCTCCAGTGATATATCTTTTCAACAATCCATGCGTCCTAATCCTTCCCAAACAGCCACCAACTGACTGAATAATCAATTGCCTAAGAAGTATGTGGACTGTATCATCAATACAATCACAAGTTGTTTTCATTAGCTTTAAAAATTTTGATGAAAAGAGACATTTCAGCAGAATGGTAAATAGAGTAATAATGTTTTGTGCGAATTGTAATATTATAAGAATTTTTCTATATGTATTTATCTGCTAAAGTATTCTTTAAAATAAAAACAGTATATATTATTTAGTCTGCCATAAACAAGTGTACCTGTGAATATGTAAATAGTAGCTTCTGACTAATTTCAGAACCTTAATTTTCAAGTTTTATGTATATATGTCAATATATATGTGTATATATGCATTCATACACATGTATGTATATATGTGTATATATGTATACATATATGTAGATATAAAACAAATATTTATATATACAAAACCAAAAAATACTTCTTTACTTTTGGTAAATGCCATTCAACATTGATTTAATGATACAGATTTATTATTTTTATAGCAACAAAGGCTTTCTGTCAAATATGTATCTGGCTTAAAAACAGTACATAAATAATAAAATATATAGGATTATGACATACATATGGGAAATTTTTGATAATACTGCTGCTAAAAATCTGACTCAAAACTTGCCACAGGTGAAAAATATGCTCAAATTGTAATTTTGATATTAGCAAAATGTTTAGTCAAAATGAGCTCAATGGTTTTTATTTTATTTATTTGCTTTCAGACATCTTACTATTTTGGCAAAGTTCTCTGTTCCAAACTGTAACCTACTATTCTCCTGCAATATCCTCCACTCTCATATAGTAGAGACTACAGGTATCCACAATTTCACCCATCTTTGCTTTTCTTTTCATCATCTGGATAGAAGAACTAGACTTAATACAGAAAAAGAAGTTCATAATTACATTAATGAGCTTAATATGTTGATTCAATTTGTTCAATTATTTAATATTTATTAGGAAAAAACATAAAATAACAAAAATATTTCCATTGATGACTTCTCCAAGTCCTATCATAAATATAAAATGAATTATGTATTTGGGTTTATTAAATTTTCCTGATAATAATTATCTGCCTGCACTCTTGGGGATAATGACTAATACCAGTGAAGGGATAGAAATGTTTCTAATATACAGCTGAGACCTGCCTAGACATGAACAACAGTAGGAGGTTTGAAGTTATCACTTCATATGAAAGTTACAGTAACAGGCATCAACTTATTTGGTATGTCATTTAAATAAAACATGTTTAACTCCAAAGTTAGAGGAAAACGACCAGTAAATATTTTCATCATAGATTTTTTCAAATGGTTACTTGAAATAGTATATACTCAGTGTAAAAACATTAAAATTTCACAAATACCCACTGGGAACTAATTACCACTGTCACTCTAATTAATGTGCCCATATTACCATAGTTACATTTTTGCTATGTGAAAAAGCATAAGATATACTGGACTAGCACAGCTTTCCAAAGAAGACATTAATTTGGTATATAAAGGACACTTCAAATTTAAAAATGATGAGATAATATAAATCAAAGCCACAATAGATATCACCTTATACCTGTTGGAGAGCAGTTGCAACAGGATTAAAAACAGATTTGGTGAAGATGTGGAGGAAAGAGAATTCTTATTTCCAATGATGTAAAGAAAAAGTGATAGATCTAGCTTTCAGAACAGTAAGGAGTTTCATAAAAATTTGAACTATAATAACTCAATCTATGATTAATTTGTCATTGAGACACACACACACACATTTCATTATATCTTTCTTTAAGAATTCTCATTTCATTTTGAGAATGAAAATATTTACTTACTTAACTAAATTTTTTATGACATAGGTGACAAGATAACCAAGTAGAAAAATAACTGGTATCAATTTAATGCTCATTTTTCTACTTTTTTCAAGACACACATTTTCTTAATATTTAGAAAATAAACATCTCCATAAACACATCTGCTTTTGCCTTTTAATGTAAACATATGAAATATTGACAGTTTTGCCAGCCTAAACTTGCAGTTTCCATTTCAGGATTTGTTTAGAACAATACCCAGTATACAAAATCTGGGGGGTTGGCATTTAGGAAGTTTGGAGACAGAGTCGAGGAAATAGTAGACTTTAAGGAAAGGGGAAGTTTCATGAACTGGGTGGAGGGGAGTGAGTAGTTGATGCAACAATGAAGAAACTGACAGAGAAAATCTCAGGTGTTTTTGAAAAGGGACTGAGGATGTAGTACAGAAAGAGTTCTGAACACTGTTGTTTTAACATTGTAAAGTTACACCAGTATTAGCTATTGCTTACAAACTAATATTGAGATTTTCTACCCAAATTCCAACGTTAAAAACTCAAAGCCTAGCTGGGCGGTGGTGGCGCACACCTTTAATCCCAGCACTCGGGAGGTAGAGGCAGGCAGATCTCTGTGAGTTCAAGGCCAGCCTGGGCTACAGATTGAGTTCAGGAAAAGCACAAAGCTGCACAGAGAAACCCTGTCCCCAAAACAAAACAAAACAAAAACAACAACAACAAAAAAAACCAACTCAAAGCCTATATATCAGTATTGAAAGTTGGTGTATTTACATTTTTGGAGAGAATGAATTGTAAGGGTGAAATCCTCATTAACTGAATTAATGACTTGGTAAGTTTGAAGGGAATATGATAGTCTCTGACAGTGACCCTATACTATCATGTTCTTCCATTAAGTGATGACAACTTTATACTTTCTGGAAGATTCAGCAACAAGGTACCATTTTTGGAAGCATAGAGTGACTCCTAATTTGATATCAAATTTGTAAGCATCTTGATCATGGATGTTTCTGTATTTAGAACTATGTGAAACAACTTTCTATTATTTATAAATTATTCAGTCTGTGGCATTTTATCATAGCCATGGGATTGACTAAGATATAGGTTATGTTATCAAAAGACTTTGACTATGGCTCACCTACAGTTAGGAGTCACATTTATTGTGTTGATGTTGAACTACAACCATAAGTATTGTATACTTCCCCTTAAAAACAAAGGCTGAGGGGCCCCCAACTGGATCAGGCCCTCTGAATAGGTGAGACAGTCGATTGGCTTGATCTGTTTGGGAGGCATCTAGGCAGTGGTACCAGGTCCTGGGCTCGTTGCATGAGTTAGCTGTTTGAAACCTGGGACTTATGCAGGGATGCTTGGCTCAATATGGGAGGAGGGGACTGGACCTGCCTGGACTGAGTCTATCAGGTTGATCCCAGTCCTCGGGGGAGACCTTGATCTGGAGAAGGAGGGAATGGGGGGTGGGCTGGGGGGAAGGGGAGGGGGGCAGGAAGGAAGAGAACAAGGGAATCTGTGGCTATTATGTAGAACTGAATAGTATTGTAAAATAAAGAAAAAAACTTTATAGCTGAAGCTAAAATTATTTGTGTTTTATTTGTTCTTCTTACTTTATCTCCATACAAGGACAAATATTTTACAAGTACATAATGTCATGAGTTTCTCAAAATGAAAGGTTAAATCTAAGATGTCTGGAATAGGTATTAACTTATTGGATTCATAAATGTTTAGACATCAGACAGTTTGATGTCTCCCATAGTTAGTATGAGTCCAAAAGGAGTGGCCACAAGTTGCTACCACTTCAAATTTGCTAGTTGTTACTATTCAAGTGACAATAATCTGTAATATATTTTTCTGGTGGATTATCCACCTTTATTTGGGCAGTGTAATTTTAAGAGTAAATACATATCTTAGCTAATCAGGTTATTTGCTGGCAGAGGCATGCATAAGGATTTCCAGTATCAAGCCACACTATTAGTATGTGTTCATTTATTAGGAATTTTGACACTAGAAACAATAAAAACATGGACCCTAAAACTTACTGGAGAGCACATGATGTCATTATAACTGAATTTGAGAAACTGGTATAAAATACATTTAGAACATTAGAAAATCAGAGAAATAAAGAATATCTACATCATGAAGGACTTTATGTGGTTTGAAGTCTATTAAGTTTAATGGTACAGAATAAAATGTATCACCAGGGAATTTTTAAAAATTGAGTGAATTGAGATTTGCCTTTTAGAAAGATCACTGTATAGCAAGATCAAGGATGTTTAAACAGAAGACAGACCTTTGAAATTATAAATCTCTTCAATCATGCTTGAATCATAAGTAGAACTGAGATACATTTTTCTTTTTAATATACTTGCAATAATTATAGAGAAATTTCAGCAGTCAATTTTTAACATTTTGTAACAATTTTTTCTGTATTTTGCATTTAATGAAATATTTTTTGTCGTGGTGTTTTAGTTTTGTATTATTTCCTATGAAATATTAAGAGATATTTTGTAGAAAATATATGAGTTATGAAGCTTTTAGAATGTAATTGCATAAATAATATCAAATGAGAAATAGTTCAACAGAAACAAAAGGCCAGGTGATATAACTACATATTACACCAGACAGGGTTGTACAGTGGTGTTTGCTTTAAAGTCTGAAGGAATTTGGTATTTTGTGCTGGACCTCAACCACAAAGTAACTTTGGCCATGAAGGGAATTAAAAATTATTCCTTTGGGTGTCATAGAACATGAACAATATGTGGTGTTCTACACATGCATCTAAGACATATTCTTATAATGTAAGAGAAAAACTTTATAAGCCACACAGTGAAAAGTCACATCAAGAATAATCACTTGATAGCAGAGTGCAGAATAATAGAGAACAATAATATCCTTGAAATAGAGTTATCAAAAACACATGCTTGAAAACTACATTTTAAAAAAAGCAATCATTACTGTGTCATCAAAGAATCTTCACTCTGAAATGTTAGGTCAAGGATTTTCACTTGCTTGTTCATGAGGGATTAAGGTTCAGGGAAAACCTGACTGGAATGTATGTATTTCTGATTGTATTTTTTTAAAGAAAAGAAAGGTTTATTTGGAATCACAAATTTACAGTTGTCATGGTTAGTTTGTCACATGAAAAGAGTATCTAGGTGAGGGATTGCCCAGTTTATGTTGGCCTGTGTATATCTGTGGAGGTTTGTCTTAATTGTTAACTGATGTAGGAACTCACACTAACTGTAGGTAGTACCAGTCTCTAATCAGGAGGTCATAAACTCTGTAACAGCGAAGAAAGCTCTCAACATATTAAGTATGCATAAATGCATTTCTCTCTGATCCTAACTGTGAATGTGATGTGATTAGCTGCTAACAGTTCCTTTCTCTGAGAATTCCCACAATGATGGAGTGCAACCTGGAATTTTAAACTGTTATAAACCATTTTCTTGCTTAAATCACTTTTTGTCAGGGTGCTTTATCATAGGAACCAAAGTGAAACTTGGACAAGTATACAATCCATCATGTCAGAGAGAAAGCCCAGAAGCAGGAACATGAGGCAGTTGGTAGCATAGTGTCTTCAGTAGGAATCATAGGGAGACAAATGCTGCTCTTCAGCTCTCTTTTGCCTTTTCATTCAGTCTAGAATCCCAGATGATGCAATGAATTTCAAACCAGTTTAGGCTATTAATAATTAATGTGGTTTCTCATAGCCCAAACAAATTCATTCTGTCTTTATAAATATGTTTTGGCATATCATTAAAAATGATTCTAAATAGATATGACTAGGGGTTTAAATATACTTTGACCAAAATCTTTATTTTTTTATATATTTCTAGACTATAAATTACAGTTTTCCTTACATGCTTCGTTTGCTTGACTTATTCCTTCTCCTACCTCAATCTCTCTGGACCTTATTTTCTCCACCATACCTTTTTAAACCCAGTAAGCCTCTTTCTACTTCAGTATTTCACATGGTCTACTGTTTTCTTCACCCTCTCTTTTAAAGCCTCTCAGCTCGATGGGCCTTTTTTTAGTTTCTTGGACTTTATCTGTATTTAGTGGCATCTAATTATATGTATCAATTAATTTATTTATTTGTATTTATCTGATAGTGAATGTGGTATGTGTGAGAGTGTTTGTGTGTGCAGGTGAATTCACCTGTGCAGGCACTATCTAGGACAGAGGTTGTCATTGGGATATCTTCCTCAATTCCTTTCCCACCTTACATTTGAGACAGTATCTCTCATGAAACCTGGACATTGCTCTTTTACCTAGACTGGAAGGGCAATAAACCTCAAGATCTGCCTATCTCTGTACCACAGCACTCAAGTTACAGGAATATATTGCCACATCCAGCTTTTAATGTGGTTGCTGGGAAGCCAAACTTAGATTCTTATGCTTGTATGGTAAGCAATTTACTAACTGAACCATCTCAATTACCCCTAGATACAAATATTAAACAATTAGATCTGAGGAATCATGTATGATAGAATATATGATATTTGTCTTTCTGGTCCTTGGTTATCTCACTTAATATAATATTTCCAGCTTTATACATTTACCTTTAAATTTTATAAGTTACTTTTATTAATAGCTGAATAATATTTAATTGTGTATATGTAGCACATTTTTCTTACATTTTCTTCAGTTTATTTACATATAGGCTACTTCTGTCTCTTTGCTATTATGAATAGAGCATCAATACACATAGATGAACAAGTATCTCTGTGGTATGATATAGAGTCCTTTAGATATGTGCACAAAAGTGGAATAGCTAGGTCATATGATAGTTCCATGAGCTATCTCTTCTCCCTGACTGTACTGATATTGAAAGAATAGCAATATATAATCCTCTGTACATTTCCTTGAATTATTGTGTTGTTTAAAATGAGTGTGGAGGTGCTCAAAGCCCAAGGATTAAAAATATCAATACATGGGGCTGGAGAGATGGCTCAGAGGTTAAGAGTACTAGCTGTTCTTCCAGAGGTCCTGAGTTCAATTCCCAGCAACCACATGGTGGCTCACAAACATTTGAAATGAGATCTGGTGCCCTCTTCTGGCATGCCACATACATGCAAGCAGAACACTGTATATATAATAAATAAATAAATCTTTAAAAAAACAATACACTCCATTTCTCTATTAGTAAGACATACTGATACATTCCTTAAAAAAGCATCCTAAATATTTAATCCCTAATTTAGTAAGCATAAATAATTTTGCATTTTGTGGAATTTATATATGTGAAATCACAGATCAGGTACTATTTATTATATCTATATCTACTTAGCCAAATGGTTTTTAGTTTCATTATTTTTGTTTAAATATTTTTATGTTATATTGCTAAAGAGCTTTCCATTGCACAAGTACACTAGTTTCTTTTTCAGTGCACCTTTGGATGGACAACTAGACATTTCCACTTTTTTAAAAAAATAGTGTTTCTATACACAGCCCTGGGTGTCCTGGGACTAGGCAGATCAAGATGACCACAAACTCAGAGATACGCACCTGCTTCTGACTCCCATGTGCTGGAATTAAAGGCATGTGCCATCAAGTCCAGTTTGTTTTCCAGTTTTGAGAGTGAAAAAACACTTACTGTCATTGCATGGACTTATTGTCATTGCATTCTTGAACTAACATCTTCTCATGGTGTTTTTATTTATTTAAATAGAAATATGTTAATATGATCAAATGTAAGTGTCTATTTAAATTTATGTGTCTGCAAATAACTCTTCATATTTATTCTTAATGTTAATTATATGATACACAAGTAAAAAATAATACAAACATGCTAGTATTTGTAGTAAATGCCTGTGCTCCATGACTGTGAAAGGTAGATTCAGGAAGAACAAGAATTCAAGGCCAATCTTGGCTACATAGTAAAGTTAAAGAGAGCTGGGCTATGTAAGACTGTGTCTGGTGAAGCCAAAATAAATTATTTAAAATAAAAATAATAAAAAAGAAGAATACAAATCAAAATATTAATTAACAGAAAGATATTTTTAGTAATAATAATGAACAAGCACTTGTATTTTTTCTGATGAGCCAATTAATGGACTTTATTATATAAATTGCATTGAAATATAATTAAATATCTTGCTTATGTAATTGATTGAAATCATATCAAGAACTAAAACATGACACCATAATAAGATATTGACAGAGAATTAGTTAATGAGTGGCATTAATGGAAAAAATATTTGGGTTCACTTTTGGAACAGAAAAACAAAGTATACTGAAGTTTTATAGTTCACATAAGCCTAAAAAAAGGACATACACTCCATAAAAATAGCTCATGTTATGAGAAACATTGAATGGTATTATTTCTAGAACAAAGATAAAAGTTGTGTATAATGTCAAAATTGGTTCAAAATATTTAGCTAAACTTATGGAAAACTTAAATGTATTATTGAATTCATAAATATATTTTTATGTTTTTTTTGAGTTGCATGAAAGCTTTTCAAGTTTGTTGACATTTGCTTTCAACTTATAAATGAGTAAATTTTTGGTTTTTACTAGCACATAAAAATATAATAGTTTACACACTAATAGGATATCACATAACATTCAATATGTTTGCATTATATTATTTTAAACCAAATTAAACATTTATCAGTTCTTTGTGGTGAACCACTTATATCTCTTTGCTCAGTACCTTTGTTTGTGTGGTAAATGATTTTTCTGTTTTATTCAGACCCACCAAGTTTCTTTGGCATAATTGTTGTATTTCTCCTGAGTCCTTCCACGTTGATTATTACCTGGTCTCTTTCTGGTACTTCACATTGAATATTTGAAATTATAGTTTCCTGAAATCTCTGCATAGTTGCTGAGATTATATCTATTCATTCAAGTATGAAGTTTAATTTAAGTCTACAAAATTTGAACTTGATTCTCTTTGCTTTACAGAAAATGTTAAATAAATTAGCAAAGAAACCTCCCCTAGATTTCCACAAGAAGTATGCATATATTCTTAGTTTACCCACCTCTTACCATTGTCTTTCCTCCCCCTACTATCCCCACTTAAAATTGTAATCCTAATTATTAACCCCCACTTCTTTCCTATCAACTGTTTTATATAGCCTCTCCTAACTAATATATATATATATATATATATATATATATATATATATATATATATATATTTTAATTGGAAGACCATAGGCTTTTATAAAAGTTTTTCATGCAGTCTTCATTTTGGGTGAGTCTTCTGCTACCACCTCATTTGACCCACACTCACACTCCCACTTCATTTTCTCTGAGCCTATAATCATCTCCTAGTTCAGCACTGGATAGCACTTAGATATGCCAGGAGCTGGCCTGTTGTTGGTATGGACTAAGTTCATAATTGACATTAATCTAAATCCATTTTTCTCTACTATTCTGCTGCTATGTTATTCAGAAAGAAGAATTAAAGTATCTAGAGAGTTTCCTGACTCCATAAAGTTCTCATATGGGTGAGGAAAGGCTTATATTTCTCATACATGGTAACTGATGCATTGTCACACATTGCAGGTCACCAAATATGGACATCTTTGGTCTTGTGTCTTACTTGTTATCACCAGTTAACTCATGTGAAACCCTGAATCTTTAGCTTATAAAAATCCATAAAACACTGGATTGGGGCAAAGACTTACACTTATGTGAACTTCCTATTCCTGAGATACACTGTGGAAATCAGCCATAGTTGACATGGCCTGGAATATAAATCCATTAGACTAAGGCTATATATCCTCCAGCAGCAGCTGATCCATTGAGAGGCCATCCATTGGCAACCTTGGACACCTAGGCTGAGATTGAGCTGAAGTGCTCCAAATTATTATAGTCATAAGGATACCATATCTATAGGAAGGTAGGTTCTACTACAAGCCTGGAATGTGAGAAACTTAAACTTGTTTGTCCTGCAGACACACAGGTCTTTCTCTCTGAAGCTTTTATGAACAGAAGATTTTTAAATTATTTTAATAACATTTGTAATTTATTATTAATTTTCAAATGTTATCATTATCTCTTCCTGTGTTCTATGTTGGAAGCCATTATTAATCTCTAAGATATGAAGGTATTTTCAGGTTTTTTTCAGTAAACAATTATAGTTTTAAATTTTGTGCTTAGATCTACATTATAAATTACTTTTTGGAAATTATAGAAGGAATATTCAAGGCATATTTTGTGATTTACATATTGATATACTACTTTTCCAACAAGAAATGTTTAACTACTTCTTTTACTATTATATTGTTCTGATTCTGCTTCTTTAACAAAATCAAGAAATCATGACTTACAAATGAGTCTTTATTATCTGTACAAGTTTATTATGTATAGGTTCTGCTGGAAAACATTTAGGATTGCTTTGTGTTGTTTTCATAGCTTTCAAATTTCAATTTCCATGACATTTTAAAACATACTTATCATTTTAGTATTTGCCATCTTTTAAATCTTAAAATCAAAATACCTGAGCAGATTGTCTAGGTATCTATATATTTAGGAGGTTATTTTTTTTTGCTATGTATTACTTAGATAGGGAAGTCAATAAAGAATTTGGAGTTGGAGTTATAGCCAGAAGACATGTGATAAATTAGGGAGATATGAGTCTATATCTCTCTAAGACTCAATAGATAATTATTTTATCTCTCCTAGGAAGGAGATTATATAAATTAATGAACAGAATTTACTTTCATTGATTATTTTATGTAATCAAAGCCAGAAGGAAAGTAGTCTATCTTCTTCTTTCTTTCAGTAATACCTTTCAGAAAGGCATATTTAAAAGAAAATATTACCTCTTCATAGGAATGTTGGCTTTCTAATATACTACTTTGGAAGTAACATATGAATGGAGCTTATTCAAAAGATAATTTAGTCAAATCTTACAAAATGTTTAAAAAATAAAACTTGACCCATACTCATCATGAATAGGGCTATATCTCTTAGGAAGCAAGAAGAAAACAAAATATCCAAATGTGCAGTGATAGTATTCATGAGACTTCAAACAATACATATCCAAGATTCCAATATTCCTGAGAATAATTGTAGCCCTAAAATACTTAATGGTAAAGCAAATTAAAAATGTATTTCCTCACTGTGTCTAAGATGAATATCAAAATATGGTAATTTTATATTAACTTCTACAGTAAAATACTTAATTGAAACTATAACTAGAATTTCTAAATAATCTTATTAATAAAAAACCCAGAGCCAGATATTGGGGTGGAAGTGAAAGATCAGAAGCAGAAAAATGTCATCCATGTTCTTACTGCTAGGAAATCCTCAGCCTCCAGAGAAAGCTACTTCCCGTATACTCATGCCTATATATCTTTTTGTGCCCTGCCATCTTACTTTCTTTCTCTACCCAGCTTCATTACTTCCTCTTTCCACACAGCTCTATCACTTCCTGTCTGTCTGGCCAGACCTCCCAATCTCTACTGTTAACTAGCACTGGGATTAAAGGCATGTGCCACCATGCCTGGCTCTGTTCCCAATCTGGTCTTGAACTCACAGAGATCTGTATGAATCTCTACCTCCCGAATGCTAGAATCAAAGGCATGTGCTAATACTGCCTGACCTCTATGTTTAATATGGTGGCTATCTTTTTCCTCTGATCTCCAGATAGGCTTTATTGGGGTGCACAAATATAATATCACCATATTAGACCTCAAACTTATACAGATATTGTACATCACAATAAATAAATGAAGACATAAAATCAAGTAACATAAATTTCAGAACTGCTGCTGAGAAAGTTGGTTTAAAAAAATGTGAGAGGAGAGAACTTATTCTAAAAAGTTCTCCTCAGGTCTCCACATGTGCACCATAGTACCCAAGAACATACATGTGCACAGAGCATTTATGCATAGACACATACAATATAATTTTAATTTAACTACTAGAAGAAAAGTTGTCAAGGTTTTTTATTTAAAAAAGCATTGTTCATTGCTCATTGATATTGCATTGAACACTCATGCAAATGAATGCAAAACTTTAAATATTATCTCTTAAAAAGTAAATATTACTGTTTAAAAGTATCAGGCAGGCAGTGTTGGCACATGACTTTAATCCCAGCATTTGCAGGGCTAAGGCAGGCAATTCTCTGAGTTCAAGGGGAACCTGTTCTGCAGAGCAAGTTCCAGGACAGCTGAGGCTACACAGAGAAACCATGTCTCAACAAACAAACAAACAAAGCAAAACAAATGTCTGTTTGTAACTCTTTACTCAAAAGGTGCATCTTAATTCCTCTGTTCTTTAATGTGGGCTCATCTAGTAACTACTCCCATAACAAAATACCATTAGGACTAATGGTATGACTTTTCAGGCACTTCAGATTTGGGCTTACTACAAGGAGGAGTCTCACATCTTGTGCTTTATTATTTATCTGTTATCTATCTATCTATCTATCTATCTATCTATCTATCTATCTATCTATCTATCTATTGTCTGTCCGTTTATTTATCATTTCTTTCCCTATCTTTCCCTGTACCTTCTCTTGACTTGGGATACAAGAGAAATCTGTTATTACTTGTAGCTAACCCTATAGAGGGCCTATGTAACATGGAACTGTGGCCTCTAGGTAGTGCCTGACAACACATAATGTATATAATAAATACATCAGCTTGATAGTAGATTTTTACAAACATTTACTGAATGTCATGAGAAAAAAATAACTACCAAAACAAACCCTAGTTTTATTTCCATCAGGAAGTGTATGGGAAATGGATATTTGCTGTTTGGTGTTTGTGCTGATATGAATGAAAATGGTCCTCATAGGCTCTTAGGGAGTAGCACTCTTAGAAGGTTTGGCCTTGTTGGGTGGGGTAGGTGTTTCCTTGTTGGAGGAAGTGGGTCACTGGGGGTGGGCTTTAAATTTCTAATGTTAAAGCCAGGCCCAGTGTTGTTCTCTTCCTACTGCCAATCCAGCTGTAGAATTTTCAGGTACCTCTCCAACACTTTTTCTGCCTGTATGCCACCATATTTCCTGCCATGATGATAATAGCCTAAACCTCTGAACTTGACAACAGCCCCAGTGAAATGTTTTCCTTTATTAGAGTTGCCATGGTCATGGGTCTCTTCAAAGAAATAGAAACCTTAACTAAGACAGAAGTTGGTACCAGGAGTGAGGTATTGCTGTGATAGGCCTGACTATGCTGTTACTTGAAGGAAAACGGTACACTTTGGGACTTTGGATAAGAAAAGCAGTTGTGACACTTTAAGTGGGGCTTAATGGGCCATACTTGTAGGACCATGGAAAACAGTGGTGCTGAGGGTGATTTGAACTGTAGGGTCCTGGATCAAAAGGTTTCAAAAAGAAGAATACTAGTATGTGTCCCAGAGGCCTAACATGATATTTTGATGAATAACTTGGCAGATCCCTGCCCTTGCACAAAGAAATCTGTGTGGGCCTAAATTGAAGAGTTATGTATTAATAGCTGTTATTGTTTGTTTTTCTCTTTTGTTCTTTCAGGGACCCATCACCCAGTTCCCAAATAAAGCACACAGAGGCTTGTTCTTAATTATAAATGCCTGATCTTAGTTTGATATTTCCTTAACTTTAAATTAGCCCCATCTAACTTTTGCCTCTGGGCTTTTCCCATTCTCTTACTTCTGTAAATCTTACTCTTAATCCATAGCTTGCTGTGTAGCTGGGTGACTGGCTCCTGGAGTCCCCCTCTTTCTTTGGCCACTTCTCTTTTTTTCACCCCAGATTTCTCCTATATATTCTCTTTGCCTGCCAGCCCCACCCATTTCTCTCTCCTGCCTCACTATTGACTGTTCAGTTCTTTATTCAACCCTCAGGTGTTTTAGACAGGCACAGTAACATAGCTCCACAGAGTTTTAAAAATGCAGCATAAACAAAAGTAACACAACTTTAAGTAATATTCCCCAACAAATAGCTTTGACAGAGGACATTACTAAACAACCTAGAACTGAATGTATTGTGTGGCTATTAGTGGCCAGTCTTATGCATAAATATAATGAAAACGAGCAAGCTAAGAGAGGGAAAACGTCAAAACATACAGTTGGAGGAGAAAAGGAGCATCCAGGAAGTATAAGCAGATTAAAGAAAAGACTGATACTAAGTGGAAAAAAATGGAGTGATGAGCTCAGAACAAGACTCCCACCCAGCTAAGCTAAGCTTCAAACATGTGAAAAGGAATTAAAGAAAAAACTTAGGGCCAGGTATGGTGATGAAAACCTGTAGAAATCAGAGGCTGGAGAATCTCTGAGTTCAAGGCCAGCCTGGTCTACAGAGCAAGTTCCAGGATAGCCAAGATTAGGCAGTGAAGGAAATAGAAAGCTGGTAAAAAAAAATTGTTCAACTAAAGGGGCAAGTTCAGACCAACCAAGCAGCAGAACTTGACAGCTTTGGCCACGTGGCTCTGGTTTTAGAGTCAAGTATGCAAGAAGAGGGTTATGGAATCTTGCTCTGCAATTACGGAAAGTCAATGAGGCCAGATGTATCTCAGGGGTGGGTGTCCCTACATGGAGGATGGAGAGGGACCATTATTGTTAGTATTCTGACCCGCCCCTTGGAGACCCACCCATCATTCTGATGTCATCTTAAGTTAAAACCTCCTTAGCAGGAAAACCCTCCCCCTCTCTCTTTTCCTCCTTCTCCCTCCCCTCTCTCTTTCCGCCACCAAATAAACCTCTTTGCTGAGCACTGTCTGCATGGCATCTCTGTCTTTCACCCTCCATGAGGCACCTTGGTTCCAAACCAGCCAAAGTCTTCTGCCTGTTATATCATAACATTGGAGCTTAGTGACTTGGCAGAGACCCTCCTGGTGCATTTATCCTGCCTTCCAGCAGTCTGAGACATGCTAGGGGCCGTGGAACCTTTAACACTCAACTTCATCCAACATCACCATAATCGGTAAGCCCCCATTTCTGGCCATTTCCCATGACTGAGGGATTCGTCCTCTCGGCCGTGGTCTCTTGCCTTTTGGCTCTATTCATAAGTCTTTGTACTGAGCAACCACATTTCCCTTGGGCTTCTGCCCTCTGGCCCCTATTCTCTGGTGGACAAAACATTGCAACTGTCGGTGCTGTCTCATTCGGACCTCAGTGACCTTCGGACCTCTGCTCTGGAATTGACAAATCTCTTTGCAGCCCGTGTCCTCTGCCTCACTTATGGGGATTAGCCAGATCCAAAGATTCTTGAGCTATACACTCCAGTCATTCCAGTCCTTTCCTCCCTCCTACCTGCAGCTGCCACCAATCATAGCTTTGGGACTAGCAGTGCAGGACATAGACCTTGAACCCACTGCTGCTGTTCGGGGGACTCAGGATGCCTCCCTTAATTTCTACATCTTTCTGGCTTTCTCCCACCCTGATGCCTGTCAGCCTGTAGTCCTACAGCTTGTTCTTTATACTGTCCATTCGTATCTCTGTCCTTTTTAAGTTGGTCAGTTGACAGTCTCCTGGATTACCACCATTGCTGGAATGACCACCAACCAGGTTATGGTCCTCTCTGATACAGGTTAGAAGGCTCTCAAAGCCTATGTTGATACCTCTCCCTTACAAAATAAAACAGGGGGAGATGTTGAAAAAACATTTTTCAGCAGACCTCCCCTTCTCTGCCTAGCCTTATTTGGAGAGTTTTTCTAAGGTCAGATGCCTGACCTTATTTGGAGAATGACTCTGCTCAGAGCTTCCTGCAAATGCTACATGATTTAACACATAAGTCCCATCCTTACGAAAACCAGGTACTGACCAATCAGCCCTTTCCACTTGTAACCCTAAGAACTCTTATATACCTGACCTCTGGAGCCAGAAAACAACCTGCCTCTTTGAAGCTGACTCCAGGAAGATCTTTCCATCATGTTCAGAGCTGTCCAAACTCTTATCACTGCTTCTCCTCACTTTGCTCTCACAGGCTGGTGGCCAATGACCCAGATAAAAGGTATACCTGGAGGAAAAAGGAGTCCCAGGCTATCAGGGAGTGGAAACAGCCCAAGAGAGACAAACATGTTGAGGTCAAAAAAGCTGAGAACAGTTTGAGATCTGAAGAGCTCTTTGACATCAGACACAGAGATGCAGAGTTTGGGGTTTTCCCAGCTGGTTTACCATCTTGCTTTGATCAGGTATTTCCTTGCCATGTTCTTTTTCCTCCCTCTTGGAATAGTGATGTATATCCTGTGTCATGGATTTTGTGTAAGTATTTGATTTGGTTTTTTGCTTTTGATTTTATAGGAAATTACAGTTAAGAGATTGCCATGAGTTTCAGAAGAGAAATTAGACCTTTAAACAGTGTTGAGATTGCTATAGACTATGGGGACTTTTGAAATTGGGCTGAATGCATCTCTGCATTGTGATATGGCTATGGTGGCCAAGGAGTGGAATATGCTGGTTTGAATGAAAATGGCCCCCATAGGCTCATAGAGACCGGCACAATTAGGAGGCATATCCCTGTTGAAGTAAGTGTGGCCTTGGAGGAAGTATGTGACTAGGTGGTAGGCTTTGAGGTGTCAAATATTCAAGCCAGGCCCAGTGTTGCTATCTTCCTCCTGTTTGTCATTCAGATTTAGGATTCCTGGCTCCTTCTCCAGCACTATATCTGCCTGCATGCCACCATGCTTCCCAAAATGTTGATAATGGACTAAACCTCTGAACTGTAACTCAGTCCCAATGAAATATGTTCTTTTATAAGAGTTGCTGTGATCATGATGTCTCCTCACAACAAAAGAAGCCCTAAGATAGTGGTGCTAAATTTTGCTGTGAAATGTTATTTCACCATAAATATGTAACAGACAGACAGAAAAAGGCAAAATGAAAAGCAGACTGTGTTTGTAAGCCAAAACTTTTTATTCATAAAAAATATTTTTAATAAACTCATAAATGAAAGAATTTATGGTAACTATATTTTTATTCAGTAATCAGGGAGCTTTCTGAAAGTAAGTGGTATAACTACTGTATATCTGAGAGTTGTTTTATAGCAGAAATAGCTAGATACAAAAGGTTAAATTTGTGTAATTGCTGTATAACAACAATTATAAAGACTATAATTCTATTTTAGTTTTTAATTAGGTAAATAAATTAAGAGTCTTTGATATTTTTCTTCTAATCAACTGTCTGCTACCTAACTGGGACGATGCAACAACACTTGCAACCTCAAAATATTAACAATTTTTAAAATTTTTAATTTATTTTTGAGAACACAGTTTAACTAAAATATTTATCACTTTTTCTTCCCTCCAAACCTGCTCATATAACCTTTCTCGTGATCCTTCAAATTTCTCTTTTCTTTTGACTAATTTTTATTATATGCATGTATGAATAAGAATATACAAATATATTCCTAAATACAATCTTATCAGTTTGTATAATGTTACTTGTATGTTTATTTTCAGGGCTGTTCATTTGGCACTGAACAACCTATTGGTGTGTTCTTTCCTGGGAAAGACTAACTCTCCAACTCCTAGCTCTCCTTAATTACCTTTAGATATTTGTGTATGGTTGAGGCCTCACCAGCTTTTCCTCCTCAACTTGGACATGTCCATTGCTATTGTCTTTTAATGTAATTTTTAAGCTACTCCATGAATAAAATAAAGAACTATCTATATCAAAGAAAATATAAATAGTCTAAGTGGAAAAATCCATTAAAATCTGTCACTCACTATTTTATAATTTAAACAAAGCAGATATTCATCCTAATATAAACAATATAATTTTTTCTAGATAGAATAATGATTATCTTAAACACTTTTAGTATCATTTCAGAAGAATGAACTTAGAATATGCAATAAGGGTATACATTTCATGTAAACTCATATAAAGTCAAAATACACAGTACATGAATTTATTTTTTTTCTTCTTTCAAATGTTTATAACAATATTGTAGCTAGAGTTTTCTCTCTGGGTTCCACCAAGCCCTGGCAGTCCGACAGCCTACTTATAAAATAACCACTCAGATGCTTATATTTTTTTCAACTGTTTGGCCTAATGGCTCAGGCTTCTTGCTATCTGTTCTTATATCTTAAATTAACCCATTTCAATTAGTCTATAAATTGCCATGTGGCTCTTGGCTTACCGGTACCTTACATCTCATTTGTCATGGCAGCAGCTGGCAGTATCTCTCTGACTCAGCCTTCCTGTTCCCACAATTCTTTTCTTTCCTTGTCCTGCCTAGACTTCCTGTCTGACTGCTGGCCAATCAGTATTTGATTTATTAACCAATCAGACCAACACATTTAACATACAGAACCTCCCACAGCACATCCCCTTTGCTTTTTTTCAAAAAGGAAAGTTTTAACTTTCACATAGTAAAATTATAGATAACAAAACAATTATCAAGCAAGAATTACAATTACAATATTTAGTCTATTTATAATATCTAGTCTATTTGTATTTGGCAAAATTAAAGAAGATATCCTATCTATCTTAAATTTGTGAGTCTAAGTTTTCATATCTAAGTTATCTCTTATCATAACTAAGGAAATTATAGCTATCTAGTCTTCAATTACATCAAAGACCTCAGAAGGATATAATATTACCTGAGAAATGGGAGAAGGATGAAAGCAACTTTTGGGAGTTTTGCGAGAGTAGACAGAGACAGGTGGCAGCCTAGACAGTCATCCAAAATTCCTTTGTAAAGTTGGGGCATCTGTCTTCAGCCTATAGGTTTAGAGTCTCTCAGTCACTTTTGTCTGTGTCCTGTAGAATGTCTGGCAGTTTCCTCTGCGAAGCCCAAACCTAAAACACCATTTTGCCAAACAAAGTTCAGTGGTCACCTTTCTATGGGTCCTGCATGTCCAGTCAATCAAGCAGTCCAGGCAAGAAAAATTTCTTGCCCCAAAAGAACTATTTTTGCCAAGGTGAAGATAAACTCTACATAGAGTGTCTTCGATGCACATCCTCCTCTCTGAAGTAAATCTATTGTTGCCAGGAGCAGATATGTCTCACAGTCCAGAAAGTCTAAATTTTTAAAACATTTTAAATGCCATATTCTGTAAGTCTTTGAAGTATTTGAAGATTACCTACCTATCTGAAATATGTCTATGTATACCTAGAAAACTTAACATGACTATAAGTTTGACTATCATAGAAGACTAATTATTAATCTGTATTTCTTAATTATCCATTACAATCTAAATAAGTTACATAAATATAATTCCTCAAACGAGAGTAGAAATATGTATACAGTATAACAAAATTAAGGTTAAACATGTATCAATAAACTAAAATTCATAGCAGTGTAATTTTGAACAAGTTGCTCTTTAAAAGTAGATTCAATAATCTATCCTTTCATCCTATCATATCCATATCATATCCCCTTTTCTTCTTTAGAAAGAGATCACTTTTTTTTTTTTTGGTTTTTCAAGACAGGGTTTCTCTGTGTAATTTTTGTGCCCGTCCTGTATCTTGCTGTATAGACCAGACTAGCCTCAAACTCACAGAGATCTGCCTGGCTCTGTCTCCCAAGTGCTGGGATTAAAGTCGTATGCCACTGCTGCCCGCCTGAGATCACATTTATAATGAACCTGTTTTAAATAAAAATACTGCTTTTTCTCTCTCCCCCACCAGAGGGCTCTTCTGATATGAGACAAAAGAATCTCTCAACCTTTTTTTTTTTTTTTTTTTGCAGTATGATTGGGTTTAGAGAAGGAGTGAGCCAATTCCATCTCCAAAGCCAGTTTGGTACATTTGGGAATTTGGGTGTAGCTTTTCTTACTACTTCCTGCTGAGGGGGGCGCTGTATCTTATGAGGACACAAAGAAAATTTTAGGATTATGGAGTAGTCCATGAAGGCGTATTGTCTGAGCCAGTTGCCTTGAAACTGTTCTAGATATTGAATCATCTGGGCCATGTTGTCATCAGAGACCTTTCAAGGGGTCTTGGCTGGTCAAACTTGATATATCTTAATCTGGAACAAATCCATAGCCTCTGACTTTCTGTGGAAACAAAAGCAGAGCCTCCTTTCCAAAGCAACATATCCTTACATCCAAATTTTGAAGTCAAGGTACCTTTAAAATATACATTTTGGCTTAACTCAACAGCTTTTACAATCAAATGTTTTCCTGAAGTTAAGAATCCCAAAGACAACACAATCCAGATTCTCTGTGTAATATCCATCTTTACGTGACTTATTTTTTATACTACCTTTACTGTCTCTTTAAAGACTTTATTTTTAAAAACTATCTATCTTTTCATATAACTGTATATATTCCTTTTTCTCTCTCTTCTAAGCCTACATACATTTTTACACACATTATAATGCATTAAAAGTCTTGTTCCATCTGAATCTGTTTTATAGTGAATCTATTGTTTTAAACTGCAGCATTACTAGGGCTAGAAAAGCAGCTTTGGCTGGTGGCTCTGCCCACCTCAACTTCCCAACATGGCAAGGGTATGTTGACCACCAGCTCTGGGAACCATCAACTCTTAGAAACAGTGATTCTATGCTTCTATCAAAGCAGCATGTAGCCCAGAAACTTTTTTTTTACTAGCAAAGACTAAATCCACCAAGCAGTGCAATGTGCCAACTGTAGACACCTCATTCCCGCCATACTGCCGGTCAAATGTGCATACCAAACATGCACACCAGGAACTTGCCATAGTAGCTCAAACCCACAGGCTGCCACTAACTTGAGAGAGACAACTAGGAAGCTGTTTTTAGATTCGTTTTAGAATCTTTTTTCTCAGGTTTTAGGTGGAAACTCTTGGCAACGGCACCATTTGTATCTAGAGTGTTCTCTCTGGGTCCCACCAAGCCCTGGCAGTCCGACATCCCACTTACAAAATAATCACTCAGATGCTTTTTTTTAAAAAACTGTTTGGCCTAATGGCTCAGGCATCTTGCTAGCTGTTCTTATATCTTAAATTAACTTGTACATTACTTTTTTGCTTTTGTAGCTCTACCTTATACAGACAAGTACACTACTATATAGATACACATATTCAAGTATCTACAAATATTTAAATGTAAAGGATAGAATGCATTTGATTTTACCTGAATTTATGCTTTGAGTCTGAGTGGCTTAAGATTTCCATATTGTTTATAAAAAATTATGACAATGCTGAAAATTTCATGGCTTGCTAAATACCAAATTATTGGCAATGCCAATAAATATGGCTAACATTTATGCTTCTAGAAAAATAGATAATAAAAAAACAATTAGTGTTGGGAGGTGCTGGTGCATGCCTTTAATCTCAGCACTCAGGAGGAAGAGCCAGTTAGATCTCTGTGAGTTCAAGGACAGCCTGGTCTACAGATTGAGATCCCGGACAGGCACCAAAAACTACTCAGATAAACCCTGTCTTGAAAAAAAGAAAAGAAACCAAATAGTTTTGGGGGTACAAAATATAGAAATAGAGCTTCTATACAGAAGAAAGAACGATACAATTTAGGGATGTAAAGTTTAATACCATCACATTGCAAAAAAAAATATCTGCCTTATCAATTTATTCTTCATCAAGGTATATCTGATATGTGAATTTCAAGTCCTGTTGGCTCTAAATACATGTTCATATGGATGTGAGGATGTAGGGGGTAACACTAGAAGTATTGGCGGATGAGAGTGAGGGATAAAATATCAATACAGTGTACTGATGAATAAAATTTTCAAAACTTATAAATAAACAAGAAAGAAACACTATTCTACTTTTGATATCTATAGGAGGACTTTTGATTTTCTTCTGTTAATCTTGTATCCAGCCACATCAGTGAAGGTTTTGATTAGCTTTAGGAACTCCCTGTATAATTTGGGGGTTGCTTATATATTCTATTATATCATCTGCAAATAACAATACTTTGATTTTCTTCCTTTCCAACCTCAGGTTTATTTTAATCCCTTGGTTTTTATAAATTATTATTATTTATGCCTTGTATTATTCAATTTATCATTTATGAATAAATAATATTATTTAATAATACACTTCTACCTTCTACTCATCAGGATACAATTGTTTATTTATAGTTATACAATTATACAAATATAATTATAACTATACAATTACAAGTATTTACACTAGTACTAGTTTCTTAAAGGTTTATAATGTGGAAAGCTTTTTCTAGATATCAGAAAATTAAGGGACTTCAAACAAAATAAGCTATTGCTATGATTATGTAATAACTCAAGCTTAAATAAGAAAGAAATCTCAAAATATAGTAAGTAAAATAAGAAAGAAAATAGTTCCTCTGTCTGGGGGACTCAGGGGTAAACTATGACAATTGGCAAGTGTATCCAAGGTCAGTCAGTTCTTGCTCGAATCTGCATGTCAGTTCTTTCTGACTGAAGTTGGCTCTGCATGTCAGTTCTTTCTGACTGAAGTTGGCTCTGCCCATATTTGTATTTGAATCCACATATTCATATGTAGATATCTTCTTAACCTCTTCCATTGTCTTACTGCTCTAGCTAAACTTTCAAGTAGTGTATTGTGAAGATATGGAAAGAGTGGGCATCCTGGCCTTGTTCCTGATTTTAGTGGAGTTGGTTTGATTTTCTTTCCATTTAATTTGATATTGGCTATAACCTTGCTGTAAATTATGTTTATTATGTTTAAGTATGTTCCTTATAGTTCTAATCCTTCCAGGACTTTTATCATGAAGGGACACTAGAATTTTGTCAAAGGCTTTTCAACATTCAATGAGATGACCATGTATTTTTTTCATTCAGTTTGTTTATATAATGAATTGTATTAAATGATTTTCATGTGTAGTCCTATCCCTGCATCTCTGGAATGAAACCCACTTGATCATAAAGGATGGTCTTTTTATTATGTTCATAGATTCATTTTGAAAATATTTATTCTGTATTTTTGCAACTATGTTTGTAATGGAAATTGGTCTGTAATTTGCTTTTTGTTGTTGTTGAATCTTTTTGTTATTTGATACCAGGGTAAGTGTGGTCTCATGAAAATAATTTGACATTGTTCCTTCTGCTACTATTTTGTGAAATAATTTTAGGAGTATTTGAGTTAGCTCTTCTTTGAAAGTCTGGTAGAATTCTATCCAAAAAAATCTGATCCTGGGCTATTTTTTATTTTTGATTGAGGAATTTTTAATGAATGCTACTATTTCCTGAGGGGTTAGAAGTCAATTTAAATTCTTTATCTGATCATGAGTTAACTTTGGTAAGTGTGTATCTATTGAGAAAACTGTCCATTTCTTTTGTTTATATTTAAATATATATATATATATATATATATATATATATATATATATATATATATATATATATATATATATATGCCTTTTATATCTGTATAAACTTGTCTTCCTTTAGTTTAGGGAATTTTTCTTCTCTGATTTTGTTTAAAGTATTTTCTGGGCCATTGAGTTGGGACTGTTACATTTTTCTATACTATTATTCTTATGTTTTGTCTTTTAATAATATCCCAGATTTAGTGGATGTTTTATGTCAGGATTTTTTTTTAGATTTAACCTTTTCTTTGATCAATGTTATCTATTTCTTCTATGATATCTTTAATGCTTGAATTTCTTTCATCCATCTCTTATATCCTGTTGTTGATGCTTGCTAGATGTTGATGATGCTTGCTAGATGATGTTAACAAGATTTTCTATATATAGAATTCTTTGTATTTTCTTTATTGCTTCTGTTTCCATTTTCAGGTTTTGAACATTCATTCATTTCCTTCAACTGTTTTTTTTTAACTTTCTTTAAGGAATTTACCATTTCTTGCAATTGTCTTTGTCTTTTCCTCTATTTCTTAAGGAATTCTTTTCATTTCTTTAATGACCCCTATCATCTTCATAAAATTTGTTTTAAGGTCTTTTTGTTTTGCTTCAAGTGTTGGAATATTCAGGACTTTCTTTACTAGGATATCTGCTCTCTGGTGGTGACATGTTGCCCTGGGTGTAGTTGACTATGTTCTTATGCTGGAATCTAGGTGATTATAGCAAGTCTGGGTTCTGATTTCTCAGTTTCTGTTTGAAGAATGGGTGTTTTCTTCCATGGTTTCAGTTTCCTCTTTGGCTTGTGTAGCCTCTCTGTGTAGAGAGAGTCTCCATTTGAGTTGGGCACATGAGTTCTGGTGGTCTGCATGGCCTCTGATACAACAGGGAGTCTCTGCCTGAGTTTGAATCTGGTACTGGATGTTAACTAGGGTAGGGGGGATTTTAGATAATGTTGGTGGGCACTGAGAAGGTGGAGGTGTTCAGTAGGCAGGTAGCCAACCTGAAGATCTAGTGGCCAGTGTAGCCTTTAGTCCAGAACAGATTCTTCACCAGAATTAGGGCCTGGGATATGGTGAAGATGAGGGAAGGGTGACTGAGGATAGGATAGGCAGCGTACCTGTGCTTTAGTCATCAGGGAAATAAATACTTACAACCTTGTCATTGTTTTTCAATTCAAGTATCCTGGTGGCAATTTTGAACAATGCAGTTTGCACTCTGGCCACTGAAGACTCCTGTCTGACACATCTATGCTATCTCTTGGTTGTAGTGGGTAGCCATTCCAGCTTGGATCTGGAAGTTCCAAGCCCCATTGAGACTCTGGCAACTGTCATGCCTACGAGGCGGGGCCAGGGGAGGCACCTGGAGACCTGAGAGCTGGATGGGCGAGTGCTCTTTCTGTGCCGGGACCCTGAACGGTGGAGGTGGACTGAGCAGAGCTCAGGAGAACACTGCTGGACTGCGATGCACCTTCCTCAGACCCTGCAACCTACCTTTCCCTTTTTGTAAGTTACCCACTAAATAAATCTTCCTTTTAACTAAGTGGAGTGGCCTTAATACTTGGTCCCCCAAATTGTCATCCAATTATAGTATTAAATCAATGCCCAAAGTTTTATTGAAATCTCATCAGCTGCAAAGGCTCAAATCACATATTTTTTCCTTTGTTATTTAGTTTATTTTATATCCCAACCAGAGCATGCCTTCCTTCCTCTCATCCCAATTCCTTCTTCCTTCCTTCTCTCAAACCACCCATTCTTTATATTTGTACTAAAAAGGGCAGGCCTCCCATGGGCATCAGCAAAGCATGGCATATCAAGCTGCCATAAGATCAAGCACCCCCAACCCCTCTATTCAGGCTGGGCAAGGCAATCCATCATGAAGAATACATTTCCAAGCCAATCAAAGCACCAGGAACAGTGTCCACTCCCATTTCTAGGAGTCCCACAAATAGACCAGTCTACACAATCATCACATATATGCAGAGGGCCTAGGTTGGTCCCATATACCTCATAATTTAATTCTAATGTCTTGTATGGTTGGGTAAAACTTCAAATTACCTTAAGACAATAGTTCTCCATCTCTGATGTGGGAGACCAGCTGGGTGACTGGCTCCCACATTTTACCTCAGGGTACTGTTGAGAAGAGAGGAACAAGAGATTTAGATAGAAGGATAGAGGGGAGAGACACAGATAGAAATGCAAGATAGGCTTGGGAGGGCCTGGATCCTAAGCCACTGGTCCTTTCTGTGTCTTCTAAAAGGCTATTCATAGGAATGCTAAGGGGTGGAGCAAAAGACCTCCCCCAATCACAGCCAAGTGCAGACCCTTTCCAAGCACCTGGTAATCATACATGTAGTCAATCAATCCTCTAATGCAGCCCTACTGGGTAAAATAAGCTCAGCTCTCACTAGGAAACCTTTGTGGTCCTACACACTCTGGACTCACAAAACTGAAGAATCAAATTATGATAACCTAAAATGTGAGATTGATATTAATTATGTGAGCAATGTGAATTACATTATTTTGTCTTTAATCATAGAGAAATAGACTTTGAAAATAATCTATAGAGCATCATTGACTAATTTTAACAAATACTTCAATATCTCTAGTTAGACTATCTCATTAATCAATCATAGGTTCTACATCAAAGAGTTAAAATTGAAAAAAATATTAAATTTGCTAATCCTAAAATATAACCTGAAAGATTATTGCAAGAAATTTTAAGAAAAAATATAAGTTAAAAGAGAGTATGCTTTACTAGTTTCATAAGAGTACCATTTACCACTAACCAGCTGCCCTTGGTTCTCTTGTTTAGAATACTTATTTGGTAAAGTAAAGTCAATCTGATTGTTCTCAAGCTGGCATACTGCTTTATTCAGATGCTGAACTTCTTCTACAAGACAGATAATTAGATACCGCATGTCCTGTAATGCAAGGACTATCACTTCGCAGCAATGCTATGGAAAGCTGGAACAAATACAACATTCAATTATAATATTGTAAGATGTGAGTGGATATTGAAAAGGACTATTCCTTGCTGGAAGGAACAATGATCCCCAGATCTGAACATAAAAGACTATAAAAGTATATAAATATTTTGACATTAATTATTGTCAATATTACTGCTGTGGATGTCTTTCTGCATTCTGTGAATATGTATTACTCCCATTATCTAATAAATAAAGCTGCATTGGCCTATGGTAGGGAAGAATGGAGGCAGGCAGGAAAATCCAAGAGAGATAGTAAAAGGAGAAAGGAGAGTAAGAGAAGATGCCAAACTGCTGTCCAAGGAGCAACATGTAATGGGATGTAGGTAAAGCCATGGAACACATGGCAGTACATAGAGTAATAGTTATGGGATGAGTTAAATTGTAAGAGTTAGACAGTGGGAGGCCTGAGCCATTAGGCCATAGAATTTGCAATTAATATTAAGTCTCTAAGTGACTATTTTGTAAGCAGCTGTAGAACCATGGGGCTGTGCAGGACCAGAGAAACACGAAACCACAGGGTGGGTCTGACCAGAGATACTTCCATCTACATATTACCTACCTTTCATGAACTCTTGTGAGTAAAACTTCTGAATTTGCTGTGAAGAAAAACCTGACCATTTACAAAAAGTTTCCCTTGCTATCCATACTATTCATACTTAGACAGACTTCATTTTATGGTACAATATTCAGATTATTGTTTTGGTATACCCTGCATATCACCTGAGTCTATTTTAATGACTTGACAATGAAACATGAAACTGATGTCTAGACCCTCATTAAGATACCTAGGATACATTTGGCAACAAGGACAATTTGGAAGGATTAAGATACGTTTGTACTTTATGCATTGCAATATCTCACTTGGGATGGTTTAAATTATACCTTGATTTTGTGATTATCAGAAAGAAATATAAATTCAATAAAACTGCATTTCAAGTTTTTTATTTTATCCTCTCTTTTCCTTTAGATTTATGATAAAATACACTTCTGTTGCTCTGAATCGATAATAGCCTATATCAGCAATAAAGTCATTGATATTCCATAGTATACTCTTTCATGAGTTGCTTTTATGATTACAATATGTTTCTTGGTACATAGACCCATTACCAAGGCTTATGCCTCTATATACTATATGTAGTATGCTATACGATACATACATGCCATATACTATTACTGTATACTACATAGACAAAGAATAAAACATATCCAAATTGAAATTTCATTGATTTTTAGAAAAACACATTTATCAATTTGTTTGATAAATTTGACAACAGCCTCTCTACTAAAATCAAAACTGTATCAGTCCACCTGCTAAATTAAATGGATGGTATTGTAACTTTCAGGTCAATGTTTTCAAATCTAGAGACTTGAACTGTAGGGAGCCGCCATTCAAAGATGGCACTGGCTTCCTGGTAGCCTAGCTGTAAACAACTCCATATTTGGCTATGCTCTTGGGACTACGTGTCCTGTGACCTGCGCATGCACGGGTATGGTAATCGACCTTATGTCCTCAGCCTATCCCGTGGCTCCCCGTGCTTGCATTCTGGCAGGACCCAATCACAGTACGGCATGTTTGCCTGATTCCCTATATAAGCAGCTGCATTTCAGTCCTCGGGACTCCTCACCTCCCGCTCTCCCTTAATCAAAAGGCACTCCAATAAAGTGTGATCTGAGAAGAATCCTCGAGTGGTGGTCGTTCTTCCTTGCTGGCCGAGGAGCTCGCCGCACTGAACGTCACTTGAGTTCATAGAGTAAGGAAATATAAATAGACTGGGGGATATTAACCTATAGTTCTCACATATATAATAATCCAGGAAATAAATGTCCATTACTAATAATGGCCTCTAGAAGGAATCAATTATAAATATAATCATCTTCAAAAAATAAACTCTTTTAAGTCCTAAGATTTTTTTAATCTTAGTTTGGCATCATTTCAATCTTTCATTAATATAGGAAGCAATAATTTTAAAAGAAAACTTTCTCGGTAAAATGTAAATCTCCAATGTTTCCTTGCATTTTGCTGATGGCCAAAGTTCTACATCATTGAGGAAATTACCTATTTACTCTGAATATTCAATATTCTAGATATAAATGTTTTAAAAATTTTATGATTTCCGGAAATAACCTTAATTTTCAGTGTTTCTCTCTTTGTTCACCCAGGGGAAAAATCAGACATGTTATGAGCTCTTACCTTAACTACTTCACCCACACTATTACCAAGGTTGTCCATATTGTCCAAAGAAATTGTGACTGATTGATTGAAATTAGTAAATGGGCGTCTTAGTCGCTTTTTTATTGCTGAAGAAATAGAAAGTAAAACTATGACCTAGACCATATACAAAGGAAAACATTTAATTGAGGGCTTGCTTACAGTTTCAGAGGTGAATCCATGACCATCATGGCAAGAAGCATGGCAAGCATGGCATAAGAGAAGTAGCTGAGAACTTACATGTTATATGAAAGCTGGAGGCAGGAGAGATTGGGCCTGATTTGGGCTTTTGAAACCTCCAAGCCTATGCAGCCTATGCAGAATAACACACCATTTTCAACAAGTTCACATCTCTAAGTCTTTCCCAAAACAGTTCCACCAGCTAGAGGCCATTGGGAGCCATTCTCATTTTAACCACCATTGTTAGCAAGTGTAAAACTTGGTTTAACTGAATATATATATATATATATATATATATATATATATATATATATAGTTACAATTTATTATTTTTTTTGGCTGGCAGGACTAAAACCAAGATGAATTTTGCAATAGCTTACTATTTCATTATCATACAAGTAACCTACTAAAAAGGTATTTAGGGCATTGTTTATATGTTTTAATTTTCATTTTCTGAAATTTAACAACTGCAATAGATTATCTTGAAAAAATCAATTAGTTTAGTTGACATGTGACTTTGAATAGTATGCTAAATGTTGTGCACAGGGCACTACAAATGAGGGATCTTGCTACATTGGAGGCCACAGAAAAGCCAAATCGTCTTTGTAGGGGTGCTTTTAAATGACAATACCAGACAGTTATTTCAAATATTTTAAACAATTGTGAATCATGTCTTATTTGTAGCATTTATGCAAGTTTTTTGATGTATGGTTTTGGTTAATTTTTAATCTTTACGAGATAATAACAGAGAATTAAGTCTCTTAGTATGTTAAAAATAAACAATTTAAAGGTGGATGTATTTTGAAGGAATTTTTCTTTTGAAGTGCTAAGGAGCAAACACATGGCTTTGCACATACCAGGAAAGTACTTTCCTACTACGCCATGCATTTGTACTGAATACTGATTTATTTTTTTAATTTACTTTTATCATGTCATCTGTTGCAACAAAATTTCTTTCTGTATTCTTTTGGCAATAAATGCTTACCACTAAACCAGAATCTCATTCAGAAATGAAATGATACATTATATGCATGTGGCAGTTGGGTGTTTTGGTTACTGTCTTTTTCATTATGTACTAGGCAATGTTACTGCAATATAGGCAACTGAATAATTCTGGGAATGGGAGAGGTGGTCTTCCCCAGGGAAAAGAATACAGGTTCATTGTCCAGTGTCATATGGTCAGGTCTGAAAACATCCAAACAAGCAATGTTATATGGATTCAACAGGTTATAGTTAAGAATATATATATAATACACAGACAGACACACACACATATATGCATGCAAAACAATTGTTGAAAACAGAGGCCATAATTTTTTAAGTAGACTGGGGAAGGATAGAAAGGAGAGTTTAGAGAGAGGAAAGGGAAGAGAGAAATGTAATTAAAATCCAATATTACAAGTAAACAAAGCAAAAGATGACTAATTCTGAATAATATAATATATACAACAGATAACCAACTTGAAAAGCTAATTCACTGAATTAGAAAAACAACTTAAGAATTAAATAAAAACAAACTCAAAAAAACTGGAAATAGTAATGTCAAGGTAGGTTATGTAGGTTACATTATAATATGTAATTTGTGGTTTTAGGAAGACAGTGAATAAATGAGGATATGTAATTTTCCAATCTTATATGATTTTTTCTAATTTTGGAGGCTTAGCACATCTTTCTTTTGTCTATTTAGTAATATATTGAATAATATAAACAGACTGAGAAATACACTTAGTAATACCTAATTGGAAATGTAATTTTCAACATAGTAGAATGTGCATTCTGTTCAGGAAATTCTGATCATAAAATATGGAAACATGGCACAATAATTATGCAATTTAAGGTCATAAAAGGCATCTGGTCTCATTCTCAAGCATATAAAATGATTTAATTTGTTCATTGAGGAGCTGCAATGCTTGTTGCCTTGGATATATCTCTTTTTCCTAATGAAATAATAATAATATATTATTCTAACAAACCAACATTTTATTAATACTTTGCAAAACTCATGTAACCTTTCTAGAATCCTAAAAGCTATGAATATTTTAAATGGTTACTTTAAAAATTCTATTTTGTATGAACAGCAATGTTCTGGGTGTCAATTCTGAAAATACATTTGGCAAACATAAATTTTGAAAAAAATGATTTTTTGTTATCAATGAAATGCATAATATGTTCTTGCCATTTCTCTAAACTAATGTATAAATAGTTTGAAGTCTACATTTAGTGTGTCACAGTTAAAATGACTAATTTTTATAGAAAAATAGTATAAATCCAAAATTGTCATTCTGATATTTCACATCTGAAAAAATGAAGTTTAAAATATTAAATACATCAAAATTAAACTGTAGCCAAATTTTTCCTAAGTATTATTTTTTTTATTTCCATATATAATATGTCATAATGACATAAGATATATTTTATATATAACAGTATTTATATAATCAATAATTTATATATTTGTATATATTATTTCAAAGTACATATTGGAGCACTCTGGAATGCCCTTACAAAGATAATTTCTCTGTTTTAATTATGTTCTAATTCTATGGTAATGTCATCTATGCCACATGTGTAAATCATATTTTAAGTTCCAAATTTTTATATGGTTTAAAATGTTGGCAAGCTTTGAATAACATTATTTTAGTCATTAAATAAAAAATATAATAGATTTGAAAATGCATGTTTTCTATCACTGAACAACATAGTATGAAATATCTATAGTTATTAAGATATGTCAAGCTATTTTTCCTATAAATTTTATCTTGTATTTTAAACATGAATAATGACAAATATTTGCATTTTACATTAATTGTGCACATGTGATATCCAGTTTCTCCAAATCAGGAGTAACTTTTAATTATCTTAAAATGTTAATTTAATAAATAGCATAATTAAGTTAGTTAAATTTTTTAATAAGTGTAATATGATCAGACTTACTATTTTAAATAGAAGACTTTAAACAAAAGCAAGAAATATTTTATAATTGTAAGAAGATCAAAAAGAACAATGCATATCTTTGTGATTCTAAATATTTAATAAGAACTAGAAGAAACAACTTCTTACTAGTTATAATATACATAATAGGTGATTAGGTGAATCCTTTAAGAAAATATTGATATCATAAACATAATACAGCAATACATAAATAGTAAATGATATTTATATATTTGTTGAAATACCACTTTGCACATTTGTGTCACTGGAATACTCTTAGTGTATCTGGAATACAAACACTCTGGGTTATATCCTGAATCTATAGTCAACTTCTTTCTTATTCTGTTAACTTTAAGAATATGCTAATCTGAGATTTTTCTACTTATGAAATTGATAAATTTTATTATTAAGTGATAGTGTCTTCCTCTTGCTACTTTTTCTTAAGAGTGTGAAATGATGTTCAGGCATGCTAAATCAATTAGCAGCATGATAAGTGAAAGATGTTTTCCAGTTTCTTATGTTTCCTAATCATCACTTAAACTTTAATTCTCTGCAGCTCTTTGACCTGCAGTCTATTACCAACACAAATATAGCAATACACCCAAAAAAATATTAATTCACAAATGCCAAAGTTATAAATACTAAAGGAATAATTAAAACAGCATTTAAGTAAAACCAGTAAACTATAATAAAGTTGCCAGTCAGTATTTTTTTATAATAAAAGACAAAAGGAGAATATAACAGAATATGGCAAGATAAATATTATAAGAGAAGCATAAAAAGGCAACTTTAATGTGAAAATTGAAGGAAATCTGAGGTAAATTGTTGAATGAATACAACACAAGAAATATTTGCCAGTTTTAAAATCAGCCCAAGAAAATCACACAAAAGGAAATACAAATACTACAAATATATATTATGAACCAGTGAATAATCCTATAAGTGAAAGACTTAGACATTTCAAAATCCAAATTACAGAAATGCTAAAAATAAACAAATATGAAACAGTAGGAATATGTGGAAATGTACTCAATACCTAGAATGATGAAAGCTATGAGAAGATCATTCAGTAAGAAAACATTTCCCAGGCAGCAAAATACATTCAACCGAAGTTCTTCCCACAAAAAATGAAGCCATGTTTCTAGTGATGTTTACCGACCAGAAGGGAAAATGGGCAAAGTTTTTTTTTAGTCGTTGAGAGTTTCGTGCATTGCATTTTGATAATATTGACCCTCATTCCCCCAGCTCCTCCTAGATCCACACCACTTCCTTGTCCATGATACTTGTATTCTGTTATTTTTTAATCTATGAAGTACAATTTGTGAAGTCTGTATATTCTTAGATGTGTGGCCTTTCTGTGGAGAATGTTAGGCCTACCAGGGTTCACATCCTTCAAGAAAATTCCCTCACACCTAATGTCTATCAGTTACCAATAGCTCCTTGACAAGGGGCAGGACATCCTATCTACACAAACTGGGGTTTGGTCTGAGCTAAGATTGAAGTGGTCTGGTACATGAAGTCACAATTGTGGCGTTCATATGTATAGTTGCACTGTTGTTTCTGAAAGACACTGTTTCTTCATTGTCATTCACAGCCTCTTTGTGATGCCCTCTTCTGCAATGATACCCAAGGTATAGTTTTGATCAGTTGAAGGAAAGGAAATTTGAATCTGAAATATCACTTTCACTGAAAGCATCATTGAAATAAAAGAGCAAATTACACATGTTTTCACAAGTTAAAGACCATAGATAAGTTAATAAAGCTCATGTAAAAATAGTTAATTTTTCAAATATGCATACATATATACATATACTTCAGTAAATAAGAGTGGAATTTTAATTAACTTTAAAATATAAAATGCTAAGTGCTACACTATAGTGTAGCAGGAATCTTAAAAGTTCTTATTATTAAAAACAAATCCGAGGCCAGTTATTGGGGTGAATACTGGAAGGTCAGAGAGACAGAATAAGCCACAGCTATCTCACCTCGCCGGATCCTCAGCTGGTCTTGTCTCCTCAGACTGGAGGCCTCTGAGTCCTCATCCGGAATGAATCTCAGCTGAACTATGTTGCTCCATAGCCTGAATGCTTAACCAGGCCAAATGCTTAACCAGCCAAATTTTCTAGTTTCTGGTCCTCACGCCTTATATATCTTTTTGCTTTCTACCACCACTCCCTGGGATTAAAGGCTGGCTTTCTGGGATTAAAGGCGTGTGTCACCATGCTTGGCTATTTCCAATGTGGCCTTGAACTCACAGAGATCCAGAGGGATTTCTATCTCTGGAATGCTAGGATTAAAGGTGTGAGTGCCACCATTTTCTCGCCTTTGTATCTAGTGGCTGTCTGTTCTCTGACCCCAGATAAATTTATTAAGGTACACAATATTTTGGTGACACAATACCACCACACTATAGGACATGAATATCACAAAAAATCTTAGATTTTGACAAAGTTGATAGACATAAATTTTGTAGATAGTTTGCTTAAAAGTGAGACAATTTCACAAGACTGGAAACCGAATGCACATGGCTAAAATAAAGACAGTACATGGTAGTCTTAAGCAAACTGATGATACACACAGGCATATTAGACAACTTTTAAGAGTGATTTTTGAGGGAGAGGGAAATAAACTAGTATTTGGAAAGTTAGATGACAGTTATCACAAGAAGTAGATAATGTACCTTCAATCCCAGGTCTACACAGCAGGTAACAATCATGGCAAAGCAGAATTGGAAAGTACAGAGTGAGTGTCAAAGGAGTCATTGTGATTTGTGAAGCTTTCTTTCTCAGTGAAAGAGACCTCAATAGAAGGCAGGACCACAACTAAAGACAGCCAGGCCCCACCAACAAATTATAGTATGTTTTTAGTAGACATTTTAACGACTATAAAAAGAGAAGAGAGACAGACAAAATTTGTTGTGCGGTACTTGTCAAGGAAACAGTCATTGGGAAATCCCCTGTCCCTATAGCAATAGAATGAAGTAGTATCAGGAGTCATTTTAATTAAAAATCGGGGAGACATTTTTTAAAAGACACTGTTGGATTGGAGAGAGATGTCTTAGCAGTTAAGAGCACTTGGTGCTATTATATTAGCCTAGGATTAGGTTCCCAGTACTCACATGGTGGCTCAAAACTGTTACTCCAGTTCCACAAAATCTAGCATCCTTTTATGGCCTCCATGAGCACCAGGCACGCACCTGGTGCACACACAGGTAATGCACTCATACATATAAAATAAAAATAAAATAAATCTTTAAAAGGTCATGATCAAGACCCAAACACCCTCAGTGAGTCACAATTTTCAGAACTCAGAGCAAATGATATAGGACCATGCTCTCAAATATCATCAACAGAATTCCTCTACAGTACAGAAATGACATTGTTTGCCTCAGATTCAGAAATTATTCAATAATAAGAAAATTTGTTATGCCAGAATTCACAGGAGAACACATACGCAGGTTCTAAATGCAAGCTGGGTATTGCAAAGAAAAAAAAAACTTGGGGCGAGGTGGGGGCATGTGGTATATGTGTGTGTGTGTGTGTGTGTGTGTGTGTGTGAGAGAGAGAGAGAGAGAGAGAGAGAGAGAGAGAGAGAGAGAGAGAGAGAGAGAGAGAATCAACAGCATAGCCTTTGAAGATAGGACCAGAAACTGTGATCTCACCTTATAAAGAACTATTCACAGGTGTAACTGGTAGCTTGGATACTAGATATGAGTGCACAGAATCAAGGCTTCTGCCGGCAAATATGTGATGAGAAAATACATTCAGGCTCTACACATGAATCCTGCTCTTTCTTTAGTTTATTTCTCTTTTATTTAACACTTCATTCCATTGTATCAAGCACACTCTTCCCTGCTGAACTGCTCTTTTTCACTTATTCCTTTGTCTACTTTTTTCTCTTTCATTTTAAAATATTTTAATCTTTTTTATTAGTTAAATTTATTTATTTTACATCCTGAGTGCAGTTTCCCCTCCCTCCTCTCTATTTTGTTTATCATTTTCCTTCTGATAGAATATAGATTTGCTTCATTTGTGTGTTCTTTGTGCCTTAAATTCCTGAGATCTGGAATGGTTTAATGCTATCAGACAATGTTTTTTATTTATTTCCATTTTAATTCTATCAATAGCCAGATTTTTTATTTCTTTTATTAGTCAGGTTTTATTAAAGTACCAGAACTAATAAAATGGATCTACATATATAAAATGTATTTTATTAGATTGGCTTAGACAATAGGGTTTAGGTAATCCAATAATGGCCCTCTCACACTGGGAACACTAATAATGCAGTAATTGCTCAGTCCATAAAGCTGGATATATCAGCTGGTCCAATTTGCTGCTGAAGGTATGGGAGACTCCTGGAGAGCTGCTGGCCATTCCACAGTGGATGCTTGTAGAAGCTAGTTCTAAAATCATCAAAGAAATGACACAGTAACAGGATAGGTGAATTTGCCAGAAAGAGTAAAGGCATATAACTAAAAAACCAAAGTTTTCTTTTTCCATGCCATTTTATGTAGGCTGTTACCAGTAAGTGCCCACATGTAGGTTGGATCATCACGCTTCAAGTAATCTTGAAAATCCTATCAAGTTAACAACCAATATTAGCTTCCATAAGTCTTCCCCTTGTGAACTTTATTAGTTACTATTCTGTTGCTACGATAAAAACCCCATCAACAAAAGCAACTTGTGGAAGAAAAAGTTTATTTGTTTTGCAGTTCCAGAGAGTTAAGAGTCTATCATGGCAGAGAATCATGGTAACAAAATGCAGGCAATATCAGGAAGATTTCACATGGTTGAACCAAGATAACTAAGCGCAGAGAACTGAAAGTGGTGTGATACTTTTAATATCAAAGCCTGCCCCAGAGTTATAATCTCTCCAACAAGCTCCACCAATTACATCTGTCAAGATAGTACCACCATCTGGGGGGCAAATGGTCAAATGGCTGAGACTATGGAGAATAATTTTTATTTGAAACACCACATCAATTTGACACCCAATCACATCTTTTGTGCCATAATTAATTCCCAAATGAAAACAATGACAAGGTCATAATCCCACCTCACCTGGTATATCTATCTTATTTACAACTGTAAAAACACTATGGTATAACAACATACATTTATAACAACCATTTGTAGTATCTCATTTGATATGAAATTATATAAGGAAGTAGAAGAAAGTAAATTATCTGCTATATATGCTCACAAACATAACATTCATATCAATTACAATCCTCTTTTCCAAATTTGGTTACATGGCATTAGCTATTACTTATTTCTGCAGAATTTAATATGATTTGATCAGTCTTTCCCCTCTCCCAACTCCTATCAGATCCAACCTCTCTTCTACCAACTCAACAACATGTTCTTTCTCTCTCTTAAAAAACCAAAGAAAAGTAAAACAAAAATTCACAAAGAATCATGTAGTCAGATTTATACTGACCAGCATGAGTCCTGTCCTAAAATGTGGTTTTCACTTCACTGGAGAAAAGCTTCTCCACTATGGGAGGGACTGTGCACATTTACCCTTATGTGTAATGGTAATGAGTCTTAATTGAACTTATGAAGGGCTTGTGCGTGCCATCACAGTGTTATTCAGTCCATATGGCATCAGCCCTTTTGTTTCTAGAAAACTGTTTCCTTGAAGTCTTTTACCATTTCTTTCTCTTATAATATTTTTGTTTGTTTTCCATAGAGATTCCTGATTTCTGCACAGAGGGTTATATTAAGACATTCTATTTAAGGAAGAGTGTTTCAAAGTATCTTGTTCTCTGCACAATTTCCAGTTGTCTTTGTGCCAATTAACACCTGCTACAAGAAGCTTCTCTGATGAAGGTTGAGTATGATCTATAGATATAGGAATATGTAATTAGGGATAATTTTATTCCTATGCTGAACAAAATAATTTTAATAGGTTTTGTCATACGACCCTGACCTATCTATCCTCATGTTCTTTACTTCATTAATAGTATCATGTATGGTTTCCATCCATGGAGAGGGCATTAAATTCAATTAAAGAGTGATTGGATACTACTATAAAACTTGTGCCATTATTGCATCAGTGGACATGTCTTGTAGGCAGGTGGCTATTGTAGGTCATAGCGTATGTAACTTTGTGAAATTGATGACTATTTTTCTCTTCTAGTAACATAAATGGTACCTTCAAGAATCTTGAATACTATTCAGTATAAGCAAAGCTTCCAGATGAGCATACACTAAATTTCCCAATGTTTGAGATGTCTTAGTTTGTGTTTTATTGCTGTGAGGAGATATCATAACAATGGCAACTATTATAAAGGAAAATACTTAAGTAGAGCTGGCTTATAGTTTCAGAGGATTAGTCTATTATATAGCAAGAAGCACGGCAGCATGCAAGCAGACATAGTCATGGTGAAGGAGATGAAAGGTCTACATCTTGATCTGCAGGCAGCAAAAGGAGACTATGAGCTACACTGGATACAACTTGAGCATTTGAGACTTCAAATCTGACCTCCATATTGACACACTTCTTTCAATAAGGCTACACCTACTCAAACAAGGCCATACCTTCTAGTAGTGTCACTCCCTATGGAATAAGCATTCAAACACATGACTATATGGAGGCTATCAAACTCAAGCCACCATTCTCCTGGAACCGATAGGCTTGTAGCCATAGCATAATGCAAAAATGCATTCAGTCCAATTTCAAAATCCCCATAGTCTATAACAGTTTCAAACCTGTTTAACTGTACAAAGTTTAAAGTCTTTTCTGACATTCATGCAGTCTTTTAACTGTAACCCCTGTACAATCAAAATAAATATCAGGTCATATACTCCCAACATATAATGGCACAAAATATACATTACCCATCCAAAATGAAAAAAAGGGAAGATAGTGAGGAAATACTGGACCACAGGAATACTGAAAACCAGATAGAAAAACTTCAAATTCCACATTTCCATGTCTGATTTTAAAGCACTCTTCAGATATCCAACTCTTTTGTCTTTGTTGACTGCAATACATTTTTTCCCTTGGGCTGGTTCTACTGCCTGTAAGCAGTTCTTCCTGTCTGGTATTCCATGGCTCTGGCATCTCCAACATTTTGGGATCTCCAAGACAATACAGACTTCACTTTCACACCTTTATACAATGGCCTTTGTAGGCTTCTGTGGAGAGATAACACTGCCTCACACCTAGCTGCAATGGTTTTCCTTAGCTGTAGAAGGAGATTCCCCAACCTCTTACTTGTGTCCTTGAATTCAAAGTCAGAACCATGTGGCCAAAGCTACCAGGTTCTGCTGCTTGCTGGGGATGGAACATGTTCAGTTATATCTTCACCAGCTTTCTGTTTTTGATGCCTACCTTTACTGCCTTAGCTTGGTTCTCCTGGAACTTACTCAGTAGACCAGATTGGCCTGTAACTTGGAGATCCATCTGCCTCTGCCATCTGAGTTCTCAGATTAAAGGTGTGTGTCACCACACTGACACTATACTTTTCTTTAATTCATTTTCACAAGTTGGAAGCTTAGCTGGTTGTGGTCTTGCCCTGAGGTCACCATTCCTTTTATTTCATTTAACATCAGACTCTAATCTGTTTATCTCCTTGAATATAGGACTTAGCTGTCCCTTTTCTCCCTAATCTATAAATTTAACATTTACTTTCCCAATAAATCTTCATAAGAGTAAAAATTAGTAACCATATGACTAAGTCTATACTAGTCTGTTTTGAGATTTCCTTTACCAGTGTAATTAATCCAAAATTCTTCAATTTAGCTTCAGGCAGACTCTTCAGAAAAGTTAAAAAAGAAACCATACTCTTAGCCAAACTACCACAAGAATAGTTTCAAGGTCACATGCAAAAATTCTTCTCCTCTGAAACTTCTTAAGCCAGTCCCCACTATTCAAATCACCCTCAGCATCGTTGTCTTCCATGTTCCTACTAGCATGGCACATTAAGCCAAATTTCAGAAATTCAACTGCTTTTCTCATCAAAAGTCCCCAAACCCACATTCCCCAAATAAAAGCATGACCAGTCTTATCACAGCAATACCCTAGTCTGTGATAGCGAATTCTGTGTTAGTTTGGGTTTTATTGTTATGAAGAGACACCATATATTTCACACTAGTTCAAAATATATATTACCTCATGGAGAACTGGGAAAATAACCACAGAATGAGTTTAGGGACTACATTAATCAGGGTTCTGTAGAGTGACAAAAATTAGGGACTGAATCTCTCTCTCTCTCTCTCTCTCTATATATATATATATATATATATATATATATATATGTATTATATATATATATATATATATATATATATATATATATATATGGTGGGTGATGTTGTTCTGTATGCTGTGTTGTTTTGATTGGTTGATAAATAAAAATATTTAGCCAATGGTGTGGCAGAATAAGGTTAGACAGGACATTCTAACTAGATATAGAGGAAGGAGAAAACAAAGCTGAGGAGATGCTGCTAGCCACCAGCAGGAAACACAAGATGTAAAGATACTGGTAAGCCACAACACACGTGGCAAAATATGGATTTATAGAAATGGGTTAATTTAAGATATAAGAGCTAGCTAGCAAGCCTGCCATGGCCATAGTTTAAAAATAATATAAGCTTCTGTGTGTGTGTTTGGGTCTGTGAGGCTGCAGATCTGGTGGGACATAGGAAAACTTTTAGATATATATGAATTTATTGGAATGACTTACATGTTTCAGTCCAACTAATTCAACAATCACTAACTGTGAATGAAAAACACAAAAATCTAGTAATTGCTCAGTCCCATAAGGCTGGACATCTTGGCTGGTTGTCTTTATATGCTGGAATCCTGAAAAGTAGGTTCCAATGCCAGTGAAGGAATGGATATGCTATCAAGGTGACAGCAAGTATTCAAAGATCAAGAGTTTCCTTCTTCCATGTCCTTATATGGGCTTCCAGAAGATTGTATGTCCCAGATTAGAGGTCTGTCTTCCTGCTTTAAGATTAAGATTGAAGGCATGTATCTTCTCACCTCAAGATATTGGTCACAGGTGTGTCTTCCTACCTACAAGGTCCAGGCTAGAAGGGGATTCACCCACTTCAAACCAAGCAAAAAATCTATTGCAGGTATGCCCTCCATTTCTGGATTTTAGGTCATTCTAGATGTAGTCAAGTTGATAACCAAGAATAGCCATCATTGTGATCCTCTGGACACACTGTGAGTCATATGTCAGCCAAAACTGTATGGACCACCTGACCTTCCCTATGCACCTACTATTAATTATTATTAAGTGGCACTTTTTTACCATACAAGAGAAGGCACAAGGCACAACAAAACCCACTCTAAGAGTTTATTAAGGGAAGGAAATAGAAAGGGTGTGCATATGCCTATGGAATGACCTGTGCAGGAAGAGAGAGAAGGAATAGGTGGAACTCACTTTAATAAGTTCCCTGCACATGCACATATGGGCTTATGTACTTATACCATTCACGCACACAGATTATGTGATCATGCACATAGGACGTAAGGCCCTAGGATGACTAAGCATCTTGCCTGGCTACTGGAGAGCACATATGCAGTCATGTAGCTGGGGGAGTGGCTAGGAATTCTAACATTTCAGACTCTATTTTTAATTAAAAAATGGTGGGAGGACAGGAATAGGGGTGCTGTGTCTCCCAAACTGCTTCCAGCTGACTCAGTGGGCATTGGTTAACATTCGGAGGTGGTTAAGGGGGATTTTGAGGTAGCTGGATGTCTTGAGGTAGTGTATTGCCCTCTGCCACTTTGGAAATTGTCCATCATCTTCTGTGGCTTCAGGCTCTGTGGAATCATCCATCGCTGCTTGGATCTGTCTGTTTGGGTCTGACAAGGTGCTGGTGAGGCAGAATAGAAAGATTTAAAAAAAATTAACCTGGCTGGAGGGGGGGTCCCCAAAGGTCCCAGGGTGAGGGAGAAGGGTCCTGGACAGGGAAAAATTTGAATTGTGCTTATCTGAAGTGAATCTGACCTGTCCAGGTGAATTCAAGCTGGAGCTCGGCAGAAATTTTAAACATATTAACAAAGAGCAACAGGTAATTTAAAATCTTGAGCTGGTAGTCGTGATATTATAATGTTTAGTACTCTGTTATCAGAATTTTATTGACTAGTGTTAGCAAGAGAGAGAGAGGAAAAAACAACCTGAAACATGCTTTTTTTCTGAGAAGGTCAGAAATGATAGGCTTAAGTCCCCTAAGGCTCTGGAGTGAGAGAGGGTACTGAGCTTGGGTAATATACCTGATAGGGTCCAGTAACTGGATAATAATAGGTGGATGGTGGCTAGCAATAAAAGGGTTTTGGGTGTCCCAGACTGTGAGGTCCACTTGAGAGGCTGGCAAAGAAAATGAAATGTTAGAGCTAGTAGGCTGGGTGGCTAGGGGGAGGAGGAGAGAAGTGATGAGTCTGAGGTAAGGCAAGTGGGAGAAGCAAACAAAACAAAAGCTCCTACCTTAGCTAGAAAGTCTCTTCTCATTAGGGGCACAGGGCAGGTTGGCACACCTAAAAATGTATGGGTAAGAGGTATACCCCTGAAAATACAATTAAGTGGTAGGGTCTGGTGAGGTTATTAAGGCTGTCCCCCTACTGCAACAATAGGGAGACAAGAAGAAGAGGTGGGATCCCAAAACTCTCTCAGTACTAAGTGGCCCCAGTGTCACTTAGGAAAGAAATGGATTGCCCCAATACTGTAACAGATACCTCGGTTCCCTGTGAGAGATAACTGTTGTTGGGCCAGGAACCAAGCACCTTCAACCATCCATTGCCAAGCCTAGGCAATCGGGTAGGGAGTGGTCATAGTTTGATGTCCCCATGCCACAAGGTGTTCCAGGGCAGTTAACTGACCAGTATTCCTCTTGGTGGCATTTTGGACAAGGCCCAGATGGTTGCTCATGTGGAGCAGGGCAGGCATGAACCCAGTGGCCTTCTCTATCACATTTAAAACAGAAACCTGGAGGCATTCAGGTGGCTGGTCAGATAACATGTGCCAGCATTTGACAGTTCTGTTTAGAGTCTTTCTCAGCTCTCCCATGGTACACCTTAATTGCCACCACTAAGACTTCTGTCTATGAGGTCAGAGGCCCTCTCTCCAGACACTTGAGTTTAGCCCTAATGTCAAGGAAGCTCTGCAAGACAAACTGGGTCATAAGGAGCTGACTGCCCTCTGGGCTCTCAGGATCCAGACTAGTATATTATAAGAGAGCCTTTGTAATCTGTTCTAAAAAAATGAGATGAATTTTCTTCTTTATCTTGAATTATGTTTTTAAGCTTTTCATAGTTTACTGGTCTGAGGACAGTCTTACAAAGACCTGGAAGCAGATTATAGATGTAAAAGACCAGTTTTTTTTTTCTATCTGAGAAAGTTCAGCGGGAAAGAAAAGGACATGAAACTTAATGAGTCCATCCACCCAGGCCACCTCTTGCAATGGTTGCTGGGTTGGCATGTCTAGAGTTGGGTTCCTTAGCAACTAGGGAATGAGTTATTGGAGGAGTGAAGGTGGGAGGCAGAGATGACACAGTATTTAAAAATGCATGCTGCTCATATTGAGGATGCAAGTTCAGTACCCAGCACCCTTGTAGGCATCTCACAATCACCTGTAACTCGAGCTCCAGAGGAATGTGTACTCTCTTCTGTCCACTGCGGGTATTTACACTCTTGTTTATATAACCACACACAGATACACAAAAATATACATAATGAAAAGTAAAGATAAATCGTGGCTCAGTGGTTAAAAGAATGTGTTGCTCATGCAGAAGACCCAGATTCAATGCTCATAACCAATGTGGTGACTCATCACCATCCATGCCTCCAATTCTTGGGGACCTGACATGCTCTTCTGATCTCTATGGGTACCATGCACATATGTGGTACACATAAAAGGATGCAAATGAAACAGTCATGTACATAAAATGAAGTGAAGTAATAAAAATTTATCAATATTATCTTTCCTTTTTAGTGAAAATAGATTCTTTTCTCATACAACATATCGCAATTACAGTTTACTCTTCTTCTAGTCTTTCCAGTGCCTCCCCACATACCCTCCCATTTGGATCCACTCCCTTTCTATCTGTCAATAGAAAAGAACAAGCTCCTAAGAGATAACAACAAAGTATATCAAAAAGTAAATACTTTGACTATTTAGAAAGCCTTTTTAGTACCTTTATAGAGTGTTATCATGCAGAAAATTTCCATTTGACACATTATTTTGAAGTAATCATTTCCTCTTTTTAAAATAGACTTTATTTGTCCTTTGTTTTCACATAAATAATATGAAATTTTGTTGACTTTATTATTTATTTATAAGATTTAAGTTGTTACTCATTTCTGTAAAACCCTTAAACAGAATCTCGCTGAATAATTTTTCCTTCCTGTGTTTTTTCTTCTTTCAGAACTGTGATAAGACGAATTGTTTCTTGTTGCTTAGCAAATAATAGGACATGAACACTGGTGGTATAAGGAGCTCCACGAGTACCTGGCACATGATGGCATGCTGCCCATGGTGTATTGCTATTATGTACCATGAAAGAAATCCTGGGATAATGCATTAAAGATACGATAAATACAGGGAAATAATAGTTGTGTAGTGAGATAAGGTGGCTGTTAAAATTAATGCTTCAAATAAACACAAATTAAAGGAAGATAATAAGACAAAATTCCTTCACGAGTATGAAATTTTGGGTTACAATACTTTACTGTTCAAAGAAAACCTTTTCTTATTAAAGGATACTCCCTTTCTGGTGCTTAATTTTAGCCAACCACAAGGACAGTATGAGCACAATGTTATAAACATTTGCTTAAACAGAAGTGTTTGGGCTATTGGTATAAGACATTTCTATTTTGTGAGTAAAAAGAGCTAATTTGATAATGAGAATTGATCTTATCTTTCACAATCTATGTCAAGAACATCTGTGTTCCTCTTGTTAGGCACTCTGGGGACCAAGTAAGTTATGCTAAAAAATGCTGCATCTGCTTGTGCCCTGAGCAGGCACTTCACATCTGATAAGAATTTGCACCTTAGTACAATTAAATTGGAAAATTAACATAACATTAACATTGTAAGCATGAGCAATTTTGCAGCCTATCGATTCATAATGCATCCAATATCTTAAGTCTAAAATTTCATGAAATTCTTACTCAGAAATCAGTGAATATTACTTAAATTTGATTTTCATAGGTCCATTCACAGTGAGTGCAAGTACACATTTATAATTGCTTGTCTTTGTAGAGAGCCAAGTGTCACTCTTTGCCAGCTGTTAACCCCAGGCCAGACCAATATAATTAGTTTTGGTAATTACTTGTACTTCTTCAGGAATAATTGAAATCATTGCTTCCTTACTTCACTCTGAAATTAAATTGATGGGTTCTTCTCATGTAAGAACTTGTGACCTTTAAGTTTACCTACTCAAAACATATCCCCTACTAAATTAAATATATGTTTCAAGTCTTCCTCTTTTATAGAAAGACATTATGATCAAAATGTTGCAAACCACACTTAACTGAAAAGCACTGGAATATATTACTCACATAAAATGTATTAGAATAAAATATTTCTGGTTTTCTAACTTTTTTTATTTCACTGCTGTGTCAGTTTCTTTTTAACATAGAAATGAACACTGATAAAAGGAATGCAGTGAGTACTAAATGATTCTAATTCTCTTGAGCTTTTCCTGGATCTTTCATTATCAGTGAACATACTTTTTTTCATATTAATAAGTGAAATGTCAGTGTAAACTTTAAGTAGCCTCTGAAATCATTATCTGCATTATCAGAATTAAAACATAGATTTATTATGTTTGTATGCAAAATTGTTAAATAATATTGACTTTGGTGTCAGGAATAAATACCTATTTTTATCTCTGTCACTTATTAGCTGTATTGCATTGGGCTAGTTGTTTATCCATGGATCTTCCAATTTTAATTTGCATATTTTCATGAATACCTCAATCACTATTTATTGAATAAAGAAAATACAATTAAAACTTGGTAACTTAAATATTAAAACAATAATTATTAATTGTAATCCTCATAAAATTGGACAATACAATATTTAATGGATAATTTGCTGTATTGTCCAATATGTGTAAATGGAGTTACCAAAATGTTGTTGTTTCTCTCTCTTCTGCCTGCAATTCACCCTGGTGTGTTTTGTGCATGTGATACAATCCTTTAAACTTCAATTTTGTTAGAAAAAAATAGTAAAAAACAATTTTTGTGAATGCTGGTCTTGAATGTCATTGAACTTTGTAGCACCTTGATTCTACCACTTTTTTTGCTGAGATTACTGACTTTTGTGCAAAAATGCCTAGTTGAGGATGATTCAATATAGGACCTCATATGTTCTGGATAAGCACATGAAAGTTTTAGCTACATCTGTAATGGTATTTCTCTTGAACATAAAAAAAAGCCTAAAAGAAAAAAAAATAAGTGCCTTCAGTTATGGGCCTTCTTTGAATATATATTGTTTATAAATTATTTCTAATTTCAGTGTTCAGGTGTTCTTTACTAGTTTGGAAAATTACAATTTATGAACATTCCACTAATCCTGTATCATGTAATATTTTAAACCTTGTAGGAATACATTGAATGGGTGTTTTTCTGTGTGCTTATTTATAAAAATTCATTCCGATTTTTATTTCTATTTATTTTTGTACTTTTTTATTTCCTTATGGAATTGCCCAAACCTTCATGTCATATTTGAAGAGCATTCGTGCTTCATTACAAAATTGTGGGTAATAAATTAGCATGGCTTTGTATTTTTTTAATGACATTGAGGAGTGTCCAACCTTTCAGTTTCTCTTCATGTATTAGTTGTATAAAACAATTGCTTTCATTTTTCCATTTTAGTAAATATAATTTGGTCATATTTCCTCTCTTTTTTCTCTTCATTTTTCCTTTTTTTCTGTCTACATCTGTGATACTTCCCTATTGCTTTCAAACGTTCTTCACCATTCTGCATGAGAAAGAAAACATGTGATGAGTGTCATTGTGACTGACTTATTTTTTTTTAGCTGAATGATTATTTCTAGTTTCATCTACTTATCTGAAAACAGTATAAATATATTATTCTTTATCTCCAAGTAGTACTTTTACTTATGAATACTATAAAGTCTGTCAAATGTCTAGGCACCAACTGATATTTTCTTGTGAATTTTCAAATTTCAAAAGCTAAAATAGTGATTAAATTGACGATTGTTTAAATATAAAATCAACCAAGCATCATTTACATATTTAATTCCCTTTGATAATACTTTGTTAGAACTTTTTATACCTACATTTTTTGAGGAATATTTATACATAGTTTTCTCTTTATTTCTATAGAGTCTTTTGAATTTGCTAGTAGTATAATAGGTTAATAACAAAAAGAAAAAGTTTTTATTATCTAGTTTTTTGTATATCATTTCATATAATTAGTGAAAATTGCTTCATAATTATATATAAAATCATCTAGTAAAGATGCTTCCATGAGTATCACTTGCATTTTTTGTGATCTTTTGTTAAGAATTCAATTTTTTTTAAAGTTAATCCATTCAAATTACCTATTTTATGTTAAATTAGTGGCATTTTTGTCTTTTTAATATCTTAACCTCAATTATGTTTTCTATACAATTCTTAATTATGTTTTACTTCTAGTGTCTTCATGATCCATTTATATGTTAATATTTGCCATCTCATTCTTGATTTTTTATCTTTCTAAATCTAGAAAAAAATAAAACAATCTTGCTAACTTATGGAAATAAACAAGTTCTTATTCAATAATTTTCACTTACTATATTGTCCTTAATTTCTTTCATTATTCGTTTGTAATATCTGAGAATTTCATTGAAGGGGGCATTTAATACACAATAGTAAAAATGAACACATTAACCAAATTATTGATTTATGACTTTAGTTATTTAAATATTTCATTCTATAAGTTCCTTGCAAGCTTGCTTGCAATCTTAATTCAGGTCAAAGATGTTGCTTTAAAAAATTATTTCTTGTCCTCTTTATGGAATGTTTGAACTAGTTTAGTTGTTTTAAATTTTGTGATGATGACCAGGATACATTTGATTTTTCAAGGTCTTATATGTGTTAGAAAAGAATATTCCTTACAATATTTTATAAATATCAATAAGGTTTCTTCGATGCAAAATTCCTTTTTTTAGTTCTGAACTGTTGTTGATTTTACATCAGGATAATATTTTGATTATTGTTATAACAATAGTGGAGGCAAACAATATTATTTTGATTTTATGTGCTTTTACTTTCTGCTCAAATAGAGTATTATTTAGAATTGCATCTTGTTGGGTTCATTTTCTTGTTTGTTTGTTTTTGTTTTCCAAGACAGGGTTTCTCTATGTAACAGCCCTCTCTGTCTTGGAACTATCTTTGTAGACCAGTCAGCAGGCTCACAGAGATCTGCCTAACTCTGTCTCCTGAGTGCCAGAATTAAAGACATGTGCCACCAGCTGCTTCTTGATGTATTAATGTTTTATCAATGTATAAAAAAGGAATAAAAAAAACAATATAAAGAGTCAAATAATCTAATACTGATTCTTTGAGAAGAGAAACAAAATTGACAGACCTTTGGCCCAATTAAACAGAAGAAAGAAAAGGCAGATGATAATTAACAGAATCAGAAATGAACAGGGAAATATTACAAGAGACACCAAAGAAATTTTGAATATTATATTGGAATCCTTTAAAACGTGTATGGTATTAAGCTGGAATACCTATAAGAAATTGATTAATTTCTAGATTCAGCTAAACCACTATAATTAAGCCAAGAATTCAACAACCTAAACAAACTCATAGCAAATGAGGAGTTTAAAATAGTATTAGAAAACCTTCCATGGGGCTGGAGAAATGGCTTAGAGGTTAAGAGCACCGATTGCTCTTCCAGAGGTGCAGAGTTCAATTCCCAGCAACCACATGGTGGCTCACAACCATCTGTAATAAGGTCTGATGCCCTCTTCTGGTCATACATGCTGTATACATAATGAATAAATAAATCTTAAAAAAAAAAAAAGAAAGAAAGAAAGAAAAGAAAAAAGAAAACCTTCCAGCTTTAAAAAAAAAAAAAAAAAAAAAAGTTCAGTGCCAAATGGATTCATGGCAGGATTCCACCAGGTTTTCAATGGTGATCTATGACAAATCCTTTTTAAAATATGCAAAACAAAACAACCAAACAAGCAAACAAAAACCACAGGAGTACTCCCAAACTCCTATGATGCCTGTGTTACTTTAATACCCAAACCAATAAAAACACAAAATAAAAAATGAAATCTATAGATCAATGTCTCTGATTAACATAGAGTAAAATATGCTTAATAATATGCTTACAAACAGAATACAGGCATGCATCAAAAAATTATGCGCAATGACATAGTCATCTTTGTCTCTGAAATGCAGGTGTGATTCAAAACACAAAAGGCAATGAATGTAATAAACCACATAAATGTACTTAAGGATAAAAGAAAAGATCAACTCAGTAGATGTATAAAAAAACACTTCACAAAATTCAACATGTCTGTGCAATGAAAGTTCTAGACCATTGGTTCTCAACCTGTGGGTCATAACTTCTTTTGCATCAAATGATGCTTTCTTTCTCATAACTGTAGCAAAATTACAGTTATAAAATAGAAACAAAAATAGTTTTATGGTTGGAGTTCACTACAACATGAGGAATTATTAAAGGGTAGAAGATTAAGAAGGTTGAGAATCACTGTTCTAGAGAAAGTAGCTCGAGAAGGAACATACCTCAACAGAATGAAAGTGATATGTGAGAAACCTACAACCAACATCATAAATGTAAAAGATTTTGAAGTGATCTCCCTCATCAATATCAAGACAAGAATGCCCACTATCCCCACTCCTTTTAAATATTCTGTTCAAAGTACCAGCTCTCTAAAGTCTTGGTTTCATCTTTCTTTTCTTCTAGACTGCCATACTATATGCTGCTTTGCTCCATTTTGTTCTCAGTACTACAATGTTCTTCCATGATTTAGGTCCAATTCAGTATAACCAGATAACTATGTACTAACTAATACCTCTAAGAATGTGAGCCAAAATACAGTTTCCTCCTCAAAAAGTTTCTCAGTACACCTGTCTCATGCATTTAGTATACAATAGTAAAAATTAACACTTTGACCAAAGAAAATATTAAATCAAAAAATTCCTGACACAAAATATCCAGGAAATCTGGGACAGTAAAAAGTAAAATAATAATAATAATAAATAATAAAAATAATAGGAATAGATGAAGAAGAAGAATCTCAGCTCAAATGCCCAAAAACTATTTTCAACAAAATCAGACTAGGATATTTTCTTAACCTAAAGAAAGAGATGCCTAAAAAGCTAAAAGAAGAATATAGAAAGCCAAATAGATTGGACCAGAAAAGAAAGTCCCCAGACACAATAATAAAAACATTAAAGAATGAAGAGAGGATATTAAAAGCTACAAGAGAAAGAGCAAGTAACACACAATAAGAGACTACTGATGACTCCCCAGACTACCATATTTAGCAAAATTTAGTTGCCATAGATTGAGAAAACAAGATATTTCATGATAACATCATATTGGAATAATATGTATCTAAAAATCCAGCCCTGCAGAAGGTGCTTGAAGAAAAACGCCAAACAAAGGAGGTAAACTATACCCATGAAAACAAGGAAATAAAAAAATCTCACACCTTCAAACAGAAAAAAGGGTAAATACACACATAAACACACACATACACACACACACACAAACACACACACACACACACACACACACACACACACACTATGCTACTAACAACAAAATAACAGGAATCAATAGTCGTTGGTGATTGATGTATCTCAATACCAGTGGTCTCATTCCCCCCCAATAAATAACACAGACTCACAGAATATATCCTTCCTTTTGCTGCATACAAGAAACAAACTCCAACATCAAGGTAGCTTAGAGTTGGAAAAGAATATTCCAATAAGTACATGTAAGAACCAAGATCATGTAGCATTTTAATATCTAACAAAATAGACTTCAAAAAAATTAATCAAAAAATATGTGGAAGGACTTGACAAATTCATCAAAATAAAAATCCACCAAAATGATATTCAATTCTTATCACATATGACACAAACTCAGGGAACCCACATTTGTAAAAGAAATGCAACTACAATACAACCTAAGTCACATATTGACTCTCATACACTGGTAGTTGAAGACTTCAGTACCCCACTCCCACCAATGAACAAGTCATCCAGAGGAACACTAAATAAAAATGCTGGAGCTACCTGACTTTTTAAACTAAATGAACTTAACAGATATTTACAGAACATTCTGCCCAAACACCAAAATTGTACCTTCTCAGCACCTCACAGAATTTATCTAAAATTGACCACATTTTCAGACACAACATAAGTCTCAATATATATATGAGAAAATTGAAACAACTGCTTGCATACTATGAGACCACCCTTGATTATATATGGATATCAATGACAAAAGAAGCAACAGGAAGCTTACAAACTCATGGAAACTGAACAGTTCTCTGCTGAATGAAAAATAGGTCAAGACAGACATTAAGAAAGAAAGTAAAGGCTTTCTAGAATGAATACATAGAATACTTCAACTTAGGGGACACAATGAAAGTGATGCTAAGAGTAAAGTTCATAGTACTAAGTTCCTACATTTAAAACAATAGAGAGATATCATACTAGTATCTTAACAGCACACCAGAAAGCTCTAAAACAAAAAGAAGTAAGCAAAAACAAGAGTAGAAGGCAAGAAATAATCAAACTAAGGGCTGAAGTCAATATAATAGAAACAAACAGAACAATCCAATATTCAATGAAACCCAAAGTTGAGTCTTTGAGAAAATCTCTAAAATAAACCAACCCTTATCCAAACTAACTAAAAGGTGGAGAAATGAACAAAATAAATGAAAAGAGGGGATAACAACAGACACCGAAAACATCTAGAGCTCCATAAACACATTTTTAAAAACAAGTACTCCAGCGAAGGGGAACATCTAAAAGAACTGGATCATTTTCTCTATAAGCATCACTTACACAAGTTAAATCTAAATTAGATGAACAATTTAAATAGATCTATAATCCATAGTGAAATAGAAGTTGTAATTAAAAATCTCCCAACCAAAATAGAAAAGCCCAGGGCCAGAAAGTTTTTTGCACACATTTCTACTATTCTTACAAAGAAGAGTTAATACCAGTACTTCTCAAATTATTCCACAAAATAAAGACAGACGGAATATTTCCCAATTTATTGTATGAGTCCACTGCTACCCTGAATCCCAAATCACATAAATACTCAGAAATGAAAGAATTTATGGACCAATTTCCCCCACAAAAGCAAATGTTAAAATATTCAATGAAACACTTGCAAACCAAATCAAAGAACACCTCAAAATGATCAAAGAGCATGATCAAGTAAGCTTCATCCCAGAGATGTAAAGATGGTTCAATATATACAAAATCAATAATTGTAATCTATCATATAAGCAAACTGAAAGACAGAAAACACATAATCATCTCATTAGATGCAGAAAAGGCCTGTGAAAAAAATCCAACACCTCTTATTGATAAAAGTCCTGGAGAGATTAGAGATACAAGGGACATACCGAAACATCATAAAGACAATTTATAGCAAGCCTATGGCCAACATCAAATTAAATGCAGAGAAACTCAAAGAAAAATCACTAAAACCAAGAACAAGACAAGGTTGCCCACTCTCTCTGTATCTATTCAATATAGTACTTGGATTTCTAGGTAGAGCAATAGAACAAGTGACAGAGATCAAAGGGATACAAATTAGAAAGGAAGAATTCAAAGTATCAGTGTTATTTTCAGATGATATGATTCTATAAATATGTGACCCTAAAAATTCCAGCAGAGAACTCCTACAGCTAATAAATATTTCAGAGAAGTGGTTGGATACAAGATTAACTACAAAAAAAAATCAGCAGACTTCCTACAAACAAACAATAAGTGAAATGAGAAAGAAATCAGCAAAACAACACACTCAACAGTAGCTTCAAATAACATAATATATTTTGGTGTAACTTTAACCAAATGAGTAAAACACATATATGTGTAAACTAAGTCTTTGAAGAAAGAAACTGAATAATGTATCAGATAGTGCTCATGGAACAGTGGGATTCAGAGAGAAAAACTCAACATCCTACCAAAAGCAATCTACAGATTCAATGCAACACCCATAAAAATTCCAAAAGAATTATTTACAAACCTGGAAAGGGAAATTTTCAACTTTATATGAAAAAACAACAACCACAACAAATCCCAGGATAGCTATGACAATCCTGAACAATAATAGAACTGCTAATTTCAAGTTGTACTACTGGGCTATAATAATACAAACAGCATGGTATTGACATAAAATCAGACATATTTATTAATTGAATTAATTTGATCACCCAGATATGAATCCATACACCTATGGAAACCTTGCTTTTGATAAAGAAGCCAAAAATACACGCAGGCATAAAGAGAGCATCTTCCACTAATGGTGTTTCTCAAACTGGATTTCTACATGCAGAACAATGCAAATATATCAATATTTATCATCCAGCACAAAACTCAAGTCCAAGTGAATCAAAGACCTCAATGTAATACAAGATACACTGAAACTGATAGAAGATAGGGAGTAGCCTTAAATGCATTGGAACAGGAGACAAGTTTTTGAACATAACACCTGTGGGGGGTTTACCCACCACCCCCACAGTTCCCCAGAATTTTCTTGAGTGCGATCAGCAGGAAATATTAGACAGAAGGATTTATTGTGGAGAATATTGTGGAGATAAACAGATAGAAAATAAAAGATAGCCTCGAGAGGGCCTGGAACCTATTCCAACGGGCCCCGACTGTCTCTGGCCTAGGGTTTTTATAGAGACACCAAGGGGGTGGAGCAAAAGACCTCCTCCCCCAGCACAGCCAAGTGCAGACCATCTCAGACACCTGTACTCAGGCCCGTGGTCCTGATCATCCTCTATTCGGACCTGCTGGGTAAAGCCACGAGGAACCCGAGAACGGGCTCCCACAAACACCTTTAGTGCAGGCTCTAAAATTATCAATTAGTAAATGAGATCTCATGAAACTGAATAGCTTCTCTAAGACAAAGGACATTGTCAATAAGACAAAGCAGAAGTATATTGAGTGGGAAAAGATTTCTACCAACTCCACACCCAACAGGGGATTAATGTCATATATATAAAATACAAGACATTAGCTATCAAAAATCAGAGTCATCCAATTATAAAATGGGGTACAGATCTAATCAGAGAATTCCTTGTAAAGGAATCACAACTGGCTGAGAAATTCTTAAAGAAATGTCTAAAATATATCTGGGAAATGCAAATCAAAACTACTTTGAGATTCCATCTTCCACCTGTCAGAATGGCTAAGAGCAATAGCATAAATGACAGCTCATGCTGGCCAAGATATGGAACAAGGGGGACAATCCTCCATTGCTTTTGTCATGGCAAAGTTATATAGATACTATGGAAATCAATATGGCTGTTCCTCAGAAAACTGGGAATCTATCTATATCAATAATCAACTATACCACTGTTGAGCATATACCTAAAGGACACTTCATCCAAGCACAAAAACATTTGTTCATGTAGGCTCTTTGTGGCTTTATTCATCATAGCTAGAAACTGTAAATGACCTAGATGTTCAGCAATACAAGAATGAGTAAAGAAAATATAGTACATTTACACAATGGAGTATTACCTACCTGCTAAACAAAAGGATATCATGAAATTTGCAGGCAAATTGATTGAACTAGAAAAAAATCCTGAATGATGTTACTGAGATGCAGAAATATAAAAATGGTATGTATTCATGTGTAAGAGGATATTAGACATTAAGCAAATGATAACCAAGCTACAATCTATATCTTTGGAGGATATGTGAAGAGAGCCCTCTAAGGAGCACATGGATCTCCCTAGGAAGGGGAAAAACAATAAATAGTCTTTGCAAGTGGGTAGAGGGCAGTAGGTACAGGAGTAGGATGAATTACGTGAGTTTGGGAGATGGGAAGCAAGGAGAAAGGGCAAGGAGAGATGGCTGCAATTCAGGGGCACTTCAGGGGTAGTAGATAAACCTAGTACAATGCTACTTATTAGATGAATGAGGATGATCCTAATGAGAACTTTTAGTAATGCCTGATATGGAGTCTAACCAGTCCATTGCTTGTAGTCAGGCAAGGCTTCAAGGGGCAGGACTGTGTTTTATTCTGTGGCATTGTTGGCCAAGGGGGTCCTGTGGAGATCCCCAAACAAACCATACCGAAGGAACGACAGAAGGCTTGTCTTCACAAACTGTCAGTGGGCACCATTATTGCTGAGGACAACCTCTACATTGCTCATTGAACTGGAATGGGCAAGGTGGTGCCTGCATGGAATCTTCACACCTGTTTTCTATTCTTTTTGGCTCAGGAAGCTACATTGAAGGGTATGAAAAGAGAAACCTGGACACCAACACAGCCACAAAATCCTTTGACCAACAACCTGTCCAGCCTGCAAGATGTGCTGGGGCAATTCTGGCACAGAGTTTATGGGAGTGGCTAACCAATGTGTGATTGAATTTGAGGCCCACTACATGAGAGGGTGCCCATGTCTGACACTGTTTGTAGGGCTAGGAACCAGAGACTTGATAGACCAAAAACCTTGATAGGGGTGTTTCCTTTCCTAGTAACCTTCAAAGAGGATTCCTCTGGCAGTAGATGGGACCAAGTACAAAGACTCATCATCAGACATGCAGAGAAAGTCTAAATTGGAGGTCTCCAGTTTCTTCCCCCAAAGCATTCTAGGAACCAGAGGGGATGGAGCACCTCAGAAGAACATGGTCCACTGAATCAATTAAGCAGGTCTCATATGGGCTCACAGCAACTGAATTGGCAAGAATGAGGCCTGCATTGGTCTGCACTATGTCCTCTGCATATATGTATGTAGTAACCATTAGCCTGGTGTTTTTGTGGTAAGGAAGGCCTCCCATGGGGAATTAGCAAAGCCTGGTAATTCAGTTGAGGCAAAACCAAGCCCCTCCCTGCTGCATCAAGGGTGAGCAAAGCATCCCACCATATGGAATGTACTTCAGAAAGCCAAATCATGCACCAGGGATAGATCCTGATCACACTGCCAGGGGCCCCTGAAACAGACCAAGCTACACAACTGTATCCTGTATGCAGAGGGCCTAGTCCAGTCCCATGCAGGTTTCACAGCTGTAGGTCTAGAGTTCCAGAGTTCCTATGAGCTTGGTTCAGTTGTCTCTGTAGATTTCCCAATCATGATCTTGACCCTCTTGCTCATATAATCCCTCTTCCCTCTTTTCGACTGGACACCTGGAGTTTGGCCTGGTGTTTGGCTGTGGTTCTCTGCATCTGCTTCCATCAATTACTGAATGAAGACTCTATGATGACAATTAGGGTATTCACCATTTTGATTACCAGGGTATGCCAGTTCTGGCACCCTCTCCACTATTGTTAGTATTCTAATCTGGAGTCGTCCTTGTGGATTCCTAGGAATTTCCCTAGTACCCTATACCCCATAATGTCTCCCTCTATCAAGATATCTCAAGGCCCAATGATATCACTCAGGTATAAACCCAAGGAATGCTCAATCACATCACAAGGTCATTTGCTTGATTATGTTCATTGCAGCATTATTCATAACAGCCAGAATCTAGAAACAACCTAGATGCCCCTCAACCAAAGAATGGACAGAGAAAATGTAGTACACAATGGAGTATTACTCAGATGTAAAAAAAATAATGACATCATTAAATTTGCAGGCAAATGGATAGAACTAAAAAATATCCTGAGTGAGACAACCCAGACTCAGAAAGACAAACATGGTATGTACTCACTCATAAATGTATACTAGATGTAGAGCAAAGGATAACCAGACTACAACTCACAGCTCCAGAGAAGCTAGGCAACAAGAAGGACCCTAAGAGGGACACATGGATTGCCATGGGAAGGGGAAACAGATGAGAGATGAGATCTTCATGACTAAACTGGGAATGCGAGGGGGGGGGCAAATGGAGGGTAGGGAATAGGGGATGAGAACATGAGGAAAAATGATGGTTGAGCTAGGGGAGGAAAAAAGTGTGATAGCAATGAAATATTTTATATTTTAAGAAACAATAAACTATATGTTCTGATGTATAGAGAAAGTTAATTTTAAAGACTTCTTTTATTTTCTGAGATTAATATAATTACATCATTTCTTCCGTCCTTTTCTTCCCTGTCAACCCTTCCATATATCTCCCTTATTCTTTTTCCAATTCATGGCCTCTTTTTCATTGTTTTATATGCATATATGTGCATTTATAGACATTTACATTCAGAAATGCAATCTACTTATTCTGTTCAATGTATGTTATCAGGATTGAAAGTCTAACATTTTAAGATGTCATTAGTCTCAGGCTTGCATGTGACTTCCATGGTAGGTACTGAGAGTAGACCAGCGGTGAAAGGGAATTTAAGTCAATTTACACAAAACCCTGGTTATGGCCATGTAATGAACTTAATCATGAATAATAAGCATCACTATATACAAGATATCCAAGTGGAAAAATTTACATGCCCAAGAATGTCAAGGGCAGAGTGGAGCTAAATTTTTTTGAGGATTTCATATATGAGTAAACTCTATTATCATCATTTACATCTGTCTTTCTGCCTTTCCTCCCTATAACTCCTCCAGTGTCCCCCAGCTACCTTTTCTCAAATTTGTGACATCTTCTATAGTACACACACACACACACACACACACACACACACACACACACACACACACACACATACACAGTGATGGAGAGAAATCCTACTGAGTCTAATTTGTGTTGCCCTTATTTGCCTATGTTCAGGGCTGCCTTCTTAGGAATCAGGTCTCATCTATGAACAACAACAAAAATGATTCTCTTTCCCTGAGCAACCATTAACTGCCTGCAATTTTTCATCTGGGAGTGACACATTGTGAAACTTTACTCCATTCTTGTTGGTATATTGACCAATTTATTCTCTGCAGATATTGTTCAGGCAATGGTATTGCTTCAATTCCATGGATGCAACATACCTTTTTATTCTAGAAGTCACAATCACAATGTCTTAATTGAGTTTTCTATTGATTTGATTGTGAGGATTATGTCCTTAATTATGTCACCAGCCTGCAACAGCATCCCAGCCTAAAAAGCAGGCGTGCCCTCTGTTCCCTCTCTCTTTCCACACACTCTCCTTCAGTATTCCACCCTCTGCACAGTCTCTCTCTCTCTCTCTCTCTCTCTCTCTCTCTCTCTCTCTCTCTCTCTCTCTCTCTCTCCCTCTTCCTCCCTCTCTCTCCCAATAAAGCTCTAGAAAGGTAACTATGGCTCATGTCTCTTCCATCACCAATACATCCAGTACTCTTCTCTGCTGGCATGGCCACCACAGGCAGTGGCCAGCCACGAGTGCCACCGCTTAACCAACATTTGGTGCTGTGACTCAGATAGACCACTGAGGACCTGCTGTTATTGCTGCTGCTTGCCGCCTCCTTCCCCATCCAACAAGACCATGAGACTGAGAGCCTGTGTGTTCGTTGCCTCCACTGGACCCCCACACAGCTACCACTACTGCTACCTCCATGATTCTTCACCACAGTGAGTGTGTACCGCCATTCTCAAGACTGTATTCTGAGCTATATTCTTTGCCACAGACACCCTGGGAGTTGTCCTCGGGCTGCGCTGACAATGGCAGACACATTTTTGCTCCTGATGAGGGGGTCAATGCTGTCTCGGGTCCAACAGTGGACCAACTGCAGCACAGCTGCAGCCCTTACCATTCCTTGAACAAGAGGATGGGTAACTTCAGCTGATTCATAGATCTCTCTTCACTCTCGGGGACACCTGAGATTGGAGTCTGATCCCAGTTTTTTTATTTTAATTTTGTACTTTTCTCTTGTCTACAGCCATGGGACAAAGGGGCAAATACATTTACCACTTACATTGGCAGATAGGGGCAGGTACTGATAAATCTGACCACATAACAGCATTGTGGGAACTTCTGCCAGTAAATAGGCAAATGTTGGTGAAATTATTAAGGGCACTCCACATAGTTAAAAGGGAGGTTTATTTAGTGGTGTAACTTACAAATGAAGGGATAGGTAGGTTACAGGGTCTGGGAAAAGATGTAGCGCAGTCTAGCAGTGTTCTCTGGAGAACTCTGCTCAGTCTACTTCCAGCGTCCAGGGTCCGGGAACCAAGAGAGAAGGCACATTGGGATCTCGGGTCTTCAGGGTCCTCTCTTGGCCCTGCCTTGTAGGCATGACAGTTACTGAAACCTCAATGGGGGTTGGAACTTCCAGATCAAGGTTGGAATGGCTACCCACTACAGGCAAATAAAAGAGTTAATTTATCCCCAAGCTTTCTGAAAAAGCTCTAAACCCTTCTCCCTCCCCACTTCTGTATCTGCCATGTGCAACCTTTTCTGTTTCACTTCCACCGGCAGTGTGTGGTCTCAAATGGGCAGGCTTGGGTGGCTTCTATGACTCTTGCCCTAACTCACCTTAAATCGACCCACTCATTCTCAAACTACCTTGGGAGACACAGACAGATCTAGAAGCATCTAAGATCTATACAAACAAGTTTACAGTTGTCAGGATGGCTCTTAAGCCAAAAATCAACTTATAGCCTCAGACAAGTCTTCCAAAAGGATTGGTTTATAGTCTGCCTCCTAGCAGATCTTCCAAATGTTGTCCTTAATCCACCAATCATCAGGGAAAAAAATTCAGGACATGGAATAAAATCCATCTCTTGTTCCACAGACCTACCTGACTAAAACTTAAACATCCAGAGAGCAAGGCTCCTGAACCAACAGACAAAAGAGTCATCTGTGGCATTTAAGGTGTGCCAGAGAAGAGATAAAAGCCTGAAAACAAAATTGCCAAGTGCTGGCACTTGCTGACTCCTGAAAGCTGTTGGGTCCCTGTTTTAAGTGAGGAAAAAGGCCACAGGCTAGCGAATGCCCTGCCAGGCCATCAACAGTCTTGTTAAAAGTGCCACCTAGAAAGACAACCAGTCAGCTGACTGTCCCCAGGCACCAATATGCATGGGTACATCAAGCTAAGACCTCCAGCAAACCTAGGCTTGGCTACAGGCTTGCAGGGAACACAGAACGCAGCACTGAAGTGATCCATTTTTTTTCCTTCTGTATACCAGAGTCACTGACTTGGTCCTGGGAGTTTTGGGATGTTACTTCTCCTTTCTCTATCATTGGGTACAGAGGACAGCCTTGCCCACCTCACCAGATTTAATTGCACTTTCAGAGTTACTTAATGAAAAAAAAGACTTCCAGCTAAGATAAGAGCTCATTGTCTCACTCCAGATCTACTGCCTGTGCATACTTTCCCCTGTGCATACTGACAGGGCCCTGACCTTTGCCTTGTCCCTAATTTCAAAAAATAAATTCTCATACACCACAAGCTTTTCTCTTCCCAGTTCCCTGTTCTAACTCACTGTTCAGCCAATGATACAGGATCATCACAGAACCAGAGGTCAAAGATCATCAAGTAAGAAACTATAACAACTAAAAGGTATTTATACCCCCAGACCCAAAAGCATCTGGGCACTACAAAAAAGACTTAATGTAAACAACTATTACTGTGTGATGCTCTTAACAAGTGATCATCTGTCTCCTGGATGCTGAACTAGTAAAGGAAACAGGTACTTTAAACTAATCTGTCTCTAATAAAGCTTAACATGTTTCAAAATCCATCTGGACAGACTGGATCTACCAACATAAAATAATGATTCTTTTCTCTCTAAGCCTTTTTCTATGACACCAGTATCTTGTCAGACAAAAGGTTGCCAGCCACACCATGAAGGATGGACAACTGCAGAACAAGGGATGACAGAACTTCATTCCAGGATTCCTACCATCATTCCGGGACTTCAGAAGCTACCCTCCCCATTTCCCCAAGAGCCAACCAACGCACACCATTGAGTTGGAAGCAGTCTTTGAGAGAAACAACACCCCTATTCACATCTACCTACTTTTTTTATAATAAGCAAAAGTCTGAGATGTAAGGATTATGTCCTTAATTATGTCACCAGCCTGTGACAGCATCCCAGCCTAAAAAGTGGACATGTCCTCTGTGCCCTCTCTCTTTCTGCACTCTCTTGCCATATCCCCCTCTGTACAGTCTCTCTCTCTCTCTCTCTCTCTCTCTCTCTCTCTCTCTCTCTCTCTCTCTCTCTTTCTCCCTCCCTCCCTCCCCCTCTCTCTCTTTCTCTCTCACCCTCTCTCTCCCAATAAAGCTCTAGAAAGGTAACTATGGCTCGTGACTCTTCCATCACCAATACATCCAGCATTCTCCTCTGCTGACATGGCCACCCACAAGTGCCGCCACTAACCAACATCGCTGAAACACCATAGCCAAAACTCAAGTTAGGGAAAAAAGGGTTTATTTGGTTTACATTTCTGTACTGCTGTTCATTATTGAAGGAAGTCAGGACAGGAACCTGTAGGCAGGATTGGATGCAGAGCCTATAGATCCTGCAGAGGTCTTGCTTACTGGATTGCTTCCAATGGCTTTCTCAGCCTGTTTTCTTATAGAACCCAGGACCACCAGACCAGGAATGGCACCACCCAAAATGGGCTGTTACCTTCACAATGATCACTAATTGAGAAAGTGCCTTACAGCTGCGTCTCATAGAGGCATTTCCTCCAGTGAGGCTCCTTCCTCTCTGATGACTCTAGCCTGCACCAAGTTTACACATAAAACCAGCCAGTACACATAGTATTCATACAAATTCCTAAGTTCTTATAAATCTTTCTTCATTCTCTTCTATGATGTTTCCTGAGTTTAGAAACAGAGGTTATGCTGTTTGGAGACTAGATGATGTTTTAATAATAATAATAATAATAATAATAATAATAATAATAATAATAAAAACCAGAGCCAGATATCAGGGTGAAAGCTGAAAGATCAGAGAAGCAGGGCAGCCAGCCACTAGTTCTTACCTCTATGAAATCCTCAACCTAAAAGGAGTTTTTCAAGCCTTATATACCTTTCTCTGCTCAGACATCACTTCCTGGGTGGGATTAAAGGCATGTAGCTGTGTGGTCACTACACAAGTGTGTGTGTTCACGCGGTCCATGGAATGATGACACAGAGGCATCTTAAGAATGAATCTAGGCTATCATGGCTACAGGGGGGTCCAGCCTAGGGCAGTTTTATTTACCCCCCCCCTTTTTTTTTTACAGTTTAGATCTTTAATTTCCATATCTTCAAAGCAACCTAAAAGGAGTTCCCAGAGACCAAATGCCTGGTGCAAATTACTTGAATTATCAGGTACCTCCTTTTTCCGGGTTTCCTGGAGCAAATTTTGCATAGGCCTTTGATCCTTGGGGGATTCTCTGATCCTTGAATCTCAAATAAGATTCACATAGAGCCATAAGAGTAACAAAAAGCAAGAGAAACAAAAGGTGTGTTTAAACAAAGGAAGGATTAGGGCTAGGTGCTGCACTCTGGAGCCAAACTGGGAGCACAGCAGTAATGTGCCACAAAGGCGAGTGCTTCCCAGTACTGGGATTAAAGGTGTGCTACCACCACCTGGCACTGGTTCCAGTGTGTCCTTGAACTCAGAAATCCAGATGGATCTCTGTCTCCTAAGTGATAGAATTAGGGGTGTGTGCCAACATTGTCTGACCTCTATGTCTGATCTAGTGGCTGGCTCTGCCTTCTGATCCTCAGGCAAGTTTATTAAGGCACACAATATATCACCACAAGGTTATGTTGTAGAACCCATATTTGAGGCTGAGAACTCCACTATCATTTGTTCTTTGAATTTGAACCAAGTACAAATGTCTTTAGTAACCTCTGTCCATTTCAAAAAAGATGCTTCTTTGATGGGAAATTAAAGCTATACTTCTCTATGATTATAAGGATGAATTTGATAAAGTAATCTGATATAATTTATTCTTTGTATTTTGTACTGCTTTTATTACCAGGGCTCCATAATACAACTTGAGCTGGTATGGTAATTTTTCTAGCATAATTTTTTGTTGTTGTTATCCAGGAATCTGTGTGTATCTTGGGTATTCCAAGCTATCTTATGAAATTTGAGCTTTTTCCTCCAATTTTTTCTGAAGAATGTCATGAGAAATTTGATTGGGATTGCTTTGAATCAGTAAATTATTTTTTTTTAGATTGGTCATTTTTCTCAATATTATTTCAACAAATTCTTAAGCATGGGAAGACTTTCCATCTTTTAGTGACTTCCTCAATTTCTTTCTTTACAGAGTTTAAATTTTCATTGTAGACGTCTTTTGCCTCCCTGGTCAGGTTCATTTCTGAGGAGATTTTTCCTTGTTTATTTGTTTTTGTTTTTTTTTTTTTTTTTTTTTTTGGTGGCCTCTGTGAATGAGAACCTTTTAATAACCTCTTTTTTACCATGTGTGTTATTGGTATATAGAAAGCCTATTAGATTTTTAATGTATATTTTGTTATGCTGAGCTAATATATGTAGTAGAAGTAACCCCTGCCTGCAGAGGAAACATGTAGTTTTGGTGGTAGAAGGTGAGATTCTTGGATAACACAAGGCTACAGAGAAAATTTCTGTCAAAAAGGAAGAAAGAGAGAGAGAGAGAGAGAGAGAGAGAGAGAGAGAGAGAGAGGCATAAGGAAAGAGGAGGGAGAGAGTCTGCTGCTCTTCCAGAGAATCCATCCCACTCAAAGAATTCCATTGATCTTTTGTTAGCTCCACAGATACCTTGGCACACATGGCACACACACAGACTCGGACACATACTTATATGTAATAATAAAATAATCAAACAGTTTGAGTAGATTACATCTCTTCTAGTTAAAACCATTAGTTTTATGTTATATGTTTATGTATAACATATATGTATAAGTTATATGTATGACTTGGATTATCCTGCCAATTAGAACTAGTCTAAGCCAGATGACAGTGGTACAAGCCTTTAATACCAGCAATCAGGAGGCAGAGGCATGTAGATCTCTGTGAGTTTGATGCCAGCCTTATCTACAGGATTGACAGGCCAGGACTACACAGAGAAAACATGTCAATAAAACAAAACAAAAATAAAAAGGCCATGTATCCAGAGTAATTTATATTTTTACATGGTTCTGTGCAATTTCTTTAGTGACAAACTGATGTTGAACAATTTTAGCTAATGCTCTCTACTAACACTTAGATATGCGTGATTAATGTGCAGTTTACTGCACCTTTACAGAAGAATGAAAAAAAAACAACACTTTGGTTCCTATCACTTTATCATAATATATTTATTGATTGGTAGGTAGTAACTATTAAGGATTGCACTGTACAGAATACTTTTGGAATGAATTTAACTTTTTATTAATTCAGATTGCTTAAGAAATAATGAACAGATATTACTTGACAATTTTTTCAAAATCAGATAATCTCCACATTTCAATCTAATTTCAGATAATCTTATATGAGAAAAATACATGTGGATTTTAAATTCAATGATACCAATAATATAGAAAAGATATGGTGCATGGTTTAATGTCATAGACTGTTTTGAAATAAAAAGAAAATATTACATCTCTTTCCCTATCAAGTCTTTTAAATTTCTGTCATCCCCTACACACACATACAAATGCACGCACACGCGCGCGCGCGCACACACACACACACACACACACACACACACACACACACACACACACACGATTTGTAGGTTTTATTTATTTCTATTGTCTGCATTTGTTTGAACAAGCACTTGTGTGTCATGGGCTCAAAGGAAAATACCACAGACAACCTTCAGAAATGATTCTCTCTTTCTTCTTGTGTTTCAATGAGTAAACTCAGGTTTCCTGGCTTAAAAGGCAAGCACTGAAACCTGAGGTGCCATCTTCTTGGTCCCTGGTACACATGTTAAACAGAAAAAAATATAATATTTTCCTTATTTTATCATATTCATTCATATAACATTACACGTTTTTTCCTACCTACTAGTTAGTTAGTATTAAAGTTATATTCAAATAGTCTCATGTTTCTTTTACAGATTTTTAAAATGTTAAAAGAATTAATTCCACATAGATTAATAGTTATTTAAAATTATTTTTTTCACAAATTCTTTTCATTGAATAATTTCTCATTTGATTGAAAATACCTCTGTAAATGTAGGCAACCAGACAGTAATTATTCAATATTTGCATTTTCTCCATTGCTTGACTTTAAAAATACTTTAGGAATTTTAGAAGTAATGTGTTGAAATATATTTTCTTAATATAATTCCTTAATTCATTGTCAATGTGTTATATTTTAAATTTTAAGTTAATCTCTTCTAAATGCCAATACTGGGTATTTAATGTAGTGATAACCTTAAGACAAATAGTATATTTATTTTATTTTAATTTTTCTACTTATGGAGATATAAGTTCCAGGCCATTCATCCAAATAAAGACAATTTACAAAATGCCATTTCTTTGGAGATTCATTGTTAGTCGTATTTAACATGTGAAGTAAACACATTGTGCTTTTCTTTTGAGAAAGAGAAAAAAATATTAATTTCTCTATCTCACAAAAATCTTCATATTGTGAAAAAAGTCATTATTCTAGTAATTATCAATACTTCTAAATATTTTGCCAAAATAAATTTTTACATATTAAGAGTATATTTTGAAATTCTTAAGTATTCACAGTTTAGCAAGCAAATTTTATCACTCATAGCCAAGTCTTGCAATCTCTACTGTTACATTAATTTATGAATACCATTCTTTATTTAAGTCAATTTGTTAATAATTGAGAGTACATGTAAGTTTTTATAATAATGATAGTTAAATTTGAAATTAATGCCTTTTTGAGAACTGTAACAAATTATAATTCATGATTTTATTGTGTAACATATTAAGAGTATACTTACAAAATTATGTCTGAATACATATATTCAGTTTGGATACCTTCAAATGATGTTTCAACAATATGCCTTTGTTACATATATACATTTTATGGAATGGTAAATACTTAGGGTGACTTAAAACACAACTGTATGAAATCATTTTCTGGAAAATATTTTATTTATGACTGATTTTTACTTTAAGTTTCATTTATTTAGAGTTCTGGTAAAACACTTAAGACATAAAGAATAGACAAATATTTTTGAAATTACACACAATATAGATTTTATCTACTTTTAATAAAGCCAGTTTCCATATGAATACTCTTGTGGATATGTATGCTTCATCATTAACACAAAGTAGTGTTTCAAAGTATGTTCATCTCTATGCTAGCATTATTATTAAGGACCAAGATGTAGAAATAACTAAAGTGCTTATAAATAGATGAAAGGGTTTTGAAAGTACAGGATACATACTGTTCTAGTTTGTTTCCTGTTGTTGTGATGAAACACTGCTCAAAACCAACTTGGGAAAGAAAGTGTTTACTAACCTTCTATTTCCACAAGGTAGTCCATCATTGAGAAACATAAGATAGAACTTGGAGACAAGAACTGAGGCAGAGACCATGGTGGCACACTTTTTATTTGCCCTCAAGGCTAGGGATCAGCTACCATTCTTATAGCTGAGGCTCACATGCTTAAAGATGGTAATGCTCAGAGTGACCAAGCCCCTCCCACATCAATTAGCAATCAAGAAAATTTCTCACTGACATGCAGGCATGCAGGGCAATCCTATAGAGGCAGTTTTTCAGTTGAGGTTCCTCATCTCAGGAGTGATAAGCTGACCATCAAGATTAACCATCCATCACATGAACACAATTCAGTACTTCACATCATGTGAAAATCAGGATGTTCTATAATTGGAAATACTGTGGAAGACCACAGAGAATATTGTGCTGTTCAAATAAGCAAAACACAGGTGGATAAATGACATATGATCTCACATACATGTAAATTCTATAAAAAATTAAGTCATGGTACAATGATGAGTACCAGGGGCTAGAGCATTTGCAAGACAGATAATGAGAGGAGACATTAGTCAAAGTTACAAAAAGTAAATTAGAAGAGTAGAATAATTTATGGTGTTCTAATGTACAATAAAGTATTGTTAATAGTGAATTCTATTTCAAAATATCTAAAATGATTTTATATTTTTTTTTACTAAATGTTATAAATAATTGAGTTCTGGATATACTATTTAGTCAGATTTTATAATCCACATACCTATTGAAACATCGTTATGTAGCAGTTATTTGTCAGGAAGGTGAAATTAAAAAAATAAACAATGAATATTGTAAATAACCCAATATTCCATATTTTAATGAAGATGCATGTATTTATATAACACAATATTGCCCTGTGCATGAACTCAGTCTAGGTAAATAACTTTAATATATCTCATTGTGTTAAAGGCTGCAGATACATTTAAAAACAGTAGTTATTTCAACAAATCTACCTTGTATTTATTTTGTGACTGTGACAGGATAAATTGTACTGCACAGAACAGCTGGGATTAAATTTGTGAAACAGCCACTTCTTTCAGAAAATTTCTTTTGTGCACCATTCATAGTAGTAGGTAAATACAGGTGCATGGGTTAAAATGGGAAAGTGATTACTTTATCCAATAGAATGGAAAGTACATTTCCCTGGCTCAGAAAATCCCCAGAATTTTAAAAGCAGCATAAAGATTCTCTTTGGAAAAAAACAAATCAAAAGGACTTCTTCCAAAGATGCCATAGTTTCTGTCAACATTTAAGCATTACATCATTATAAAATATCATCAAGAAAACTAACTCTGTTTAGTCTTGCATGAAATTGTATGATTTCTGGGCTGACCAATTTGTATTGACTAATTCTCTGTCCCTCAGCAGTCATGGGTAACATTCATTTCTTTTTCTAGGAGTAAGACCATAGGATGTATCCTCTTTCTGTGTTAGCTTGTCTATTGGGATTGTCATAGTTTAGGTCATCTTTAGGTAGCTATACAGTTTAGGTTATCATGAGAGAATAGTATAAAGCAATTCATACTAACAAAATTAGCAATTTGTCTTCAACATGCCATAGTTAGTTAAAGTTATGAATTTTAAGAAATTTATTAAGTATAACTTATGTAATGAGACAGGAAAATGCCTAAAGTATACCTACCTATCACTGAAATAGTTTTTGGGATATAATAAAAATCATATTATCTCACTTCTACTAGATCAGAGCCTTGGTGATTGTCTACTAGAGATCTGTTTATTTAGTGTTGGATGACAGAATTTCTAACTATATTATTGTATAATTATATATTAATACATAGTATAAATACTGAACTTTAAAATGTGTATTTGTCTTTATTATAGAGTAAATAGTTAAGACATTATCCATATCAAAATCTGAATGAATATTTATGATTTCTGAAGAACAATGGCTTAGTTTCTTCTGATAAAAAAAATGAAATAAATTGTTTGAAAAAATGAATCCTATTTCTTGCAGGTATCTCTTTGTTCTATCTTCTTTGCATGATATAATCTTCATTTTGCAAAAATACATATTATGATGTACATTTACACTTAAAAGCTCTGAAGCTTTAATCAGCAGTGTTATGCTTTTAATCCTGATACATGGAAGAAAAATTTTGTTAAAGTCATTTGTCAAGGTCATGGAAATAGTTTTTCTAGACCCCCAAGCATGACAATGAAGTGATATGTTGTTTAAAATTTTTTTCACTTAATTTAAGAAGGTGGAAATAGTTATAAACTAAAGATGAGTTAATCACAGCCATCATAGTTGTAGCATAGTCATGAAATTAGAAGAGTGAGTAACTCTATTTCTTGCCTACAAAAAATATTGAATTGTTTCTGTAGCTTTATTTGTGTCTGTTATGATCTTTTTTCTGTAGATCAGTTGAAAACATTCTCTTCCAAAATTTGCTATAAGTGACACATGTTGATATTTAAAATGAAAGTGTAAAATGAGTCAGTGGCCAAAATGTTACCTAAATAAATGAATTAGGTAAATGTGGGTATTGTATTAACTTCTTCTAATCAGATAATACAACTAAATCTTACAGTTAACTAAAGATATTAAATAAAAACTGGTAAAATTCACATTAGACATCCATTTTGTCATTCTACCTATGATTTGCTTTCTATTTCCAGAATATTTTAAAGGACTAGAAATTAGGTAAAATAGTATTGAGATAAGGCATACCTCAGATCTTAAGAGTTTTTCTTGTGATTAAGAAAACAACAAAGGTTCAAATGAAGCAGAATGATTTTAAATTCAGAGTTTTAGAATATTCACAATATATTGAAAATCAAATTTGGTAATTTTAAGGAGATCTGTGCCTAAATCAGCAGTTTCAGCAATACCGACAGACTTCTTAGAACCACTAGTTCTCCAATGCTATGCGACTGCTGAACAAAAGTATCTGAGGGAGAATCGGAGCATCTGGATTGTATCAGAACCTCCATGTGACTCAGAAACATGCTTAAAGTTAAGAAGTACTATTAAGATAACTGGGAAACACCTCATAAAACTAGACTTTTAAGTATATGAAACATTGTAAACTAATGTCAAATTGAGAATGTGTTTCCTTTAGGTCTCATGCTGGACCTCCAGGGAATTTTCCCAGTTATTCAATCTCAGCCAAAAAAAAAAATGTTAGCTTCTTGATCTTAGTGGTGAAATGTAATAAAATATTTGGACTTTAACATCACCATGACTAGTTTTAAACAATCTAAGGTGCTTATTAAGTATAGTTTTATTCTATGTTACAGAATACATAAAGGGGTGAGCTTAGAGAGGTAAACTGCATGTGATTAGGATTTAGTTAATCCCCAGGGAACAAACATCTATTTACTATTTTTCGTAAGCCACCTTGAGTCAAATGATCCAGATGATGCAACATCAAAGAGGACCTATTTTCTATTTTTCTCTTTCCTTTTCATTATCTAAAGAGAAAGAGTTATCAATAACATATGGGGGAATTAAATGCATATTGGTAGTAAGTCCAGATATATACTGGTTATCAAGTAATGCAAGGTAGGGTGGTTATTAAGCATGTTTGAAATTAATCATCTATTTTCAAAGAGTTATTTTTAAAAACGTCTGTACAATTAACACATTATAAGTAAATCCAATCAAATCAGTCCTTACATCTTTTTAAAATTAAGTTGGCAGCTCAGTGAAAGTATGATTGGCATAAAAGGATAACACAAAGAACATACCATATACAGGAAAAATAAACAGAAAACAGCTGTATGTGGTAATTACATCTGAGTATAACCATAAAGGAGAAAAAAAAGTCTTACTCATCTTCTTGTCCTCAGGATGGACATTACAGAAATTGTTTCCTATCACAGAAAATAAATTCTGGTACAAAAATGGTTGTTCAGAAACATGTACTATCTTGTTTTGGCAGGTATGTAATATTCGTGCCCACTTAACATTTCATGCTCTTCTTAGTGTTCATTTTTCCCTTTGAGGTTTTAGTAATGAAACACAGAGCCTATCCTACAGTAGACAATGTCTTTACCACTGACTCACATGCCCTAACCCTCTTCTTTACTCTTCATACTATTATAGTATTTTATGGTATTTTGGAAACCCATCTTATTCTTGACATTTGGTACAATCATTCTCCTCATAGAATGACATGTATGATTCTATTTATTTTGTTAGTGGATCCTATGCTTTTACTATTGGCACTATAGTTGGATTCTGACCAGGAGGGTAAACTTCAGATTTATCCTTTTAGATGTTTTACTTGTGTTGATTCTTCATTGAAGAAAGAGAAAAAAATAGAACAGAGAATTGGGATTGCTATTTATCATAGGTTGCCTTTCATTGAGCAAATTGATATGACAGTACTGATACTTCCCTGGCACATATTTACTTTACTCTTTTATAAGATAAAAGAAATACACAATAATCATGTATGTGTGTCTTCATATTTGTCTTAAATTATTAATATAATAAAGAATACTCTACTCATCATGACTCCTTTGAAATTAAAAAAAGTTTTCTTATGAAGAATCATTTAAAAGCTCTGTGCTTGGTCTGTTCTCCAAGATCCAGTCTCCCAGTCTCATCCCCAACTCCGCAGCAGAACAAAGTTGGCAGTCCTCCCTACTCCGATGTTCCCATCTCCCACAGATTCTACAGATCTCTCTCTTCTATCCTCTCTCCACTTGTTGTTTTGTCCAAGAAACCAACCCTAGCAGGTAACCCCTACCACTCAAAGGGTCTCTCTAGTCAGGGAAACACTTAAGCTGCAAGCACTTCTCTGCTCCTCCAGATCTGATCACATCCAGTCTCATTATCAACAAAGTAGAAGAAAACCTTCTGCAGTCTCTGTGCCCCTATGTTCAACAGACCACAAAATCTTCTCCTCCAACATTCCTTCCCCAAACTTACCCCAGTATTCCAGCCTCCAACACCAGCAGGCATTCACTGTTAATATACCACTTGGGGCAGGTCAGGAAAACAAGTAAGCTAACTGAAAACATTTGACAATCCCTCCACTCCCCAAATACAATCCCCCAGTGTAGCTAGAGTTTTCCTGCCTGGCCCACAGTCAGGACAAATCTCTGTCACCCACCAGTCCCACAGCCGCTCAGACCCAACCAAGTAAACACAGAGACTTATATTGCTTACAAACTGTATGGCCGTGATAGGCTTCTTGTTATCTACTTCTTCTATCTTAAATTAAACCATTTCTATTAATCTATGAGTTGCCACATGGTTTGTGGCATATAGGTATCTTTACATGTTACTTGTCATGCTGGCAGCTGGCAGCATCTCTCTGACTCAGCCTTCCACTTCCCAGAATTCTCTTCTCTGCTTGTCCCACCTATACTTCCTGCCTGGCTACTGGCCAATCAGTGTTTTATTCATTAACCAATCAGAGCAACACATTTGACATACAGAACATTCCACAGCACCCTAGTCTCATCCATATCTCTGCAACACAGCACCTACTGCAGCTTTCCTTGATCCACCACCCACAACTCCTGTGGATCCCACACACCTTCCCTCTTATACTCTTTCTCCTCACCTGTTGCTTTATCCCAGCCCCCACTCCAACAGGCACTCCCTGATAACCCAGGGACCACTTTGCCAGGGAAGCAGGTGGGCTGCCTGTAGATGTTTCCTGTTCTTCTGATCCTCTAGAGTCAATCACTCAGGCTCACTCCAGTGCTACAGCAGACACACTGGGATGACCTCTCCTCACTCTCTCTTCCCATTCCAAGTAAATAAAATGAACATATCCTTGTAGACTGCTATGTTTTTCTCCCTCATATAAACCTCTTTAGAAACCTACAATGTCTCTATTCCTAACAGTCAGCTCCCAATACACAGAAACACATTTATCTGGAAAACTCAGTGGACAAAACTATCAGGTCCATAGAAAAGTTTATACTAGGCAGCACACAGACATCACACTCTCTGAAATCTAGAGGAAACAGAAACTTGGAAGGAAACCCACATCTGACAATGACAAACCAAAAATCAGCATCTAGAACTATAATCATCTTTATCCAAGATACCCAGAAGCCAGCATAAAGAGACAATAACAGCCAGGGCAACATGTCTCTACAGAAGCCAAGAATTTCAAGCACAGCTGAAACACAAGAAAAAGACCTTAAATCCACCTGAATGAAGATGACAGAGATCTTTAGAGAGGAAATGAATAAATACTTAAAGAAATGCAGGAAAACACAAACAAAAAAATCCCTTAAAGAAATCCAAGAAAACACCAAGAAATAGTGATGGGAAAGAATTCTTACCGATCTTTTCTTCTCCATCTGTTTCCCCAGATCCAAATTCACAATCTCATCCCCTGGTCTGCAGAAGAACAATTGTGGCAGCCTTCCCTGACCACCTGTTCCCATTTCCTATATATCCCACAGATCTTCCCCTTCTAACCTCCTTTCCATTCCCCTATGCACTGCTTTGACCCTGCTGCCAACCCTTGCAAACACCCCATACTCACAAAATGATCTCTCCAGCCAGGGCAAAAGATAGGCTGACAGCAGATCTACACCTCTCCCAGCTCTGTAGCAGAAAACCTGCTGTGGTCTTATTTTCCTCTGTGACTCCATCCCCAACTAATTTCAAAGATCTCACAATTTTCTTTCCCCCACCACTTTCAATATTTCAGCCTCCAACACCAGAAGGCATTCCCTGTGAAGACACCAGCTGAGCAAAGACAGGGAAATAAACAGAACAGGCATCACACTCTTTTCAAATACAGAGAAGAAACAGAAAGCAAGGTACAAACACCCAACCAATGAAGGCAAACTCAGAAATCATCAATGGATGTGTTTGAGCTAGTGTCCTTCATAATAGCCAGAAATTGGTAACAACCTAGATGTCCCTCAACTGAAGAATGGATAAAGAAGGATAAAGAATGGAGTATTATTAGTGAAATTATTAAGGCCACTCCATGTAGTTAAAAGGGAGGTTTATTTTGTGGGGTAACTTACAAATGAAGGTATAGTTTACAGTGTATGGAAAAGGTGTGGCGAATTCCAGCAGTGTTCTCTGGAGAACTCTTCTCAGTCTCCTTCCAGCATCACGGTCCAGGAACCAAGAGAGCTCATGCATCAAGATCTCAGGTCTTCAGGGTCCTCCCTTGGCCCCGCCTTGTAGGTGTGACAGTTACTGAAGCCTCAATGGGGGTTGGAACTTCCAGATTAAAGCTGGAATGGCTACCCACTACAGAGTATTACTCAACGAGCCCAGGACCTGGTACCACTGCCTAGATGCCTCCCAAACAGATCAAGCCAATCGACTGTCTCACCTATTCAGAGGGCCTGATCCAGTTGGGGGCCCTTCAGCCTTTGGTTCATAGTTCATGTGTTTCCATTCATTTGGTTATTTGTCCCTGTGCTCATATAAACCCTCCTCTACGGGACCCCAAGAAAGACATGGAGAAATGGATGAGATCTACATGAACAGCCTGGACATGAGTGGGAGCAATGAAGGGCAAGGGTTGAGGGAAAGAGAGCGGGAGATCCTAGCTGGATCAAGAAAAGAGAGAGAGAACAAGAAATAGGAGACCATAGTAAATGAAGACGACATGAGAAAAGGAAGAAACAAAGAGCTAAAGAGGCCCACAGAAATCCACAAAGATACCCCCACAAAAGACTGCTGGCAATGGTCGAGAGAGCCGGGACTGACGTACTCTGGTGATGGGATGGCCAAAGACCCTAATAGTTGTGCCATAAACCCCATCCAAGGACTGAGGAATCTGGATGCAGACATCCACGGCTAGGCCCTGGGTGGAGCGCTGGGAGTCTAATTAGTAATTCTCTGAATTTTATGCCTTCTCTTGGTACTATTTTCCTTCTATTGGGTTGCCTTGTCTGTCTTCCACTTGATTACTTTTTTTACATTATCTGATTATATTCCATTTTGACATATTTGTCCGCTATCTCTTAGAAGCCTATTATTTTCTAATGAAAGATAGAAATAAAGGGGATCTGGAGGGGAGAATCTGACAGGAGGAACTGGATTGAGTAGTAGTAGGAGAAACTGCAATGAGGAAATATTGTATGAGAAAATAATTATTTTCAATAAAAGTAAAAAATGAAAAAAAAGCTCTGTCCTTGAATAGGAATCAAATAAATGAATTGCAAAGAACATTGAACCTATTACTTATGCACAACAAAGTAATTTCTCATTAGATAATCAATGGGAAGAAAAAGCATGTACACTCCAAAGCAAAGACAACTCTAAAATGTTAAAATGTTAGCAGATATAGATTTTGAAAACATAAATATAATTAATATTGTCATTTAAATTTTAATTAGCATGTGTGATGATTTGAATGAGAAAGGTACCACCTAGGCCTTCATATTTAAACACTTGTTCCTCAAATGGTGATTCTTTTGAGGGAGGACTTACTGGAGGAAGTACACCATTGGGGGAGGGTTTGAGAGTTTACATTCTCACCCCACTTACAGTTTGCTTCTCTTGCTTTCTGCCAGTGGCTGTAGTTATGACCTCTCAGCTTCCTGCCCCTACCACCATGCCTCCTACTTGATATCATGTCTATCAGATTAAGTAGATTAATATTCCTCTAGTACTATAAACCAAAATAAACTACATTGTCTTGGTCATGGTATTTTATCACAGCTACAAAAATATAGAATACAGAAGTTGGTGACAGAGTGTAGGCTGTTGCTGTGAAGAATATCACTATGTGTTTTGGAGGAATGTGGAAGACTTTGGAACTCTGAACTAGAAAAGTAGTTAAACACCATAAACAGAACACATAGGAGAATTCTAGTAGAAGCCTGAAAGACAGTAGTGTGGCAAGTAATATGGAATGTAGCTTAGCAGGCCTGGAAGGGAAAAATATCAGCAATTGGGCTAGAGACCTTTCTCTTGATAACTTGACCAACAAAAATAAAACAAAAACACCTGGCTCTTTTCTGCCATATTCCTAAAAACTTGAGTGATGCTAAATTAAAAGTGATAGACTGAATTCTTTGGTGGAAAAAAACTTCAAGATGGCATAACATTGACTCTTTGGTGTTGTTATTTGACTTAGTGTTTATGGGAGTCTATAATGAAAAAGAACAAGTAGAGCAGAAAGAAACACAAAATGTACAGTTTGGGGAGGAAGAGAATACTAGGAAGCTTAATGTTACAGCCAAGGCCTGTGTTAAAACAGATGATGTAATTGTTAAGATTAGCATGGTCAAGGAAAGGCCTCCTGCTTTGCACTTAAGAAAAGTGACTTTAGGACAAGACCTCATCCAGCTATGCTTCCAATGTGAGAAGAGAGAAACCCTAAGGAATTTTCTGTTCCTAGAAAGTAAATGAATTAAAAAAAAAAAGCTGCTGCTAATGGGATTCAAAATTTTCATGTGGCAGCACAAGTTCTTACCAAACTTGGCATGTGATCCACATGGTACTTGTTTTAGGGACATAAGGAATGCAGGAGAGAAGGGATCATAGATTGTTCCTCAGCTGTTTCAAACAGCCACAGAGACTAGGCAGCATGTGACAGGGGAGTCCCTGCAAGAAGGCCTTGAGAATACATGTGCCTCTGAGAGGCTATTGCATGAAGCTGTGAAAGGGAAGACTGAGTTATAATACAGACACTAAGATGTTGGAAATGCCAAAGCTCTGGGATATTTGCTTTGAAGAATGTTGAAACTTAAAATATATGGGGATTTTAATTAACCTAAATGCATTTTGCATTATGATAGGGCCATGAGTCTTTGGGAGTTAGAGTCTGGCATATGATGGTTGGAATGAGAAATATCCTCCAGATTTGAACATTTGGCACTTATTTTTGGTGCCTTTTACAGTAAGGTTTAGGTTCGGAAAGCTTGCTGGAAGAATTCTGTCATTGAAAGGATGACTTTGAGATTTTATAACCTCACTCATTTCTAGTTTCTTCTTTCTGCCTGTGGTTGAAGATGTCATATCTGAGCTTTCTGCTGTTGTCATGTCTGCTGCTTGTTGTCAGGCCACTGTGCCATCCTTCTGGAACCAAAAACAAATAAATAATTTTTCCTTAAGTTGTCTTGGTCATGGTAAACAATACAGTATGTTTGCAAGGTGGGATTGGATCACTTGGCAAAAGACCTCCGTAATATGTCATGTTTGGTGTGTATTTTAACGCTGGCAGTAAATGGTAGAGGCATTGGTGAGTTTTCTCATTTCTTTTCATGTAGAATATGTTCTCTTTGTGGAAACCCTCACCAATGAATGCATAATGTGTACCTTAAGCACACTTTCTTCTCCTGTTTTTTAAACCCTAATTTATCATGGAAAGTCATTTTCTCCTCTCAGAGTCTACACAATTTGCCAATCAGGTTCTAACTTTGCCAATCAGATCAGATAGAATCCTGAGTGTAGAAATTATCTATCATGGTGATGAGTACATGAGTGAATGTGCCTTAATAAAATTAATTTTACCACATATATTAAAAAATGTATTTCGGCATTCTCTTCAGAATTATTATAAGAACATGACATATTAACCTAATCCTGTCCCTAGTCATACTGGAACCCCATGAAACTAAAACAATGTAAGACAGAAGCCAAAACAAGCCAACCCAGAGAGGCAAATCCTAAGGATAGGAATGCGAGAACAAGTGCTAATGAGATCATTGAGGTGTCAGCGTTTCTAACCTCAGCTTTGTACACTGTCAAAGTTGATCTAGTACACACAGAGTAATACTTCTCACAAAATATGTTTAGTTTTTTGGATCCTAATGTAATTTTAATGTAAATTAAATTAATTTTGCCTAAATTTCAGCTTCTATCTCATCATATTTTCCTCTGAATTTATCCTCCTCCAGTCTCTGCACATTCAGAAATTTCTCAAATTATATTCTTTTCATATTTATTGTCAAATATTTCAGACATACTTCAGCATAGACAATAATTTACAACTGAACCAAAATAAATTTGCACTAGTATAAATGTTGTTTAATGTTTTAAGACAGACAAAAATAGCAATTCTACCTATGCATGGTATTCTCACTAGAATCAAAGGTACAGTGATACCACAGGAACCATTTTTCTAGTGAATTTCCACACAAATAAACTGTGTTATTTCTGTTATCACAAATTTCAACTTACTATTACAATTTTAAATAAATATATATCTTCAAATCTGTAAGAATTATATTCACTTTTAAAGAAATGACCTGGTAGGAATTTGTTGCCACACTTTAGAAAGCATTTATAAGTAATTTGTCTTTACAAGTGTACATAGAAGAGAAAATGTCTAAAATAAAATACCAGTGAGAGAGGAGGGAGCTGTATAAAGAAATCTAAGAGTATTTTCCTATGGAAAGGCCAGGGTAGTTAAATATTGCCCAGAAAAATTCAGAAGATGAGTAACTTGATCAGATATAAATGGTGAGAGGCTTTGCAAAACTCAATCACCAAAGTTCTTGATAAAAATTATCATTCACTTATGATAAAAAGTGGTATGTGCTCTCTGAATCTTTGGTGAAGATAAATAAAACAATAGACTCCCATTCTATGGAATAAATGTTCATTTTATAACAATTATGAATGTTAAACTCAAAGTATTGGGTGAAAATTATATCAAGCTCTCTTCTGTGGAACTAGGGAAACCATAATAAGCATTTTTTTCTGTTACATTGGTGAGAAGAGAATTAATCATACTTTGTCTCTTTCTCTTCCCACTGTCTGATACATCAAATGCAATTAAGAAGATGTAATTTAATAGATCAGCTATTTGAATCAAAGGAAACAATTATTTTCTTTAATGAAAGGTTAATGAGGTCCTAATGCTCCATTTGTGAAAAATTGAGCAATTTGGATCATTAAAAATAATGTCCTGTTTTGTAGCAATGCAATAATTCTTCTAGCTGTGACATTTTAAATACAGATGTCTTGAAGCATGATATCTGTGTTATTAATAAAAATATAAGTACCTCATTCCATGAAACATTAAGAAAGAAGGAAATAAGATAGTCATAATTAATTGGCATCTTATAAGATTGTTTAAAGTTGATTTGTGTCAAGTGTATTAAATATGACAAGTAAGGTTGCAAAACAATAACAAAGGATTGGTATTTTTCTTTTTAGCTCTTTTTTTTTTATTAATTCTACACTTCACAAGGCATGTGATTACCTTCAGGAAGAGGGGAAATGTAATGAAACTAGTCAATCAGGAAGTGTCTATGAAAGTGTGTGAATTCTGTACCTTGCAACCGACAGGGAAATATATTTTATAAAATTATGTTCACAAATTGGCAGCAAACACATTTACATTTAAATTTAAGTGACTACAATGGCTGAGATTTATAAAAACCTATAATGTGTTATTTACTCTAAATCTGTTAGACATTGTGTGTGTTAGAACTCACATGAATGTTCCAAGTCAATACAAAATTTCAAGTCAACACGACAATAAAAAGCCTACCAGAGGCTCAAATTGTCTTCGTTTCTTAAATGTATGTATGTGGAAACATTGATACTAGTTCTAGTGCTGGAGTATATTAATTTAAATTTCTGTTTATTGTAAGTTATTTGGAATAAATAATGTATTAACATTTTGGTGAGAAATTTTTATCTGTTATATTATGAAGTGGTAAATATGTTTATTTTGGTTTGAATGATAATAAAATGTTAGTTGAACTGAGAGGTGGGTAACAATGTTTGAAGACTAGTTCTAGAAAGTTGAGGAAGTAGATATCTGAGAGTTTTTATTAGGATCCACTTTATATGTATTATAGCATATTAAACCAAACAAGATCTCAATTCAAATAAATTGGGAGCACACTGACTTTGACCAAAACATCTTTCATATTTTAATCCTCTGTAAATAATCACACTGAAATATTTATTTTACAATCCCAAGTTTCCTAAGTCTGAATCTACTGAAAAGAAAAGCCACAAGAAACAACAGTTATCATAGTGAATTCATTTAATAGTAGCTCACAAGATAAACTGGGATGTTCCTTGTTTGCTTTATGGTGATTTTTGTCCTTAGATAATAACTTGTTTAGAGATTATATGCATATTTTATCTAATGTATATCTCAGTATGTTGTAATTGTTTTCACCAAACATAATTGAATTAGTTGTGTTTAAAAAGCCTACAAAATTAAGCAATGAAATTTATGTGTTGTATCATGAGTAAAGGGTCCCTTTAAAAATCTAATATTATGAAAGATTTTGCATACCTCCATTCTGTTTTGTCTCAGAGACTAAAGTGAGAAGATTTCTTCTTCACAGGAGTAGTAAACCCACCTTAGTAACATACTGAGACTTTGTTTCAAAAATTAATCAATCAACCAAGCGATAACCCTGGGTTTAAAAAAATTAGAAGGCAAAATATATTTAAGAATCATATTTTGTAACTGAATATCTTATAATATTTTATTTTATTCACACACATTTTTGTATATATAAACATATTAGCAGTATATATATATATATATATATATATACTTACATAACACATTTTTAATTGAACTTGTCCATCCTTCTCATAGTCATAGTGTGCTAACATGTAAGCTTCTAAAGAAGTCTCTCATTACATTCTAAATTTCCTTACATCTTTAATGTACTTATTATCAAATGCTTACCTGTGTAATATTCTCTATCTTATAGACATACTAAGATGTACTTTGAAAATAAATGTATGAAGGCAGTTACTTAAACTTTCTTCTAACGTATGTGATGATAAATACAAGGACAACCTCTCTCACTTCTTCTAATGAGGAAGTACTCTTTGCCAGACTTTTGATGTATTTCAAGTTAAAACATCATCTCTTTGAAATTTTTTTTGTGAGAAATTATTACACAATTTAAAATGCTTCACTGAGGGAGTGTATAGGTCTCTCAGGAATTGGAAGGTACATTGTGACACAGGAGCCATAGACCCTAACCTGAGAAACCTATGGCACATGCCTCTCAAGGCAGCTAGGCCAAGACAACTCCATGGTTCCCTGTAGATGTGTTCTTGAATTCAATTTGAAAGTATTTTATTGAGAATCTTTGCTTCTATATTCATTAAGGACATTAAATATAATTAATAAATACTATCTATTTTCTTTGTCTGTTGAGTCTTTTTTAGTTTGCCATCCTTATATTAGTGTCATTAAAAAACAGAGAGTGATCTTTCTATTTATATTGTGTGGAGTCATTTGAAGCATATTGCTAATAGTGATAGTTCTCCTTTTAAGTCTGGTAGAATTCTGACCTGACACCATCTGTCCCTGGCCTCTATTTTGTTGGGAAATTTTATTGCTGCTTTTTATTTCATTAGTGGCTATGGTTTTGTTTAAATTGTATATTTAAGTTGGTTTGACTTTTGTAGTTTTAATTTATTAAGAAACATATCCAATTATTTTAGGTTATTCACTTTGGTGGATTATAGATTTTTAAAGCATGTCCCTATAATTTTCTTAATTTCCTTGGTGTCTCTTTTGTGATGGCTCCCATTTGTTATTTAATTTTAGTGATTTGAATATGGTCTCTCTATCATTTTATTAAATTCGCTAAGTAGTTGTCATTCTTGTTAATTTTCTAAAAGAAAAAATCTCTTTTCATTTATTCTTGTATTGTTACTTTTGTTTCAATTTCATTTATTTCAGACCTGATCCTGATTATTTTTTCCTAGTTACACTTTAAGGATATTATTTCTTCCTGTTTTTCTAAAGATTTTATTTGTGTCATTAACTTGTTGATATAAAGTCTCTCCAGTTTTCTTTTTTTTTAAATGTAGGCACTTAGTGTTTCATGTTAGACCTGCCTTCATTGTGTCCCATATGTTTGGATATATGGTGTTTTCATTTTCATTAAATTCCAAAACATGATTTAATTTCCTTTTTAATTTCTGCTTTGACCCAATTTTCATTCAGTAATGAGATGTTCATCTTCCATGAGTTTGTATACTTTCTGTCATTGTTGATGATATCTAGCTTTGATTTATATGAGCCACACAGGACGAAGGATATCATTTCTTATTTCAGTTGATACTTGTTTTGTGTCCAGTCAGTTTTGGAGAAATATTCATGGTGTAATGAGGAGAAAGTATATTCTTTACTGTTTGGGTGGAATGTTCTGTAGACTTATAGTGTTATTGAGCTCCAGAATTTCTCTGCTTAGTGTTTGTCTAAATGACCTGTATATAGGTGCGAATGCTGTATTGAAGCCACCCAGCAACACCATGTGAGAATAACTATGTGATTTTTGCTGTAGTAATGATTCTTTTAATGTTTCTTTTTTGACCTGTCCACTGTGTCATAGGGGAATCACAATGGAATACAGATGGTTAGAGGAAAAGTCTGAGAAAGGAAGAACCAGGGGGACCCTGAGACAAGAGACCTAATTTCAAGGGATTATTGTTGAGTTGAGAAGAGGGATTCCTGCAGGTAGGCTTGAATGGAACTTATGGTAACTCTGGAGAGACCTAAATTGAAGACATGGAGGAGGATGAAGGTTCCAGTGCGGCAGCTATGGGTTCCTGGTAGAGAGAGATTCTACAGGTCGGCAGATTTTCAAAGAATGGAGAAGAGCTAGTATAAATGGCTGGAAATGTCTGCCATAAGAAGAACTCAATAACAAATATATTTGAAGAGTCAAATGAGTAAGATACATTTGAAATTAGTAGTTAGATGTATTAGTACTGTGACCATACAAAGATAGTCAGCTAAATATTCTACATTTTTTTAATTATTTAAAAATGTTCTACGTTATTATTTCTGTAAGTAATTTGCCATATACTCACCACACATACACATATACATACACATAACTAAATAAAACTAACAATAAAATATTCTAAGTTGATAGAAGTAATTACTTGCAATTTATGTATTTGTTGATGTTAATAAGAATGTGCTGGTTTTACTGCAAAAATCAGAAATGTTGTAATTTTATCAAATTAATTTTCAATCATTTAAAATCATAAATGTTTACTTAGTTTGATTAAAATTTAATGCAAAGTTTAAAATTGATAAGTTTCAATAAAATACAAAGTAATACAGAAATTATAAAATATGAGTATTGCTTCTACTGGGTTGTCTCACCCACCCTTGATATGAGAATATGTGCTAAGTCATATTGTAACTTGCTATGCTGCATTCCATGGATATCCCTGGGAAGCTTGCAATTTTCTGAAGGGAAATGGAAGTGAAGTGGATATGGGGGTGAGGGGAGGTGGGGGAATGGGAGGGATAGAGGGAAGAGAAACTATGGTCAAGATGTATTGAAAACAAAAAATAAAAATCAAAAAAAGTTTTAAAGAGATGACAATGTAGACTTAACATAGCTAGGAATACAGGAATATTGCCACAAAGAAAAAAACATGTTAAGAGAAATTTCTCTTTTAAAAAACAGCAGGTAGCAGGGCAGTGGTGGCACATGCCTTTAGTCCCAGCACTCAGGAGTCAGAGCCAGGCAGGTCTCTGTGAGTTCGAGGCCAGCCTGAGCTACCAAGTGAGTTCCAGGAAAGGCGCAAAGCTACACAGAGAAACTCTGTCTCAAAAAACCAAAAAAAAAAAAAAAGCAGGTGTTTAATGACATGAACAATGGTAATAGCTACTCTTATGTAGAAAATTAAATTATATAAATGTACATAAATGTAATTATTTAATTAATATAGTTACTAGATATGTATAGTTGTTAGTAAAATAGAGAAGTTTGTTAAATTTTATGTACAAAGAAAACATACATTTCCTTAAGGTCCCGAATACACAGTTATGTTTTATCCAGGTTGCAACCTTGACAAAAACACTAAAATGTAGAACTTCCAGTTACACACACACACACACACACACACACACACACGAATAGATTAAAAATATTTATGTCTACAACTGTTTTTATAAGAACTTGTATGCTTCTGCATTGTTGGTAGGAATATTTAATAATAAGTCAATTGGAAAGTCATACAATTAAAAATACATTCAGGACATACAAGCCCGGTGGCTGCCTGCAGAGGTAGACAGGCATGGCAACGGTGACAAGCAGAGGCAAGTAGGCCCGCCGCGGCAGCCGGCAGAGATGTACAGGCCCAGCAGCGGCCAGCAGAGGTACACAGGCCTGGCAGCGATGGCTGACAGGGACATACAGGCCTGGCGGCAGCCGGCAAATACATACAGGCCCAGCAGTGGCCTGCAGGGACATACAGGCCCGGCAGCGGCCCGTAGAGACAAAGGCCCGGCGGCGGCCCACAGAGACATACAGGCCCAGCGGTGGTTCGCAGAAGTAGACAGACTTGGCAGTGGAGACAAGCAGACGCAGGTAGACCCATGGCAGTGGCCGGCAGAGGTAGACTGGCCGGGCAGAGGCAGGCAGGCCTGGAGTGGAGGCAGGCAGGCACAGCAGGCGGTGGCCGAAACACAGTCGCAATAAAGACCAGGAACAGAGCAATTACCCGCTGAAGAGCTAGTGAAAACAAACTCTTAATCAAAAGCTTGGAACAGGGATCCCTCTAACCCCAACACCCATGGAAGAAGCTATCTCCGTGGGACAGAACCAGAACAAATCTGAACACTCCATCTGAGGCCAACCCAGGGCCCAGATGCTGATCCTGCGAAACCCAACAACTTGGAGGTGTTGGTGAGACTACCCCACTCAGCTGAAATCCATCTGGGAGAGGATTCAGATCCCTACACTTTGAAGTCTGAAGAAACAAGATCAGCTGAGGAGTTGACGAATGAACAAAACATGACCTAGGAACACAGAAGAAGGTGCTGCCCAGCCACCAACCCAGATCACCAGAATCATAAGTATATACTTCATCAACTGAGATCATCTGCTCCTGAAGAAACAGCCCAATAGCACCAATTTAACCAAGAACTCCTACTGAACCAAGACTAAAAATTAGATCAAGAGAGGCACTCTCAGACACAGACACCACCTGCACTGAGCAGAGGAAGAGATGACTAGACACCAGTGCAAAAATACAGGCAACAACATAAAGACCTATATGGCAACATCAGAACGTAGTGATTTTAGACCTACAAGACCTGAACATACCAAGACAGAAACAAAAGAAATCAACCCTAAAAATGACTTTAAGAAGATAATAGAGGCCCTTAAAGAGGAAATAAAATATTCCCTTAAAGGGGAAATGAAAAACTCCATTAAAGAGGAAATAAAAACTTCACTTAAAGAGGAAATGAAAAACTCCATTAAAGAGGAAATAAAAATTTCCCTTAAAGTGTAAATGAAAAACTCCATTAAAGAGGAAATAAAAAACTCCCTTAAAGAAATGGAAGAAAAAACGAACAAAAATGGAAAGAAATCAAAGAAAGCCAAGAAAAAGCAATTAAACAGATGAAAGAAACATTCCAAGATCTGAAAGATGAATTTGAAACAATAAAGAAAACACATACTGAGAGAATGCTGGAAATAGAAATCCTGACTAAATGAACAGGAACTACAGAAACAAGTATAACCAACCGATTGCAAGAGATGGAACAGAGAATCTCTGACACTGAAGACACAATAGAGAAAATAGATTTGTCAGTCAAAGAAAACACTAAAGACAAAAATGTCATAACACAAAACATTCAGGAAATTTGGGACACCATGAAAAGACCAAACCTAAGAATAATAGGGATAGAAGAAGGAGAAGAATACCAACTCAAAGGCACAGAAAATATATTCAACAAAATCATAGAAGGAAACTTTCCTAACCTAAAGAAAGAAATACCTATGAAGATACAAGAAGCTTACAGAACACTGAATAGGCTGGATCCAAAAAAAAGTCTCCTTGCCACATAAAAATCAAAACACTAAATACACAGAACAAAGAAAAAATACTAAGAGCCACAAAGGAAAAACACCAAGTAACACATAAAGGCAAACCCATCAGAATTACACCAGACTACTCAAAGAGACTATGAAAGCTAGAAGATCATGGACAAATCTCATGCAGACACTAAGAGACCACAGATGCCAACCCAGACTATTATACCCAGCAAAACTCTCAATCACCACAGGCGGAGTAAAAAAAAAAAATATTTCTAGATAAAACCAGATTTAATCAATACCTGTCCACAAACCTAGCCCTACAGAAAGCACTAGAAGGGAAAATCCAACCCAAAGAAGCTAAACACATCCATGAAAAATCAAGCAATAGATAATCCCACACCAACATACACCAAAGAAGGACAACACAACACAACCACAAAAAATAACAGGAATTAACAATCCCTGGTCATTAATATCCATCAATATCAATGGTCTCAACTCACCTATAAAAAAGACACAGGCTAACAGAATGGATAAGAAAACAGGACCCATCCATCTGCTGCATATAAGAAACACACCTTAACTTCAAAGACAGACACTACCTCTGAGTAAAGGGCTGGGAAAAGACTATCCGAGCAAATGGACCTAAGAAACAAGCTGGTGTAGCTATCCTAATATCTAATAAAATAGACTTCAAACAAAAATCAATCAAAAGAGATCAGGATGGACATTATATATTTATCATGGGAAAAATCCACCAAGATGAAGTCTCGATTCTAAACATTTATGCTCCAAACACGAAAGCACCCACATTCATAAAAGAAACACTACTAAAGTTTAAAATGCACATCAAATACCACACATTAGTAGTGGGAGATTTTAACACACCACTCTCACCAAAAGACAGATCTACCAGACTGAAACTTAACAAAGAAATAAAGGACCTAACAGATGTTCTGATTCAAATGGACTTAATAGATATCTACAGAACATTCCATCCTAACACAAAAGAATATACCTTCTTCGCAGCACCCTATGAAACCTTCTCAAAAATTGACCACATGCTTGGCCACAAAACAAATCTCAACAGATACAAAAAAAAATTGGAATAACCTCCTGTACCTTATCAGACTATCATGCCTTAAAGTTAGACCCCAACAACAACAAAAATTATAGAAAACCCACAAACTCATGGAAACTGAATAATGCCCACCTGAAACATCAATGGGTCAAGGGAGAAATAAAGAAAGAAATTAAAGATTTCCTAGAATTCGATGAAAAGGAAAGTACAACATACCCAAACTTATGGGACACTATGAAAACAGTGCTAAGAGGAAAATTCATAGCTCTAAATGCACACATAAAGAAGATGGAGCAATCTCATACCAATGAATTAGCAGCACAACTGAAAGCTCTAGAACAAAAAGAAACAAACTCACCCAGGAGAAATAGATGCCAGGAAATAATCAAATTGAGGGCTGAAATCAACAAAATAGAAAACAAGAGAACAATACAAAAAAATCAATGAAACAAAGAGTTGGTTCTTTGAAAAAATCAACAAGATAGACAAACCCCTAGCCAAATTAACCAAAAGGCAAAGAGAGAGCACCCAAATTCACCAAATCACAAATGAAAAGGGAGACATAACAACAGACAACGAGGAAATCCAGAGAATCATCAGATCATACTTCAAAAACCTGTACTCCACAAAAAAATGGAAAACCAGGAAGAAAAGGACAATTTTCTGGATAAATACCATATACCAAAATTAAATCAAGACCAGATAAACCATTTAAATAGACCAATAACCCCTAAAGAAATAGAAACAGTCATCAAAAGTCTCCCAACCAAAAAAAGCCCAGGACCAGATGGTTTCAGTGCAGAATTCTACCAGACTTTCAAAGAAGAACTAATACCAATACTCTTCAAAGTGTTCCATACAATAGAAACAGAAGGAACACTACCAAACACTTTTATGAGGCTGCAATTACCCTGATACCCAAACCAAAAAAAGATGCAACAAAGACAGGGAACTACAGACTGATCTCCTTCATGAACATTGATGCAAAAATACTCAACAAAATATTGGCAAACTGAATCCAAGAATACATCAAAACAATTATCCATCACGACCAAGTAGGATTCATCCCAGGGATGCAAGGATGGTTCAACATATGAAAATCTGTCAATGTAATACACCATATAAACAAACTGAAAGAAAAAAGCCACATGATCATCTCCTTAGATGCTGAAAAAGCCTTTGACAAAATCCAACACCCCTTCATGACAAAGGTCTTAGAAAGATCAGGAATACAAGGAACATTTCTAAACATAATAAAAGCAATTTATAGAAAGCCAACAGCAAACATCAAGTTAAACAGAGAGAAACTCAAACCGATACCACTAAATTCAGGAACAAGACAAGGCTGTCCACTCTCCCCATATTTATTCAATATAATACTAGAAGTTCTAGCTAGAGCAATAAGACAACAAAAGGAGATCAAAGGGATACAAATTGGCAAGGCAAAGTCAAGCTTTCACTATTTGCAGATGATAAGATAGTATACATAAGTGACCCCAAAAACTCTACCAGGGAACTCCTACAGCTGATGAACTCCTTAAGTAAAGTGGCAGGATACAAGATCAACTCAAAAAAATCAGTAGCCCTCCTGTACACAAATGATAAAAGGGCTGAGAAAGAAGTCAGAGAAACATCACCCTTTACAATAGCCACAAATAACATAAAATACCTTGGGATAACACTAACTAAACAAGTGAAGGACCTTTTTAAGAAGAACTTTAAATCTCGAAAGAAAGAGATTGAAGAAGATATCAGAAAATGGAAGGATCTCCCATGCTCATGGATAGATAGGTAGGATTAACATAGCACAAATGGTAATCTTACCAAAATCAATCTACAGATTCAATGCAATCCCCATCAAAATCCCAACACAATTCTTCACAGACTTGGAAAGAAAAATACTCAACTTCATATGGAAAAACAAAAGACCCAGGATAGCTAAAAGAATCCTATATGATAAAGCAACCTTTGGAGGCATCACCATCCCTGACCTCAAACTCTACTATAGAGCTATAGTAATAAAAAACAGCTTGGTACTGGTATAAAAACCTACATACAGACCAGTGGAATCGAATTGAAGACCCTGACATTAATCTATGCACATATGAACACCTGGTTTTGGACAAAGGAACCAAAACTATACAATGGAAAAAAGAAAGTATCTTCAACAAATGGTGCTGGCATAATGGGATCTCAACATGTAAAAGATTACAAATAGATCCATATCTGTCACCATGCACAAAACTCAAGTCCAAGTGGATCAAAGACCTGAACATAAATCCAGTTACACTAAACTTAATAGAAAAGAAAGTAGGAAGAACTCTTGAACGCATTGGCACCGGAGACCATTTCCTAAAGAAAACACCAACAGTACAGACCCTGAGCACAACAATTAATAAATGGGACCTCTCAAAATTGAGAAGCTTTTGCAGGGCAAAAGACACAGTCAATAAGACAAAAAGACAGCCAACAGAATGGGAAAAGATCTTCACCAACCCCACATCTGTCAGAGGATTGAACTCAACAGTATATAAAGAACTCAAGAAACTAGACATCAAAATACTGAACAGTCCAATTAAAAAATGGGCTAAGGAGCTAAACAGAGAATTCACAAAACAAGAACTACAAATGGCTGAAAGACATTTAAAGAAATGCTCAACATCCTTAATCATCAGAGAAATGCAAATCAAAACGACTCTGAGATACCACCTTACACCTGTCAGAATGGCTACAATCAAAACACCAATGGCAGTCAATGTTGGAGAGGATGTGGAACAAAGGGAACACTCCTCCACTGTTGGAGGGAATGCAAGCTTGTACAACCATTGTGGAAATCAGTATGGCGGTTTCTCAGAAAATTAGGAATCGAACTACCTAAAGACCCAGCCATCCCACTCTTGGGCATATACCCAAGGAATGCTGATTCATACCATAAAGATATATGCTCAGCTATGTTCATAGCAGCACTATTTGTAATAGCCAGAACCTGGAAACAACCTAGATGCCCATCAACGGAAGAATGGATGAAAAAAATGTGGTACGTATACACAATGGAGTACTACTCAGCAGAGAAAAACAATGAAAGCATGAAATTTGCAGGCAAATGGATGGAACTAGAAAAAAATCATCCTGAGTGAGGTAACCCAAACCCAGAAAGACAGTCATGGTATGTACTCACTCATAAGTGGATTCTAGATATAAAATAAAGAACAATCAGACCACAACTCATAGAACCATGGAGGCTATATATATATATATATATATATATAGCATGGAGGTCCCTAGGACGACTGTGGCTTATAATAAATTTCGGTTTTACTAAAAAAAATACATTCACATAATAAAATATTGCTATGTATCAAACTTGAAAAACTAAAAAGTATATATACATCTATGTATGTATATACATAAATATATAGAAGATTAAGAATCATAGCTGTGTAGCAGTGGCTCATGCCTTTAATCCCAGCACTCAGGAGACAGGGCCAGGCAGATCTCTGTGAGTTCACAGCCTGCCTGGTCTACAGAGTGAGATCCAGGACAAGAACCAAAATGACACGGAGAAACCCTGTCTTAAAAAAAATCATAACAGCTGCTAAAGTTTAAAGAATTATATTTTCTTTTCTTAAATGCATGGCTTTTCTCTCTCTGTCTCTGTCTCTCTGTCTCTCTCACACACACACACAAACACACACCACATTGCTTGTCATTTTAATATGAGGAGCATTAAAATTTTACATCTTTTTTTATTGCCCATGAGACTATAATTACCTCTTTTTCTCATAATAGCATGCCTAATGAAATCAAGGTTTCTTGGCACTAATTATATTAAGAAATAAAGTACTTGTGGATGACTAAATGACATTGATTTCTGCCTTGTTACATAATAACTAGCTCTCTGGAAAGTTGTAGCTGTATTGATGCCTAAATTAATTATCAGTAACAGAAAACTTGCAAAGGGATTCCTTGGAGTAAAAGCATTAGAAAACATAAGTTATCTAATAAAATATGATTCATGAAAATAAGTGTAATTTAAATCTTTACCAATACAGATTAAATTTTATAAGTATTCTTACTTTAGAGGTTTTGTGCCAGTAGTAGACTTACATTTTTTTTAAAATTTGAATTGTTTTAATATCAATTAGGATGAATTTTCACAAATATATGAAGTTATAGCCAACTCTTTTATGATACTTGAATTGAATAAACTGTTTTTCCTCTCATTAACCATAATTATATAGTGTTTGACAAGACATTTATTTATAAGGTACTATTGAAATTTCATACACTGTTATATTAGATCTGGTGTCACTTTTGTGTTTGAAGTACATTAGAAAATAAACATCATATAATAATCAATAAAGACTAGAAACTAGCCGGGCGGTGGTGGCGCACGCCTTTAATCCCAGCACTCGGGAGGCAGAGGCAGGCGGATCTCTGTGAGTTCGAGGCCAGCCTGGTCTCCAAAGCGAGTTCCAGGAAAGGCGCAAAGCTACCCAGAGAAACCCTGTCTCGAAAAACCAAAAAAAAAAAAAAACAAAAAACAAAAAAAAAAAAAAAAAAAAAAAAAAAAAGACTAGAAACTAAACCCAGCATGGTGGCACATGCCTTAAATCCTAGCACATGGGAGGCAGAGGCAGGCAGATCCCTGTGAGTTTGAGGCCAGCCTGGTCTACAAAGTGAGTTCCAGGACAGCCAGGGCTACAAAGAGAAATTCTGTCTCAAAAACAAAAACAAAAGACCAAAAACTTGTCAAATGATGGAAAAACAAGGAAATTGAGTAAAGAAAAAAATGTTTACTGTATTATTAATAGCAATTAGATAATACATATAAATTGTGGTATAAAACTTAGTTTATACATAGTAATAGATTCTAGTGTTCCACACATAATAGGAGTATTATAGATCACTGTTTTAGTTCATTTTCTGTTGCTGTGATAAAATGTTCTCACCCAAAGCAACTTGGAGAAGAAAAGGTTTGTTTGGGTTATATGTAATATTCTGCATTGAGGGAAGCCAAATAAAATTCAAGGCAGGACCCAAAGCAGATACCACAAAAGAATACTGCTTACTGTCTTGCAACATTTTTATAGATCTCAAACCCACCTGTTTAGGTATGGCACTGTCCAAAGTGGGGTAGACTCTCATACATAAATTAGCAAGTAGGAAAATGCCGCATATACAAACCCACAGTCCAATCTGATTGTGTCTACAAGTTCCCTCTTCCAAGATGACAGTCATGTTTAGATGTTGTAATCATTGTAAGTAATAAAACAAAAATAGCCATATTTTGATCCCAATAGCCTATTCATTCTATAACTAGTCCATTCATTCCATTAATAGTTAGAACGAAAGACAATACAATTTAAAAGAATAGAATAAAGTTAAGAAATGAAAACCTTGACCAGAGGTGAGTACCCGGGTCCAACCCGGACCCCATCCCTGGGCACCAGCTACTCCGGGAAGATCTGCCCAACTTGGCACCAGGTTCTGGCCACCGGGCAGCTCCCCTTCTAGCCCCACCGGGAGGGACCCCCTTTTCCAAGCCCCCGGCAGCCCCTGCAATCTCCGCGCCCTGCCCCCACGCCCATCTGCCTGAGGCCACAGCCACTTCCTGAGACTTAGAGACCAGCCCCCAGCTCCCAGCCTGCCCCCGACTTCCCTTCTGGACCAGAGGTGAGTACCCGGGTCCAACCCAGACCCCATCCCTGGGCAATAGCCACTCCGGGAAGACCTGCCCAACTTGGCACCAGGTTCTAGCCACCGGGCAGCTCCCCTTCTAGCCCCACCGGGAGGGATCTCCTTTTCCAAGCCCCCCCCCCCCCGGCAGCCCCTGAAATCTCTGCTCCCTGCCCCCACTCCCATCTGCCTGAGACCACAGCCACTTCCTGAGACTTAGAGACCGGCCCCCAGCTCCCACCCTGTCCCCGACTGACATTCTGGACCAGAGCCTGCCCCGGACTTCCCTTCTGGACCAGAGAGTTGGACAAGAGAACTCCCTTTTGGACAAGAGAGAGAGTCTTCCTGAATCTGTCAGCTCTTTGTGAAACAAGTACACTGATAAGACCAAGAAGGAACCATAAGGAGATGGGCAGACGTCAAGGCAGAAGTACATACTACAAAATGAAGAGCAATACAGCATCACCAGAACCTAGCCCGCCTCCAACATCTAGACCTGAACACCAAAAATTGGAAGAAGCAGAAGAAAGTAGCCTTATGAGTAACTTCATGAAGAAGGTAGAGGCTTGTGTAGAGGAAAAGACAAGAAAATTGGAAGAACGCTGTAAACAACTAGAGGAAAGGGCAAACAAATTAGAAGAAAACAATAAAGCCCTCCAAGAAAACAATAAAGCCCTCCAAGAAAACAATAAATTCCTGGAAGAAAACAATAAAGTCCTGCAAGAAAACAATAAAGCACTGAAAGAAAATCATGAAAAAGTAATGAAACAAACAAAGGAAACAGTCCAAGAACTGAAAAGGGAAATTGAAAAAATAAAGAAGACACAAACAGAGGGAATGCTGAAAATAGAAAACCTGAGTAAAAGATCGGGAACTTCAGATGAAAGTATAACCAACAGAATGCAAGAGATGGAAGAGAGGATTTCTGGCATTGAAGACACAGTAGAAGAAATAGTTTCATCAGTCGAAGGAAACACTAAAGCCAACAAAGTCATGAACCAAAATGTCCAAGAAATTTGGGACACCATGAAAAGACCAAACCTATGAATTATAGGGATAGAAGAAGGTGAAGAATACCAACTCAAAGGCACAGAAAATATATTCAACAAAATTATAGAAGAAAACTTTCCCAACTTAAAGAAGGAAATGCCTATGAAGATACAAGAAGCCTATAGAACACCAAACAGACTAGACCCCCCAAAAAAGTCCCCTCGACACATAATAATTAAACAACTAAATGTACAGAATAAAGAAAGAATATTAAGAGCAGCCAAGTAAAAAGGCCAAGTGACCTATAAAGGTAAACCCATCAGAATAACACCCGACTTCTCAATGGAGACTTTGAAAGCCAGAAGGACCTGGGACAGATGTAATGCAGACACTAAGAGACCATGGATGTCAGCCCAGACTAATATACCCAGCAAAACTTTCAATCATCATAGATGGAAGGAACAAGACATTTGAAGACAAAGCCAGATTTCAACAATACCTATCCACAAACCCAGCCCTACAGAAAGCACTAGAAGGAAAATTCCAACCGAGGGAAGTCAGATAAACACTTGAAAACACAGGCAATAGATAAAGCCACAGCAGTAAACCCCAAAGAAGAGAAGTACACACACACTACCACCAAAAATAACAGGGATGAAGAATCACTGGTCATTAATATCCCTTAATATCAACGGACTTAATTCACCTATAAAAAGACATAGACTTACAGAATGGATACAAAAGCAGGACCCATCTTTCTTCTGCATACAAGAAACACATCTCAAATTCAAAGACAGACACTACCTAAGAATAAAAGGCTGGGAAAAGACTTTTCAATCAAATGGTCTTAAGAAACAAGCAGGGGTAGCCATCCTGATATCCAACAAAATAGACTTCAAACTAAAATCAATCAAAAGAGATCAAGAAGGACATTACATCCTCGTCACAGGAAAGATCGACCAAGATGAAGTTTCAATTCTGAACATATATGCCCCAAACACAAGGGCACCCACATATGTAAAAGAAACATTACTAAAGCTTAAACCACATATAAAACCCCACACATTAATAGTGGGAGATCTCAATACTCCACTTTCACCACTGGACAGATCTCCCAAATCGAAACTTACCAGAGAAATAAAGGACTTAACTGATGTCATGACCCAATTGGACCTAATAGATATCTACAGAACATTCCATCCTAACAAGAAAGAATATACTTTCTTCTCAGCACCCCATGGAACTTTCTCTAAAATCGACCACATACTTGGCCACAAAGCAAATCTCAACAGATACAAAACAATCAGAATAACCTCCTGTGTTCTATCAGATCACCATGGTTTAAAGCTAGATTTCAACAACAACAAAAACTACAGAAAACCTACAATCTCATGGAAACTGAATAATGCTCAACTGAATCACCAATGGGTTAAGGAAGTAATAAAGAAAGAAATTAAAGACTTCCTAGAGATCAATGAAAATGAAGACACCACATACCCATACTTATGGGACACTATGAAAGCAGTGTTAAGAGGGAAATTCATAGCACTAAATGCCCACATAAAGAAGTTGGAGAAATCGCACACTAGTGAATTAACAGCACATCTGAAAGCTCTAGAACAAGAAGAAGCAAAGTCTCCCAGGAAGAATAGACGCCAGGAAATTATCAAAGTGAGAGGTGAAATTAATAAATTAGAAACTAAGAGAATAATACAAAAAATTAATGAAACAAAGAGTTGGTTCTTTGAGAAAATCAACAAGATAGACAAGCCCTTATCCAAACTAACCAAAAGACAGAGAGAGAGAATCCAAATCAACAAAATCAGAAATGAAAAGGGGGACATAACAACAGACATTGAGGAAATCCAGAGAATTATCAGGTCATATTTCAAAAACCTCTACTCCACAAAACTGGAAAACCTAAAAGAAATGGACATTTTTCTGGATAGATACCACATACCTAAGTTAAATCAAGACCAGATAAACTATTTAAATAGTCCAATAACCCCTAAGAAAATAGAAACAGTCATTAAAGGTCTCCCAACCAAAAAAAGCCCAGGACCAGATGGTTTCAGCGCAGAATTCTACCAGATCTTCAAAGAAGAGTTAATACCAATACTCTCTAAATTGTTCCACATAATAGAAACAGAAGGAACATTACCAAACTCCTTCTATGAGGCTACAATTACCCTGATTCCTAAACCAAACAAGGATGCAACAAAGAAAGAGAACCAAAGACCGATCTCCCTCATGAACATTGATGCAAAAATACTCAATAAAATACTGGCAAACAGACTCCAAGAACACATCAGAACAATTATCCACCATGATCAAGTAGGCTTCATCCCAGGGATGCAAGGGTGGTTCAACATACGAAAGTCCATCAATGTAATACACCATATAAACAAACTCAAAGAAAAAAACCACATGATCATCTCACTAGATGCAGAAAAGGCATTTGACAAAATCCAACACCCCTTCATGATAAAAGTCTTGGAGCGATCAGGAATACAGGGAACATACCTAAATATAATAAAGGCAATATATAGCAAACCAACAGCCAACATCAAATTAAATGGAGAGAAACTCAAAGCAATTCCACTAAAATCAGGAACGAGACAAGGCTGTCCACTCTCCCCATACTTATTCAATATAGTACTTGAAGTTCTAGCCAGAGCAATAAGACAACATAAGGAGATTAAGGGGATTCAAATTGGAAAGGAAGAAGTCAAGCTTTCCCTATTTGCAGACGACATGATAGTATACTTGAGTGACCCCAAAGATTCCACCCAGGAATTGATAAAGCTTATAAACACCTTCAGCAACATAGCAGGATACAAGATCAACTCAAAAAAATCAGTAGCCCTCCTATATACAATGGACAAAGAAGCTGAGAAGGCAATTAGAGATACATCACCCTTTACAATAGCCAAAAATGACATAAAATACCTTGGGGTAACACTAACCAAGCAAGTGAAGGACCTATATGACAAGAACTTTAAGTCCCTGAAAAAAGAAATTGAAGAAGATCTCAGAAAATGGAAAGATCTCCCATGCTCATGGATAGGCAGGGTTAACATAGTAAAAATGGCAATCTTACCAAAAGCAATTTACAGATTCAATGCAATCCCCATCAAAATACCAACACAATTCTTCACAGACCTGGAAAGAACAATACTCAACTTTATATGGAAAAACAAAAAACCCAGGATAGCTAAAAGAAACATGTACAATAAAACAACTTCTGGAGGCATCACAATCCCCGACTTCAAGCTCTACTATAGAGCTACAGTAATAAAAACAGCCTGGTATTGGCATAAAAACCGACATGTGGACCAATGGAATCGAATTGAAGACCCTGACATTAACCCACATACCTATGGACATATAATTTTTGACAAAGAAGCCAAAAGTGTACAATGGAAAATAGAAAGCATCTTCAACAAATGGTGCTGGCATAACTGGATATCAGCGTGTAGAAGGCTGCAAATAGATCCATATCTGTCACCGTGCACAAAACTTAAGTCCAAGTGGATCAAAGACCTCAACATAAATCCAGCTACTCTGAACCTGCTAGAAGAGAAATTAGGAAATAGTCTCGAACGCCTTGGCATAGGAGATCAGTTCCTAAATATAACAGCAGTAGCGCAGACACTGAGACAAACAATCAATCAATGGGACCTTTTGAAACTGAGAAGCTTTTGTAGAGCAAAGGATATAGTCAACAAGGCAAAGCGACAGCCTACAGAATGGGAAAAAATCTTCACCAACCCCACATGTGACAGAGGACTGATATCCAGAATATATAAGGAACTCAAGAAATTAGACATCAAAAGGACCAACAGTCCAATTGAGAAATGGGCTTAAGAACTAAACAGAGAATTCCCAACAGAGGATTCCCAAATGGCTGAAAGACATTTAAGGAATTGCTCAACTTCCCTAATCATCAGGGAAATGCAAATCAAGACAACTCTGAGATACCACCTTATGCCTGTCAGAGTGGCTAAGATCAAAAACACTGAAGACACTTTATGCTGGAGAGGGTGTGGAACTAGGGGAACTCTCCTCCACTGCTGGTGGGAATGCAAGCTTGTACAACCACTTTGGAAATCAATATGGCGCTTTCTTAGAAAATTGGGAATCAATCTCCCCCAAGATCCAGCTATACCACTCCTGGGCATATACCCAAGAAATGCTCAATCATACCACAAGAGCACTTGCTCAGCTATGTTCATATCAGCATTGTTTGTAATAGCCAAAACCTGGAAACAACCTAGATGCCCTTCAACTGAAGAATGGATAAATAAATTGTGGCACATATACACAATGGAATACTACTCAGCAGAGAAAAACAATGACATCATGAGGTTTGCAGGCAAATGGATGAATCTAGAAAAAATCATCCTGAGTGAGGTAACCCAGACTCAGAAAGACAAATATGGTATGTACTCACTCATAGGAAGATGCTAGATGTGGAACAAGGATGACTGGACTGCTACTCACATCACCAGTGAGGCTACCTGGAAAACGGGACCCCAAAAAAAGACACGGAGAAATGGACAAGATCTACATGAACAGCCTGGTCATGAGTGGGAACAATGAAGGGTGACAGTCAAGGGAAAGAGAGTGGGAGATCTAACTGGATCAAGAAAAGAGAGGGAGAACAAGGAATAGGAGACCATGGTAAATGAAGACCACATGAGAAGGTGAGAAGGGGAGGAAGCAGAGAGCTAGGGAGGCCCACGGAGATCCACAAAGATACCCCTGCAAAAGACTGCTGGCAATGGTCGCGAGACGGCAGGAACTGACCTACTCTGGTGATGGGATGGCCAGACACCCAGATAGTGGTGCCATAAACCCCATCCAAGGACTGAGGAATCTGAAGGCAGACATCCACGGCTGGGCCCCTGGTGGAGCACTGGGAGTCTAATTAGTGAGAAAGGAGAGGGTTTATATGAGCGAGAATTGTTGAAGCCAAGGTTGGATAAAGCACCGGGACAAATAACCAAATTAATGGAAGCACAGGATCTATGAACCAAAGGCTGAGGGGCCCCCAACTGGATCAGGCCCCTGAACGGGTGAGACAGTCATTTGTCTTGATCTGTTTGGGAGGCAGCTGTGCATTGATGCCAGGTCCTGGGCTCGTTGCATGAGTTGGCTGTTTGAATCCTGGGACTTATGCAGGGACACTTGGCTCGGTCTGGGAGAGGGGAATGGACCTGCCTGGACTGAGTCTACCAGGTCAACCCCGGTCCTCAGGGGAGACCTTGATCTGGAGGAGGTGGGAATGGGGGGTGGGCTGGGGGGAGGGGTGGGCGAGAGGGGGAGAACAGGGGAATCTGTGGCTATTATGTTGAACTGAATGGTGTTGTAAAATAATAATAATAAAAAAATGGAAAAAAAAAGAAATGAAAACCTTTTGATTGGTTGTCATCTTCTTTAATGGTCCCCACCTGTAACAAAAAGAAGTCTCCTTGAAGAGGAGTAAGGACTATACTTCTCTGTGGGTATAGAGACAAATATTTAGAAAGTAGGTAGTGATTTTTGCTGGTTTAGTAAAATGGTAGCTCTAGGTATTCCCCCAAGATCCATGACTTCACAGCCCTTGTCAATTAGCTAGGTTTTCAGTATCATGCATGATTTTTCTCTTGTCTGGTTGGTTTCAGTCCAATTAAAGAGCTGTTAGTTACTAGCAAGTTATGTGGGCCATTGCTGAACCCCAAGTATCATCATGCTGTGCTGGTTATTGTCATGTTTCATAGGCATCATAGCTGGCTATTACAATTGGTTGTTTCCCTCCTTCAGAAGTTTTCATGGTGCTTTTTGATACCATAAATCTAGTCCTCAGAGAGTAGGCATTCAAGGTAAGTTCCAATTTAGGAGCCTCTGTGCGCTTCTTTTGAAGTACATGGTTTCATTTTTGATAAGGACTTACATTCTACCTCTTAGGGGTAGGTGGACAATGAAGAGACATAGAAATAGTATGTAATGTGTAGGAGTCTCTTGGAAAACCTGAGCAACAACTCAATAGAGGGTATTTCATGCTTTGTGTTGGAGAATTTTTAAATGGTTCTGAAGAAAATTTCATTTTAAAATATGTATGTTTATGCAGATATATGCTTATTTTAATTTTACATAGATGGTATAATAGTATGATACATTATGACTTTTTCTGTGGGGTGTTTACTCACCACCCCCACAGTTCCCCCAGAGTTTTCTTGAGTGCAATCAGCAGGAAATATTAGATAGAAGGATTTATAGCGGAGACTCTTGCAGAGATAAACAGATAGAAAATAAAGGATAGCCTCGAGAGGGCCTGGAACCTATTCCAACGGGCCCCGATTGTCTCTGGCCCAGGGTTTTTATAGAGACACCAAGGGGTGGAGCAAAAGACCTCCTCCCCCAGCACAGCCAAGTGCAGACCATCTCAGACACCTGCACTCAGGCCCGTGGTCCCGATCATCCTCTATTCGGACCTGCTGGGTAAAGCCATGAGGAACCCGAGAACAGGCTCCCACAGGTCCCCCCTTCTTAATATATATAAAAAAAATAACTATTAATGGCTCACAGCAATCTCCATAGCTGTTACACCTCCAAGTATGGGAGTAGAGGATGATATAAATGACATTTCTCCGCCCGGCTAGGAGCAGCATTTGTATCCCCAGCATCTACAAAGGTGGAAATAGTGGTCTGACTGAAATCAACAGTGCTCCTGAGACAAAAAACTTCGATGTATTCACATCAAACTTAAACATTTCCTCAACTCCACAAAACCAGGGTGCATTAATATCAATAGGTTTCTGCGAACATAATTCAATCTCATAGCTCCTCCTTTTCTTTATAATTTTTAAACAAAAACTCAAACCTAGTTAGAGGAACCCAAACTTATACTGTAGTGGGTAGCCATACCAGCTTGGATCTGGAAGTTCCAACCCCCATTGAGACTCTGGCAACTGTCATGCCTACAAGGCGGGGCGAGGGGAGGCACCTGGAGACCGGAGAGCTGGATGGGCCAGCGCGCTCTCTGTGTGCTCTCTCTGTGCCTGGATGCTGAACGGTGAAGATGGACTGTGCAGAGCTCCGGAGAACACCGCTGGATTGTAATACACCTTCCCCAGACCCTGCGACCTACCTTTCACTTAATTTGTGAGTTAAGCCATTTAATAAATATCCTTTTAACTACGTGGAGTGGCCAAAATAATTTCTCCAATATTATACAATTCCTACAAACCCATATTGAAAAGCAATATTTTCAATATAACCATTAACACTTTGAAAACTTTTAGCAAAACATCCAAAAGCAGTTTCTTGATAAAGCTCTTTACACACTTTAAAAGTAGTCTCTTAGTATACCCCATTTGCATTTCTTACTAACAAAACATGACATTAATCCACTCAAACAACAATTTAAATTAAATAGACTAAGGAATATTAACTCTCCCTTTTCTTTATAATTTTAAGCAATATCTCAAGCCTAGTTAGAAAACCCAAACTTTTCTGTTTAAACAGTTCCATTTGTAACACAATACCAGTTCCATAAGTAATTCCATTTTTACATAAACAGTTCCACAAAACAATTCATAGATCACCAGTTAATAAAGCATATACGCATACACAAAATTGCATCTTGATTCTAAGTAGAAATACATTTCTTCATTTAAACAGTTCCATTTTTAACCCAATTCCAGAAAACCATTCCTAGGTCATTACTCAAAACTGTCCCATTGCAATGAAATCTCTATTGTTTATTTCATTTAAGTCTTAAAATTAAAATGATAAACTCTGGTACTAGCCTTCCAAATATGAAGAAATTCATAACCAAAATCTTTGTAGTTTTATCTCATTTTAAGTTCAAAAAGTTCAAACAAGAAATAAATTCTGGTATCAGGCTTTCACTTCCAAATATGAAGAGACGTTTTTCAATCAAAACTTTTTGCAGTTAATTTTTGTTCAAATAAGCATCTCTGCAACTTTTGTTCTCACAGACAGACCTTTTTAGTTATAGTAATATATTAAACCGCACCGTTTTTGCTGTTAGGTCAGGTTTTTCTGTGCTGCGTTGATATTCCACGGATCTCAGCTATGGATGCCTTGTGCTGGTTCTGGCGCCTGCCATTCTTAGCTTCTAAGCGGCTTCTGGAGCTTTTGAAACCATTCAGACTGCCTACTTTGCAGTCTACTAGGACACTATCTCCTGTGTCTCAGGTGTTTACACCATATACATTAATAGACTCACACTTAACATTTACACTTTTTCACGAACTCACATATAACATTTTTTGCCTTGCAAAGCATTTAGACTCATATTCAACATTTACACGTTTTTACAAACTCACATATAACGTATTAACATCTACTTATTTATACTCCTTAAACTATAGAACTACTTTAGCAAATATATTTCTAATTATTTATTCCATCTTATTCTTATTTAAACTTACATTTACAACTAGCATCTTACAAGCTTATTACTACATGTCTTAAGACTACCTTAGATACTTCTTGCAAGCTTATATTCTTAAAGGAACTCTATAGATCTATTTTACAAACTTATATAGGGCTACCATTAGCATATATTTAACTTAACACCTAAAGATTTCTTAACAGAGATCTAACAAGACAGAATAATTTCTACAAACTCACATCTTATTTTCATTTTTCTATTTCTTACTCTTAATTATTATCACCTTCTCTATTAGATTCTCTAAACTAGACAGGAAGTACGTACATCATTTCTAAAGTTTAGAGTTTATAGTCAGCTTTTCTATACAACACTGGGATTTAGTGAGTGTTGTCATTATAGAGTTGTGATACTTGTTGCTAGGGGATTGTAACATTCTCAGGACGACGCCACACTCCAAAGTTGCCTGTTCTCTCAGCCGTTCTGGACCGGCAGAGATGCACTGTCAGTGGTAGACAGTTTTTAACTAGAGGCTGTCCCTTCACCCAAATTCATAATGGCTTCCCTAAGAACTTCAATTCAAACAAACGTTTCTATCACAGCAGTACTTTTGGTTTGCTCTACTGAAAAACTTCACTTCACACTGAGGGTGAAATTACCATATTTAGCTGCTGTAAAGCTCTTCACCAAAAACTGCACAGCTATTAGGTGGTATTTTAAGGATTTTAAAGTGACTTGTTTGCTCTTATAGGTAGCTTTTTGTCATCCAACTGCCGTTTAAAAACTGCACAGCTATTAGGGTAAATAAAGCATTTTACCAACGGAGCCCCAAACCGCAAAGCGCCTAGTTCCATATCCTTTCAATTTTTCAGTGGAACTGACACTTAAACTCTTAGATGATTTTCCTCCTTTTTCTTTTAAAAAGTTGTACTTTAAGTTTACCATGAACGTATTTTTGAGCTGACAAAAGTGTTTCAGGGCAATGTCGCCATCTTTAGCGGAAAAACTACATTTCCCAGAATGCATTTCCCTTATATCAGTCCATAATATCAGTCCCTTATATCATTTCCCATATTTCTTTTTGGGTCTGAGAGTCAACTGGTTCTCTTTTACTAGACTTGCTTACAAATTCTTGCCCGGGTGGTTTGAACAAAGTTTTTTGCTTTTGCAATGGGAGATTTGAACAAGCATTTTACATTTTCAGCTATGGCACATTGGGAGGTTTCTATTCTCCTCAGCTGGCTTTAACAGGTGTTTCAACTTCATCAGACACTGGCCCCCTGAATCAGAACCACACCTGCCTCATTAGCCGGCACTGAGGCTGGCATTTCTGATAGCAACTTTCCTCGGAGCTTGTGTTTGCCTTAGCCAGTCAGTGAAAAACAAGATCATGTACAACAGCTTTTCCATATCTCTTTCAGAGAGATTTTCTCCCACTGATCTTATTCTCATTTTGCTTGTTCCTTCCCGCACCCCCCCCCCCCCCAGATGCAGAGCTTCAGCTATCTGTCTGTGGCTCTGGACCTCTGATAGCTGCCTTTGCTTTTTTTTTCTCCCCTGAATCTGCCTCAAACTATAGCAGCTTTGTCAGGTCATACATTTTCTGGGGAGGAATCTGTCCCCTCTGTTTCTTCAGAGACTTTCTCCCTGACAGTATCCAGTTTGGTCTCAGTTTATCCCCTCTACCCCATAAACAGTTTCTGACACTACAGCAGCGGCTTTCCCTGCTACTGAAGGTAGGGGCTTTTTGTCTGTTTCTGTTTTCGGGGCCTATGTGGTTTGCGTACAGACTGAAAAATTTAACAAGGGAGGTTTTTGCCATTTCTAAACTCCCATTAGGACAGGCGCTTTGCCTCATCAGGCCTTCACCTGGCCCAGTCCCCCAGTGGGTTGTGTTTGCTTGTCTGGGTGCTCAAGGACAGAGCTTATGCCAGAGGCAATCACCCCTCAGGGCTACACTCCCTCATCTCATCGGGAGTCAGTTGAAACAAAGCTTTTCTCAAAGAGGTGCTTTCTCTGACAGACAAGAAAGCTTTACTCCTGGATAGTTTTCTTCTGCCCTGGCTGGGCTCTTTTCCCAGACAGCATTCTGACTCGGCAACACGACTGCTTCAGACACAGTTCAGCTTTACTGTTTTCCCAGAAAGGTCCTTTCTCTGATAGGAAAGCTTTTTTTCAGATTTCTTTTTGCAATTGTGGACCTTTCAACCGGGGACTTGTAGGAAAGTGGACAACTGCCATTCCCACTGGCTTTAGCTTTGTTTATTAGTTTTCCCCTGGTTCCTGCACCTTCCTGCCTCAGCTCTGTGCTCCAGGAAGTTTGCAACTGCAGGAACCCTAGTATCCCCTAAATGCACTCCAACACAGAGACACTGGCCAGTTGCCTCTGGGTTTTAGGTCAGAAGGGAGGATACAATGCTAACAGAGTTTGCATTGCTTCAGGGGTTCTTTGCATTCATTAGGATGATTAGGAGCACCTTTTTCATTCTGAAATGCTCACTCAGAAACAAAACCCTTGATGCCTCAGCTCAGCTGTAACTGAAAAGCTTGGCTTTTTTGCTTTTCTCAGGTAAAGTTTCCTGCCATTTTGGGCTCTCTGTAGCTCTTCACCCACACTCTCCCAAGCGTTTCTCTCAGGGTACTCTGACCCACTGTCTTTTACTAGCTTGAAGAGACAGAGCTTAGAAGGGGTTTTTAGAAACTTGTCCCTGCCTCCTGCATTGCAGGGAGGATTGTTAAAGCTTGAAAGAACTTAGAGAGGTTTTGCTGTCTTAAGAGTTTTGTTTTCCCTTAGAGCTAATCACAGGTGGTCCCCATACCAATATCTTCAGGTGATTCTAATTTTTGTCCTTCTGAAAGAGTTCTGAAAGGCTTTAGTTTAAGTTTAAGAGAGCTTTTGAGAAAGATTAAGGCTTTTTAGACAGATTTTCCCCCCAAATTTTCCAAGAAAAGCTTTATAGTTTAAAAGAAAGTTTTTCCCCAGGAGAAAGACCAACTTTTCCCAAAACTTCCCAACTTTAAACCTTGACTTCTTACACCCCCATTTTTGCCTCAGGGAGAAAACACTTTCACCTGCAGCTTGGACTTAGCATTTCAGCTGTCCCCAGGTCAAAAGCTTCCATAGGAAACTTTTTCTTCCCCATAAGCTCAAAGAGGAGCTTTTTTACTTCCCGTAAAGCCCAAAGAAAGATTTTTTCCCCAGTTTGCTTTCATAGCCCCCAACGTGAGAAAATTGAAGAGTTTTTCTGTCTAGTTGCCTTACTTATTCCTACACAATCTTACACTTCTAAGTTTTTCCTACACTATATTACTACCCTATACCTTATATTTTTCATAGATAGAAATTGAGAAAGGGATAGAAGATAGAAAATTTTGACAGAAGAGAATTTCGTTGCAGCATCAGACATCCTTCCAGTCCGCTTTCCTTTTCTCTCGAGGATAAAACCCCTGCCTACCAAATATATATATATAAAATATTTTTTTCCCTAACACCGGCATGCCTTTCCACTGGCAGGGCTGACAGCACTTTCACCAAAAACTCTGTAATAAAACTATTATTTTCCTTTATCTTTAGTCCCTATTACTTTGTCTTTAGCCCCTGTTCATTTGTCTTTAGTCCCCCCTTTTTTTGTTCCCCTTTTTACTTTAGTCCTTTTTTTTTCTTTTTTCTTTAGTCCCTGTTCATGGCGCCATTCTGTGGGGCATTTACCCACCACCCCCACAGTTCCCCCAGAGTTTTCTTGAGTGCAATCAGCAGGAAATATTAGATAGAAGGATTTATAGTGGAGACTCTTGCAGGAATAAACAGATAGAAAATAAAGGATAGCCTCAAGAGGGCCTGGAACCTATTCCAACGGGCCCCGACTGTCTCTGGCCCAGGGTTTTTATAGAGATGCCAAGGGGTGGAGCAAAAGACCTCCTCCCCCAGCACAGCCAAGTGCAGACCATCTCAGACACCTGCACTCAGGCCCGTGGTCCTGATCATCCTCTATTCAGACCTGCTGGGTAAAGCCATGAGGAACCCGAGAACGGGTTCCCACATTTTTCCATACTTTGGAGCCTAGTCCCAGTGGATACACCTAGGAAACAATAAAATGACTACTACATTGGTGTCCCAGAACATCAGAGAATGGTGCCTTATTAGAAACTCTGTGTTGCCTCTACTGTTGATAGACTGACACTCTGAAGTAGATATATAAAAGGTGGTCTTTTAAATATGAGTCTGTATTTCTATGTCCATGCTGAAACACCTCTGTACACTCAAAAGAACATTTTGTGTGCCTAATGGACTCTGATATAAACAGAACAGGTTTAATAAATACTAAAAAAAAAATGCTGAGTGAGAAAGCAATTTGTTGAGTATTCACATTAGTAAAAAAAAAAATCTTTGTTTTTGCACATTAAGGAGGTTTATACCAATACTCCTTTTTAAATTCCCATGCCACAAAATTTCTACCATGTTTCATAATACTTCCTAACTATATATCCTAGTCATTTGTTAGTAATCATGATTAATGTGAAATCCATTTCTCATTCCAAAAAATAGAATAATTCAATTCAATTCAACATATACCCTGTGGAATAGTTCTAGTTCAAAACTTATCTTAAGGAATTCCCAAAGAGGTAATCTAGTGCTTCAATAATTACAATACATCTGTTTACTGTTATATAGTTCATAAATGCCATATATTTCCTTTTTAGTTCCTCATAGGTACTTACTTTTAAAGAATGAAATAATGTATGTACAGTAATTGATTTTCATTTCCAACATGACTAGACTTGGAATCACTTCAGAGATGCACCTGTGGACATGAGTTTGAGGGAGTTTCTGGAGATCTTTCAATAAGGTTAGGAGACCTGCTCTGAAGGTCAAACCAGATAATAAGCTAGAACATTTGCCAACAAAAGGCAAATGAAAAAGCCAGGTTAGCCCATGTGTATTTCCTAGTAAATGTCATGAACCATCTTGTTTCTGCTGTCATGCCTTCTCTGTCATGATGGAACAAATTTCTCTGAGCTAGAAGCCAAAATAAATCCTTCTGTTAGATGAATTGCTAAATGTTCTTATTAATAAAAAAAATGTAGCTAGATATTGGGGTGAAAGCTGGAAGATCAGATAAACAGAACATGCCATAGCCAACCTCACCTTACCAACTCCTCAGCCTCCAGAGTAAGACTTCCTGTTTACTCATGATTTGCATACCATTCTGTGTCCTGTAGTATTACTTCCTGGGATTAAAGGCATGTGTGTTTCCCGAGCAAAGGCATGGACTCTCAATTGTTGAGATTAAAGATGTATGCCACCATACCTGGCTCTGTTCCCAGTGTTGCCTTGAACTCACAGAGATCCAGATGAATCTCTGTCTCTGGAGTGATAAGATTAAAGGTGTGTGCCACTATGTCTAACCTCTATGTCTAATTTGGTGGCTGTCTCTGTTCTCTGATTCTCAGATAAGTTTTTTTTTTTTTTTTGATTTTTCGAGACAGGGTTTCTCTGTGTAGTTTTGCACCTTTCCTGGGACTCACTTGGTAGCCCAGGCTGGCCTCGAACTCACAGAGATCCACCTGGCTCTGCCTCCCAAGTGCTGGGATTAAAGGTGTGCACCACCACCGCCCGGCCCCAGATAAGTTTTATTTGGGTGCACAAATAAAATATTACCACATCTTTCCTCCTGTAAAATGCCTTTTTCAGGTATTTAATAGCAATGACAAGAAAAGCAACAAATACTACCATGTATGTAATAGAGGTACATAAAATTTGTGGTAGAGCAAAAACCCTTGGAGATAGGGGAACTCCATGAAAAAAGAGAAGGAAAAACTGTAGGAGTTAGAGGATGTCAGGATATTGGGAGAACCTGATCCACAAAATCAACTAAGCAGGGCTAACATGGGCTTAAGGAGACTGAAATGGAAAGCACAGGGTCTGCAAGTGTCTGCACCAGGTCCTCTGCTTGTATAACATGGCTTTGGGTGTGTTGTTTGACTTCTACCACTGGAAGCAGGTGTGTTTCTGACATTTCTTTACCTGCTGTTGGAACTTTTTTTCCCCCTATTGGCTTTCCTTGTCTTACTGTATCTTGTTTTGTCCTGTTTGACTGTCATCTCTTGGAGACCTTCTCTTTTCTGAACAGGAAATTGTTGTAGAATATTATTTTAAGATGTGCTACATTTGTTAATGCTGTAGAACATTTGTTTAATAATGAAAAGATGTGTTGCATTCTTTTATGTTGTATTTGCTTGATTCTGTGAAGCTGTGTTAATTTACCTGCCTAAAACAACTGATTGGCATAATAAAGAATTAAACAGCCAATAGCAAGGAAGAAGAAAGAATAGGTATGGCTACCAGGCAGAGAATAAATAGAAGGAGAAAAAGAGAGCAAGGAGGATCAAGGGGCAAGAAAAGAAGGGGCTAGCCACCCAGCCACATAGCCAGACATGGAATAAAAAGGAACAAAAAGAAATATTTAAATAGGGAATGGTAAAAGCCCAGAGGCAAAAAATAGACAAAAGAAAGTATAATTGTTAAGAAAAACTGAAGAGAATCAAGTTAATTGAAGCCCAGACATTTATAAGTAAGAATTAAGTCTCTGTGTGTGATTATTTGGGAGCTGGGTGTAGGGATCCCAAAAGAGTAAAGAGAAAAAAAAAACAACAACAACAATATTTCAGCATACCAACATGAGGACATGAGGCATGAATTTCCATTGGGCCTGAGAAAGCTTGAATAAAAAGGCCATGGCTCCTTTAAGAAGTTCTGCTGTACAGAAACAGCCTTTTTCAAGTTAAATAGAAACAAAAAATCTAAGTAAAAATGCCTGCCACAGAGCAAGCATTGGCATACTAGAGCTCTGAAGGGTTGAATGCAGTTCCTGTTCACATACCTCCCACTAGGCCGAGAGCTTTAGGCTTGGTTCTAACAACCTGAAAACAGACAGAGGCAGCCAAGAGCTGAGTGGAGGATTCACGTGTAGCTTAGCAACTTAAAGTTTGTTATATAGTCAAAAAAGACTAGAGATCAGCAGTAAAATAGGTCTAGATAAAAAATAAACTCTAAACAGGTAGCAGTGTTTTACAATGTGCATAGGCTTAAGAAAATGAATGTGAGTATAAATTCTCATAGAAACAAATAAAAAGTTTAAAAAATAAAGTCTTTAAAGAGAGAGTGAAAGCCATATAAAAGAAAAAAAAGCCACATAAGTTGGTGAGTACACAGGGAGTCTGGCTCCTGTATAATATTATGTTGATTTTTGATTTTTTTTTTGATTGCTGAAAAGCAAAGGATAGCTGCTAAGAGACTAGGATTGAGACAGAGACTGGTGAAATAAATCAGCCTTTTTACATTAGGAATGCCTTAACTTTAAAATGGAAGTCAAAAAATGCATTTGTAAAATTGTGCTTAAAACATGTGTTGCTTTGGAAAAGCAGTTTTGCTTTTGTTTCAAGGAAACAAAATGCTGTGAGTTCGTTCCAGGTTAATATGGATCAGATTTGATCAAAAGAGACCTCCTGAAAAAGAGTAAAGGGTAAAGAATAAAAACAAAGAACAGCAGCAAATAGAGGGAGATTGGATCTGTAGGAGGGGGAGGTAGGTGGGAGCTGGGAGAAGTGAAAAACGGGCAAACTGTGCTAGGGATGTATTGTATGAGAGAAGAATCTATTTTCAATTTAAAATAAATTTTAGTATGACAAAAACAACTATTTAAATTTTTATATATGTTGTCAGAGTGATGAAATAATATCAGATTTCTTTGACTGTAGTCTAGGGAGTTTGTAATCATGGGTAAGTGTCTGGTTGCAAGAAATTATTAACATAGATAAAGGAGTGTAATACCGTGAAACCAAAGTCATAGGGACCTTGCTAGGAATAGAAATAGTGATGACATATCAACACTTTTGTTTCTTCTTATCTTTGCCTTGTGAAATCTCAATAGAAAATCAAAATGCAGAGTTAGAGAACATATTGATTAGAACAAATACGGGTAATTTTAAAGGTATAAATAGAGGGTAGCTAGACAGGTAGAATGGAGTATTATTTTCTTACTTTCATTAAATAAATCTGATATTTTCCAACTGCCTAAAATACTTATTTTCTAATCTGATCTCTATCTTAGAAATTTGTTAAAGACAAATATTTTCTCTTATAGTATTCTTTTATATATATATATATATATATATATATAACATAAATATATGTGGTATATTAATACATATTAATATATTATAGATATTAATATGCAATGTCTGAATACACATAAATTACATAGATTTTTTTATTATACATAATATACATAGATATTAATATGCAATGACTGTATAATGAGAGTTATCATGTAGGCAGATGTTTCTGTTCTGCCAACAACTCCCAAATAACCAGCATTCACTTCCCAAATTACCACACAGAAGCATATAATAATTATAACTTCTTGGCCATTAGCTCAGGCTTATTACTGACTAGCTCTTACACTTAACTCATAATTCTTATCTATGTTAAGCTTGGTACCTTTCCTCAATTCAACATTCTCATCTTGCTTCCTTGTCATCTGGCTGGTGACTTCTGACTCTGCCTTTCCTCTTCCCAGAATTCTTATTTGAGTTGAAGTGCCTATACTTCCTGTATGGCTACTGGCCATTCAGCATTTTATTAAACCAATTTGAGTGAAAAAAATCTTTACAATGTTCAAGAGAGTTATCCCAGAGCATTATTGTATTTTCCAGTCTAGTGAGGAGAAAAATGATTCTAAAAAAGCAAATGGAATAAAGCAAATATCCAAGCAACTAAAAATGGGGCCTCATAAATTTTTATATTATTGAGTACTCTTGGGCCAATCTTATATTTACCTTTACCTTTTAAAATATTTTCTGTACATAAAAATATGAAGTTGAATATTTAGTTTTAATCCCACATGTATACAAGGATAAGTCCTTTGCCAAGTAAAAGACAATACCAAAAAGAAACGATCCATGAAAATATATGTCTACTTCAATTTGTCTTCCCATTTTTGTTCAAATTTCTGAATCAGGTGAAGTTGTATCTCTCCAAAAAATGTTCCTCCAAGTCCCAGAAATATTATTAAGGCTAATTATGTATGATTCAAACTTTTGTTGACACTAGAAGAAAATGAAATAAGTAGTAAAAGACAATGGGATTCTAAATTTTATTGGAAGTATATATAACATAACTCTAAATTAACATGTATTTATATGTGCATAATTTATCATATTGAAAAAATGCCCAATAATATAAAAAATAAGTCAATTATGCACTTTTGCAGAGGTATTTCAGCTAATGTATGAATTCTCATGTATGTCTACATATAGAGTATGTTTACAAACTTAATTATGAGTTCTAAACATATTGTGATTCATAATGGCAAATACATTGTTTTACTGAGTCTTTTTTGGTATTATCCTTTTGTGGGTATGGAATATTTGAGATAGGGCCTCTCTATGTAGCCACAATTGTCCTGGAAGTTGTATAGGCCACTTTGACCTCATTTTTATAGTATAATCTTAGTTATTTTGCATATATGAATTTAAATCATCTACATGTAGTGACAATGTGATCTTTATTATAATTTGTATATCTTTTATTTTCATCTCTTTCATAATTTCCCTGATTTTCAATATTAATATCAGATTGGACAAAACTTGTGGAAGTGGGAAGCCTTGCCATCCTCTATATTACAGAGATAAATCTTTCAGCTTTATCCCATTCTGTATAATGTTAACTGTTGGTTGGTTTGAAGTAGCCTTTATGAAGTTTTACAATATTCTCTTATATATGCACTTAATATATCATTTGGAGATATTTTTCTAATTTATGTTTTTATTTTATATATTTGTCATAATCTTTCATTCTATTTTACATTTATTTTTTCATGTAATGTACTTTAATCATGTTTTCCCTCCTGCAAATCTTCTCAGATCCTCTGTGTTCTGTCTACCCAACTTCATTTTTGCTTTCCTCTCTCCCTCTACCTCTCTCAATCTTTCTCTGCTTCTTTTCCTCTAACCATTCTCTCTCAAAAATGCAAAATGAAAAGAAAACAAAATAAAAGATCAAATCAAACAATATAAATGGCAAAAATATAAAATCAAAACAAATTAAACATGCATATGTTGGGGGAAGTTGTAAATGTACATGAGTATAGATAGATGGTGTACACAGATTCCAGAACAAGATACACTGGGACTGAAGTTGCAGTCAGTTAAGTTGGTGCTAGGAGCCAAATAACATTCCTTTACAAGAACAATATACATTTTAGTTGATAATCTCTCTCTCCATGTCATATTTGGCTTTAGATTCCAGACCTTGTTCATAATATATGTTAGAATTAACTGGGTTAATTTGAGACTAAGTATTGACTTTTTATCTTCCTGTACGTGGATATTTGTGTGTGTGTGTCTGTGTGTGTGTGTGTGTTTTATATTTTGAGCTTCCCACTATTATAACTTGTAATAGACTTCCAAACTCTATAGTACACTGGAGCTCCATAAAAGTCAGGGGTTTTGTCCCTTAATGCTATCTCATAATTATTAATAAACTTTACATGTGTCTCATTGTTTTTCTTCTATGTGTATTTCCAGAAAGAACATCTTTGAGCTCCTAATATTTCCTTCTGGTTGACCTATTCTGCTCTTAATGCCTTCAGTAACAAATTCATTCAGGGGTCTCTTTTTGATTTTCTAATCACTTCAAATACTCTGGTAAGATTATCATCAAGCATTCAATCATTTCTTTTTATCAAAGTTCACCAAATTTCATCAAAACATAAGAAAACTTTTACATATCAGATGTTATTTACTCAAAATTCAGTACCTCATTTTAGGCAAGCTTCCATTAAAGATGTTTTTGCTTATTGGTATATGATGTCACCCCCTGCACAATGAATATTTATTAGTTATGTGTTAGAGTAATCACAGTCTCTCTTTTTTGTCTCTCTCTGCCTCTTTGTCTCTGATTCTGTCTCTGTCTCTTTCTCTCCATCTTTCTCTGTCTCTCTCTGTCTCTGTCACCCTCTCTCTCTCTCTTTCTGTTTTTATGTGTTTCCTAAAACTCCAAGTAGTCTGTTGTCTGTTTCTGAGTCTGTGTAAACTTCCTCTTTTTGCAGTAAATGGTACATATTTGTCAGAATTTCACTGTTTTTATGTTATTACTCCTTTAGTTCCCATGGACTTTTGAAACCTAGACTGTCCCAAATCCACATGTGATGATTCCCAAGATGAACTAAGATAATGCTTTCAATTGCATAGCTAACATAAATGCTTCAAGTAGGCAGTATGTAGATCTGAATGCACAATCTACAGCTACTGACTTCTATTCAAGAACCAGAGAACTATATCAGAACACTCACTTTTGTAATAGTCCCTTGGGTTGGAGAGAAATGAGGTGACTATCGCTACTAACACCACAATGTCATATCACACTTGTAACATACTGCCTGAAAACAACTCATAGAGAGGTATAACAATAAGGATAACATTACTGGACTGTGGTGATATTTTAATTGTGCTGAAATGTATTTTATTTGTATGTTAATATATAAAGTTTGCCTGGAGATTAGAGGCCATTAGCAAGGTGAGAACAGAATTCAGGTGGTGGTATCCCATGCCCTTAATCCGATCACATGGCAGGTAGAGTCTGTGTGGTCAAGGACACAGCCAATCATGGTGACCCAAACCTTTAATCCCAGTAGCAACCATAGAGACATGGAGGTCTGTATAGACAAGTGATGAGGAAGTCATGTGGTTGGGTTTAGAGCCAATGATAAGGTAGAACAGAAGGCAATAAAAAGACAAGTCACACAGGAAGAAGGTCTCTCTTTCTCTCTGTGGAAGTGACAGTGGTTAGGTGGTAAGATAAGGTGGTCTTGGCTTTTCACTAGTGCTCTGATCTCTTGAGCTTTTAACTCTGTATTTGGCTCTGTGCTTCTTATTTAATAAGACAATTTAGAATTTCATCTACACTGGACTGCTGTTGAAGACCTTGCAATCAAGTGTACCATGGACCTATGCACAGATGTTGCTGAGTGGGAAAAACTCCACTCAACTAAGCCAATAGATCTCCATATATGGCATTGGTGGGTCCAAAAGTTAGGTCCCTAAAAAGTAGATGGGGACAAGAACTGTTATTATTAATCCTAGTGTTGGGATTTAATTATCTGTCAGAAATCACTGAAATACAGTCTTTTCACTTTTCTCCCCTTTAGCCAATTGGAAAGATCATTGTCTCTCACTCTGATGCTTGTGGTTGGAAAATTGGCATTGAGATAGTTTGATGGCCACCCAGCTAATCATGCTGGAAAAGCTCAGAGTTTGGTTATTGGCCTAAGACAATAGTCCATGAATTTCTATTCAGTACTCCTTCTTCCTTTTTTGTCAAAATTTTGGAATTAAATTACTTTCTCACTCCACACACAGCTTTTTGTACTTGAGGTTAGGGATGGCATTAAATAGCCCTTTTCTATCATGGCTTACTAATTTGTATTACATTTAAATCATGATACTATGATATTTCATCTGGCTTCATAGGTTTTGTAAATGTCATAATAATGAGTGAGTAGCTGTTCAGTTCATTGTCTCTATAAAGAGACAATTGGTTGGAGCATCTTACTCATTCAGTATCTTAATTTGATGCCAACATTAGTGATTTGTTAAGTGCATCTCTGTGAACACATATACATATAAACTCATTGAAAATTAAATTTCTTGTTTGCAAGTGTTAAAATTTTAGTAAAATTAGCTAACGTATAGTACTAAAAGTTGATAAATAAAAGCCATATTTTATGTAATTGTTAACAAATTGATGGACATTCATTAAATATCAACTTAGAGTCATTAGTGTTTTATGTAATTAAGATAGAAATAAAAGAAACCGATTTCCTCTTGGCAATAACATATCTAGTTAATTTCTTCATCAACAGAAAACTATCAAAACATGTGATTACTGACTATATATATATATATATATATATATATATATATATATATATATATATAGAGAGAGAGAGAGAGAGAGAGAGACTGGAGAAACATTTGAATTTCTATGCAAATTTTCAGTAATAAATATAGAGGCATTATTATAATAAAATAAAGCCTTTGAAAGAATATATATATATATATATATATATATATATATATATATATACACACACACACACATACATACATACAACCTGGTCATAAACTTAGAACCCTAAAATTATTAGTTTCTTGCAGCAAATAAGTCATAGTATACTTTATTTAACATGAGGGAATCATTGAAATGATGATTACAAAAAATAGTCTGCAAACAAATTTTGAAATGGAGCATGGAATTTTATACTTCACCTTGTACAAAAGATGTAGTATTTTCTGGAATTCATTATTTCAAATGTATAATTTTTCCCAACCTAAAAACATAGCCTTAGTTGTTTTTGTTTTGACCCAGGAACAAAAGAACACATGTGTCTTCAACAAATGGTGCTGGTATAAATGAATGTAGAAGAAAGCAAATAGATCCATATTCATCACCCTGCACAAAACTCAAGTCCAAGCTTATCAAATATCTCAACAAAATACCAGATACACTGAACCTGACAGAATGGAAAGTGGGAAATATCCTTGAACACATTGTTATAGCAGTCAACTTCCCATACAAAACACCCATAGTACAGGCACTAAGATCAACCATCAATAAAAGATACCTTATGAAACTGCAAAGCATCTGTAAAGCAAAGGACACTGTCAGTATGACAAAACAGCATCCTCTATAATGGGAAAAATATTTCACCAACTTCATACTTGATAGAAGACTAATGTCCAAAATATATGAAGAATTCAGGAAACTAGATATGAATAAACCAATTAATACAATTTAAAAATGGGGTACAGCTATAAACAGAAAATACTCAAAAGAATAATCTCAAATGGCTGAGAAACACTTAAATGTTCAACAGCCTTAGCCAACAGAGAAATGAAAATCAAAATTACCTTCAGAATCCATCTTATATTTGTCAGAATGGCTAAGATCATTAATGTAAGTGGCCGTTTATGCTGGCCAGGATGTGGAGCAAGGGAAAACCTGCTCCATTGCTGGTTGGAAAGCAAACTTGTATAGCCACTATGGAAATCAACATGGCAGTTCCTCAGAAAATTAGAAAAATCTACCTCAAGACACAGCTATACTTCTCTTGGATATATACCCCCAAAATGCTTCATCCTACCACAAGGAGACTTGCTCAATTGTTTTCATAGCCAGAAACGAAACAACCTACATCTCCCTCATCCAAATGGATACAGAAAATGTGGCACACTAGCACAATGGAATGTTACAGAATTAAAAAAAAATGACATTATGAAATTTGTAGGCAAATGAAAGGAACTAGAAAAAAATCATTCTGAGTGAGGGAACCCAGACCCATGAAGGCAAACATGCTATGTATTAACTTAAGTGGATATTAACTGTTAAGTAAATGATAACAATGCTACAATCCACAGGCTAATTCACAAGGAGGCTCAAGGGAGACATCTGATTCTCCTGGAGAAGGAGAAATAGATTAAAATTTGGGTAGACTGGGGCATTTGGGGATAGGAATAGAGGGAACAGTGGGGGTGCATTGCAGGAGAAAGTATGGGAATGATGACTGGAAAATGAGAGTGTTTAGGGATAAGGTGGATAACTCAGTGCATTGGAAACTCCCTGGAATCTATGAAGGTGACCCTAGTGCGGACTTCTAGTAATGGAGGATGTAGGGCCTGAATCACCCATCTTTTGTAACCAGACAAGGCTTCCATTGTTGGGACTGGGAGACCAACCTAGCCACAAAATCTTTGATCTACAATCTGTCCTGTATGCAAGATGTGCCACTTGTGGTACAGATCTTATGGGAGTGGCCAAAAAAATGACAGGTCTAATTTGAGGCCCACACCACAATAGGGAGTCTGTGCCCAATAATGTCTGTATGACCAGGAACTGAAGGCTGGATAGTCCAGAGACCTACAGTAAAAATGAAAATGACAAGAAAGAAAGAAAGAAAGAAAGAAAGAAAGAAAGAAAGAAAGAAAGAAAGAAAGAAAGGAAGGAAGGAAGGAAGGAAGGAAGGAAGGAAGGAAGAAAGGAAGAAAGGAAGAAGGAAAGAAGGAAGGAAGAAAGAAAGAAAGAAAAAGAGAAAGAAAGAAAGAAAGAAAGAAAGAAAGAAAGAAAGAAAGAAAGAAAGAAAGAAAGAAAGAAAGAAAGAAAGAAAGAAAAATTCCTAATTATGTTCTGCTATACTCATAGAAGAGTGCCTAGTTCATCAGAAAGGCTGCCTCCAGCAGCTGATGGGAGTGGATGCTGAAACCCAATACTAAGCAGTGGACACAGAGAGATCAAATTGAAGTTCTCCATCATGTCCCTCCCCTCTGATATTGGGAAACCAAGCAGAAAAGGGAGAGGAGAAATAGTGGGAGCCATAGAAAATGAGGACACCAAGAGAATAAGGCTCAGGATTCAACTAAGCAGGAGTCACAGAGGGCCACAGAGACTGAACTGATGTTACTGATGTGGCCAACATGGAGCCTTCATGGATTGGAGCTAGGTCTTTTGCATGTATGTTATGGCTGTTGGTTTGTTGTTTCCGGGGTGACCTGACAGTGGGAGTGTTTGTGTGTCTGACTCTTTTGCCTGCTGTTGAGACCCTATTCCTCCTACTGGGTTGTCTTGCCAAGCCTTAACGTTAGCTTTTGTACCTGTTCTTATTGTATCTTGTTGTGCCATTATTGGTTGATGTCCCTGAAAGGTCTGCTCTTTTCCAGGGAAAGACATAGGGAGAAAAGGAGTGAGTTTGGGGGAGAGACAAGGAGGAGGAACTGTGACAAGTGGAAGAAGGAGAATTTGTGGCCAGGATGGTTGGTATGAGAGAAGAATAAATAAAAATTTTAAAAAAGAACATAAAATTAAAAACAATTCTAATGATTACTTTTTTGAAGTTGTCATATCAGATTGTTTCTCTGCTACACAAAAGGATACCCCTTTTATATAAAATAACAAATCAATAATCTGTTGCTGTTATTCATAAAGTGAATATAATCTAAAAGAAAAGCTAACATTGTGTTGAAAAAAGTTTTAAAAGGAAGAAAAATGATAATAGGAAAAATATAAATTTCAATTTTTAAATCTAGATTTTAAATTAAAATTTATGAAATTTAGTGTACAAATTTTCCATCCTATATCTAATAAAGGTGATGCCTGGCCAAAGAGCTTATGATAGAGGAGACAATATTAACATTTAGTGTTCCATGATTACTTTTGGAATCACTATGAGATGACTATATTCACAATAAGGTACTGGCCTCCAAGAAATGTATTTAAATATAGCTGACAATTTATTAAATAGGGCTTACATTTGCCCAGATGAAATGAAAGAAATTCAGAAGCCAAAAGTGATATTTCTTGGCATAGTAGAAATAAATTATAGATAACTTAAAAGCATACAATAAATATTTTCATCCATTAATTTCAGTACGTAGCAGTCTCAATGATAAGAGGCATTTCCACTGGATCCGAAGGGTTCAAATGTGGATGGGATACTACTTATCTCTGTACATGAAACACACAAAATTCCCCATCTTCCCCACATGACGATATACTCTCTTGGAGAGAAGTAGGGTCCAGAATAGAAATGATCAGAAAATAAATGCAATTAATGTTTCAAGGATTACTAGGTGCATATTTAATTTCAGTCTGGCTATTCTTAAAGTTTTATCTTTGTCTTTGAATTACAGCTGTTATAATCTCATGTGTGTGAGTGGAACCTTTTAATTTTTTTCTCCATTGTTAAAAGTTTTTCTTGAGCCAATGGATTTGATATCATTTGCAGTTTTCAAATATTCTTAGCAAATTTCTTTTCAAATTCTCCTTCTAGTGCAGTCTTCTGTCATCCCTGCTTGGAATTAAATTATTTATGGAATAAGAAACAGCATGTTTTTCAAATTTCCTTCTTCTTCCATATATATAAACTCCTCTGACTATCTTCCAAAATAATTTTCAATTAAGATTTACCTAATTTGTTATGAAATGCATTATTGTACTACTAATTTTATGTGCTGTCATTTGAATGTTATACCATCCCTCCTGATCTCATAATACATAGGCATTATCTGTTTTCTAAATTAAACTCTGTCTTCAATAGATAAATGGTTATATTAACTCCTAAAGCTGGATGCTAAATGAAGGAAGAAAGACCTTAATGTCCTCAGCTTCATCTATTAAAAAAATTAGTTTTGTTTCTAATATTCAGCTACTATTAGAGTCACAGTAATAGAGAAATAACTTGCTAAGTAAAATAATTACATTATTAAGGTGATTATCAAACCCTGTATGAATTTTTATATTTATATTTCAATAATATTTATATAGCTTAATTCTTCAATATGCTAACATAAAGAAATGTTTATTATGTTATTTTTATTACATTAGAATAAACATCTCTTTAGGTTTTCTCAGAACCCTCAGTTAAAGTAAAATTCTTGTTGAGGAACATCTCAACCATTAAGCACTGATTAAAGAAGTCAAAAATTCCTTGAACAACAAATATATTTGGTTTATTTTGTCATTTGAACATGGCCCTGTAATGCTTCAATTTCAGTAAGTCTTTGTTTTCTTCAAAAAATAATAATTGTGGTAAAACTTCCTGTATTTTTAAAGATTGTGGTTAATTTGAGATAACCTATTTCACCATTGCTCTGAGAACAATTTTTGACAGAATAATCCCCCTATATTAACTTGGCCCAAAACTCTCATATGAATAAATTGTACAGTCATGCCACAACTGTAGAGTATGGTGTTTGCAGCAAAAAATGAGAAATGGTGAAATACATAGCTTAAAATGATTGTCTTGGCCATCCCATCACCAGAGTAGGTCAGTTAGGGCTGTCTCTTGACCATTGCCAGCAGTCTCTTGTGGGGGTATCTTTGTGGATTTCTGTGGGCCTCTCTAGCACCGTGCTTCTTCCTATTCTCATGTGGTCTTCATTTACTGTGGTCTCCTATTCAACAAACAAACCACAGGCCAAAGTGAGTCACTGCCCCACTCTCAACTCTGAAAGGGCTCTCACTTCGAGTGTAGTATAAATTCCTCTGTCCACTCAGATTGCTTTGATAAGCCAGTCTACCGCCTTTCTACTTTTTTTTGTTTGTTTTGTTTTTTGTTTTTTTGAGACAAATATATTCTCTGTATAGCTTTGTGCCCAGGCTGGCCTCGAACTCGCAGAGATCTGCCTGCCTCTGCCTCCTGAGTGCTGGGATTAAAGGCATGTGCCACCACTGCCCAGCAGAAACACCCTAATTGTCGTGCTAGAAACCTCATCCAACTACTGAGGGATCTGGATGCAGAGATCCACGGCTAGGACCTGGGTGGGGCTCTGGAAGTCTAATTAGTGAGAAAGAGGAGGGTTTATATGAGCCAGAATTGTTGAAACCAACGTTGGATAAATCACAGGGACAAATAACCAAACAAATGGAAACACATGAACTATGAACCAAAGGCTGAGGGGCCCCCAACTGGATCAGGCCCTCTGGATAAGTGAGACAGTTGATTGGCTTGATCTGTTTGGGAGGCATCCAGGCAGTAGGACCGGGTCATGTGCTCACTGCTGCTTGAAACCTGGGGCTTATGCAGGGCTGCTAGGCTGGGCCTCGGAGGAGGGGACTGGACCTGCCTGGACTGAATCTATCAGGTTGATCTTAGTCCTGGGGGTGGGGGTAGGTTTGCCCTGGAGGAGGTGGGAATGGGGAGTGGGCTGGGGGGAAGGGGAGGGGGATGGGAGGGGGGAGAACAAGGGAATCTGTGGCTGATATGTAGAACTGAATTGTATCGTAAAATAAAATAATAAAAAAATAAAAATAAAAAAATAAATAAAAAAAAATTAGAAATAAAAAAATGATTGTCTTGACAAATGTGTAGAAAAAAATGTATTACATTTCACTTAAATCTGAGCTAGGATAAAAGAGAGTAAGTTTTGTAGCATGAATCTTAAAGAGTCTTATTAATAAAATCAAACCTGAGCCAGGTATTAGGGTGAACTGGAAGATCAGAGAACCAGAACAAGCCACAGCTACCTCACCTCGCCGGATCCTCAGCTGGTCTTGTTTCCTCAGACTGGAGGCCTCTGAGTCCTCATCCAGAATGGGTCTCAGCTGAACTGCTGTTCAAAAGCCTGAAGTTTAACCAGCTAAATGCTTAACCACCCAAATGCTTCTAGTTTCTGGTCCTCAAGCCTGATGTACATTTCTGCTTTCTACCACCACTCCCTGGGATTAAAGGTTCACTTTCTGAGATTAAAGGCATGAGTCACCATGCTTGGCTGTATCTTTGAACACATGGATTTCTGCCTCTGGAATGCTAGGATTAAAGGCACGTGCTACTACTGCCTATCTTAAGTATCCATTGGCTTTTCTGTTCTCTGACACCAGATAAGTTTATTAAGGTACACAATATTTTGGGGAACACAATACCACCACAATGTTTTGTACAAAAGATTATAAAAATGGCTCAGAGAAACTTAAGCAAAGAGAGGGAACAGGCACTTGCTTTTAGTTGTCTTAGAAATAATCAAAATTATGGAATATGAAATTAAGTTTCATGTCCGTCTTAGGACCTGAAACTTAGGTCTTAGGACCTTAGTTTTAGGACCTGACATGATCCTAAGCTTAAAACACAGTTATATTGTTAGTTTTTGCAATAGAGAAAATCAATAGGAAAATATTGATCTTTCTAGGAAGGTAAGGTTTTGGATTTTGAGCTTGCTGCATTTTAATTGTTTTTTTTTTATTTTATTTTAGAATATTTTTTTATTTTAGAATATTTAAAACATGTACACAAGCCGGGCGGTGGTGGCGCACGCCTTTAATCCCAGCACTCGGGAGGCAGAGGCAGGCGGATCTTTGTGAGTTCGAGGCCAGCCTGGGCTACCAAGTGAGTTCCAGGAAAGGCGCAAAGCTACACAGAGAAACCCTGTCTCGAAAAACAAAAATAAATAAATAAATAAATAAATAATAAAAAAAAACATGTACACATTGAAATATCATATTGACAACAATTTCCCACTTGGGCTCCCTTCCTAAAATGCCCATTTAGTGCTGCTCATTAGTCCTTGGGAATGGAAACATCCACTGAAGAATAAGAGTCTTTCCAGAGGCCACATTCTCAAAATGAGTGTTTTTCCCCCTATCAGCTATGAACTTACAGTAGTTCCTTAGTTGTGGGTGTAGCCTTGAGATATGATTCCCCATCAATGCCAGGATTTAGCCTGGGCTTGATTTGGATAGGCTTGTGTTGATATCCACATTTGTTGGGAGTTTAGGATTGTGATAGTCACATCAGCTCCTATTCCTCTACTCTCTCTCTCTCTCTCTCTCTCTCTCTCTCCATATATATATATATATATGTAAAATATATATATAAGTAAAATCTTTTTCTATACTTAAAGAAATATTTATTTTTGATACTGACAACAGTTTCCTCTCCCTCCTCTCTTCCAATTCCCTTCCTCATCTCACCTGCACCTCACCAATCCATTCCTCCTCTGTTTCTGTTCAGAAAGGGGCAGGCCTTCCATGGGTATCAACAAAGCATAGCATATCAAGTTGCCCTAAGACTAAGTACCTCCCCTTGTATTAATGCTGGCCAAAGCAAACCAATATAAGCAATAGATTCCCAAGATCCAGCTAAAGCATTAGAGACAGACCCTGCTCCCATTTTAGGAGCTCCACAGTAGATCAAGCTACACAACTGTAACATGTATGTAGAGGGCCTTATTTGGTCCCATGCAGGCTCTCTGGTTGTTGGTTCACATGCTGTGAGTTCATATGTGTGAGGTTAGTTTTTCTGTGGGTTTACTTGTGATATCCTTGACCCCTCTGGCTCCTACAATCATTCTCCTCTCTCTTCAGCATGATTCCTAAAACTCAGCCTAATATTTGGCTGTGGGTCTCTGTATCTGTTGCAATCAGTTATTGGATGAAGGTTCTCTGATGATAGTTGGGCTAGTTACCAATCTGATTACAGTTCAGGCTACTTATCCACTATTGCTGTGAGGTAACCCAGACCCAGAAAGACAAACATGGTATGTACTCACTCAGAAGTGGATACTAATTGTAAAAAAAAAAAAATAAAGCATAATCATACTATAATCCACAGCCAGAAGGACTAAGGTAACATGTAGAGTCCAAGCAGGGAATGCATGCATCTTCCTGGCAAGGGAAAATAGCAGATATCACCTGGGTAGACTGGAAGACATAGGGATGGGAACTTGAGGGATTGTGTTGAGGTGAGTGGATACAGGAGGAGAGTACTGAAAGAGATGCCTGGTAAAGTAGAGGCATGTCAGGGTCAGATAGAAACCTGATTCAAGGGGGAAATCCCATGAATTTACAAGGATGACCCCAGCTAAGACCTCTACTCATATTCTTCCTGTCTCCTTCTTAAAGGAATTCTCTGAGGCTTGGAGTAGTACTTTGACATGTTATATTTTCAACTAATTGTTGTTTCTTTTTGACATGTTGTGTATCTCTCATGCACAAGTGCTGTCTTACTACAAAAGGAATCTTCTCTGGCCAAAATTGAGGACAGCACAGATCTATATTAATAAACATAAGTATTAATATGATTCGACAGCATGAAAATTTATAAAACTAAAAGTATCAGGATATACCCTAAGGTTTATGAACTCTTCTATGAACTTTTCAAACTAAGATTACACTCTCAAGGCATTACATTCCTTCCTATGGAACAAGCCTCAAACTCAATTAGAAAGCTATTTGTTACCTTAGAAAGACAATGCTACTATTGTGCCAGTGAGCACATCTCATCTGGAAGATCAGTATTGCAGTGTTCAGTGTTCAGCACTGTCTGTTGAACATCCTTAGCTATCATGGAAATGCTAACTAAATCTACTTTAAGATTCCACACCACCCAGTTAGAATAACCATCATCAGACAGTAGATAGAGGGATAAGAGTCTCCAAACTCTTTTTGTGACATATTAAAGATATCTGTCTGGCTATTCATCTCTGAAAAATCCACTTCTTTATACAGCTAGAGTGGGAAAAGAAATTCAGCATGAGTTTTGGAAAGGTAAACATTTAAATGTTACCATAATATTTGGTCATAAATTATACTAAATTACTGGAAAAGTGACAGGATAAATTAAAAAATAATCATAAATATTTGTTTATGATTCTTAATTTAATATTCTTTACACTGTCCCATGAAATGTGTGACTGAAACTAGGTATATTACATATAATAGATGTTGCACAAATAAAGTCAAAACATGGGATCATCAAAATATTATGAGACTAGTTGTGACTGAATAAATCATTGTGATTTATATAGTAATATAATATGTGAATTGACACATCATCAAAAGTAGCAGCAAATATAAAATAAGTAGTATATTCCATCATGATTCCACAAGCTCAAAGGTCTAAATTAATTTATGCATTGATATTATCCACATAAAATGAAGATACTTAAGTAGAGCTCAAGAAACCACAAGTATCTGAGAGAGTGATTTAATGTAAGCTATGGTTTAGCTGACTATGTACTTAATTGTCTACCATGTTTGACAATAGTAAGTTGAATGTGCTTTACATTGCAAATTTTAACAAACCCATCTTTTTATTTTCAACTATATAATACTAGTTAGTTAATAAGTGCTTCCTAACTTGTTCTTATAAGCTGTAGTTTTCTGAACCTTAATACAGGTGCTATACTTTCTGTATACTAAAGTTTAAATTGTTAATATTTTTCATTAATGTGTTTATGCGAAAAATGAGTGAAACAGTGCCTCTTCAAATACTAGAAAATCAATCCTTTGCCTACAAAATTAATTGACACTTAAAGTGTGCCAATATTTAAAAGTAAATTCTCAAAGATGAAGTGATATATTCAGACCTATTTCAAGTAGATATTGAAACAGTGGGCACAATAAACCCAAAATATGATGTTGTGTCATGGTAAGATCACATCTAATAGGTAGAAAAACTACCACATTTTTGGTGTAAGGAATGCTGTGATTTATTAAAATCTCTACCATTATCCTAACACCCATGTGCTCAGCAATCATGAGCACATGTTGAAAGACCTAAATTTATGGTATCTGACTTGAGCATTCTGTCAATTAACTACTCGTTATTTTCCGGAATGCAAATGGCATTTACATTTTTAACCAATATTCCTTCTCTGTCCAAATGTTTATGATGAAAGGTTTCTTGAGCTCATGAATCACTACAAAGATGTTGTCTAAAGCTGAATCCTAAAGTCCTCTCAGTGTCGCATCAAAATTGACTGTGACATAATCACTGACATGGGAGAGCTAAATGTGAAATAGCACTTCTCTTTCTAAAAGTGCAATTTATAAATATCAAAAGGTTGGATTTATGTCCTTAAACTGGTATTTCAGAAAATCCACAGCAATTAACTTAAAGCAGTTACTGGCTAGATACACATTTTTCTTTAGATCTAATATTCTTTAATTTTTACATAAAATGGAAACTCTCAAGTACCAAAATGATTTAAATATGAAATTGAACACTAAAATTTCAATTTTAGGTTAAGAAACCATAAAAGTTAATACATTCATTATGCTAAATGCTCCATAAAAGGATATTTTGAATTAGATAAGGCAGAAATAATACTAATGTTGCACTAGCAAAGAAAGTTACAGAACAAAATTTTATTTTACACTCTGAAAAAGGTAAGTTTTATGCAGAAGCAAATAGGGTGAAAGGGATATCTATAGTTCTGAAGCACGTCATTCCCTGGACAATGGTAAAAAGATTGAGGAAAGAAGAAAGAGAATGACCTAGAGAGGAAATAAATGAAAACAGTTTATGAGATGTGTCAAAGGCTCCTAGAATTTCAATACAGAAATGTTCATTTCCACTTATTATTTACTAAAGAAGAAAGGAACAGAGGACTGAAGATTTGAGGAAAGGGTAGAAGAGAACATCAAAATCAAATTCAGAATTAAACATGCAAAAGGCAAGTAATGATATTATAAATTCAGAATTATAATCATGAGGACATAAAAGAATTTGAGTTTCTTGATGTAGATCTAATCCTCTAAAAGGAGAAAGGACACTTTTGATTCAGTCATGCATGGAATAAATTGTGAAATAATAACCTCTTTTGTAAATTTTGAGCTTGAATTTATTCATATATAAAACACTACTGCAAAAACCTACCTTACAGAATTACTGGGAAAACAAGAATATGTCAACTAAGTAGAATTCAATGTACAGCAAGGTTGATTTTGATAAATATTTACTTTCTTTGATACTATACTCTTATTTGTTCATGATGTAAACAATGGGAAGGCCAGCCATAAGGTATATGGTGTATTTCTTTGAAAGAAATGAAAATGGGCAGTTATTTTTAAATGAACATATTAAACAGTAGAGTTTTGAAGCAAATTTGAATAAAAACATTTCCTTTTAGGGATTTAGAGAAATTCTATTCCTAGGAAAAAAAAAGACAGGTAGAACTTCAAACACAAGCCATTGAATTTCTCATGCATTGTGAAATGATATTTTTCCACACTTATTTCTATCATTGACAGTATTTTCTGACTTCACAGCTGAATGCTTCTATTTTTTTTTCTTCTGGACCATCTTTAGGGAGTCCTCATATCAATACAGATAGGTATAACTATACTTAAATAAAATTTAAAATTACTGCCTACTGGGGAAAAAGGAGGATTATTCTGAGATAAGCACTAGGAAGAGTATAAGAAAATGATAGAAGTAACAGAAAAGGGGATATTATCTCTATGTAAAATACTTGACAATTTGAATAAAACATGTAATACAGGGCTATTTAAGATGATAGAGAATTTTCAACCAGAATTTTGGACCATACCCTATTTTGCCTATTGTTTTATTTCTATTACTTTGAATATTATCTATAAGTTGCAGCAATTTTAGTTTTCAAAATCAAAGAATAGATGACTAATTAGAGGCTGCTTACAAATAAATGACAAAGAAGATGACCATTGAAAATATAACTAATTCCATATAACTTTGAGATAACATACACACTAGTAAATGGTTGTTGAAAACCCACGAGAACAGGAATGTGTACATCAAAGCAGTGAGACATTTGTGGCTTATCATGCTCAGTGTGAGACTAAGTTTCAAATAAAGGAAACATGGGAAGAGAGACATATTTGAGTGAGAAAGATGGACATACAACTGTCTAAAAGACAACAAAAATTAAATAGTTTTACCATGTTTTGTCAGCAGCAAGATTCTAAGGCTGTGCTGGCATAGGGAAGTAACACTGAAGCAATGGCATGGAACACAATAAAGATTTTTTTTCCTATGTAACAATAACTCATTTTGGTCTGGTTTGATGCTTCTTTGTCTTATAGAAAATTATATCTAACAGGAAACTGAAATCTGAAGTACAACTGCACAATAGAAATTGTCAGTTTCTTCTTGCAGGTCCTCATTTGTCAAAATGAAAGACTTCACCTGGGGACAAGAACAAAAAAAGGAGTCTCACCACTGCTTGAAATGAACATTATATAAGCTGTCACTCCGTAATCAGAGGTGTGGATGGTCCTGGAAAATAACTGAGAAATAAACTTACAGCAACCAATGTCACTTTGATAGTCAGGCTAACACTCAGATGATTCCTGATTTAAAAGACCTGGCAGCAAATGTGTTCAAGTATCAAGAAAAGTCTTTGCCAAGAATGCTCATACCACAACCAAAGTGTGCCTCCATTTTTGCTTTAATAAAATATGACGTGTTCTGAATTGAAACCAACTAATATTGCCCAAATCATTCCATCTAGAAAGCAAGTTGTAGGCACAGATATATTGAGAACATATTACTGTATTGGCAGATATCAACAGTCCTAACAAGCTATAAAATTCTGAAAACTACAATAATCATGGTTTAATGAGATGTGCCCATAGATATAATAGTGGTATGAATATCTTGAGGTTAACCATCAAGTATCTGTTTGGATTTAAGGCACACTCACTAGGAATGAACTATTATCTGGTATTGTAAACCTAGTTAGGCCATTGTAGGTGCTAAATGGAGAATATATTATCACCATTTTGCTAGCTAAAATAACACAATATCCAATTTCCTTCTTTCTACTTTTCTTTATAGATAAATGCAATTCTCACACTTCATCAAAGAAGCTTCTATTTTCAGGAGTTAGAGGTTATTACAGAGAACCACAGTTGGTCAAAGTGTAATGAATAAGTGACCATAGATTGTTCATCCACAAATTGGACATCTATAACACAATCCCTACAGATATGAGGCTGAGGAACCATTATATCAAGATTATAATAGCCTCAGGAAAGGAAGAACTGCAACAAAACAATGTTTTCTCAACAGGACAGAAATATTGCACCCAGGAACTCGACAAAATATGATTATCTAAGCAAAACCACAGTGTTCCAGCATGGATGGGTAAAGGCACACAATGTCCACACATAGTAGAAGAGCCACAGGCAACAGAATACATTTTTTTTCAGATATACCTCCCTTGAGAAATTGCCTATGTGCAATTGGCCAGCCCTACATACACTGAAGTACATACAAACAATGTATTTAAAGTATATATTGTATCAAATTAGTATATACTCTGAGAGTTAAATATAATAAGTGGTAAATTCTGTATCTGAATCAATTTATGAATACCAATCTGGTTCACTTGACACATGAATAAACCTAATGTGATGATATTTTATTTGTGCTGAAATGTGGTGATATTTTATTTGTGCTTTAATAAATAAAGTTTGCCTGGAGATCAGAGGAAATAGCAAGCCATTTTAAGTAAACAAAGAAGATAGGCAGTGGTATCACATGCCCTTAATCCTATCACTTAGCAGGCAGGATCTCTGTGTATTAAAGGCCACACTAGGGAACAGAGCCAAGGTGACACATGCCTCTAATCCCAGTACCAACCAGAGTTCTTGAGGCCTGTACAGACAGGAAGTGACAGAGCTGACCAGGAAGCAGAAGTGATAGCTAGACAGAGAACAAATCAGATGGCAAATAAGCCTGAGTAGACAGGAAGTCGTTCTCTTTGGAAGCTGCAGAGATGGTGAGATGAGGTTAGCTAACCATTTGTCCTATTCCTCTGATCTTGCTCTCAGGCTTAAACCCAAATTTCTGGCTCCGTATTTTTTATTTATTAAGACCATTCAGAAATTTGTCTACAAGCTAATACTAAATTCATTTGCCATATTATTTTCTCTGATTATCAGCAATCTACATTTTGCAGGTTATCATATAGCTGTCTAGGTTTTCAATAAAATTTTGGTTCTTTTTTTTCTTGTTTATAAAGGGACAAATTTCTAAATAATCATAAGAAATTTTCTACAACTAAATTATAAAGAGAAGAATAGTACCCACAAAGGCCTGATGTTTTGCAGTGTAGAGGGGAAAGAAAAGAAAAAAAATCAATTTTATCTAGTAAAACGTGAATTGTATAGGCTGTGTCTCAGGGAACCCTTTTTAAAAGATTCTTTTGAAAACATGTTTGAGTGTTTTGTCTAAGTGTAAGTGCATTAAGTGTGTTCCTCTTGACAACAGAAGCCAGAATAGGACACTGTATCCCCTAGTACTGGAGTTAAGAATGGTTATGAGCTGTATGCTGGATGCTAACCTGGGTTCTTTGCAAAATCAAACAATCAAACAAATACCCCCCCCAAAAAAAAAACAAATAAAAAAACCAGCAAGTTAACCACTGAGCCATTTCTCCAGCCTCACTTTAGAGATATTTAAAACTTCTTAATGAAAGATTGAAATGAATTAAACATTAAATTATTAATAATTTGCTTCAACTGTTGAAATGATAGCTGATATTTCCATGCTACCTTAACTTACTAAACTTAGCGTAGTAAAAAGAAAACATATAGGATATGATATTAAGTTCAAGTTAATCCTATGTTCTAGTGGTAGGGCTCAAAGAGAACAAGGATATATGAATTTATACTAAGGTAAGTCATGGAAATAAGACTTGAAAAGTGATGAAAATCAAAATTTAAGAGCTATCGTGGAAAAAAATCTTCTTAATTTTATACTAAATGTACATTTATATTAGAAAATATTGCCATCATTCCACATTCAATATTTGTCATAACAAAGTTAAATTAATAAAGAATAAGTCACTGTTCTGATCAAATTATAAGACATTGATTCATAAAAAATAATATGTATATATATATATTCATTTCTTATATATTAAAAATTCAATTCACAGGATGACATACCAAGTTGGGGTTGGACCAAGCCTTTCCCCCCTGAATCAGGGCTGGGTAAGGCATAGCACCACAGGGAATGGGCTCTAAAAAGCCAGTTCATGTACCTGGGATAAGTCCTGGTCCCATTGCCAAGGGACCCACAAATACATCAAGCCACACAACTGTCACCCACATTCAGAGGGCCTAGTGCTATCCCATACTGGCCCCCTAGCTGTCAGTTCAGAGTCCATGAATTCCCACTAGCTTGGGCCCCCCTATGAGGAGAGGATGGGGGTGGGATGGGGCAAGAGAAAGGAGGGAGTTGGAGAGCGGGGAGAGGGGGAACAGGGGTTGGTATGTAAAATGAAAAAATATAATAAAAAGAGAGCTGCAAAATTTTCATGAAGTAACATTAGAAAGATATTATTAATTTAAACAATGTAACATTTTTTCATATTTTCTTATTTTGCAAACTTGTCTTAGAATTAAAACACCCATGAATTAAATCTCATCCTTGTTCTCAAATACAGCCCAAATTTAGAGTATTTAAATGAGGAATACAACATCTCACAGTCCTTTCCAAGAATGGAGATCAAACAGGATAAAACTATTGAAGCCTTTTTCTAGACTTATGAAAATATTCATATGCTATTTAATTATAAAAATATGTTCATCAAATTTAAAACTAATAAAAGATAACAGAAATGTGTAAACTGAGAAATTGCTTACACCTTATACATAGAAAGTTGTCTTCATAGAACTTACTTTGGTTTAGCTTATGCAGACATGTAAGAACCCTCTACTAATTGCAAATGCACATATTAAAATACTCAACTACCAAGTGTTAAACTAAATATATTTTGTATTTTTAATGATTTCTTACAACTGTAATAGTATTAACATTATATTAGTCTATTGTTCTTCAATAGTAAAAACAAAACAAGTAATTAAGTAAAAAATAATGTATTTTCTTAAGAATATTAACACCACACATTCACACACACACATACACTACATACACTACAAGTTATCATGTCCTAAATTCCTCTTTGATTACCATTAAGGATGTTTTTATGCATTTAAGTTTTAATGTGGAAGAGTAAGTAGTACAAGTGTTGAGTAATTTTTAGGTCTTCAAATTCAAAACTTTCATTCCAGATCACTTAGTATATTTTTGTCTAGGTAGATCTCATGCTAAAGACACAAATGATGTCATTATATGTCCATGATGCACTTTGGGCATTTAATGTCAGGATAGTTGCAAGCATGTTTTAGAAAGCTATAGTGAATAAAAATCTATTATTAATATTTTGCCTTTCAATAACAGCAAAACAGCTAAAGGAATCAGAAGCAGAAAGGACAATGGTGGGGATATCACAATACCTGACCTCAAATTATACTCATGAGCCATAGCTAAAGAAACATAAAAAATAGTTTAATTAGAACATAAGTATCAACGGAATAAGAAAATAAAGGAACAAATATACAGCTAGTGCTACCTAATTTGTGACAATTGTGTAAAAACATGTGCTAGAAGGAATAAGACAGCTTGTTTAACAGAGCTGAGAAAAATGGGTATGCCCATGCAGATGAAAAAAAGTACAACCATATCTTTCATAAAGCATACAGAAAAGCCAATTCAAAATAGATTAAAGATTTTAATACAAGGATAAAAATCATGATATTTCTAGAAAAAAAAAACACATGACAAGCATTTCAAGATAAAGGCATGCACAAAATCTTTCTAAAATTGATTACAGTAGAACCTAACCAAAAGAATTGACAAGCAGAATTACATAAAGCAAGTATATTTAGCATATCAACAAACAAACAAACAAACAATGACTAAATTGTAGCCATGGCCTACAGAATGGAAAATAATTTGCCAAATCTACATCAAACAGGGTATTTATTTATAAAGAACTGAAAGAATGAAGCATCAAAAAGCAAATCTTTCCTGCCAAGATGGGCTAACAAACTAAATAGAGAGTTCTCAAAAGAAGAAAGACAAATTGCAGAAAAATACTGTTTAAAGTGTTTTAAGTTATAAGGAGAGAAGAGAATATAAATTAAAACTGTTTTTATTCTAAAAATAATAGATGTATTTATTTTATTTTTTTATATGTGTGAGCATTGTGTCTGCATGAGTGTATGTATACACCATGTTTGCCTGATGTCTATGGAATTCAGTAGAGGGCATTGGCTCCTCCGGAACTGGAGTTATGCATGGTGTGAGCCACCATGTGTGTATTGGGAACTAAACCTGGGTGCTCAGAAATAGCAACAACTGATCTTAATAGCTGAATGATCAGAGATATTAACTGTAAAATTTAAGAGGAAATTTGAAAGTTGTAGACCCCATTAGGAGTATTTGAGAAGATATTAATATAACTCTTCCACTGTAATACAACAAAACAGATTCTGAAATTAATTCAATGAATCAAGAAACTTCAAATAGTTAAATTCTTTCTTATATTTTACACCTTTATTGAAAAAAAAAAGTTTTTTTTTCTGACATAATACATCCAGATTAAAGTTTCCTTTTCCTCTTCTCTCAACATTCCTCCACACCTCCCCTCCCATTTGGATCCACACCCCTGTCTCTCATTAGAAACAAACAGGTGTAGTGGGTAGCTGTTCCAGCTTTGTCCTGGAAGTACCATCCCCATTGAGGATTCTGGTAACTGTCATGCATATGAGGCAGGGCTGAGAGAGGAGCCCTTAAGACCTGAGATCCAGATGTGCAGGCTCTCTTGGTTCCTGGATCCTGGACACTGGAGGCAGACCGAGCAGAGTTCTCCAGAGAACACCTCTGGACTGAGCTTCACCTTTTCCAGACCCTGTAAACTATCCCTTCACTTGTAAGTTACCCCACAAAATAAACCTCCATTTTAACTACATGGAGTGGCCTTAATATTTCAACCAATAAACAGGCTTCGAAGGAAAAACAAAAAGTTAAAAAAAATAATAAGAAGAAGAAATAAAAAATAAGAAAAATGAAAAAGAAAGTGTTTTAGTTAGGGATTTCTATTGCTGTGAAGAGACACCATAATCATGGAATCTCATAAATGAAAACATTTAATTGGAGAGGCATGTTTACAGTTTTGGAGGCTCAGTCCATTAGCATCATGGTGGAGAGCATGACAATGTGCTGGAGTAGTTGAGACTCCTACTATCTTATAGGCAACAGGAAGTTGACAGACTCACTGGGTGATATTCTGAGCATAGGAAACCTAAAAACCCACTTCCACAATTACACACTTCCTCCAACAAGGCCAAACCCACTTCAACAAAGCCAAATCACCTAATATTGTCATTCCCTATAAGATTATGGTGGAAAATTACATTCAAACTAGCACATTCCACTCTCTGACCCCCATATGCTTATAATGACATCATAATGCAAAATTAATTTAGTACAGCTTCCAAAGTCCCCATAGTTTATCACAGTCTTAACATTTTAAAGTCCAAAGTTCAAAGTCTTTTCTGAGATCCATGCAATTTCTTAACTGTAATCACTTGTAAAAATCAAAATAAAAAAGCAGATCACATATTTCCAACATACAATGGCACAGGATATACATTACCATTTCAAAAGGCAGGGGAAGGAGCCTAACAATGAAATACTGGACATAAACAAGACCAAAAACCAGCTGGGCAAACTCCAACATCTTCATCTCAATGTCTGATGTCAAAACACTTTCCACATTTCCAATTCCATTCAGCTTTGTTGACTGTAGCACACTTCTTTCTCTTGGACTGGTTACACTCCCTGTGAGCAGCTCTCTCTGGCAGGTATTTCATGAATTTGGCATCTCTAACATCCTGGGTTCTCCAAGGAAAACCATGCTTCAACTTAATAGATTCATGAAATGGCCTCTCTACTTGACCTCCATTCAGGGACACATGTTTGGCCTTGGTGCCTTTATTCCAAAACTCTTTACTTTGATTCTTAACTCTAAACCCAGAATCACGTGGCCAAAGCTGCCAAGTTCTGCTACTTGTTTGGGCTATAACATGACTTCCTAGTTCAATTACAACTTCACCAGTTTTCTTTCACTGCCTAAGACAGGCTGTCCTAATACTTGCTCTGTAGACCAAGCTGGTTTTATGTTGAGGGGTTGATCCACTTCCATTTTACTTTTGTTCAGGGTGATAAATAAGGTCTATTAACATTCTTTTAAATGCTTACATCCAGTTAGAACAGCACCATTTGTTGAAGATATTTTATTTTCTCCATTGTGTCTTTCTGCTTCTTCCAGAAAACTGGAAATTGATCTATCTCAAGACCAAGCTATACCACTATTGGTCATATATTCAGCTGTTAAAAGAATGACATTATTAAATTTGTAAACAAATCGATAGAATTAGAAAAATCATCCTGAGTGAGGAAACCCAGACCCAGAAAGAGGAACACGATATGTACTCACTTTTTGTGGATATTGGCTGTTAAGTAAATTCTAATCATGCTACAATCTATAGACCCAGAAAGTCTAAGTAAGAAGGAGGCCTTGAATGGGGTCACAGGAAAGAGAATAGGTCTTACAGGTAGACTGGGGAAAGTAGGAATGGGAACTGGAGGGATCAAGTGGGTGGGGGAGGGATGGAAGAAGAGAACCCAGGGAGAGATAACAAAAATAAGATGGCATTTGGCAGGTGATGTGGAAACTGCATGCTGAAGTATCTCCCAGGATTCTATGAGGATAAACCTAGTAAGGACTTCTACTAATGGAGGGTACAGAGCCTGAGCCTGCCATCTTCTTCAATCAGGCACCTTCGAGTAGTGGGTATGGGACACCAACCCTGCCACAAAATTTTTGACTTACAGTCTATCCTTCATGCATGATGTGTGGAGCCAATGCAGGTGCAGAACTTGTGGGAGTAGCCAACCAATGACTAGTCTAATTTGAGGCCCTTACCATTAAAGAGAGCTCATGCCCAATACTGCCTGGATGACAAGGAACTGGGGGACTTCTGACAATTGGAGTGGGGATGTCTAGCACTTTTGCATGTTCTTGGGACACTTTTCCTCCTACTGTGCTGCTTTGCCCAGCCTTAATATGAGGGTTTGTGCCTGATCTTATTGTATCTTGTTTGCCTTGTTCATTTGATGTTCCTGGGAGGCCTTCTCTTTTCTGTGGGGAGACAGGGTTGGGTGAGTGGTAGTAGGAGAGACACAGGAGGTGAGGAGGGAACTGAAATGAGTGGATGGAGGGGAAGCTGCAGTTCAGTTGCATTTTATGAGAAATAAATAAATAAATAAATATAAAAAGAGAGGGAGTTATGTTTGTTTCCCCATTGAGAGTCCTGCAGAGAAAAGTAAATTTTCAATTCCAAGTGGTTTATCAATTAGAGATTGCTTCTGGGTTAGGGAATGGGGCATGTGTCCAATTCTCCTTTCAGTTCAAGGACAACATCTGTTGCAGAGCCATGGAGGCTCTGTTCATGCTGTCTTCATCTCTGTTAGTTCATATGAGCCTCTATTCTGTTGATTTTAAACAGTGATTTTTAACCTTCCTAATGCCAAGAAACTTTAGTACATTTCCCCATGCTGTGGCGACTGCCAACCATAAAATTACTTCATTGTTACTTCATAACTGTAACTTTACTACTGTTATGAATTATAATGTAAATGTCTCATATACAGGCTGCTTAATGTGCCACACAAGGGGTCATGACCCACAGGTTGAGAACCACTGATTTAGAGGGCCTTGTTTGCTTGATGTCCTGAATGTCCTCTGGCTCTTATAATCTTTAAAATATTTCCACTTTCTCTGCTACAAGTTTCCCAGAGCCCTGTGTGGTGGTGGCACTTGATGGAAACGTCCCATTTAGAACTGAGTGTTCCAAGGTCTTATTCACTGCATAATGTGTGTGTGACTCTGTATGTGTTCCCATCTGCTGAAGGCAAGACTTATTTCATAATTTCTGAATAAGCCACTGATCTATCAGTGTATCAGAATGATATTAGGAGACATTTAATTATTCTTTTATTAAGAATAGTAGCATTTGGTTTTACTCTAGAGCCATGGCCTATCTAGTCTAAGATTGTTGGTAACACAAGCAATATCAGATAGGGGTTCATTTCATAGAGTGGGCCACAAGTCAATTTAGATATTGGTTGTTTACTCCCACAAGAATTGTGCTGACAAGAACCAGCTCTCCGCAGCTCAGGAAATTGAAGAGAAGGCATGGAGTTGGTGATTTATCCTACAATTGACTTTTTTATCTAAGGAAGTAAAACTTAGTTCTCTGTGGCTGGAAGAAAGGGGGAACACACACACACACACACACACACACACACACACACACACACACAAACACACACACACCATCAACATGTCAGAGTCTCTAACTTACATCTTTCTTGACATTTCCTTTTATATCTCTCTATCTGCATTTTTCCTGGGGTTTTCCTTCTCTTTCCTGATGTCTTTCTTCTAGTTTTATTTTTTTCCTTACAGCTTATATACCCTAGCAAAAATCTTTCAAGCAATATAACAAATTACAATGTGATTACATTCTATTTTTAAATGAATAATTGCAATTAATACAAGTAATATCCAGCATGTTTCTCATTTCCCTTACATGATTTACAAACTATAGATGAAAAACAAATTATTCCTAAGGATCAACATACATTCATGTCTAAGCAACATGTTCTTGAATAACAAAGTGCAACCAAGCAAGGTATTTTTCTCAGCCTGTTCTTTTACTGGCTGGCTGCATTTTGTGGTTACAAAGAAAGGATCAATAATTTTATTATTTATATCAAAAATAATCTTATAAAAATCTTAAAAGAATTACATATATATATATAAACAATCAGTCATTTCATCTTTAAATCCTCAGAGTTAAAACTCACTGATCAACAATTTTTTTTATTAAATCATACTAGTAAGCCAACGGCAAAAAAAAAGTACAAGAAATTAATCATTGCCTCTGGTCACCCACTCATCTTTAGCAAGAAAGGCATGTCAGCTAGTAATAGACAAGCTGCCATTGTTTTTGACTCCCAGACCTCAGAGTTTCTAGCTCAACTATCAGAAGTGTGCCTTTCTAAACTTCAAATTGTTGCCCAAGGTTTTCAACATCAACACAGTTGACAAAAAAAACCTTAACCTAATTTTACTATCTAAATGACAAAATTCTTTGTAAGGGTAATTGCTGAATCATTTATCTTCTCCAGCAGCAATGCTTAGAAAAAGTCAGTCATTTTTATTTTAAGTATCAATAACACTGCCTGGTGAGGGGCTGGAAACCCTCTTAGAGTTTTCAAACAACTCATAGATTATGAGGGACATGGTGACCTTGAGGGCAACAAGCAGAGCTATGCTCAATAACAGCATGAGGTCCTCAAGACACATAGTCCTTAGGGTTTTGCCTCTTCAAAGCTCACTCAGCATGTTATTGCTTACTGCCAAGTCCTGTTCCATGTGTTCCAAACCTGTTTGCTGTTCCTCTCACATGGCATCTGGCACTATGAGTATACTAGAATGTAACTAGGAGACATTTTATATCTTCTTTATTTTAAGAACAGTAGCATTTAGATTTACTCTAGGAACCTTGGCTATCTAATTTAAGGTTGTTTGTCACACAGACAATATCAGATATATGTTCCATATCCTAGAGTGGGTTTCAAGTCAAATTAGATTTTGGTTGGTTATTTCCAAAAGGTTTGCGCCACCACTGACCTAGCATATATTGCAAGCAAGACACTATTTCAGATCAAAGAATTTATGGTTGGCTTGATTCTTTTTTTTTAAATTAATTTTACAGCCGGGCGATGGTGGTGCACACCTTTAATCCCAGCACTCGGGAGGCAGAGGCAGGTGGATCTCTGTGAGTTCGAGGCCAGCCTGGGCTACCAAGTGAGCTCCAGGAAAGGCGCAAAGCTACACAGAGAAACCCTGTCTCAAAAAAAAAAAAATTAATTTTACAACACCATTCAGTTCAACATAATAGCCACAGATTCCCCTGTTCTCCCCCTCTCGCCCCCCTCCCCCTCCCCCCAGCCCACCCCCCATTCCCACCTCCTCCAGATCAAGGTCTCCCCTGAGGACCGGGGTCGACCTGGTAGACTCAGTCCAGGCAGGTCCAGTCCCCCCCTCCCAGACCGAGCCAAGCATCCATCTGCATAAGTCCCAGGATTCAAATAGCCAACTCATGCAACGAGCCCAGGACCCCACACCAACGCACAGCTGCCTCCCAAACAGATCAAGCCAAATGATTGTGTCACCCATTCAGGGGGCCTGATCCAGTTGGGGGCCCCTCAGGTTGGCTTGATTCTTATGCTTCTCCTTTGGTAGCATGCATAATACCTTCCTGTACCAAAGACACCAGCAAGTGGGGGTGAAGACTTTATGTAGTCACCAGCTTAACTTCTCCATATTTAACAGCTCGGCTTCTCCATGTTTAGTGAGTTTTGTAGGTGTTGTCTTCAGCAATGTGTCCTTCCTTTCAGTATGCAGAGAGCAACCTATAATTTTGGCAAAAGATTGAAGTTTGATGTTCCCATGGGAACACTATCATCAACGATTCAATTCAATGTAACACAATTGTGACATGGAAGCTTCATTTGGTAACAAGATATGTTCAGCTAAAGCACTGCCTACTTTGTTATTTGTTGATTTCATTTAGATCACCCTATTGTATGTGTAGATAGTAAAAGTGGTTTCCCATTCTGTAGGCTGCCACTTTGTTTGAATGATGATGTCCTTCACTGTACAAAAGCTTTCAGTTTCATGAGGTCCCATTTCTGTATTATTGTTAGTAGTGCCACTGCTATTGGTATTCTTTTGAGAAAAAGTCTTTTTCCTGTGCCAATAAGTTCAAGGCCATTCCCCAGTTTCTCTTCTACTAGGATCAGTGTGTATGGTTTTATGTTGTGATCTTTGATCCACTTGATGTTAAATTGTTCAGGATAATATGTATGGATCTGTCTGCATTCTTCTACATGCAGACATCCAGCTAGTCAGCATCGTTTGCTGACATTGCTGGCTTTTTGCCAGTGTTTATTTCTGTCTCTTTATAAAAAATCATTGTTTAAAAGTGTATTGATTCATGTGTGATTCTTCAATTTATTTCTATTGATTGATGTGTCTCTATGTTTCTAATACAATGCTATTTTTATTACTATAGACCCCTGGTACCACTTGGTGATACCTTATACTATAGTCCCTTAGTACAACTTGATGATAACTTCAGTAGTTCATTTATTATTTAGGATTGTTTAAGCCAGACTGGGTGATTTTTGTTTCCCTATGAAGTTGATTATTACCCTTTCAAGATCTGTAAGGAATTGTTTTGGGACTTTGGTGGAGATTGCATTGAATCTGCATATTGCTTTGGTAGAATGCTTATTTTTTAGTCTATTAATCCCATTGATCCATAGCATCAAAGATCTTCATATTCCTAATCTTTCTAGGAATTGTGTCATGAAAGCATGTTTGATTTTTGTCCATGATGTGTTTCTGCATCTAATGAGAAATGATCATGTGGTTTTTGTTTTTCAGTTTGTTTATATGGTATATTACATTTATTAAGTTATATATATAGAACTATCCTGGCATCTGTGGGATGATGCCAGCTTGAGCTTGATCATGTTAGATGATCTTTTTGATAGTTTCTTGGATTAGGTTTGCAAGTATTGTGGATTTTTGTATCTATGTTCATAAGGTAAATTGGTCTGTAATTCTCTTATTTTGTTGAGTCTTTATGTGATTTGGATATCAGGATAACTGTGGCCTCCTAAAATATAACGGAAAATGTTCTCTTTGATTTTACGTTATGGACTATTTTAAGGAGTACTGACATCAAATCTTCTGTGAAAGTCTGGTAGAATTCTCCAGTAAAGCCAACTAGCCTGGAATAATTTGGTGGATAAGATTTTAATTACTGCTTCCATTTCACTAGATGTTACAGTCCTGTATAAAATGCTTATCTGATTTTTATTGAAGAGGGATATATCTAGATAATTATCCATTTTCAGATTTTCCAGTATGGTAGTGTGCAGATTTTTCTTTATTTAAAAAATGTTTTCTATTCATTTTACATACCAACCACAGATCTCCATCTCATCCTTCCTCCTGCTCCCTCCCACTTACCCCCTGGTCCCCCCCCCCATTCCCAACTCCAAAAAGGTAAGTCCTCCCATGAGGGGAAAGAAAGCCTGGTTCATTCAGTTCAGGAGGGACCAAGCCCCTTTCCGCTACATCAGGGCTGAGCAAAGCATTCAGACATAGGAAATGGGATCCAGAAAGCCACTCATGCAACAGGGATAGATCCTGATCACACTGCCAGATCAAGCTATACAAATGTATATCAAAGCCATACAACCATATGCAGAGGGTCTATTCTGGTCCCATGCAGGTTCCACAGCTGTCAGTCTAAAGTTAATGAGATCCTATGAGCTTGGTTCAGTTGTCTCTGTAGATTTGCTCATCATGATCTTGACTCCCTTTGCTCATATAATCCCTCTTCCCTCTCTTTGAGTGGACTCCTGGAGGCCAGCCTGGTGCTTAGTTATAGATCACTGCATCTGCTTCCATAAATTACTGGATGAAGGCTCTATGATGACAGTTAGGGTATTCAACAAGCTGATTACCAGGGTAGGGCCAGTTCAAGTACCTTCTCCACTATTGCTAGTAGTTTCATCTGGGGTCATCTTTGTGATTCCTGGGAATTTCCCTAGCACACAGTTTCTTCCTTAACTCATATCTCCCTCTCTCAAGGTGTCTCTTTCATTGCTCTCCCAGTCCATCCCTCCTCCAGCTTGACCATCCCATTCCCACATGTTCCCATCCCCTCTCCCCTCCCCTCATTTGTCTCCCCCTTTGCCAGTTTACTCATGAAGATCTCCTCTGTTTCCCATTCTCAAGGTAATCAATTCTTCCATTTTAGATTTTCTGGAGCTGCAGGTTGTAGTCTGTTTCTCCTTTGCTTTACATCTAGTATCCACTTATGAGTGATTCATACCATTTTTGTCTTCCTGAGTCTGGGTTGCTCACTCAGGATGATATTTTCTAGTTCCATCCATTTGCCAACACATTTTAAGATATCATTGTTTTTTCACAGCTAAGTAATACTCCATTGTATATATGTACCACATTTTCTTTGTCCATTCTTTGGTTGAGGGGCATCTAGGTTGTTTCCAGGTTCTGGCTATTATGAATAGTGTTGCTATGAACATAGTTGAGCAAAGTGTCCTTGTGGTATGATTGAGCATCCCTTGAGTATATGCCCAAGAGTGGTATCATTGGTTCTTGAGGTAGATTGATTCCCAATTTTCTGAGAAGCTGTCAAATAATTTCCAAAGTGGCTGTACAAGTTTGTATTCCAAACAACAGTGGAGAAGTGTTCCCTACTGTGGGATGTCTTTCTGTATGCTGTGAATACGTGTTGCTCTTTACAAGTTGATTCAATAGTCTAACCTTTCATCCTATCTTATCTATGTCCTACATTTCTACATCATATCCCTCTTCTTCTTTCAGGAAGAGGTTGACTGTGACCAATAACAACTTGCAACCAACAATCTAAACAAAGACAAACATCCATAATCCAGTTTTTGGGAATGTGGGCATAGTGTTCTATGCTACTTCCTGTTGATAGGGGCACTGGTAGTCTTATAGGGACACAAAGAAAATTTTAGTATTATGGTCAAGTCCTGACTAGAGTATTCTGTGATGCTGTGTTTTCTGAGCCAGTTGCTTTGAAGCTGTTCTGGATGATGGATCATCTGGAGACCTCTCAAGGGGTCTTAGCCTAGAAGCAAGCCATAGGTTCTCATCTTCTGAGGAAAGAAAAGCAGAACCTCTTTTCCAAAGCAACATATCCTTAGATACAAATTTTGAAGTCAAGATACCTTATATATATAAGATACCATATATATATATATATATATATATATATATATATATATATATATATATATATATATGTGTGTGTGTGTGTGTGTGTGTGTGTTTAACTTAGCAGCCTTTACAATCAAATGTCTTTCTGCAGTTGTCCCAAAGACAACACAATCCAATTCTCTGTGTAATATCCATCTTCACGTGGCTAATTTTTTATATTACTTTTACTGTCTCTTTAAAGACTTTATTTTTTTAAACTATCTATTTCTTTATATAACTGCATTTATTCCTTTTCTCTTTCTTCCAAGCCTACATACATTTTTTTTACACACATTGTAAACTGTTTAGAGGTTTATTCCATCTGAATCTGTCTTATTGTGTATCTATTACATTAAACTGCGGAGTGGCTAGCTCAGAAGTGGCAGCCTCAGCTGCTGACTCCACCTACTTCAGCTTTCGAACACGGCAGGTGTAATTCATTGCTAACTCTGGGAGCCATGCTCTCTGCTGACTCTGTGAGGCAGTGGGTCCATGCCTCCATACAGCAGTGTGTAGCCTAGAAACCTCTTTTTTAAAAAAAAATCATAACAAAACTAATTCTATCACACAGTGTGCAATGTGGGTTGGAAAAAAATTCTGCATACCTCAGTGGGAATCTGCCATGCTGCTTAGCACATGCTGACTGGTGGCGAGCTTCATCGCATGGGCAGCTGTCAGGAGATGAGTTTTCAATGCTGCTGGCACCAGACTTTGTGACTAGGAAGCCTTGTGTGGTTCCGTTTCTGTGCGTTCAGAATCTTTAAGCTTTCTTAAATCTATGTGGATCAATGTCCAATGGTAAGCACCAAGTGTAGGTTTCTCCTATCCCTCCAAATCCTTCAGACATTCAGATCCATGTAAATACACAGAGGCTTATATTATTTTAAAACTGTAGAGTCTAGGGCAGGCTTCTTGCTATCTAGCTCTTATATCTTAAATTAAATTAATTTAATTTAACTATTGTATGTTTTACCATGTGTTCCATGGCTACTGGCATGCTGTTCCTTGGGTGGCAGTCTGGCATCTCCACAGACTCTGCCTTTTCTTTTTCTGTCTCTCTCCCTCTCTGCCTGCATCTAAGCTGCCTTGCCATAGGCCAAAGAAGTTTAATTACTATGGGAACAACATATATTTACAGCATGCCAGAAGATATCCCACAGCACTTCCTCTTTTCCATCTAATCATTCTCTTGGAAGGTCTTGTAGACACCAGTGCAGATGTCACAATACTTGCACCAGAATTTTGTCATACAATTGGCCTCTGTTAGAGATTGAAACATTACCTCATGTGAAACAGAATGCAATATGATTCAAATTATAGGCCCAGAAGGACAAAGAGGAAAATTAAAGCCATATGTAGCTAATATAGCTATGAATATATGGGGCTGTGATCTATTACAACAATAGAATACCCAGAATAACATGCCTCTGACCTCAGAAACAAACCATAAAGTAACACATGTTTCTGAGAGAAATATTAGGAGGTATTATTATGAAGAACAATCACCAGCCTTCAAGATTGTACAAGAAAAAGGCACAACTGCTGATCTTTCCAAGATATCAACTCCTCTACATTTAAAATGGTTAACAGACAAGCCTTTATGGGTTCAGCAATGGCCATTAATAACAGAGAAACTGCAGGCTTTAAAAGAGCTGGTACAAGAGCAGTTAAATTCTCATCATATTGAAAAATCAGCCAGGCCTTGGAATTCTCCTGTATTTGTTATTAAAAAGAAATCTGGTAAATGGAAAAGGGTAACAGAGTTAAGAGTAATTAACAAGATAATTCAGCCACTGGGCTCTCAACAATCTGGAATCCCTTTGCTACTCTGTTACATAAAGGATGGCCTCTTATAGCTATTGATTTGAAAGACTGTTTCTTCTCAATACTCTTACAAGAAAAAGACAGAGATAGATTTGCCTTCATGTTGCCTACTTACAATAATTCTCAGCCAGTTAGGAGATATCAAGGGAGGGTTCCCTGACAGGGAATGTTAAATAGCCTAACCCCGTGCCAATATTTTTATGACTGCCATTAGAAGTAATATCTAAACAATTTCCTAAATCAATAGGTTATCATTACTTACATGATATTTTACTACCTGATTCAAAATGCAGATACTTTAAAAAGAATGTTAGAAGTAAAGAAAATTTTGTCTTGCTGAGAATTACAAATTGCTCCTGAAAAGATACAAAGAGAGGATTCTATTAATTATTTAGGTTATAAAGTAGGTCTACAAAAACTAGACCCCAAAAGGTGCAAATTAGAAGGGATTAATGATGAATACCTAATGACTTTCAAAGATTATTCAGAGATATATCCCATCTATGAATACTTGTTGGGGTAAAAAGTGATTAAGTGTAAGTAATCTGTTCAAATCTTAGAAGGTGACAAGGACTTAAAAAGTCCAAGAGAATTATCAGTTGAAGCTGAGAAAAAATTGGCCTTTGTAGATGTAACCAACCGTCTTATTAAATAAGAAACACAGAAACAATGTAAAAGAGAAAGCCAAGAAGTCAGAGCTCAGAGCTAAAATCTCACCCTTCCTCCTGCTGACCCAGCTTCGCGAAAAGAGACCTACTTCCTGTCGGTTCGTATTTTTAAAGTATGTTGTTCTGCCTTCTCATTGGTTGTAAACCCAAACACATGACTGCCTCGTCACTGTCTGAATGTACAGCCCCCTAGGTCTTAAAGGCATATGTCTCCAATGCTGGCTGTATCCCTGAACACACAGAGATCTTATGGGATTAAAGGCGTGTGCCACCACCGCCACACTCTGTCTATGGCTCTAATAGCTCTGACCCTGAACACACAGATATCTATGGGATTAAAGGCGTGTGCCACCACCGCCACACTCTTGCTATGGCTCTAATAGCTCTGACCCCCAGACAACTTTATTTATTAACATACAATCAAATTAATATTTCAGTACAAATCAAAATAATATTTCAATACAATTAGATTACCACCACATTTCCCCTTTTCTATTTTAATAAAAAGAAAAAAAGCAAAAGGTTATGACTAACAAAAGAAAAACTATATACAAAAGTACAATAACTATATACAATATATACAAGTAATAAATACCTAAACAGGTATTTGACGAATCAGAGAAAATAATTCCATTATCTATCCTACTTTGATAATTCCAAGATGTATCTAATGTACTTTCTATCCTAATTAATTTTCAACTATAACTAACTAATCTTCAACCATAACTAACTAATCTTCAACTCCCTCAGAGACCCAAGAAGGGAATAATATTAGCTAACAAAAATAAAAACAGGAAGTGCATGCAAGCAACTTCCAAAAAAATTTTGTGAGTTGACAGAAACAGCCAGCTGCCTGGGCAGTCACCTGAGGTTTCTCCGCAGTGTTGGGGCATCATCTTCAGCCTATAGGCTTAGTGTATCTGACAGACTCATTTGTGAAGTAGGATGTACACAAGGTCAACAGTTCAACCTCACATTGGGTGAGAGCAGTCCACGTACCAGAAACACCTGAATTCCACTAGTGTCCTGTCATGATTCAGGATTTTAAATTCTGGAAATTGTTGACAGTTTTTTAATTCAGCTGTCCATTCTTCTTGGCTGTGTATATATGGCTTCATCTCAGCATCCCCTTCTTCTCCACATCCCTCTATTAAATGCCAGTCTACTTTTGAGAGGCATGAGCTTTCAGCTGCTGTTCCATTGTACAACAGAATCCATCGGCCCTCTGCCTGTTAAGCTGCCTTCGAAGAAAAGGGCACCGTACCTTTTCCGGATGCGAAGGCCACTTCAGGGATGGGGCCATATTGTCCTGGCCTCAGAAGATGCCTTTTGATAAAGCCATAACCACACTTGTTTTGGCAAGAATCAGTAGTCCCTTGTTTCGTGTTCTGTCTGTCCATTTTGTCCTGTTGATTCGAGGATACTTTGTTGTCCAGTGGCTAACTTTTGCCAGAATGAAAGTTGACTCCATATGCAGTTTCTTCAATGCCCATATTTTCTCTAAAGTAGATTGGTACTGCCAGGAGCCGACATGTCTCAAAAAAGAAAAATTTTCTAAGTTATTAAAACATTTTAAATGCCATATTCTGTAGATCTCTGAAGGGTTTGAAGATGACCTGTCTAAAACATCTCTGCTCAATTTTTAAAACATATCTAATATGACTACAAGTTCTATGATAATGTCTAACTACTAGCTTTCATTTCTTTATATCCTAATAGTTGATAATAATAACATTCAAGGATCAGAAATTTGCATTACATTGTTAAATGGATGGAATAAATACAATTAGAAATATACATATAGCATTTTCTAACAATATCAGTTTCAAATTTGTGTACAATATAAAACAATTCAATCCAATGTAAAGTATTTAAAACTAGTAATTGTCTTTTTCTTTTCTTTCTTTCTCTTTTTTTTTAAACAAGAACTTTAAATCTAATCTCCTTTGCTTAGCCTTTTTCCTAAACCTTGACAATAACTTGTAACCAACCCCCCTAAATACTGAAAATTATCCCAGACCCAAAACCCATTAAAAAGACCAAAAAACCACCCGCCCCACACCACCTCTTTGGGAATGTGGGCGTCGTATTCTTAAAATTGCTTCCTGCTGGGTATGGGCGAAGTTTTCTTTATCCTGAAAGAAAAATTTTAGGTTAATTGTCAAATTCTAGGAGAGGTAACTATATCCTTCATTATCCAGTCTGTGTATAATGCCAAAGTTGAGGGTTTATCTCAAGTCCTTATTCAAGTAGTCTTTGAGACTGGATCATCTCAGCTAGTCATCTCAAATTTGCTCTGAGCACCTTGTAGTTCAAAGCCGATCTGTGGATGATGTTTGTCAGCTTAATGATATTATTATTGTCCACGTGGAATTGTTGTTGTTGTGGGGCCCCATCTTCTTTCTGGAGACTTCAGTTGATGTTAGGCCAGGCCGTGATTTCCTGCAGAAAACTGATAAGAGACTCGAACACAAAAACATATATATGCAGCTAGCCTTTTTTCTAGAATTAGTTAGTACTCTATGTGACCATTCATATCTTAACAAAGTTTAAAATGTATATATATATATTAATCTTGTAAATTTTGATATAAAATTTATACTTTGAAAACAGTTTAAAGAATCAGAATAGAATCAAAGAGTTGAGATTAGTAATAGAATAGTCCCTTAATTAATTTTGCTTCTGTCCTGTACCATAGCAGAAATGGCTCTTATTCTGGCATGATACAGGGAGTTTGCATTTTCCTTTTAACAACATGCTTGATTTTAAAGAAGGAGAGAGCCATTCTCCAACTCCAAAGTCAGCTTTAAATTTTAATTGAACTGGGACTGTTAGAAGACCAATAGTGTTAAATCTTTAGAGAAAAGCAGAAACAAACATTTAGGAAGACATAAAATTTTTTTAGATAATATATACCCATACACCGTTTCACTCTGTTTCTTGGGATAGATGATTTGTCCCTTTTCTTCAGTTGTCTCATTTGTCCAGTGTTCTTCAGATTCCTTAACCTTCATTCTCCTAAAAGACAAAAACAAAAACCTTTCCCCAAGACTAATTTTGGGGATGTTTCCTTTTGACAAGTTATTATCTGATTAAATGAAAAGGCATGTGTTATTGATACAAGTTAGTTTAAATTGGATGTTCATGCTGGTTGATGAACTATCACCTCCTCTAATTAAGAGGTCTCTCTTGTTCAAATCGAACCTTTATCAATTTTGATGGTACCCACAGCTTATCTTCTCCTGTAGAAACAAAAGCAAAACCACGTCCCCAATGTAATACATACCCTGGTTTCCATTCTGAGGTCAGCACATCCTTAAAGTATATAGGCTGATTTAATTCTGTAGTTTTTTCTATTATCCAATGTCTCTCTGCAGCTGTTGTTCCTTTCTCATTGGCATTCAGAAAATTCAAAGTTAGAAGAGCATTATGCAGTCTATTTCTGGGGGTTTTTGTTACCCATTTTTGTTTATTTAGCATATCCTTTAGAGTTCTGTTTGATCTTTCTATAACTGCTTGACCTGTAGGATTATGTGGTATGCCTGTAATATGCTTTATATTGTAATAAGCAAAAAACTGTTTCATTTTAACAGAGACATATGATGGAGCATTGTCAGTTTTGATTTGTGCAGGTATACCCATGATGGCCATAACTTCTAGCAAATGAGTGATTACAGAATCAGCTTTTTCAGAACTCAAAGCAGTTGCCCATTGAAATCCTGAATAAGTATCGATAGTGTGGTGTACATATTTCAATTTTCCAAATTCTGCAAAGTGAAACACGTCCATCTGCCAGATTTCATTTCTCTGAGTACCCTTTGGGTTACATCCTGCTGGTAATGGCGTCTGATTGTAGAAGGAACAAGTAGGACATTTCTTTATTATTTCTTTGGCTTGTTGCCAGGTTATGGAAAAATCCTTTTTTAAACCTTTACTATTAACGTGATGTTTTTTATGAAATTCTGAGGCCTCCAGCACATTTCCTATCAATAATTTATCAATCTCTTCATTGCCTTGTGCTAGAGGGCCTGGCAGACCAGTATGGGATCGAATGTGAGTTATATATAAAGGATGATTCCTTTTCCTGATTGTATCTTGTAATTGAATAAATAGTGAAGTTAATTCTGAAGCATCAGGGATAAATTCTGCAGTCTCAATATGTAACACCACTCTTTCAGCATACTGAGAGTCAGTTACTATGTTGAGAGGTTCTGAAAAATCCATTAATACCAACAGAATAGCATACAATTCTGATTTTTGCACTGAATTATACGGACTTTGAACCACTTTACTTAAATTTTCTGATTTGTAACCTGCCTTTCCTTCTTTGTTGGCATCTGTATAAAATGTACGAACTCCAGATATGGGTTTTTGCCGTACAATTCGAGGCAAGATCCATTCAGCTCTCTTTATAAGATCAATTCTATTGCTTTTGGGATATTTGCTGTTAATTTCTCCCAAAAAATTACTGCAAGCTCTTTGCCAAGGTTCACTTTCTGTCCATAATTTTTCAATGTCCTCCTTAGTTAATGGTACGACAATTTCTGCTGGGTCTATGCCTGCTAATTGACGAAGTCTCAATTTTCCTTTGTAAATCAAGTCAGAGATTTTTTCCACATAAGTTTTTAATTTTTTATTTGGTTTATTTGGTAAAAATATCCATTCCAATATAATATCTTCCCTCTGCATTAATATTCCAGTAGGAGAACGCCTAGAAGGTAAGATAACCAAAATGCAATCCAGCTTTGGATCAATACGATTCACGTGTCCTTCATGCACTTTCTTTTCTACCAAGGCTAATTCTTTCTCAGCTTCAGGTGATAATTCTCTTGGACTATTTAAGTCCTTGTCACCTTCTAAGGTTTTGAACAAATTAGTCAGTTCATCATTTTTTACCCCAACAATAGTTCGTAGATGAGAAATATCTCCAAATAATCTTTGAAAGTCATTAAGAGTCTGTAGTCTATCTCTCCGAATTTGCACCTTTTGGGGTCTAATTTTTTGTAGCTCTATTTTATATCCTAAATAATTAATAGAATCTCCTCTTTGTATCTTTTCAGGAGCAATTTGTAATCCCCAGCAAGGCAAAATTTTCTTTACTTCTTCAAACATTATTTCTAAAGTATCTGCATTTGAGTCAGCTAGTAAAATATCGTCCATATAATGATAAATTATAGATTTAGGAAATTTTTTACGTATCACTTCCAATGGCTGTTGTACAAAATATTGGCACAGAGTTGGGCTATTCAACATTCCCTGTGGGAGGACCCTCCATTGAAATCTTTTAACCGGTTGAGAATTATTATAAGTAGGCACTGTAAAAGCAAATCTTTCTCTGTCTTTTTCTTGTAAGGGTATTGAAAAGAAACAGTCTTTTAAATCAATAAATATGAGAGGCCATCCTTTTGGTAACAGAGTAGGCAAAGGCATCCCAGATTGTAGAGAACCCATTGGCTGAATTACTTTGTTAATTGCCCTAAGGTCTGTTACCATTCTCCATTTACCAGATTTCTTTTTAATAACAAATACAGGAGAATTCCAAGGGCTGGTTGATTCTTCAATATGCTGAGCATTTAACTGTTCTTCTACCAGCTCTTCTAAAGCCTGGAGTTTCTCTGTTGTTAAAGGCCATTGCTGGACCCATACAGGCTTGTCTGTTAACCATTTTAAAGGTAGAGCTGTTGGTGTCTTTGGAAGATCATCAGTTATTGTGCCCTGTTCTTGTATAATATGGATGGCGGGTGACCACTCATTAGAACAATATCTTCTAATATTTCTCTCAGTAACATGTGCTAGTTTATGATTTGTTTCTGAGATTGGAGGGATGTTAATCTGAGTATTCCATTGTTGCAACAAGTCTCGACCCCACAGGTTCATAGTTATGTTAGCCACATATGGTTTTAATTTTCCTCTCTGTCCTTCTGGACCTATACATTCGAGCCATCTTGCACTCTGTTTCACCTGAGATAATGTCCCAATTCCTAACAGTTGAACGTTTACCTCCTGAAGAGGCCAAGTTGGATACCGAAATTCTGGTGCAATTATGGTAACGTCCGCACCTGTGTCTACCAGACCAGACAACAAAACACCATTTATTTTTATTGTTAATTTTGGTCTTTGTTCATTAATAGAAGTTTGCCAAAAAATTTTCTTTATGTTTTCTCCTGAATTTTCTATTCTCTCTGTTTCATCATTCTGACCAGCATGATTTATTCCAATAGGCATTTGGTTATTTAATCGCTCTCCAGAGCAGGCATTTCCTCTATGGCTGCCGGAAAGGTTTGAACTGGATTTGCACTGGGGGCCTGCCTGAGGCCCCTCTGGGAGTTTCCCGAAGACTGAGGCAAAGGATTACCCTGTCTGTCCTTTGTTGATCTACATTCGTTGGTCCAGTGTTTTCCCTTACCACACCTTCTGCATACTCCAGAAGGAAGGGGCATTCTGTTGCCATTGTTCCTTGAAGAAACATTGTTTCTGGAAATGACCTGTCTACAGTCCCTTTTCAAATGTCCTTGCTTTCCACATCCAAAACATCTAACACTCCTCAAACCTTTTGAAATTACTTCTCCTACCCATGTATCATCATGCTCATCAGCTTCAACATTAATTGTTTCTCTAATCCAATCTTCCATAGGTGCAGATCTTGCCCTTAATGGCCTGATTATTCTTTTGCATGCTGCATTCGCATTCTCAAAGGCCAAAGATTCAATTATTGCCTTACCAGCTTCTGAATCCGAGACCGTTCTCTTTACTGCTGAAGCCAGTCTTTGTAAAAAATCTGTAAAAGACTCTTTTGGGCCTTGCTTCACCTTTGTAAATGACTCAGATTTTTTTCCTGGTTCCTCAACTTTGTCCCATGCATTCAAGGCTGCCGTTCGACATAAAATTAGGGTTTGGACATCATATAAACATTGTGCTTGTGCTGAAGCATATTGGCCTTCGCCCATAAGCTGATCCTGGCAAACTTGTACTCCTTTATCCCTCCATTGTTTTTCTATGTTTTTAGCCTCCTCCTTAAACCAAGTCAGAAATTGAAGTCTCTGGCTGGGTTCCAGAACACCTTGTGCGAGGTCCCGCCAGTCCTGTGGTACTATCCTATTATATGTTGACCAAGTGTTTAACATTTGCTTTACATATGGGGAATGCATGCCATAAGATACTATTGCCTCCTTAAACCTTTTTAAATCCAACATTTCAATTGGAGCCCAAGTATTTTGTGTAGCCATTTGATCAGGCATCTGCTGTACTGTTACAGGATAAATTAAGGGTGACTGTGTGAAAACAGGCTTTCTTTCTGCAACCTTATGATCCCGACTTGAAACAACTTCACTGTTAATTTCTTCTGTCTGAATTTTTACAGGTTTAACAAGTTCTTCTAAAGCTGTTATCCTGGCACTTAAATTGACTATCTTTTTAAATATTAAAATGTGGGTTATTATAGTGATGAGGTGCATAATTCCACCAATACTAATATTATATAGTTGTTCCATTGCCAGACTGCCTAAAATTTCGAACAAAAACCAATTTTCTTCCAATGTACACATAAAACCCATTTGTTTTTTAATGTGGAAAAAAATTCTCTTTTAGATAGTTTCCTTTAAAATATCTGATATATTATGACTTACCAAATCTGCGTAGAACAGTAGAAATCCGAGGGGATTTTCAAAGCAGCCACCTAGTGTCCCAGGTGTAAATCCAGAGAGAGAGAGAGAGAGAGAGAGAGAGAGAGAGAGAGAGAGAGAGAGGAAAGAGAGAACGCACAAGAAAGCGTAGCCGGCTAAAGCTTAAATGCAGCCACGTGTTCCCTCTTGTGCCGAGTCAAGGCTTGGGTCTGGCTTCCTTAAGCTCCGACCACGTGCGTTGGCTTTACAGGCAGGGCCCTGTTCGGCAGGGCAGGTCTGAGTTGTTTGTAGCACCGGCTTTAGGCAAGCTGCTCACAGACCTAGGCCCGGGCTAGAAGTTGCTACCCGGACTAGGACGCCAGCAGCTCGGACTAAGAAGCCGATCGCCGCCGGCCGCCGTGTGCCGCCGCTGCCGCCGCTGCCGCCGCCGCCACCGCGGGCCGCCTGCCGCCCTTGCGGGAAAGCGGACCTGCCGCCAAGCCAAGCAGTTTTTAATGGATTCTTGTCACGTTGGGCGCCAGATGTAGATGTAACCAGCCGTCTTATTAAATAAGAAACACAGAAACAATGTAAAAGAGAAAGCCAAGAAGTCAGAGCTCAGAGCTAAAATCTCACCCTTCCTCCTGCTGTCCCAGCTTCGCGAAAAGAGACCTACTTCCTGTCGGTTCGTATTTTTAAAGTATGTTGTTCTGCCTTCTCATTGGTTGTAAACCCAAACACATGACTGCCTCGTCACTGTCTGAATGTACAGCCCCCTAGGTCTTAAAGGCATATGTCTCCAATGCTGGCTGTATCCCTGAACACACAGAGATCTTATGGGATTAAAGGCGTGTGCCACCACCGCCACACTCTGGCTATGGCTCTAATAGCTCTGACCCTGAACACACAGATATCTATGGGATTAAAGGCGTGTGCCACCACCGCCACACTCTTGCTATGGCTCTAATAGCTCTGACCCCCAGACAACTTTATTTATTAACATACAATCAAATTAATATTTCAGTACAAATCAAAATAATATTTCAATACAATTAGATTACCACCACAGGCCTTGGTGGAAAAGAAAGTAGAGGAAGGAAATGTGGACTGTGTGGATCCAAAGCTTGATTGCATTTTGGTTATTTTTACCCTCTAAGTTTCTCCTACAGGAATTTTAATGCAGAGGGATGATATTATATTGGGATGGATATTCTACCAAATAAAAAGAGTGAAAAATTAAAAACTTATGTGAAAAAGATCTCTGACTTGATTTAAAAAGGAAAACTGAGCAGACTTTGTCAATTAGCAGGAATAGACCCAGCAGAAATTGTCATACCTTTAACTAAATAGGGCACTCAAAAATTATGCACAGAAAGTGAACCGTGGCAAAGAACTTGTAGTAATTCTTTGTGAGAGATTAACAACAAATACTTCAAAAGTGATAGAATTCAACTTATAAAGAGAGCTAACTGGATCATGCTTCATGTTTTAAGGGAAACACCAATATCTGGAGCCCCTACATTTTATACAGATGCAAACAAACAAGGAAAGACAGGTTACAAATTAGAAAATTTAAGAAAAATGGTACAAAGTACTTATAATTCAGTTCAAAAATCAGAATTGTGTGCTATTCTGTTGGTATTAATGGATTTTTCAGAACCTCTCAACATAGTAACTGACTCTCAGTATGCTGAAAGAGTGGTGTTACATATTGAGACTGCAGAATTTATTCCTAATACTTCAGAATTAACTTCACTATTTATTCAATTACAAGATACAATCAGGAAAAGGAGTCATCCTTTATATATAACTCACATCCAATCCCATAATGGTCTACCAGGACCTCTAGCACAAGGCAATGATGACACTGATAAATTATTGATAGGAAATGTGCTGGAGGCCTCAGAATTTCATAAAAATCATTGTGTCAAGAGTAAAAGTTTAAAAAAGGATTTTTCCATAACCTGGCAACAAGACAAAGAAATAGTAAAGAAATGTCCTACTTGTTCCTTCTACAATCAAATGCCATTACCAGCAGGATGTAACCCAAAGGGTACTCAGAAGAATGAAATCTGGCAGATGGACGTGTTTCACTTTGCAGAATTTGGAAAACTGAAATATGTACAGCACACCATTGATACTTATTCAGGATTTCAATGGGCAACTGCCCTGAGTTCTGAAAAAACTGATTTGGTAATCACACATTTGCCAGAAATTTTGGCCATCTTGGGTACACCTCTACAAATTAAATCTGCAATGCTCCAGCATATGTTTCTGTTTAAATGAAACATGTTTTTTTTTATTTTTTGCTTATTACAAAATAAAGCATATTATAAGTATGCCACATAATCCTACAGGCCAAGCAGTTATAGGAAGTTCAAAATGAACCCTAAAGGATATGCTAAATCAACAAAAATGGGTAACTAAACCCCCCATAAATAGATTATATAATGTTCTATTAACTGTGAATTTTCTCAGTGCTAATGAGAAAGGAACAATAGCTGTGGAGAGACATTGGATAATAGAAAAAAAAAACTACAGTTAAATCAGCCTATATGCTTTAAAGTTGTGCTGACCTGAGTGGAAATGAGGATATATATTATGTTGGGAATGAGGTTTTGCTTTTGTTTCTACAGGAGAATAAATGCTATGGATACCATCAAAATTGATAAAGGTTTCATTTGAACATGAGATAGACATGCAGGACCCATAGGAAGGTGACTACTGAACTTTGCAAAACAAAATGTTTCTTCAGGAACCTGCTTCACAGAGGAAACTGCCAGACATTATAAAGGACACAGGGAAAAACAACTGAGAATCTAAGCCTATTATTGTAGAGACATCCAGCTGTCTCTGTCATTCTAGATTTTTGGAAGTTGCTTACAATACTCTTCCTGTTTACTTAGGTAATATTGTATCCTTCTAAGGTCTTTGAAGTTGTTGAAGACTAGATTGTTATAAGTATAATTTTCTTGATTATGATAAAAATAAATAATATTTGAAACTTTAGACTCAGAAATATAGGATAGACAGAATATTTTCTTAATTTTGCCAAATATGAGTAGACTAAATGTTGTAATTGTAATTCCTGGTTAATAACTGTTCTAGTATATGTAATTTTACTATGTTAAATTTAAAAACCTTCCTTTTTGATTAAACAGAAAAGGTAAAGTGCTGTGGGATGTCTTTCTCTATGCTGTGAATATGTGTTGCTTTGATTGGTTGATAAATAAAACTAGGTTGGCATATGGCAAGGCAGTTTAAAGGCAGGCAGGAAATATAAGCAGATAGACAGGAAGAAGAAAGGCAGAAGGGAGAGACATGAGCCAGCTGCCTAAGCAGCATCATGTAACTGGACGCTGGTAAAGCCATAGAACATGTGGGAATACATAGATTAATAGTTATGGGTTTATTTTGGATATAAAAGCTAGCTACAAGAGGCCTGTCATAGACCACACAGTTTGTAAATATTATATGCCTCTGTGTGTTTACTTGAGTCTGAGGGGCTGTGGGACCAGGTGAGACACAGGAAAACTTCTGACTACAGTTCCCTTTTCTCTACATCCTCTCCAACATAAACTGTCAATAGTGTTTTTGATCTTAGCCATTCTGATAGGTGTAAGATGGTTTCTCAGAGTTGTTTTGATTTGCATTTCCCTGATTACTAAGAATGTTGAGCAACTGATTAAATGTCTTTCAGATTAAATGTCTTTGAGATACTTCTGTTGAGACTTCTCTGTTTAGATCTGTAGCCCATACTTTAGTTGGATTGTTTGGTATTTTGTTTTCTAGTTTCTTGAGTACTTCATATATTTTGGAGATCAACCTTCTGTCAGATGTGGGATTGGTGAAAATCATTTTCCATTGTGTAGGTTGTCATTTTGTCTTATTTACTGCATCCTACACCTTACAGAAGCTTCTCAGTTTCAGGAGGTCCTATTTATTAATTGTTGCTCTCAGTGTCTGTGTTATAGGTGTTATATTTAGGAAGTGGTCTCCTGTGCCAATGCATTCTAATCTACTTCCTAATTTTTTCTCTATTTGGTATAGTGTAGCTGGATTTATGATGAAGTCTTTGATACACTTAGATTTTACTTTTGGGCATGATGATAGATATAGATCTATTTGCAATCTTCTATGTGTTGACATCAAGTTATACTAGCACAACATTTGCTGAAGATGCTTTATTTTTTCCTTTGTCCAGTTTTGGCTTCTTGGTCAAAATTCAGGTGTTCATAGGTGTGTGGATTATTGTCAGGATTTTCAATTCAATTTCATTGGTCCACATTTCAGTTTTTATGCCAGTACCAAGCTGTTTTTATCACTATAGTTCTATAATAGAGCTTTTAATTCAGGGATGGGGTAGCCTTCAGAAGTTGCTTTATCATAAAGGATTTTTTTAGCTGTTCTAGTTTTTTTCATATGAAGTTGAGTATTTTTCTCTTAAGATCTGTGAAGAATATTGTTGGAATTTTGATGGGGATTGCATTGAATATGTAGATTGCTTTAGGTAAAACTGCCATTTTTATTACATTGGTTCTGTGTATCCATGAACATGGGAGATCTTTCCATTTTCTGATATCTTCTTCTTTCTTCAAGAACTTAAAGTTCTTTAGATGTAACAGTCTTATTAAATAAGAAACACAAAGCCAAATGCAGAGTTAAAAGCCCAAGAGATCAGAACACTAGCTAAGAGCTGATACTAAAAAAAAAGGAAAAAAAAACTGTCTTACTCTTCACTGTCACTGTCTTCCTTCCCCTCAGAAAGAGAACTTCTTCCTGTATATCTGTCGTTTTATTGACGTTCTGTTCTGCCTTCTCATTGATCATAAACCCAACCACATGACCTCATCACTGCCTGTCTATACATACCTCCAGGTCTTCTATGGTTGGTATTGAGATTAAAGGTGTCTCCATACTGGTGGTATCTTTGAACACACAGAGATCTGCCTGCCATGTGATTGGGATTAAGGGTGTTTGCTACCACTGCCAGATTTCTGCTATGGCTTGCTATTATCTCTGTCCCCCAGGCAACTTTATTTATTAACATACAAATAAAATCACATTTCAGTACAAGTAAAATATCACCATATTTCCCCTTTTCTATTTTAATAAAAAGAAAAAAGGAATGAAGTTATAACTAATATAAGAAAAACTATATTCAAAAGTACAATAACTATATACCATATATACAAACAATAAATACCTAAACAATATCTATTCCATTTGCATTTGACAAATTCAGAGAAAATAATTCCACTATCCATCCTATTTTGGTAAGTCCAAAATGTACCTGATTCACTTTCTATCCAAACTTATAAAACTAACAGAACTACCTTATAATGTCTTTCAAATTTATACACGTACACCTCTTTATTGAGTGTCTTTTCTGAAATTCTTAACAAGGAAAACTATAACTATAACCATCTAATCTTCAACCATAACTAACTAATCTTCAATTCCCTCATATACCAAGAAGAAAATAATTTTACCTTATAAAAATAAAAACAGAAAGTACACACAAGCAGCTTCCAAAAAAATGTGAGTTGACAGAAAGAGCCAGCTCCCTGGACAGTCACCCAAGGTTCCTCTGCAGTGTTAAGGCATCATCTTCAGCCTATAGGCTTAGTGTATCTGACAGACTCATTTATGAAGTAGGATGTACACAAGGTCAACAGTTCGACCTCACATTGGGTGAGAGCAGTCCATGTACCAGAAACACATGAATTCCAATAGTGTCATGTCATGATTCAGGATTTTAAATTCTGGAAATTGTTGACGTTTTTTTTAATTCAGCTGTCCATTCTTCTGGGCTGTGTGTGTGTGACTTCATCTCAGCAACCTGTTCTTCTCCACATCCCTCTATTAAATGCCAGTTTACCATTGAGAGGTGTGAGCTTAGTTACTCTTCAAGAATAATTGTTTCAGGTGCTGTCTTACTGCACATTAGAAGCCATTGGCCCACTGCCTGTTCAGTTGCCTTCAAAGGAAAGGGCACTGTACCTTTTCTAGATTGCAAAGGCCAATTTAGTGATGTTGTCATATTGTCCTGGCCTCAGAAGATGCCTTTTGTTAAAGCCACAACCACACTTGTTTTGGCAAGAATTGGTAGTTCTTTTTATTTTCGTGTCCTGTCTGTCCATTTTGTCCTGTTTGTCAGCAGTTGATTGGAGGATACTTTGTTGTCCAGTGGCTAACTTTTGCCACATTGAAAGTTAACTCCATATGCAGTTTCTTCAATGCCCATATTTTCTCTGAAGTAGATTGGTACTGCCAGGAGCCGACATGCCTCATAGTCATAAAAAAAGTTTCCAGGAACTAAGAGAGCTCGTGCATCTGGAACCTGGGTCTTCACCATCCTCTCTCAACTCTGCCTTGTAGGGGTGACCATTACTGAAGCCTCAATGGGGGTTGTAGCTTCCAGGTCAAAGCTGGAATGGCTACCCACTACATCTCCCTCTTTTGTCTAAATAAGAAGGTTCTAACCTAATACAAGAATATATAGAAAGAAATGGTTATCAAATATTGTTCATTAATAATGAGGGATAATGACCTAGATAAGATGGAACTACAATAAATGCAAGCAATATCAAGCAAGAAACACATACTAAAATCCAGGAAAGTCTAGAGAGTGGGTAAATGGCATGTTACAAAGATTATTCCAAAAGGTGTCCTATCCTAAAGAACCTGAATCTAATACTTAATATATTCTATCTAAGATATTATATATATATATATATATATATATATATATATATATATATATATATAATATATACTAAGTTGTATCTATAACTGCTAGTCTTCAATCTCATCAAAGACCTGAGAAGGAATATAATAGTACCACAGAAATGGAAAATGGATGCAAGCAACTTTTGGGAATCTTGCAGGAGTAGACAGAGACAGCTGGCAGTCTGGACAGTCACCTAATGTTTCTCAGCAATTTTGGTGCATACAAATTGGCTACAGGCCTAGAGTATCTGACAGAGCATTTTCAGAAGCCAGAATTCTGAAAGACCATCTTACCCTGTCTTGGCAGAGTTCAGAAGTCACTTTTCTTTGTGTCCTGCTTGTCCAGAAGGGCAGCATTTGTATTGTCAGCAGTTGAGGCAAGGGCAGTTCTTTGCCCAATAGGCCATTTTGTGTCAAGAAGACAAACTTCCAAATGGAAATGTCTTAGAAGCCCAATGTTCTCTTGGGATCAAATTGGTGCTGCCAGGAGCAATTGTGTCCCACGTCAACAGAATTCTAAGTTATTTAAATGCCATATTCTCTAGGTCTATGAAGTGTTTGAATATTATCTGTCCATCAGATTAAGTATTTGTAAATCTGGATAACCTAACTAGCATAACTATAGAGATAACAAGCAGAGGTGACTATAAATCTGTAAGTCTTATCTACCTAAATAACCTAAGGAATAAGTGTTCATGTAAACAGGGTAAACAGTCTATAAGTGAATGTACAGTAAAGGATGATGACTTCAAAATTGTGACAATACAGAAGATATTTATAACAGAGATAGGGATGTATAGTGCAATATGCAATATGACAATAATCTTAAATATATATCAGTATACAGAATATCTTAAACAGAAGTAGAGCATACATACAGTATGACAGATATAAATTTATATTTGTATCAATATACAAATATTTCAAATAAGAGTAAAAATATGTGTACAGTATAACATATAGTTCTGTATTTGTAGCAACATACAAATTATATTAAACAGGAATATAAAAATAGTTTATATTTGTGTCAACAGATAAGAATTCATAACAGTATAAATTACAGTGCAAATTATCTAAGCCTGCTATTTTACTAAATTTGTTTACTAGTATATACAATAATCTACCATAATATCTTATACCTATCCATTACATTTCTTCTTTTCCTCTTTTTTTTTTTTTGAGACATTTTATTATGGCCACTCCACAAAGTTAAAAAAGAGGTTTTTTATTTTCTGGGGTAACTTACAAGTGAATGGATACTTTACAGTCTGGGAAAGGCATGGCTCAGTCTAGCAGTATTATCTAGAGAACTCTGCTTGGTCTACCTCCAGCATCCAGGGTCCAGGAACTAAGAGAGCTTGCTCGCACCTGGAACCTGGGTCTTCAGGATCCTCTCTCAGCCCCACCTTGTAGGCATTGCCATTACTGAAGCCTCAATGAGGGTTGGAGCTTCCAGGTCAAAGCCAGGATGGCTACCCACTACAGACAGTGTTACATTTCTTTAGAGAAGAACAGAAACAAACATTTAGGAAGACTTATGAAATTTTATAGATGATATACCAATAGGCCAATTTACTTTTTTTCTTGGGACAGATGATTTGTCCTTTTTCTTCAGTTGTCTCATTTGTTCAGTGTTCTTCAGATTCCTTAGCCTTCATTCTCCTAAAAGACAAAAACAAAAATCTTCCCCAAAGACTAATTTTGGGGAGGTTCCCTTTTGGCAAGTTATTATCTGATTAAATGAAAAGGCATGTGTAGAGAGCTGCATGCAGCCGCGCCTCAAAGATGGCGCTGGCTTCCACCTTCCACCCTCCCGACAGTGAGTGTTCTCTGTGATAAACAAGTCCTTATTTGGCTAAGGCTAAGGATTTGGCTTGCTTCCGCGTACCTGGACCTATCCACAGTACCCACGTGGCAGATTGGGGTTGGCTGCCCAGAAGCTATTTAGGTTGTGGGTTGGCTTTCCCTGGGGTCAGAAGATTGTTTCAAGGTTCCTGAATAAACTGCTTGGAGAAGAGCCTGGTGTTGTGTCTTCCTTGCTGGTCGAGGCGGACGTGACAAGTGGTGGCCCGTACGGGCAGGCTTTACCTCCCCTGTCTCTTGAAGGCTCAGAACTCTTAGCGGTCAGGGCAGTGCACTGCTGAGTCCCCATGTAAGGTGGGGATCTGCGAGAAAGCGGAGATATTGCTCTTCTCTGTAGACAAAGAGAGAGCGAAGAAAGTTCGCGGTGCAACGAACCAAAAGTAAACAGGTCACAGACGAGCGAACCAAAAGGTAGATAAATTTTAGTACTAATTATGGCGCCTCTTCTTCACACCCAATTTTTTTGGCTCTTAATGAGCTGCTCAGATCAAAGAACTTAAAAGTCGAGAAAAGTACCTTAGAGAGATTCCTAGAGGAGTGTGATGTTGTATCTCCCTGGTTTGCAGTTTCGGGCAGCCTCACCATCCCGCCCTGGGAGAAACTTGGCAGAGACTTAGACTTCGCCTTTGAGCAGGGAGCTGGCTGGTGTCAGGTCTGTATGGAAGCTGGTTCGCGGGTGCCTAGAAAACCAGCGATGCAATGAAGCCATAGAAAATGGACAGGCAGCCTTATAGAGTTTGCAGGAAGAGAGATCGGAAAAGGCAAATAGTGAAAGAGCAAGTAGGGAAGGGAAAAGTAAGGGATGGAAGGGCACCCCAATTCCATTTGCCCACATAGGGGAGATGTTCATAGTGAGTAGAGATGTGCCTCATCATTGCAATAATGCTACCTGTTTTTATACTCAATGTTGGAATAATACATCATATAAATTTGCCATGATTGTTCCACTGCCTCGCTGGGTGCCTGTACCTGTTGATGCCCGCTTGCTATAACCTTGTTCAGGAATAAGAGAGACTTTGGTATTACTGCCCCTATCGTTACCGCTATTTCCCTTGAGGCTGCAGGGGCAGCCACAGCCGCCATAGCTAAGAGTCATACAGTGCAAACAGCACAAACTTTGAATAATCTTTCTGCCAATGTGGCCCAAGCCCTAGATCTCCAAAAGGGCATAAATGCTCAGCTAAAAGGAGGCCTGATGATCGTAAATCAACTCATCTATCTGGTCCAAGAACAGATGGATGTGCTTTGGCAGCTCGCCCAAGTGGGGTGTCAATGTTAATATGCTGGCCTGTGTGGTACTAGCATACAATATTATAGTTTCATATATGCAGCAAATTTATCGAAAGAATTGTCTAGCTATCTTTTAGGCAATTGGTCTGGAGAATTTGACAATATGATGGAGCAATTGAGGATGGCCATTGTCACCGTGAATTCTACCCGAGTGGACGCTGGACTGGCAGAGACACTTTCCTCGTGGATCTCGATGGCCATAAATCATCTTAAGGAATGGTCAGGCATAGAGGCATTAGCTGGCCTTCTGGTGCTGGTTTCTCTGGTTTTCCTATGGTGTATCTGCCGGCTTAGGATCTCTCAGCGTCGCAATGCAGCCCTGATCATTCAGGCCTTTACAGCTGTTGAGGCAGGCCAGTCCCCTCAAGCATGGTTGGCCACCATGAAGCATTAAGTTCCCTAGCACGGGATGAAAGGCTTAAGCACTGCATTTGGGGCCCATTGCATATTGGACCCCAAGGAGAGCATGCCTGATTGCATGTGGGTTGATACCTCATGAACCACCTCTGTGAAAAAGGGTATCGGATGGGTCTGGCACTACTCGGGTGGCTGACGCCTGAGTGAGAGTCAGTACAAAGTCCCTGATTCATTCTTACAGAGATCAGGCCTCTACTCTTGCCTGTTGCAATAAATAAAAAAGGGGGAACTGTAGAGAGCTGCGTGCAGCTGCGCCTCAAAGATGGTGCTGGCTTCCACCTTCCACCCTCCTGACGGTGAGTGCTCTCTGTGATAAACAACTCCTTATTTGGCTAAGGCTAAAGATTTGGCTTGCTTCCACGTACCTGGACCTATCTGCAGTACCCATGTAGCAGATTGGGGTTGGCTGCCCAGAAGCTATTTAGGTTGTGGGTTGGCTTTCCCTGGAGTCAGAAGATTGTTTCAAGGTTCCTGAATAAACTGCTTGGAGAAGAGCCTGGTGTTGCGACTTCCTTGTTGGTCGAGGCGGACGCGACAGGCATGTGTTACTGGTATAAGTTAGTTTAAATTGGATGAACATGTAGGTTGATGAACTATCACCTCCTCTAATTAAGAGGTCTCTCTTGTTCAAATCGAACCTTTATCAACTTTGATGGTATCCACAGCTTATCTTCTTCTGTATAAACAAAAGCAAAATCTTGTCCCCAACGTAACACATATCTTCGTTTCCATTCTGAGGTCAGCACATCCTTAAAGTACATAGGCTGATTTAATGCTGTAGTTTTTTTCTATTATCCAATGTCTTTCTGCAGCTGTTGTTTCTTTCTCATTAGCACTGAGAAAATTCAAAGTTAATAGAGCATTATGCAATCTATTTCTGAGGGTTTTTGTTACCCCTTTCTGTTTATTTAGCATATTCTTTAGAGTTCTGTTTGATCTTTCTATAATTGCTTGGCCTGTAGGATGATGTGTTATACCTGTAATATGCTTTATATTGTAAAAAGAAAAAAACTCTTTCATTTTAACAGAGACATATGTTGTAGCATTGTCAGTTTTAATTTGTTCAGGTATACCCATGATGGTCATAACTTCTAGCAAATGAGTGATGACAGAATCAGCTTTTTCAGAACTCAAAGTAGTTGTCCATTGAAATCCTGAATAAGTATCAATGGTATGGTGTACATATTTCAGTTTTCCAAATTCTGCAAAGTGAAACACATCCATTTGCCAGATTTCATTCCTCTGAGTACCCTTTGGGTTATATCTTGCTGGTAATGGCATCTGATTATAAAGGAACAAGCAGGACAATTCCTTATAATTTCCTTGGCTTGTTGCCAGGTTATGGAAAAAATCCTTTTTAAAACCTTTACTATTGGCATGATATTTTTTTACAAAATTCTGAGGCCTCCAGAATATTTTTTATCAATAATTTATCAATCTCATCATTACCTTGTGCTAAAGCACCTGGCAGACCAGTATGGGATCGGATGTGAGTTATATATAAAGGATGACTCCTTTTCCTGAGATTGTATCTTGTAATTGAATAAATAGTGAAGTTAATTCTGAAGCATCATGGATAAATTTTGCAGTCTCAATATGTAATACTACACTTTCAGCGTTCTGAGATTCAGTTACTATGTTGAGAGGTTCTGAAAAATCCATTAATACCAACAGAATAGCATACAATTCTGATTTTTGAACTGAATTATAAGGACTTTGAACCACTTTACTTAAATTTTCTGATTTGTAACCTGCCTTTCCTTGTTTGTTTGCATCTGTATAAAATGTACGAACACCAGATATGTTTTTTTTTCCTGTACAGTTCGAGGCAAAATCAAATTAGCTCTCTTTATAAGATCAATTTTATCACTTTTGGGATATTTGCTGTTAATTTCTCCCAAAAAATTACTACTGCAAGCTCTTTGCCAAGGTTCACTTTCTGTCCATAATTTTTCAATATCCTCCTTAGTTAAAATTATGACAATTTCTGCTGGGCCTATGTCTGCTAATTTGAAGTCTCAATTTTCCTTTCCAAACCAAGTCAGAGATTTTTTCCACATAAGGTTTTAATTTTTCATTTTGTTTATTTGGTAAAAATATCAATTCCAATCCAATATCTTCCCTCTGCATTAATATTCCTGTAGGAGAATGCCTAGAAGGTAAAATAACCAAAATGCAATCCTCCTTTGGATCCGATAAGATCCACGTGTCCTTCGTGTACTTTCTTTTCTACCAAGGCCAATTCTTTCTCAGCTTCAGCTGATAATTCTCTTGGAATATTTAAGTCTTTTTCACCTTCTAAGGTATTGAACAAATTATTCAGTTCATCATTTTTTATCTGAACAATAGTTCGTAGATAAGAAATGTCTTCAAATAATCTTTGAAAGTCATTTAACAAAGTAGTTGATCTCTCCTAATTTGCACCTTTTGGGGTCTAATATTTTATAGAACTCTTTTATATCCTAAATAATTAATAGAATCTCTTCTTTGTATCTTTTCAGGAGCAATTTGTAATCCCCAGCAAGGCAAAATTTTCTTTACTTCTTCAAACATTCTTTCTAAAGTATCTGCATTTGAGTCGTCTAGTAAAATATCATCCATATAATGATAAATTATAGATTTAGGAAATTTTTTGTTTATCACTTCCAATGGCTGTTGTACAAAATATAGGCACAGCATTGGGCTGTTCAACATTCCCTGTGGGAGGACCCTACATTGAAATCTTTTAACTGGTTGAGAATTATTGTAAGGAGGCACCGTGAAGGCAAATCTTTCTCTGTCTTTTTCTTGTAAGGGTATTGAAAAGAAATAGTCTTTTAAATCAATAACTATGAGAAGCCATCCTTTTGGTAACAGAGTAGGCAAAGGGATTCCAGATTGTAGAGAGCCCATTGGCTGAATTACTTTGTTAAAAACCCTAAGGTCTGTTACCATTCTCCATTTGCTGGATTTCTTTTTAATAACAAATACAGGAGAATTCCAAGGGCTGGTTGATTCTTCAATATGCTGAGCATTTAACTGTTCTTCTACCAGCTTTTCTAAAGCCTGGAGTTTCTCTGTTGTTAAAGGCCATTGCTGAACCCATACAGGCTTGTCTGTTAACCATTTTAAAGGTAGAGCTCTTGGTGTCTTTGGAAGATCGTCAGATGTTGTCCCCTGTTCTTGTATAATATGGATGGCTGGTGACCACTCATTAGAACAATATCTTCTAATATTTCTCTCAGAAACATGTGTTAGTTTATGATTTGTTTTTGAGGTTGTATGGATGTTAATCTGAGTATTCCATTGTTGCAACAGGTCTCGACCCCACAGGTTCATAGCTATGTTAGCCATATATGGTTTTAATTTTTCTCTCTGTCCTTCTGGACCTATACATTTGAGCCATCTTGCACTCTGTTTCACTTGAGATAATGTTCCAGTTCCTAACAGTTGAACGTTTACCTCTTGAAGAGGCCAAGTTGGATGTCAAAATTCTGGTGCAATTATGGTGATGTCAGGACCTGTGTATACCAGAACAGACAACAAAACACCATCTATTCTTAGTGTTAAGTTTTGTTTTTGTTCATTTATAGAAGTTTGCCAAAAAAAATTTTCTTTTTGATTTCTCCTGAATTTTCTATTCTCTCTGTTTCATCACCCCAAGCAGCCTGGTTTATTCCAATAGGCATTTGATTATTTAATTGCTCTGAGTAGGGAAGGAAATATTTGAACTGGATTTGCTATGGGGGATGCCTGAGGCCCCTCTGGGGGTTTCCCGAAGACCGAAGCAAAGTATTACCTTGCCTGTCCCTTGTTCATCTACATTGGTTGGTCCAGTGTTTTCCCTTACCACACCTTCTGCATACTCCAGAAGGAAGGGACATTCTGTTGCCATTTTCCTTGAAGAAACATTGTTTCTAGGAATGCCCTGTTTTTAGTCACTTTTCAAGTGTCCTTGCTTTCCACATCCAAAACATCTGACATTCCTCAAACCTCTTGAAATTGCTTCTCCTATCTACATATCATCATGGTCATGAGCCTCAACATTAACCATATCTTTAATCCAATCTTCCAAGGTTACAGATCTTGCCTTTAATGGCCTGATTATTCTCTTGCATGCTGCATTCACGTCCTCAAAAGCCAAATATTCGATTTTTATCTGACTAGCTTCTGAATTCAGGACCATTCTCCTTACTGTTGAAGTCATTCTTTGTAAGAAATCTGTGAAAGATTTTTTTGGGCCCTGTATAACCTTTGTAAATGACTCATTTTCTTTCCTGGTTCCTCAACTCTGCCCCATGCATTCAAGGCTGCCATTCGACATAGAATTAGGGTTTGGATATCCTATAAACATTGTATTTGTATTGCAGCATATTGGCCTTCTCCAACAAGTTGATCCTGGGATATTTGTATACCTTTAGCCCTCCAATGATTTTCTATGTTTTTAGCTTTTTCTTTGAACCACATTTGCCACTGCAACTGTGCCCCGGGTTCCAGAACAGCATTTACCTGCTCTCACCAGTCCTGTGGTATAATCTTATTATAAGTTGACCAGGAGTTTAACATTTGCTTTACAAATGGGGAATTTATGCCATAAGATACTATTGCCTCCTTAAATCTAACATTTCAATTGGAGTCCAAATATTTTGGGCATTCACTTGACCAGGTAGCTGCTGTAGGGTTACCAGATAAATTAAGGGTGATTATGTGAAAACAGGCTTTCTTTCTATAACCTTATAATCCAATCCTGTAACAGTTTCACTGTTAATTTATTCTGTCTGAATCTGAATTTCTCTATAATTTATTTTAACAGGTTTAACAGGTTTTTCTAAAGCTTTTATCCTGGCACTTAAATTGACTATCTTTTTAAATAGTAAAATAAGGATAAGGAAAGTAATAATGTGCATAATTCCATCAACATTAATCTTCTCATATAGTTGTTCCATTTTCAGACTGCCTAAAATGTTATCTAACAAAGCCCAATTTTCTTCCAATGTACACATAAAACCCATTTTTTTTTAATGTGGAACTTTTTTTCTCTTAAATAGTTTTTTCCTTTAACATATCTGATATCTTAATTGACTTACCAAATCTGCATAGAACAGTAGAAATCTGAGGGAATTTCAAAACAGCTACCTAGCATCTGAGGTGTGAATCCAGAGAGAGAGAGAGAGGAAGGAAGGAAGGAAGGAAGGAAGGAAGGAAGGAAGGAAGGAAGGAAGGAAGAAAGGAAGGAAAGAAAGAAAGAAAGAAGAAAGATAGAAAGAAGGAAAGAAAGAAAGAAAGAAAGAAAGAAAGAAAGAAAGAAAGAAAGAAAAGAAAGAAAGAAAGAAAGAAAGAAAGAAAGAAAGAAAGAAAGAAAGAAAGAAAGAAAGAAAGAAAGAAAGAATAGACATGAGTTCTGGCTAAAAGCTTAAACCCAGCCATGTATTCCTGCTTGAGCCGAGTCAAGCCTGGTCTCCAGCTTCCTTAAGCTCTGACCATGTGCATTGGCATTTCAGCCGAAAGCAGCTCTATCTGCAGTTGCATATAGCTACTGCAATTAGCAATAGCTCCAGCAGGCCTGAGTTATTCGTAGCACTGGCTTTAAGCAATTAGCTCCAGCTGCGTGTAACCACTTGTAGCTACGGTCAGTCGGGCCTGGAGCCTAGGCTGAGGCTGCCAAGCACAGCTGAGCCAAGCCAAGCTATGCAGTTTTTAATGAATTCTTGCAAAGTTGGGTGCCAAATATAGGTGTCACAGTCTTATTAAATAAGAAACACAGAGCCAAATGCAGAGTTAAAAACCCAAGATGTCAGAGCAATAGCTAAGAGCTCATCCTAAAAAAATCCCTTTTTACCCTTCGCTGCTGCTCTTGTCCTTCCCCTCAGAAAGAGACCTACTTCCTGTGTATCTGTCTTTTTATTGACTTTCTGTTCTGTCTTCTCATTGGTTGTAAACCCAACCACATGACCTCCTCATCACTGCCTGTCTATACAGACCTCCAGGTCTTCTATGTTTGGTATTGAGATTAAAGGCATGTGTGTCCATGCTGGCTGTATCTTTGAACACAGAGATCTACCTGTCATGTGGTCTCAATTAAAGGTGTACACCACCACTGCCCGGCTTCTGCTATGGCTTGGGTTAGTTCTCACCCCCAGGCAACTTTATTTATTAACATACAAAGAAAATCACATTTCTGTACAAATAAAATATCACCATAAAGTTTTTGTCATAAAAGTCTTTAATTTGCTTTGTTTTGGGGGTTACTAATGTAGACTATCATATTATCTGCAAATACTAAAGTTTGACTTCTTCCTTTTCAGTTATTGTAACTTTCATCTCTTTGTGTTGTCTTATTGCCTAGCTAGAATTTTGAGCACTATATCCAATAGACATGGGAAGAGTGGACAACCTTGTGTTGCTCCTGATTTTAGTAGAATCACTTTGAGTCTCCATTTAATTTCATATTGGCTCTCAGTTTACAGTAAATTTCTTTCTTATGTTTAGGTATGTTCCTTGTATTCCTGATCTCTCCAAGACCTTTATTATTAATGGGTGTTGGATTTTGCTGAAGGCTTTTTCAGCATCTAATGAGATGATCATGCATTTTTTTTAACTTTGTTTATATGATGAATTACATTGGCGGATTTTCATATATTGAACCATCCCAGCATCTCTGGCATAAAGCCTACTTGATCATGCTGAATGACTTTTAAGATGTGTTCTTGGATTTGGATTTGCCAGTATTTTATTGAGTATTTTTGCATCAATGTTTATGAAGGAGATTGGTATGTAATTCTCTTTCTTTGTTGTATCTTTGTGTGGTTTGGATATCAGGGTAATTGTAGCTTCATAGAAAGAGTTTAGCAATGTTCCTTCTGTTTCTATTGTATAGAAGAATTTGAGGAGTATTGGTATTAGCTCTCCTTTGAAATTCTGGTAGATTTCTCCCCTGAAAAAATATGGCCCTGGGATGTTTTTGTTTGAGAGACTTTTAATTACTATTCCTATTTCCATAGGAATTATAGTTCCCTTTAAATTATTTGTCTGATCTTGACTTAATTTGGGTATATGGTACCTATTCAGAAAATTGTCCATTTCTTTTAGATTTTTCAATTTTGTGAAGTACAGGTTTTTGAAGTATGACATTATAATTCTCTGGATTTCTTTATTGTCTGTTGTTATGTCTCCCTTTTCATTTCTGATTTTGTTAATTTGGGTATTCTCTCTCCACCTTTCACTTAGTTTGGATAGCAGTGTGTCTATCTTATTAATTTTCTCAAAGAAATAACTCCTTGTTTCATTATTTTTTGTACTGTTCTTTTTGTTTCTATTTTATTGATTTTGCTCCTCAATTTGATTATTTCCTGGAGTCTATTCTCCCTGGGTGAATTTTTTTTTTTTTTTTTTGGTTCTGGAGCTTTCACGTGTGCTGTTAAGTCACTAGTGTGAGATTCTTCCAATTTCTTTTGTTGGCAATTAATGCTATGAAATTTTCTCTTCGTACTGCTTTCATAGTGTCCCATAAGTTTGGGTATGTTGTGTATTCATTTGCATTGAATTCTAGAAAGTCTTTAATTTTTTTATTTCTTCTTTGATCCATTGGTGAGTTAGTTGAACATTATTCAGTTTTCATGGGTTTGTAGGCTTTCTGTAATGTGTGTTGTTGAATCCTAACTTTAAGCCATGTTGGTCTGATAAAATACAGCAAGTTATTCCAATATTTTTGTATCTGTTGAGGTTTGCTTTGTGACCCAGTATGTGGTCAGTTTTAGAGAAGGTGCGATGGGGTGTTGAGAAGTTATATTCTTTTGTGATTTGGTGGAATGTTCTGTAGATATATATTAAGTCCATTTGAGTCATAATGTCTGTTAGTTCCCTCATTTTTCTGTTAAGTTTATGTTTGGCAGGCTTGACCATTAGTGAGGGTGGGGTGTCGAGGTATCCCACTGTTAGTGTGTGGGGTTTGATGTGCAATTTAAGTTTACTAAAGTTTCTATTAAATGTATGGGTGTCCTTATATTTGGGGCATAAATTTTCAGAATTGAGACTTGTCTTGATGTATTTTTTCCTGTGATGTATATGTAATATCCTTCTTGATCTCTTTTGATTAATTTTAGTTTGAAATCTACCTTGTTAGATATTAGGATATCAACACCAGCTTGCTTCTTAAATTTATTTGACAGGAAAGACTTTATCCCAGTCTCTTACTCTGAGGTAGTGTCTGTCTTTGAAGTTGGGATGCAGCAGAAGGATGGATTCTGTTTTTATATCCATTCTGTTAGCCTGTGTCTTTTTATCGATGAATTGATTCCCTTGATCTTAAGGGATATTAATGACCAGTAATTGTTAATTCCTATTATTTTTGGTGGTAATTTTGTATATTTCCCTTTTTTGAGATTTGTTGGTGTGGGATTATCTATTGCCTGTGTTTTCATGAGTGCATCTAACTTCCTGAGGTTAGATTTTTTTCCTTCTAGTGCTCTTTAGGGCTGGATTTGTGGCTAGTCATTGTGTGAATCTGGTTTTATAGTAGAATATCTTGTTTACTCCATTTATCATGATTGAGAATTTTGCTAGGTATAATAGTCTGAGTTGACATCCATGGTTTCTTAGTGTCTGCTTAAAATCTGTCCAGGACCTTTAGGCTTTCAGAGTCTCCATTGAGAAATTGTGAGTTATTCTGTTGGGTCTGTCTGTATTTTTTACTTGGCCTTTTTCCTTTGCATTTGTTAATATTTTTTCTTTATTCTATAGATTTAGTGCTTTGATTATTGTGTGGCAAGGGGACTTTTTTGGGTCCAGTCCATTTGTTGTCCTGGAAGCTTCTTGTATCTTCCTAGGCACTTCCTTCTTTAGGTTGGGAAAATTTTCTTCTATGATTTTTTGAATATATTCTCCATGCCTTTGAGCTGGTATTCTTATCCTTCTTCTATCCCTATTATTCCAAGTTTGGCCTTTTCATGTTGTCCCAGATTTCCTGGATGTTTTTTGTTATGACTTTGTTTGCTTTAATGTTTTCTTTGACCCAGGAATCTATTTTCTCTATTATGTCTTCAATGCCAGAGATTCTCTCTTCCATCTCTTGAATTGTGTTGGTTATGTTTGTGTCTGTAGTTCCTGTTCATTTACTCAGACTTTCCATTTCCAGCATTCCCTTGGTTTGTGTTCTCTTTATTGCTTCTTTTTAAGATTTCAAGTCTTGAACAGTTTCCTTCACCTATTTGCTTTTTCTTGGTTTTTTTTAAGATATTTATTGATTTATTCTAATTTTTTGTATGTCTTTTCCTCAATTTCTTTAAGAGAATTTTTCATTTCCTTTTTAAAGGCCTCTATTATCTTGACAAAGTCATTTTTAAGGTTGTTTTCTTCTGCTTCTTCTAAGTTGGGATGTTCAGGTCTTGCTGTAGTAGCACCACTATGTTTTGTGGTGCCATGTTTTTCTTTTTGTTATTGAATGTATTCTTGCACTGGCCTCTACCCATCTCTTTCTCCAGTCAGTGAAAATGTTGTCTGTATTTCAGGGAACCACTCTTGTTCCAATCGACACTGGCAGTATTTGTAACTCAGGAAGCTGCTAGGGTCTCAGATAGATGGGTGGGTTTGGGGAACATAGTGTGACTTGTAAATTGCATGGTCCACTGGGGGGTGGTGGTGGAAAGACCTGCCCTCAGAATTCTTTCCTGCTGGGCCTATAACTGGGGCTCTAATGGGGGAGGGTATGGGGCAAGTGTTATGCCCCTGGGCCTAAGGCCTATGGTATGGGGTGATCACTTAGAAGAACAATGACTCGCCTCTTGGTCCAAAAAGAGCTGGCAGAGTCTGTGTTTCAGAGAGCAGCTGAGGTCTTGAGTGTTGAGTGGCTTTGGGGAATGGAGTGAGTTTTGTAGGTTATAGGGTCCAATAGGGGGTGGTGGTAGTCAAGCCTGCCTGTAGGAGTCATGCCTGATAGCCTGAAACTGTGGCTACAGTGGGTGAAGGTATGAGGGCATGGGTTTTGCCCCTGGGCCTAAAGCCTAGTGGATAGGGTGATTGGCTAGAACAATGACTCACCTCTTGGTCCAATTGGTGCTGACAGAGTGTGTTTGTATATACATTACTAAATTATGCCATTATGGTTCTCTGGATTTCATTGGTGTCTGCTGTTATGCCTTGCTTTTCATTTCTAATTTTCTTAATTTCAATATACTTTCTCCACATATTAGTTTATTTGGATATGTGCTGTGAATCATTTCTTTTTCCAAAGAACCAACTCATTGAGTATTGTTTTTGTTACTGTTGTTTCTACTTTATTGATTTCAACACTGAGTTTATTTCTTGTTCTCTACTACTTGTGTATGTGATTGCTTCTTCTTTTTTTCTAGAGCTTTCAGGTGTGATGTTAAGTTGAAACTATGTGATAAATCCAGTTTTTTAATGTAGGTACTTAGTGGTATATACTTTTCTCTTAGCACAAGTTTCATTGTGTCCAATAGTTTGGAAATGATGTATATTCATTGTCATTGAATTCTATAAAGTCTTCAATATTTTTCTTTATTTCTGCCTTGACCTATGAAGTAGTGTGAATGTTATTGACCCATGCAAGCTAATAAGGAGTGGCATTATTAGTGGTGTGGCTTTGTTGGAGTAGGTATGGTGTTGTTGGAGGACATTTGTTATTGTGAGGCTGGACTTTGAGGTCTCAAGCTTCCCACAGTATCTCAGATGACTCCCTGTTGCCTGCAGGTCATGGTGTAGGACTCTCAGCTCCTTCTTCAGCACCATGTCTGTCAGCACACCACTATGTCATACCATGATGTTAATGAACTAAACTTCTGAAAATATAAGCCACTTTAATTAATTTTTTCTTTATAAGAGTTGCCTTAGTAATCCTGTCTCTTCACAACAATAGAAACTTTAACTAAGACAACATATTTTTCACTAAGTAGAAGAGTTGTTCAGTTTCCATGAATTTGCTAACTTTCTATTATGTATATTGTTGTTGATACCCAGCTTTAATCAGTAGTGGCCAGATAATGTTTAGGGTATTATTTCAAGTTTCATATAAGTGTTGAGATTTGCTTTGTGTATAGACAATTAAAGACAAAGTTCCACAAGTTGCTGAGAGAAAGATATATTTCCTTTCTGTTCATTTGAAGTGTTCTGCAAATATTGGTTGGGTATATTTGGTTTATAAAATAAGTTAGCTTCAGAAATTTTAGTTTAGTTTTTGTCTGAATGCCCTGTGTATTAGTGAGAGAGGAGTATTCGAGTCTCTAGTTATAACTGTGTGAAAGTGATTTCAACTGTAGTAATGTTTCTTTCATGAATTTAGTTGCACTTGTGTTTGGTGAACAGATGTTATGAATTGCAATATGCTCTTGGTCAATCTTTCTTTTGATGAGTATGTAGTATCCTTCCCTATTTATTCTGATTAATTTTTATGTCTTTTTAGTCAGATATTAAAATGGCTAAAACATCTTGCTTCTCAAGTCCATTTCCATGGAATATCATTTCCCATCTTTTTAAACTGAGGTTATGACTAACCTTGATCTCAAGGTTGTTTCTTAGATGCAAAATACAGATTGATCCTGTTTTTGAATCACTTCTCTTAATCTGTGTACTTTTACTGTATAATTGAGACCACTAACATTGAGAAACATCAATAATCAGCACTTGGTATTCCTGTTATTTTGTTGTTGTTGTGGTGGTGATTGTGTGTGTGTTTCTTCTGTTTATTTGATGGTGTGGTATTATTTATTCCTCTGATTTTCTTGGGTGTGATTAGCCTCTTTATTTTGAATTTTTTTTGCAATTGATTTTGTATGGGTAGATGTATAGATAGATATTGCTTAAATTTGGTTTTATCATGGAAGATCTTAATTTCTCCACCTGTTGTGATTGAAATTTTGGCTGAATATAGTATTCTGGGATGTTATTTGTCGTTTCTTGGAGTCTGTGGATCATTTGACCAGGACTTTCTGATGTTTAGAGTCTTCATTGAGAAATCAGGTGTTATTAAAATAAGTCTGCCGTTATAGGCATTTCTATGTTGCTTAGTTTGTTTCCCTTTCAGTTTTACATATTCTTTCTTTTTCCGTATGGTGAATGTCTTGATTATTATATGCGGATGGTAATTTCTTCTTTAGTCCAGTTTATTTGGTGCTCTGTATGCTTCTGCTACCTTGATAGGCAACGGGATAATTTCTTCTATGATTTTGTTGAAAAATATTTTTTCTGCCTTTTACCTGAGGGCTTTTTGTGGGTTTTTTTTCCCTTTGCATTTTTATGCTGATGTCTAAGCATCTGTTTTAGGGATGATTTTAATTCTAGGTGCTGATATTCAATATTGTCTTTGTTGGATGGGTGTTTTGTTCCTTGGCTTCTGTTGCCCTCTCTGATTCTCAGTAGTGGGTAGTAGCTTGGTTTTTCTGGATGGGAATGCTATGGGCCTACTGGATGTGGCCACTGGGTGTTTCTGGTAACATGTATTTCTAGGTATTGGTTTCTGACAGTTAGGATTGAGACTGACCTGGATTGGGGCTGAGTAGAAACACTTGAGGGAGGAAAAAGGAGTTTTCCATGAGGACCTGCTTAGTCCCCTGGGAATGGGATCAGAGCATGAGCAGAGGACACAACTGGTATTCTGCTACTGAGTTGGGAATGAGACTAGGGGTTTGGGTATGAAGGTGAGAAGGGAGAGTGAAATTCTGAAGGTACGCTACCTACCTCATTCTTCTAATTCCTTCTCCTTTAGGCTTTGTTGGCATGTTTCTAGAGAATTCCTGCTCGATGCTTCCCAAGGAATACCTCCTAGAGTTGGGGCCTTGGATAAGAGGACGAGTTGGAAGGAAGGGTGGAGGAGAAGATGAATATGGTGCCTTAGACCATTCAGTCATCTTAACACCTGACAGTTGAATTATTAGCTTTGGCATAATTAGAAAATATATGGGTATCATGTGATCCTGGATATCATGCATCTTCCTCAGCGTAGAAAATTTAGGAACTTAAATGTGTGTGTACCTAAGTCCTTCAGTAATTACCTCCCAGGAAGTACATAATATGAACAACCATCCACATCCTAGAAAAAAAACTTTTCTGGGGGCTATGTTGGGTTTTCTAAATGAAGAGATGTTGTAGAAACTACATAATATATATTGGTAGATAAAGATAGCATATGTATAGAACTAGATGCACAGGTTCTATATTCAAGAGTCACAGCACAAGCTTGGTAAATACTTAAACATATGTAAAAACTGATGATATAGGATGATATTATCATGTAACATAAATAGCTTTTAGAATCCTGGAAATATTTAAAAACTGAATTTACAGTACTCTACAGACAGGTAAGTTATTGTAAGCCTACGAGAAATGGTTAGTTATGTAAAACTAATCTACTTACTCTTAGAAAATTCACAGGACATTATTGTTTCAAAATAAATCGCATTCCTTTACCTCTCTCTCTTTTTCTCTCTCTAACATACAAACATATGCACATGTGAATATACACATTTATAATGACTGAGGTGATAAATAAAGCAGTAGAAGAGTATAGACCTTACTGATTAATTAAGCACAGATATCTTCTATAGGATCAATAGTTGAATATTGGTCTACAGAAATCAGATGTCTGATAATAATGGTGAAAATGGAATATAAAACACTGTAGGGTAATTTTAAACTAATATATGCTACACACACCTATTAAGATTAACCATATGAGTCTACTTAATGGATAATAGGGATTTATTAAGATATAAATTGAGGAGATACACTCACAAATACAGAACTGAATAAGTAGCTAAAGTTATCCTCTGTTCTGAAAGGGGGTCAATCCACCTGTCAATGACACCAAGAAGCAAGAAGAAGGCAGAAGAACCTTGTGACCCCTCTCCCTTTCCTTTTAAGAGGTCACATGCAATGTCAAGAATACAAGAAATACTGACTCCTTTGAGAAGTATAGCCTAAGGTCATAGGTAGACCAAATACCACTACATTTCCCTTTATTTTAACAGCTAGCTCAATTAGTAGATCATGAGACACTTAAACTCAGGGTCTTGGGTTGTGCCTCATATTGGGCAGCAGAAGAAGCAAGAAATCCAAAGGAGTTTACTTAAGGAGTATTAGGAAATTTATTAGGATATAAATTGAGGAGATAAACTCACGAATACAGACCTGAGTAAATAGCTGAAGTCATTCACTCTTCTGACCAGGAGCAAATCCACCTGGCAGTTCAATCATTCCAGGAAGCAGGAAGAAGGAGCCTTGTGACCCCTCTTCTTTTCCTTTTAAGATGTCAGCAAGAGGCAAGAAGCACCATCTCCTTTGGGTTGTCTAGCCCAAGGTCATGGGTGGAATAAATACCACTACATAACCTAGTTATTAAATTGAATACTGTTATCAAGGTAGCTACCAAGATATGTAATGAGATATTTGACTGCATCAATTCCAGAATAAATGTATATCCCAATGAGATTATTGATTAATGTATATAATGAAATAACATCCCAGATAAGTTTTTAGGTAGTTATGGTAGATTCTTTCCCCAAATATTATAAACATTTATCAAAATAAAGAGCTAAATCAAATCTCAAATTTGGTACTCACTCTTAGAAGAGAAAGTATGCTTCAGTATAAGAAAGTCTGACATCTAATAATAAATAGATTCATTATTAATTTTCTCAGCATTTATCTATACAATAGATGACTATCAAGTAAGTTAATTGAACTGTGGGATAAAGGGCATACAGAATTCTTTCAAATATACTTGGGTATTGTATGGAACTCAGTGACTCAATATGTCACCCCTGGATACCCTTATATTAATCACTCTAATTCTCAATGAAATGAATCAACTATAATAAAATTTTGGTCACATGATGTCTGAATGAAAAGAATTTAAAATAGTTTAAGCAGGTGATTTGGCTTGGAATTTCCTTTAAAGTTTTAGTTATTTAAAAGCATTATTAGATATGAATTGCTTACTTCTAACAAGGGTACCTTGGAGAATTCAGTCAGTCATAGGAGAAAAAATCATACACTTGTTAGCTCAAAAAACACAAATTTATTTATCTCAATTCTGAAGTCTGGAATGTGTAAATTTAAGAAAACAGCAGGTCTAGAGTCTGAATATGGAGAGATTCATTTTTATGTTAGGGACTGTATGTGTGTGGGTGGAAGGGGGAGATAAAATTCTCTCATGGTTTATCTTATGTAGTGCTTATTCATTTTAGTCCTATCTTCATGATTATTTCTACATAGCACACGTAGCACCTACTCAGATAAATATGACCTTTTATCTTCCTATTAAAAGATCAATTAATGGATAGGTAAGATAAACTTTTACTAAGTGGCCATCCTGTCAGAAATTATATACAGATTCCATGCAATCCAAATTAAAATTCCAACAAAATTCTTCATAGAATTTGAGAGAATAATCCTCAACTTCTTTTTTTCTTTTTCTTTTTTTTTCTTTTCAAGACAGGGTTTCTCTGTGTAGCTTTGTGCCTTTCCTGGAACTCACTTGGTAGCCCAGGCTGGCCTCAAACTCACAGAGATCCGCCTGGCTCTGCCTCCCAAGTGCTGGGATTAAAGGCATGTGCCACCACCACCCGGCAATCCTCAACTTCATACAGAAACACACACAAAGAAACCAACCAAACAAGGAGAGCTAAAACAATCTTGAACAATAACTAAAACTGCAGTGGTCTCACTACTCCTAAACTCAATTTATATTTCAAACTATAGTAATAAAAACTGTATGGTAATGGCATAAAAATAGACATGATCAATGGAATCAACCTGAAGACCCAGGCATAAACCCCCTCAGCTATGAAAACCTAGTCTTTAATTTTAAAAAAAAGCTGGAAATACACATATGAAAAAAGAAAACATCTTCCACAAATGGTGCTGGTGAAACTGGAGGTCGACATTTCAGAATAATGCAAATAGATTCATGCCGATTACCCCACACAAAACTCAAGTCTAAGTGGATTAAAGGTCTCAACAGAAAATCAGATACACTGAACCTGATTGAAGAGATCTGGGGAATAAACTTGAACATGTGAGCACAGGAGAAGGCTTACTGAAGAGAGCCCAGTTAATGCAGGCACTATGGTCAAAGATTAATAAATTGTACCTCATGAAACTGAAAAGTATGATGGGGAATTAACCAGAGAAGACTCCTGGGACATGAGTTTAAGCCAACTAAAGTCTTTATTAGCAAGTTGGTGACTATACTGGGTATTTGTGATACCAGTGAGGCCCCAATCCTTTTTCAGGGTGAGATTTTAAGCACAAAAGCCATGTCTTGTGTCAACACAATTCAGTTTACAAGAACAGCTATTCAGAAGCAGAAGTGCAGAAGCTAAAAGGCAAAGCTAGTATGTTTAGAGAATTTCCTGTAACTTAGGATTTTGTTTCAGTTTTGGCAGGTGATGAGTTTGCATGTTGAGCTTTACAACCTGAATGATACTTTCACCATGGACTCAATTGTGCTAAGGTCTCAGGGCCTGCAGAGAATTGTGCCCTCTTTAAAAAGTGTCTATAAGACGAAGGACACCATCATTCAGACAAAGTGGCAGCCTTCAGAATGAGAAAAGATTTTTACCAACTCCACATCTGATAGGGGGCTCATATACAAAATATTTCAGTGAAAGTTCCTATAATGTATCAAAGCAATCCTAATGAAGTTTCCAAATTACTAGCGAGATGGAACCCCTACTTGTCTAGTCTTATCCCTGTTAGCAGCTTTCCATGGCAGGAATACCATTACTCTGGCATCTACAGCATTTTGTGGTTTCCATGACAACCCAGGCTTCACCTTCACAGCTTCACACAGTGGCCTCTTCAGGTCTCCCAACAGGAACACCCCTGTCACAAACCTGACATCAGGGCCTTTTATTAGTTATGAAGCCAGAGTCCATAACACCTTTATTCTACCCTTGACTCTAAAGCCAGAACCACATGGCTGAAGCTGCCAAGTTCTGCTTCTTGTTGGGGCTGGAACATGGCCTCCTCATTCAATTACATCTTCACCAAATTTCTGTCTTTTATGGTTTCCTTCACTTCCCATGCTTGGCTCTTCTGAAACTATCAGTAGACCAGGCTGGCCTCAAACTCAAAGATCTGCCAATCTCTGATTCTGAGTACTGGGATTAAAGGAGCTCAACACTACACCTGAACCTAAACTGTTCTTTAATTCCTTTTCACGAATTGGAAGCTTAGATGAGTGAGGTCTTGCGCTCAGGTCATCATTCCCTTTATTTCATTTCTTAATGTGTTTATTCCCTTGAACACAGGATTTAGCTTCATTCCACTCCCTGGTGTCTCTTTTCTCCACCATTTGTACATTTTGTATTGTACCTTTTTTTTGTTGTTGTTTTGTTTTGTTTTTCGAGACAGGGTTTCTCTGTGTAGCTTTGCGCCTTTCCTGGAACTCACTTGGTAGCCCAGGCTGGCCTCGAACTCACAGAGATTCGCCTGCCTCTGCCTCCCGAGTGCTGGGATTAAAGGCGTGCGCCACCACCGCCCGGCTGTATTTTACCTTCTTTAGGTAAGCTCCTTTTCATTATAAATCTTCATTAGAGTTTAAACTAATAGCCACATGACAGAGTTTATACTAGGCTGTTTTGAGATTTCCTCTGACAAGTGATTTAATCCAAATCTATTTACTTTTTCCTCAGGCAGATTCCTCAGACAAGGGCAAAAAGCAGCCACAATCTTCAGGAAAAAATCACAATACCAATCCCTATGCAATATACTAAAATTCTTTTACTCTGAAACCTCTTGAGCTAGTCCCATACAGTTCAAATGACACTCAGCACCAGTGTCTTCCATGTTTCTGTTTGTATTGTCCATTAAGCAGCACTTAAAGCATGATATTGTGTTCCTAAGCCAAAGTACCAAAGTCCAAATTCTCCAAACCAAAACATGGTCAGGCCTATCACAGCAATACCCCAACCCCTGTACCAACTTCTGTTTTAGTTAGGGTTTATAGTTATGTGAAGAAAAATCATGACCACAGCAACATTTATAAAGGAAAATATTTCATCTGTGCGGGCTCACAGTTTCAGAGGTTTAGTCCTTTATAGTGTTAGAGATGGATCTGAAAGAATTCTACATTTTCATTCACTGGCAGCAAATGCAATTGTATATTACACTTGGTATAGTTTGAGCAAATATGATTTCATATCCCACCTTCATAGTGACACACTTCCTCCAAAAGGCCACACATACTCCAACATAGCCACACCTCTTAGAGTGCAACTCCCTGTGGGGCAAGCATTCAAACATATGACTACATCGGGGCCATATCTACTCAAACCAGCACACCAACTCAGGAAGATTTTTTGAAGCTCTACCTATTTACCTGTGAATTTATTGTTTTCATTTTTAAATGTCTGAGTAATATTCTATTGTGTAAATGTAGCACATTTTACTTACCCATTCTCAAATTAATGAACATCTAGTCTGTTTCCAATTTCTGGATATTATAAATAGAGCAACAATGAACATGGTTGATCAAGTGGCTCTGTGCTAGGATGAAGTTCCATGTGGGTATATATCCAAGCATGATATAGCTGCATCATGAAGTATATTGATCCCATCTTCCTGAAAAATTGCTGTAGTGATTTCAATTTTGAGATTTTCATTAATGTAGATTGATCATATTCATCCCTCCTCCCATTCCTTATAGAGCCATTCCTTCTTTTTGTCTTTTTTCTCACCCATCAACTTCATATATGTTATCCATATGTTCTTGAATGTGTGTCTTTCTACTACAGCATGATTGGCTTACCAGTGGCAACACTCTTAAAGAAAAATTTCTCTCCCTGTCTAAGCAGCTATCAATTGCCAACAGAACTTCTGTTAGGGGTGGAGATTTTTGCTACTCTCCCTTTTCCTTGCTGGAATTTAGTCTGGTTTGAATTTGCTTAATTTATGTAGAAGCTATCATAACTTCTTTGAGTTTATATGTATAACCCAATATAGTGATATTTTATTTATACTAAAATGTGATTTGTATGTTAATAAATAAAGTTGCCTGGGGGTCAGAGCTATTAGAGTCATAGCAAACCTGGGCAGTGGTGATGCACGCCTTTAATCCCAGCACTTGGTAGGCAGAGCTAGGTAGATCTCTGTGTGTTCAAGGATACAGCCAGCATTGGAGACATATGCCTTTAATCTCAATACCAACCATAGAAGACCTGGAGGTCTAGAGACAGGCAGTGACAAGGCAATCATGTGGTTGGGTTTACAACCAATGAGAAGGCAGAATAGAAAGTCTATATAAAGACAAAAACACAGGAAGTGGGTCTCTTGGCTGAAGAGGCTAGCTGCAGCAGACGGGTAAGGCTCTTTGCTCTCATCTCTTGGCTTTCTTCTTTGCATTGGTTCTGTGTTTCTTATTTAAAAAGATGGTTGGTTACATCTGCAAACGAATGTGCTCTGTCTGAAATGGTGTTTCCTTGTCATCCACCACTTCCAGCTCTTACACTATTTCTACCTACTCTTCTATAATGACCCCTGTGCTTTACAGGTGCGTATTTGATATAGATGTCTCATTTAATGGAACATTCTGCTGCAGTCATCTCCACCACACCCTCAATTTATTCCTGTTGTTCAATAGTATAAGTATATTCCTACAGGTTCAAAATTATTTAGTGAATGTATTTTGTAGGGCAAGTTACTGGGAACTGAAGTCCAGTCATCATATATGTTAAGCATGTTCTCTCTCACTGAGCTTTATATCTGAACCACTTAATCAATATTTACAATAATATCTATTTTGCAAAGAAATAAAACTTTTAAGCTGGCAACCAATTGTCTTCTTTTTCACACAGAATTATTAGAGGAGCATATGTTCTATTTCAAATAATATTTAAATTTTATGTTACTACATAGAAAGTTTGCACATTTTGTTTCACACATTACACATGTATAGCACCACAGAGAGTTTCAAGAATAATTTTAAGACATAATTTTTGCTACCACTATTTTTCATGAGCAATTTTGTCTCAGGACAGAGTAATTTTTTCAATATTTTAAGAGCAAATGACTTGTCTGATGAAAACCTACCTGCAGTTTTTCTTCTAGCTCAGATTAAAAAGTGAAAACTAAAAATGAATTTCTTAGAGGTTCCAGAAATTAGAACGGGCCTAGTGTTCTGTCACTGAACCCTTTGTTCTAATAACACTGCTCTCCTTGCTCACCTCCATCACTTTTTTCTTGATCTTATTCTGGGATTAGAGCTTTTAGTTTCCTGAGCCAAGAATTCTATTCACTGAATCATAAAATAGCTTCCTGCATTATTTAGTTTGGTTTTGCTGAAATGTCATCTTCTTCGTAAAGCTTCTTTGAACACCATGTTCTAAATTTCTTCTGGCTTCAATTTCTTCTCTCTCTCTCTCTCTCTCTCTCTCTCTCTCTCTCTCTCTCTCTCTCTCTCTCTCTCTTATATACCTTACTACCTATTATAACACACTTGATAACTTACAAATATTTCACATCTACTGTGTATTCTGTTATTCCAAGACTGTAAGTGTACATATTTGTCTTATACATTTGTGCTTGGTTCTTAAATGTTATAACCTAAATTGTCACAGAATAATTCATACTTATTGTTTAACCAATATTATTTGTTGAAATCAATTAATGAATACTTCTTACAACAAAATTTTCTCTATATGCCACTGTCCTCACTGCCATGAAAGATTTAGAAATATACCTTAATAAGTCATGTGAAAATTAGGAATTGCCTCATAATTTTTTTTCCTTTTTATTTGTATTTATGACCAAACACATATAGGGTATATTTGTGATAAGTACTTTATTAAGTAAAAACTAAATTCCTATGACCAATTTATTTTGGTTAGTAAAGTTTATGAAGATTCATTAATATTTTGTTTTCTGTTGGAAGGGCCCTTTCTTATTATACAAAATTGTACATATCAAATCTATTAAGAATTTATAAAATTTAGTGGGATGGTTTGAAGAAATTTTCCATCATCACTCCTGGGTTCTTATTTTGCCACCTAATTCACATAGCTCTTTGAGCAAAGAGCAGATAGACTTAAGACTTGTAGATGCTTCATTAACCTCCTTATTCAGAGGTGCTCATTTATAATCCTCCAGATAGAATCCTTCCTGTGATGTTCAGAGAAAAATTGTTAAATCAAATAACTTAATAGCCACATATATGGTCATTTTTCCTATATTTCCTTTATTATTATTAGAGTAGAATAGTGTTTTGTACATTTTAGTTCTTGATACAAAGTCACAAGGATAGAATTAGGAAGGATATGGTTGCTTGTCTTCAATGAAAAATATCATTTATATTTCCCAGTTTATATGTTATAGAACCCCTGAAATCATTAGTAGATAATATCATTATGACATCAGATATTGGATTTGGAATGTCTTGTCTGTGCATGCTTAACATTATTTTGGGACCACAATCCTATGGATATATGATCATTTGTAATTATTTACTATATTGTTGTGTTTATATAGTCATTTTGATATTTCATTCCTTCAAATAACTATACACTTTAACATTTAAAATATTCAGTTGCCTTTTATAAAACAGAAATTTTTTTAAAAGAACAGTGGAGGAAATATTATTTCATTAGTTTACTGGCATTTCCATGAAGCTCTGGATATTGCATTTTGACATGAATCTTTTTTTTTTTTTTTTTTTTTTTTTTTTTTTTTTTTTTTTGGTTTTTCGAGACAGGGTTTCTCTGTGAAGCTTTGCGCCTTTCCTGGAACTCACCTGGTAGCCCAGGCTGGCCTCGAACTCACAGAGATCCTCCAGGCTCTGCCTCCCAAGTGCTGGGATTAAAGGCGTGCGCCACCACTGCCCGGCTGACATGAATCTTTTTTATTAAAAAAAAAATTAGTCATTTTTTTATTAAAAGATTATTTTACATACCAACCACAGGTCCCCCTCTCATCCCTTCTCCTATTCCCCCTTCCTCCCCTCTCCACACACTCCCCATCCCCTCCTTCAAAAGGGTAAGTCCTCCCATGAAGGGACAGCAAACCATGGTACATTCAGTTGAGGCAAGACCAAGCCCCTCCCTACTGCATCAAGGCTGAACAAAGCATCCAAAAATAGATAATGGAATCCAGAAAGCCAGCTCATACATCAGGGATAGATCCTGATCACACTGTCAGGGGACCCTCAGACAGACCCAGATGCACAACTGTCTCCTGTACTCAGAGTCCAGTTACATGCAGGTTCCACAGCTGTCTGTCTAAAGTTTGTGAGTTCTTATGAGCATGACTCAGTTGTCTGTAGATTTCCCCATCATGATCTTGACTCCCCTTGCTCATATAATCCATCTTCTCTCTCTTTGACTGGAATCCCAGAGGTTGTCCTGGTGCTTGATTGTGGATCTCTGTATCTGCTTCCATCAGTTACTGGATGAAGGCTCTATGATGGCACTTAGGGTATTCACCAACTTGATTACAAGTGTAGGCCACCTTGGCATCCTCTCCACTATTGCTAGTAGTCTAATCTGTGGTCATTCTTGTGGATACCTAGGACTTTTCTTAGCACCCTGTTTCTCCCTTAAGCCATTATGGCTCCCTTTATCAAGATATCTCTTTCATTGCTCTCCCACTCTGTCCTTCTCCCAGCTCTACCATTCCATTCCATCACGTTCTTATCCCCATCCCCTCACCTCTATTGTTCCCCCTCACCCCCAGTTTACTTATGGAGATCTCCTCTGTTTCTACTTCCCAAGCTGATACATGAGTCCCTCTTGAGTCCTACCTGTTTCCTTAATATTCTGGAGCTGTGAGTTGTAGTCTGATTATCTTTTGCTTTACAACTACTATCCACTTATGAGTGAGTACATACCATGTTCGTCTTTCTGAGTCTAAGTTACCTCACTAAGGAAGACATTTTCTATATTTATTATGCATATTTTGATTGCATATTTTATGATGTCATTATTTTTACAGCTGAGTAATACTCCATTGCGTATATGTACCACATTTTCTTTATCCATTCTTTGGTTGCGGGGCATCTAGGTTGTTTCCAGATTCTGGATATTATGAATAACGCTGCTATAAACATAGTTGAGCGAGTGTCCTTGTAGTATGATTGAGCATCCTTTGGGTATATGCCCAAGAATGGTATCCTTGAGTCTTGAGGTAGATTGATTTTCAATTTTCTGAGACGTCGTCATACTGATTTCCAAAGTGGTTGTACAAGTTTGCACTCCAACTAACAGTGGAGAAGTGTTCTCTTTTCCCTACATCCTCTCCCACATAAGCTGTCATCAGTAATTTTGATCTTAGCCAGTGTGATAGGTGTAAATGGTATCTCAGAGTCATTTTGATTTGCATTTTCCTAATGACTAAGGATGTTAAGCAATTCTTTCAATTTAGCCATTTGTGATTCTTCTGTTGAGAATTTTCTGTAGCCCATATTTTAGTTGGCTTGTTTGATATTTTACAGTCTAGTTTATTGAGTTCTTTATATATTCTAAGGATCACCCCTCTGTCAGATGTGGGGTTGGTGAAGGTCTTTTCTCATCCTGTAGGCTGTCATTTTGTTTTATTTACCATGTCCCTTGCCTTACAGAAGCTTCTCAGTTCCAGGGGGTCCCATTCATTAATTATCGCTCTCAGTGTCTGGGTTACTGGTGTTACATTTAGGAAGTGGTCTCCTGTGCCAATGCATTCTTGAAAACTTCTTACTTTCTCTTCATTCAGGTTCAGTGTAGCTTGTATTTGAGTTCTGTGCACAGATCCTTCCATTTTCTGATGTCTTCTTCAGTTTCTTTCTTAAAGGACTTAAATTTCTCATCATACAGGTATTTCATTTGTTTGATTAGTAGCCCTAGTGTGTTTTTTATTATTTGTGACTATTGTAGAGGGTGGTATTTCTCTGACTTTGTTCTCAGTCCACTTATCATTTGTATGTATGATTGCTGATGTTTTTTTTTTTTTGAGTTAATCTTTTATCCTGCCACCATACTGAAGGTTTTTATTAGCTGTAGGAATACCCCAGTAGAATTGTTGGTGTCACTTATGTATACTACCATACCATATCAGGAAACAGTGAAAGTTTGATTTCTTCCTTTTCATTTTGTATCCCCTCGATCTCTTTTTGTTGTGTTATTGCTCTAGTTAGAACTTCAAGTACTATATTTAATAGATATGGAGAGAGTGGACAGCCTTGCCTTGTTCCTGATTTTAGTCGAATTGCTATGAGTTTCTCTCTGTTTAAGTTGATTTTGGCTCTCGGCTATAAATTGCCTTTATTATGTTTAGATATGTTCATAGTGTTTCTGATTTCTCCAAGATCTCTACCATGAAGGGGTGTTGAATTTTGTCAAAGGCTTTTTTAGCATCTGATGAGATGATTGTGTGTTTCTTTTCTTTCAGTTTGTTTATATGATAGATTATATTAACAAATTTTCTTTTCTTTTCTTTATTGAGACAGGGTTTCTCTGTGTAGTTTTGGTGCCTATCCTGGATCTCGCTCTGTAGACCAGGCTGGCCTTGAACTCACAGAGATCTGTTTAGCTCTGCCTCCTGAGTGCTGGGATTAAAGGCATGTGCTACCACCATCTGGCTCAGATTTTCTTATGTTGAACCATTCTCTGAGATGAAGCATACTTGATTATGGTGGATGATTTTTTTTAATGTGTTCTTGGATTGGATTTGCCAGTATTTTCTTGAGTATTTTTGCATCAGTGTTCATCAGGGAAATTAGTCTGTAATTCTCTTTCTTTGTTGCATCTATGTGTGGTTTGGGTATCAGTGTAACTGTAGAAATGTGCCTTCTGTTTCTATTGTGTGGAAAAATTTGAGGCATATTGGTATTAAGTATTCTATGACATTCAGATAGAATTCTGCAATGAAACCCCCTGGCCCTGTTTGTTTATTTATTTATTTATTTATTTATTTGGAGAATTTTAATGACAGCTTCTATTTCCATAAAAGTTATAGGTCTATTTAAATTGTTTATCTGATCTTGATTTAATTTGGGTATGTGATACCCCAGAAAATTGTCCATTTATATTAGATTTTCCAATTTTGTGGAGTACAGGTTTTTGAAGTATGACCTGATGATTCTCTCAATTTCCTTCTTGTCAGTTGTTATATCTCCCTTTTCACTTCTAATATGTTAACTTGGATATTCTCTCTCTGCCATTTTGTTAGTTTAGATAAGGGTTTGTCTCTCTTGTTGATTTTCTCAAAGAATCAACTCTTTGTTTCATTGATTCTTTGTTCTGTTCTCTTTGTTTCTGCCTTATTGATTTCAGCCCTCATTTGATTATTTTGTGGCACCTGCTCCTGTTCAGTGAGTTTGCTTCTTTTTGTTCTATAGCTTTCAGGTGTGCTGTTAAGTTGCTAGTGTGAGTTTTCTCCAATTTCTCTATGTAGGCATTTATAGCTATGAATTTTCCCTTTAGTACTGCTTTCATAGTGTCCTATAAGTTTGGTTATGCTGTACATTCATTTTTATTGAATTCTAAGAAGTCTTTAATTTCTTTATTTCTACCTTGAATCAGTGTTGACTCAACTGAGCAATATTCAGTTTCCATGAGTTTTGTATACTTTCTGTAATATGTGTTGTCATTGACATCAAACTTTAAGCCATAGTTGTCCAATAAAATACAGGAGGTTATTCCAATATTTTTGTGTGTATTAAAATTTGCTTTGTGACCAAGTATGTGGTCAATTTTAGAGAAGGTTCCATGGGGTGCTAAGAAGAAAGTACACTCTTTTGTGTTTGGGTGGAATATTCTGTAGATGTTGATTAAATTCATTTAAGTCATAGTGTCTGTTAGTTCCCTTATTTCTTTGTTAACTTTCTGTCTGGCAGAGATGTCCATTGGTGAGAGTGGGGTGCTAAAGTGTACCACTATTACTGTGTGGTGTTTGATGTGTGATTTAAACTTTAGTAATGCTTCTTTTGCATATATGGATGTCCTTGTACTTGGGGCATAAGTGTTCATAATTGCGACTTCATCTTGGTAGATCTTTCCTGTGATGAATATGTGATTTCCTTTTTTATTAATTTTAGTTTGAAGTCTATTCTGTTAGCTATTAGGATAACTATAGCAGCTTGCTTCATAAGTCCATTTGATGGAAGGACTTTTGCCAGCCCTTTACACTGAAGTAGTTTCTGTCATTGGAGTTGAGGTGTGTTTCCTGTGTGCAGTAGATGGATGGATCTTGTTTTCATATCCATTCTGTTAGCTTTTATCATTTTATAAGCAAATTAAGTCCATTGATATTAAGCAATTTTAATGACCAGTGATTGATATTCCCTGTTATTTTTTGGTGGTAGTATGTATGTTTCCATTCTGTGGGATTTGTTGGTGTGGGATTATCTATTGCCTGTATTTTCATGGGTATATCTAACTCCCTATGGTTGAATTTTTTCTTCTAGTGTATTCTGTAGGGCTGAATTTATGGATAGATATTGTTTAAATCTGGTTTTATAATAGAATATCTTTTTTTACTCCATCTATGGTGATTGAGAATTTTGTTGGCTATAGTAGTTTGGGCTGGCATCCATGAGCACTTAGTGTCTGCATAACATCTGTTCAGGAACTTCTTGCTTTCCAAGTGTCCATTGAGAAGACAGGTGTTATTCTGATGGGTCTGCCTGTATATGATATTTGGCCTTTTTCCTTTGCATCTCTTACATTTTTTCTTTACTCTGTATGTTTAGTAGTTTGATTATTATGTGGCAAGAGGACTCTTTTGGGGTGGCCCAGTCTATTTTGTGCTCTTTATTCACAGGCATTCCCTTCTTTAGTTGGGAAAGTTTTCTTCTATGATTTTGTTGAATATATTCTCTGTGCCTTTGAGCTGGTATTCTTATCCTTCTTCTATTCCTATTACTCTTAGGGTTGGCTTTTTCATGGTGCGCCAGATTTCCTGGATGTTTTGTGTCATGAATTTGTTGGCTTTAATGTTTTCTTTAAGCAAGGATTCTATTTCCTCTATCATATCTTCCATGCCAGAAATTCTCTCTTCCATCTCTTGCATTCTATTTGTTATGCATGTACCTGTAGTTCCTGTTCATTTACTAAGATTTTCCATTTCCACCATTCCCTCAGTTTGTGTCTTCTTTTTTACCTCTACTACAGTTTTCTACTATTTCCTTTGCCTGTTTGATTGCTTTTTCTTGGTTTTCTTTACTTTCTTTAAAAGACTTATTGATTTCTTCCCATTGTTAGTTTGTCTTTACATCAATTTCATTAAGAGAATTTTTCATTTTCTCTCTAAAAGCCTCTATCATCTTCATAAAGTCACTTTTAAGGTTGTTTTCTTCTGCTTCTTCTATGTTGGGATGTTCAGGTCTTGCTGTAGTAGAACCACTAGGTTCTGATGGTGCCATATTGTTCTTTTTGTTTTTGAATGTATTCTTGCACTGGCCTCTACCTATCTCTTTCTCCAATTGGTTCAAACTGTGTCTGTGTCTCAGGGAGCCAATCTTGGTCCATCTCTTCATCCAATTAGAGCTGGCAGAGTCTGTTTCTCAAAGAACAGCTGTGATCTGTGGGATTTTTATTTGGTGGGGACAGAGTAGGGCTTGTAGGTTACAGGGTCCAATGGGGTATGGTGGTAGTTATGCCTGCCTGCAGAAATCTTGTCTACTGGCCTGCAACTGGGGCTGCAATGGGTGTGGATATGAGGGCAGAGGTTGTGCCTCTGGGCCTAAAGTATAGAGGGTGAGGTGGTTGGCTAGGACAACAATGACTCACCTTTTGGTCTAATTAGAGCTGGAAGAGTCTGTGTCTCAGGGGGAACAGCTACATCCTTGGGGGATGGGTAGGTTTGTGGGGTGGAGTGGAGATTTTAGATGACAGGGTCTGTTGGAGGGGTGGTAGTCAGGGACTTGCTAGAGTCCTGCCTGATGGCCTTCAACTGAGCTTGCAATGGATGGGGATCACGTGAATCTTTCTTTGTATTTTCTTATATATTCAAAATTAACTGCTTGCAAAGGTTGGGTATTATTTTATAAAAATAAAAATGAATAAACTAATTTATTAATTAATATGCTACAAAAATAAAGAGATTCCATAGACTATATTATTTTCTGCCTTCCAACCAAAGTTTTGCATCTTTATATATTTCTATATTAGCTTAATGCTATCATTTATTTTGTTATGTAGCTCTCTCTTGCACTTGTTAAGAATATTGTTCTTAGGACTGTGTCTTTTCTTAGAACTGTATTTTCAATTTCTTAATAAAGGGTACAGTAATGAGTGACTGTGCTACAAACTCTTTTGGGATTACATTGTTTTGCCATTTACTGTATTTTCTCTGGGATTGATAAGCACTATTTTCATTATATTCTCCCTGTTGTGTCTAAATCTGAAACAGTACAGAGCTCTTGTGCATTACATCAGGATATACCCTGTTGCAATTTACCTTATTTGAAGATTTAATCCAACCATATGTTACAATAAAATTTTAAGTTACAATCTGAAAATGCAAGCATTAGGTATAATAGTAACAAATAATTCACTGGTAGTTTATTTTTTGGTTATGAGTTCTGGTCTTTTTGTTTAAGAAACTTAAAGAATAAATGAGTTATGGACAGGCCTTTATTGTAAGAATCTAATTTTTAACCTCATAAATGACAGGAGACTTGAATATTGTCACATAATATATAAATACATATTTGCCTTTAAAGCACTACAATCTTTTATAATTCTACCCATGAAGTAAATACACAGCAACACATTTATAAATGAATAGGTATTCCCAGAAACAATGTCTTTTATGCCTGTATGAATTAATAAAAAGGATAAATTATATAGTTTATTAATATTCCAGTCACTAATGCCAAGATAAGTTCATTCCTTTGGCTAATTATGTTTCAATTTTCAATTTAGGAAAAAGTAATGGATAATTATCTCTATACAGTTCAAATATGATAAAAAGGAATTCATTGATTGATTTGTTAATATAATTAAGTGAATTAATGATGTTGTCAATTTTACACACTAATTAACAGACCCCACCAATATCCTCCAGAGAGACAAAGTACCAAGGAAAAACTGTGCCACTCTTGTTAGTTTAGAACCTAATCTTAGAACCTAAACAATAATGCAAAAATTATGTGTTAATAGATGATACTATACTGAAATCTTCAGTTTGTTTCTCCTATAGATGTTTATACTGTATTTCCTTCTTCAGCAGGCTAACTAAATTTGTTCAACAATTAAATTTACAATCATCCAGTGCAGTGACAAATATATGCCTGGAAGACAATGACAACAGAGTGTATCTATGGTTTAACTTCCTAACTTGAACTTTCTTGAACCAGTGAACACTGACAATTAGAAGGGATTTCTGCTTTGTTCCAAATAGAAAGGTCAGTTGCTTCTCATTAAAAGCCTGAGCTGGCAATTAATATTTTTCTTTTTTCACCCATGGCTAACTTGCTTCTTTTTGACACTCCATTCTGTAATAATTCTCTTATTGAAAAATGTGGGGACTTGAACAATTGCATTGTTATAGGTGAATCCCAGACAATTTACTTACTCTGAACTGGGGTGGTAGAGTAATTACACTCCCAATTCCAACCACTATATAAATTAATTTTAATTATGACATTGTTCATTAATGCCTTAATTAATCATGATTTCTATGTTACTAGCTTTAGAGCCATGCTCTTATCACTTTAGTATTTTTCTAGTGGCACGAGCTTATATAATCTAAAATTCAACATGTTGAAACTCAAATATTAATGCTTGAAATGTTCTTGCTACAGTTCTTTATCTTCTAATAAGTCCACGTATTTTTCAGTCTTATTATACATTTTTCATTGGAACTGGGTCTTTTTAATTTTTATTTTGTATCCTACTAGAAAAATTTAAAAACTGATCACATTTATATAGAGAGAACATTTTTTATGTCAATTGCTGTGTGTTAGTTCTAAAGTATAATTAAAGATGTGGGTATAGCAGACTATTCCTGAAGTCCTAGGATAGGGAGGATGAGGCAGATGGATAGTTATTGTAAGAAGAGGTTTTTTTTTTTGTTTGTTTGTTTTTTTTTTTTTTTTACACAAACCTAAAGGCCACTAAATCACACCAGTTACCTGTGAATTGGAATCATCCCAGTCTTTCCAATAAATAATCATCATTGAGTGTCTGAAGGACTGACTTTTTCACTCTTCTTGCCTTACCTGAATTTAATTGTGTTCGGCAACAATAAAAACAGAACCAAATATCTGCTGAGCATAGCAGGATAGAATTTCGTAACAAACACAAAACTGATAAAACAAATTGACATGCCCACATCTCTCTTACAAAAACACAAACAGTATGGGTGATCAAGACAATATATCCTTTCCAACGACTAACATTCCTATAGAAAAGTTTTCTATTTGGCATTACATAATCAAATCTCAAAATACAGAATATAAAAGAACAATGATAAACTTCATCAAAGAATAGAAGGAATTCCAAGTGGACTCAAGTAAATACTGGAATGATAGTAAAGAGTACATAAATAAATCCTTAAGTTCAAGAAAGTGCAAATAGTTCTATAAAATTCCAAAGACAATATAGAATTTGAAGATTCAATTTACTGTAGGGATAGTGATAGTAAAGAAAAGTCAAGCTGAAATAGAGATTGAACTGAAAAATTCACAGATCCCATAAGCAAATTCAGGGGAAAGTTTTACAAGTAGAATGAATTATGTAGAAGAGAAATTCAGGACTTGAAAATAAAGTAGAGGAATTGAACCAGTTAATCAAAAATTTTCATAGTTTTAAAAAGCACAGAAAAGGAATATGGAAGAATGTAAAACATCATAAAACACCAAATCTGTAAATTATAGGTGTGGAAGAAAGAGAGGAATCTGAGGTAAATGGTGTAGACTATATCTTCAGCAGGACCATAAAAGAAAACTAAAGAAAGCCATACCCATACAGATGTAAGATACACAGTATAGGAGATGTAGGGAACCTTGTGCTCACAGATATGCACTAAAGAAATCAGGAATGTTGCACATATACGTAGATGAATTTCTAAAGGTCTTATTACATAAAAAATGTGTAGCCAAATATAGAGGTGAAAGCCTTAGATCAGGGAAATAGGAAAAGCCACCAGCCAACCTTACCTCAGCAACTCTGCAGCTTCCAAATGCATGACTTCCGGTCTACCCAGGCTTTATATGCCTTGCTTTTCTGCCCTCTCCTTGGCTCTCTTAGCCCATCTGCCTCACTTCCTCTTCCTACACAGCTATGTCACTTTCTGTCTGTTTGTACAGACCTCCAGCTCTCTATAATTGGTACTAGAATTAAAGGTGTGTGTCACCATGCTTGGCTCTATTGCCTAGTGGTAGCCTTGAACACACAGAGATCCTGCCTGCTAAGTGATAGGATTAAGAGGGTGTGCTACCACTGCCTGACTTCCTCTGATCTCCAGAAAAACTTCACAAATAAAATATCACTACACATATAGGATTATAGCTTCAAAGAGAGAGATGTATAGCCTGTATTCCTCCCAGAAGGATGGTAATGCAAGTAGTTAATAGCCTGGTAAACTCTATGCTGTCTATATGGTAAGCCAACACTAGCTCTCCAAGACCTTTATGTTTGTCTCAGTCAATTGATGTGCTGTCTTCTCTGCAACCCCTACCATACACTTTATCTTAATTCTGTTTCTTTTGTTAATCTATACAACCTATCTTTATCTTTCTTGTACTGGAGTTTTGATGTAATCATGATTTTAACTTTGGTGTGCACATGGGGTTGAACTAATAATCACCAGGAGACTTTTCATCCAAATTGTTCTATGCTTAAATCTGCCTGAAATAAACTACTAAAGTTTAAACCAACATGGCGCATTGAGCCATGTTGAAAATGGCTCCCTTCTTGCTTCACAGAGGTGGACACTATGCTGGCCATAGTGTTTACATAGAGTCATAAATTGGGCCTTTAACAAACAAACCAGGAAACAAACTCCCCTAAGGCATTTTATGGATCACACACTAAATATACAGGACCAAAAAAGGATATTGAAAGCTTAAAGATAAAACTGACAAGTCACATATAAAGGAAAACCTGTCAGAATAATGATTGACTTCTTAGTGAAAATTAGTTACCCAGTACCAAATTTTCAGCTCTGAAATACATACTATTACTCAGACTGAGCAGGTTATATTTAGGAATATATATGTACAGATACATATTTACTTGTAACAATGATTAATGAAAAAAGAAGTCAAGAACTAGAAAGAGATCAACAAGAGGTATATGATAGCATTTTGAGGGAGGACAGGGAATGGGAAAATTATGCAATTAAATTGTAACATCAAAATATAAAATTAATCATTTAAAAGAAAACAGTCCCAAGATAAAAAGTTATGCCAATAAGTGTGTGTATAAAAAATCAGAAATATCACAAATAAATATCTTGATGATGCAACTCTTTTTACTTTTTGAGATATGATATTATAACATTGCCTTGACTAGACTGGTACTCACTGTTTAGTCTAAGCTTTTCTCAAGCTTATGATAACATTTCTGTGTCAGGTTTATGAATGCTAGAATTATAGCATGTACCACTATGTCCCCCATAGAAAGCACACATGAATTTACAATTCCTTGATCATGATTTTTTTTACTTAGGAAGAAAAAGCTCAGTTTAATTGGAGCTGGTATACTGTATCTATTAAATCATCCCTCAGTGATTCTTTGTAGATATAGTTCATTACACATACCCTGATAAATTAAAGTCCCAGCCTACTAACAATATGTATAGTATTACAGGGTTATTTTGATTTTAGTTTATATCTATTCTTCAAGACTACTCTTTGCATATTCCAATCTTAACGTGATGGGCATGTATTAGAACCTTTTCCCCATTGGTCTCTTTTGTACATCATTTGTTTCTTTTAAATTCCAGATATCTAAAACTTATGCAAATTCTTTTTTAGCATTATTTAACTTAATTTTACTTTTTTTCCTAAACATGTTCAATAATTTAATAAGTTCCTTCAAGTGAGATTTGACTTGACATCCCTGGGTTTTCTGCCACTAAGCAGAAACTACTGTAGATAGAATCATGTAGTGTCTATTACTACATGATTCTATCTACAGTAGTTTTCATTATGGGAGGAACTAAAAAATTTCTCTGAGGAAAATTTAATTTAGTAATATCTGCTTATTTTCCTCTCGTTCACTGTTTTGTTCCAAATAATTTGACACTTCGAACTTCGTTAGGCTCAACTTGAGTATAATTTTATAGATTTCAGGGAATGCACGTGAATATTGTTTTCAAATATGGCTTCTTAAGACTTTTTTATGAGCATAACATTTTTTACAAACTACTTCATCATAGCCAGCACTACAAGTGCCTTTAAACCACGTTTGATTTTATTATTATTATTATTATTATTATTATTATTATTATTACTATTATTATTATTATTACCATTATTATTGATGATGATGCTCCTCCAGCAATAGATATAGTCATTACATTTACCTTTAAAGCATAATAAGGGACTGCTGTGGAAAAAAAGTGTAGTCACCATTTTCTGTGAAAGAACTGAGAGAAAATGCTCAAAGGTGACTAAGAAACCCTTCACTTGTATTCAACTTTCTATCCCAACAGTACTATATTGTTGTCTATGTATACTTTATAAAATAGTGCTTATAGCCCTACTTACATGGGTCATTTCACTGATAAGGAACATTAAAACTGTCCCAGTGAGAGGAGTTAGCAAGGACAAAATTTGTTAAAATTTAGCATTGCAATTGTCTTCTTGCAGCATCAATTCAGTTCCTGACAATGTCCAAAATTTTTAACATTAAAAAGTGCTCCCTGAACATATACATGCCTCTTATCTCACTTCTTATTTCCAACTTCTCCAGGTACTCTTCAGCTCATTTCTATTATAATTCTATATTCTACTTATATATTTATTCCCTTATTATTTTTAACCAAATGAGTCTAATTAATGTTGATTGTATATTCATTGGCATGGTGTAATCTACTGAGGTAAAAGGAACTTACCAGTTCTACTACATTTGTAAGGAAATTTGACTCTTTCCCCTCTAGGGCCCATGAACTTCCAATAGCTTCTCAGCTTGGGATGGGACCTCAGGAGATCTTCCACCTTCATGTTGAAAGTTTTGACTGCTTTGATCTTATTATGTCAGTCTTTTCCAGGTAATCACAGTTGCTTTGAGTTAATTTGTTTAATAGCATTATCAAGCCCAAAGACAGCATTTCACAGTATTTTTCCCCATTTTCTGGCTTTTCCATTCTTTCAACTCCCCTCCTATGTAATGTTCTATGAGCTTCAAGAGGTGTGTGTGTGTGTGTGTGTGTGTGTGTGTGTGTGTGTTTGTGTGTGTGTGTGTGTGTGTGTGTGTGTGTGTGAGAGAGAGAGAGAGAGAGAGAGAGAGAGAGAGAGAGAGAGAGAGAGAGAGAGAGAGAGATGTACCATCTATGGCTGATTATTCACAATCACTTATTTTCAGCACTTTTACAATAATGTGTCTCTGTATTAAAAACTGCCACTGTAATAAGAAACTTCTATGGCTGTCCGAGATACTGTTCAATTGCTGTGACAAGACATCATGACCAACGCAATTCATAGACAAAAGAGTTTTGGGGGTACTTGCTTACAGTTTGTGAGAGTTAGAATCTATGATCATCATGGCATGGCCCATGGCTGCAGTCAGGCAAGCATTGTGCTGACTCAATAGCTAAGAGCTTACATTGTGATCAACAAGTACAAGGTAGAGAGAGAACTTATTTGGAAAGGTACAGAAATTTGAAACCTCAAATCTCAACCCCAGTGACATATCTTTTTCCCAAAAGGCCAAACCTCCTTATTTTTACAAAACAGTTCCACAAAATGGGAAACAAATTTTCAAATATGTGAAACAATGGGGGACATTCTCATTCAAAACATTGCAGTGACCAATGCTGGCAGCCACACAACTCTATGGCTCTATCAAAATAAGAATTCTGTGGAGGAGAGATCCTGTTGTTTCCAAATTTATACTCCTAATATTCCTTTATGCCTTCTAAAATTGATCTATGATTATTTATTTGAGTATGTGTACATGAGGAAATCAAATTTAATGAAATGTTTGACAACTGCTTGTCTCCAGTTCTAAACTGGAAGCTATTACAGGAGACTCAAAATGTTATTGTTTTCCTCTTCTCAGAACAGAGTATATTTGGGTTCAAACATCAACAGAATTTTAGGGTATGTCTTCCAGAACATGAATTTATGAGGTGTTCAAATCCCTTATATATTTCCTTCAATGTTTCTGTAACATATGGTTAGAATATTTACATTCAGAAATGGGCAGAATTTGAGCACATTTTTGCATTCTGATTTGAAGGACATTACGGTATGAATGGAAAACTAAAGTCCATAGAACTGTGGGTGCATTGGAAAAACAGTGAAACTGAAAACAATAATCCATTCCTAAAGAAATAACAATATAAAATAATCAAAGAATCTCTATCCACTGAGGTGGCTGAGTATGGTGATATTTTATTTGTACTGAAATGTGATTTTATTTGTATGTTAATAAATAAAGTTGCCTGGGGGACAGAGCTAATAGTAAGCCATAGCAGAAATCTGGCAGTGGTAGCAAACACCCTTAATTCCAATCACATGGCAGGCAGATCTCTGTGTGTTCAAAGATCCCACCAGCATGGAGACACACACCTTTAATCTCAATGCCAACCATAGAAGACCTGGAGGTCTGTGTAGATGGGCAGTGACGAGGAGGTCATGTGGTTGGGTTAACAGCCATTGAGAAGGCAGAACAAAAAGTCAATAAAAAGGACAAACACACAGAAAGTAGCTCTCTTGCGGAGAGGTAGAACAGCAGCGGCAGTGAAGGGTAAGAAAGGGTTTCCTAGCTCTTAACTACTGCTCTGACCTCTTGGGCTTTTAACTCTGAATTTGGCTGTGTTTCTTATTTAATAAGATTTTTCTACAACTGAGGGAAAAGGAAATGTGCATAGTTTGATAGAATAAAGCACTCTCAAAACCATGGTAATTACCATATATGAGAATTTTATTTGTTACTGATGCTTTGTACTGATTTTGTTATGGATATACTTTTGTTCCTCTATAATAAATGCAACCAATATTTTATAGGTACAATTTATGAACATTATCTAATGAGAATTATCTATAATAGATTAAAATCAGGTAGCCTCACTGGTGATGTGAGTAGCAGTCCAGTCATCCTTGTTCCACATCTAGCATCTTCCTATGAGTGAGTACATACCATATTTGTCTTTCTGAGTCTGGGTTACCTCACTCAGGATGATTTTTTCTAGATCCATCCATTTGCCTGCAAACCTCATGATGTCATTGTTTTTCTCTGCTGAGTAGTATTTCATTGTGTATATGTGCCACAATTTATCCATTCTTCAGTTGAAGGGCATCTAGGTTGTTTCCAGGTTTTGGCTATTACAAAAAATGCTGATATGAACATAGCTGAGCAAGTGCTCTTGTGGTATGATTGAGCATTTCTTGGGTATATGCCCAGGAGTGGTATAGCTGGATCTTGGGAGAGATTGATTCCCAATTTTCTAAGAAAGCGCCATATTGATTTCCAAAGTGGTTGTACAAGCTTGCATTCCCACCAGCAGTGGAGGAGAGTTCCCCTAGTTCCACATCCTCTCCAGCATAAAGTGTCTTCAGTGTTTTTGATCTTAGCCACTCTGACAGGCGTAAGGTGGTATCTCAGAGTTGTTTTGATTTGCATTTCCCTGATGATTAGGGATGTTGAGCAATTCCTTAAATGTCTTTCAGCCATTTGGGTTTCCTCTGTTGAGAATTCGCTGTTTAGTTCTAAAGCCCATTTCTCAATTGGACTGTGGTCGTTTTGATGTCTAATTTCTTGAGTTCCTTATATATTCTGGATATCAGTCCTCTGTCACATGTGGGGTTGGTGAAGATCTTTTCCCATTCTGTAGGGTGTCGCTTTGCCTTGTTGACCGTATCCTTTGCTCTACAAAAGCTTCTCAGTTTCAAGAGGTCCCATTGATTGATTGTTTGTCTCAGTGTCTGCGCTACTGGTGTTATATTTAGGAAGTGATCTCCTATACCATTAAAATCATAGCATACAAATTTCAGAATATTAAACAAATAAATGAATATTGTCTAAGGATATTCCATCCCCTTCTAGGTAAACGTTCGTATTGTTTTTACATTTAACTGTGGTATTTTTATCTAGGCAGACATATAGCATTATGGTTATATTTCTCTTTATTTTAAATCTGGGTTAAGTATATATCTGCAGAAGCCACATTCAAAAGGGACATGATAATGTTTTTAATAGAATGGCTCCCTTAGGCTCAAATATTTAAATACTTGTCCTCCAGTTGGTAAAGATCATGAAATGTGGCTTTGTTGTAGGAAGAATATCACAGGAGCAGATGATAAAGCTTCCAAAACCTCCCTTCATTCTTGTTATACTATCTTTGCCTCATGCTTTCAAGATTTGAGCTCTCAGCTGCAGTTCCAGCTACCTGTCAACATGCCTTCACTACACCACCACAGACTCTAAACCTCTGAATATATAAGCCCAGTTAAATGTTTTCTTTTATACCTTGATCATAGTATTTTATCACATCAGTAGAAAAGTGACTACCATGTTTAATTTTATATATCACCTTGAATAACCAATATAATTCAGTTGTTCAATTAAACACTAATCCACCAGGCTAGGTTTGCTGGGAAGTAACTTACAGTCATGATTGACATGTCTAGTCAATCTATCATAATCAAAGGTTTGATAGATTTGTCCATTTAATTGGAAAAAATCTTTAAAGTAAAATGAGGCTTAATTAAGAAGAAATTACCTTTCAATGTCACTGCATCTTTTGCCTGTGTTTCTAACCTATTATCAAACAAATTTCAGACATATAGATCCCCACAGACATATAGATCCCCACAATACTTTTGTAATTTCCTGAAATATTTTCATTCATTCAACCACCTGTAAACTTACTGTCTGTTACTTTCCTATGACCATGAAGAGACACCATGGCAAAGACAACTTTTAAAAGAAAGCATTTAACTGCTTACATTCTCAAAGGGGAAGTTCATGACCATTATGGCAAGAAGCGTCACAGCAAGAAGTCCTGTCATTGGAAGAATAGCTGAGAGCTTACAACTGATCTACAAGACAAATGCAGAGAGAGAGAGGTTATGGAGAAATGAAAGAGAGAGAGAGAGAGAGAGAGAGAGAGAGAGAGAGAGAGAGAGAGAGAGAGAGAGAAATACATGCATGCACTTATCACATAGAGTTGGGGTGTAGAGCAACGTCTCTATATGTTCAGAATATACTATCACAAGGAACGTGAGAAACATTTTTCAGTACTCAGGCTCTGAAAATCTTTCTATGATGCTACCTGAGCCTTAGGAGTTTAAGATGTACTGTAGATTCCCATTTTGGACTAGATACCCCATAGTCACTTATCTATTTTAAATGGATGTAGAACTACCTATTAAAAATGATATCACATTAGTAGCATTTTAGTAGCACATTCTTCTCTGGGCTCTATGACCCCTCCAGCCATGAGGACTTGGCTAGGTTTACAGTTTTAGACATGAAGTATTTGAAATTTATTGGGCTATAAATCCAATTAGACAACAATATGTTACCCCATGATAAAAATATCACTATTGTACCTTTAGGGATATACTGTTTGTTCTGTCACTTTTCTGGTTCTCAGGATTTATAGCTGGGTAGGACTATTGATACCTTTCCTCCCTTAGCAGCTTTGCATAAAACATTCTGACATGAATCTCTAATCCCAAGGCAGGAAGAGAAACCCATTTTTCTTTTTTTTAAATTGAAAATAGATTATCTCATACAAGACATCCTAACCACAGTTTCCCCACACTCTACTTATTCCAGATCCTCCTAACATTTCCTATCTCCAGGACACTCCCCCCACCTCTATCTTCCTTCAGAATAGAGCAAGCTGCCAGGAGACAATAACCAGGCTCGATAAAACCAAATAAACTAAGACAAGGCAAAAGACCTCACAGCAGGGCCTGAAAATACAACCCAACAAGAGGTAAAGTGTTGGAAGAGCTGAAAAAAGTGTTAAAGATCCACTTGTTCCCACAATTGGAGTCCCATTAGAACACCAAAATAATAGCCATACCATATATCAGAGGAGCTGGTGCAGATCCCTGCAGGCCCTCATACTTGCTACATCATTCTAACTCCATAGGCACCCTGCTTAGCAGTTTCAATGGGGCATGTTCCCATGGTGTTCTGTACACCCTCTGACTCCTACAATATTTCCTCATCATCTTCCACAGGATTTCTGTGCTCCAAGGAGAGGGACCTGATGGACACTTCCAATTTAGACTCTCTCTCCACATAATGACTGGCTGTGGGTCTTTACATCTGTTCCCATCTGTTGCTGGAGTATGGCAGAATATCATTAGGAATCATTTCCTTGATTTTTCTTTAGACCAATCCTGTTTGGTTCTACTATGGGTCTCTTGACTATCCAGTCTCCCATTCCTGCCTATCCAACCAAGGTCAGACATAGGCTCCCTATTGTGGAGTGGGCCACAAGTTAAATCTGACATCAATTGGCCACTCCCACCACTTCTGTGTCACCTTTGCCCTAGCATATCTTGCAGGCAGGACATATTGCTGGTCATAGTTTTTGTGTCTAGGTTAGTATCCACGTTTCTTTTTCTTTTTCTTTTTTTTTAAATGTCGAATGCCGTTTATTGAAGGAGGGAGGAGGTCTTAAATACAGGCTTACAGCACAGTGGGAGAACTCCAGAAGGCAGAAGTTCACTACCGATGTTTTACAATCTTGCATCTAAGCTGTTAATGCCCATTATGCAGGACACACAGACAAGGATCTTCCCTTAATCATTCAGAAGGGTGGAACCCAGCAGTCAGCAAGCAAGGCAACAGTTACCCAAAACGGGGGGGGGGGCAGAGGGAGGGGGCAGGGCCCTACAGATCCCCCTTTTATTAAAAAATGAGCTTCTGACTTAGGTTGTGTGGGATGTCAGCAGGTCACCTTACCGGTCATGGAGCCACCTACCCAGGCCACACAGGCGCTCTGTTTCTTTTTCAATACCCTGCAGAATACCTTTCTAGGTATTTCTCAGGCATTTGAAATTCCACTACTGAGAATTCTGCTTAAATCTGTACCCCATTTTCCAATTGGATTATTTGTTGTGGTTGTTGTTTTGATATCTAGTAATTTTTAGTTCTTTACATATTTTAGATATTAATCCTCTATTAGATGAAGAGTTATTAAAATATTTTCCCATTGATTGACAGTATCTTTGCCTTGAAGAACTTTTTCAGTTTCATGAGGTTCCATTTATTAATTATGGATCTTAATGACTGCACTATTGGTAATCTGTTCAGAAAGTTGTCTCCTATGCTAAATGCATACAAGGCTATTTCCAACTTTCTCTTCTGTCAGATTCAGTGTATCTGATTTTATGTTGAGGTCTTTGATCACTTAGACTTGACACTTGTGCAGGGTCATAAATATAGTTATATTTGCAATCTTCTACATGCAGATAGCCCGTTTGACCTGCACAATTTGTTGAAGAGTCTTTTTTTCTCCAGTGTATTTTTGGATTTTTTATTTAAAAAAATCAGGTGCTCATAGGTGTGTGGATTTATGTCATAATCAACATGTTTTTTTTATGATTATGCCATGTTGTTTTTATTACTGTAGCTGTATTGTACAATTTGAAATCAGGAATGCTGATAATCCATCAATTCTTCTATTATTGAGGATTGTTTCAGCTCTTTTGAATTTTTTATTTTTCTATATGAAGGTGAAAATTGTTCTTTCAAAGCTTGTAAATATTTTTTTTTATATTTTGATGGGGACTGAATTGAATCTGTAGATTACTTTTGGTAGGCTGGCCAATTTTACTATGTTAATCCTACCAATCCATGTGTATAAGAGATCTTATAGTCTTCTGATATGTTATTTTAATTTTTTCTCAAAGATTTAAAGTTTTTATCATATATGTCTTTTTCTTTGTTTGTTAGAGTTATTCCAAAATACATTATATTAGTTGAGGCTATCTTGAATCATATTGTTTTTCTGATTTCTTTATCAGTTCCTTTGACATTTGTATATAGGAGGCTGTCTTAGGGTTTTTACTGCTGTGAAGAGACACCATGACCATGGTGACTCTTATAAAGTAAATCATTTAATGATATGGTTTACATTTTCCAAAGTGTAGTATATTATTATCATGGTGGGACATAGTGGTATGCACACAGACATGTTGTTGAAGAATGAGCTGAGAATTCTACATCTTGATCCAAAAGCAACAGAAAATGAACTGATACCCTGGACATGGCTTGACCATATGTGAGACCAAAAAGCCTGCCTCTACAGTAACACACTTTTTCCAACAAAGCTATATCTCCTAATAGTGACACTCCTTTTGAGTTTATGGGGCAATTACATTCAAACTACCACAGAGGTATACTGATTACTTTGAGTTAATCTTGTATCTAGCCACTTTGATGAAATTATTTATTAGCTGTAGGAATTTCCTAGTGGAAAATTCTGAGCCACTTATGCATATTATCATATCATCTACAAATAATGACACTTTGGCTTTCTCCTTTTCAATATGCATCCCCTTGATCTCATTTGGTTATCTTATTGCTCTAGCTAAAACTTCAACTACTATCATGAATATATAGGGAGAGGGTGAACAAGCTTGTCTTGCTCCTGATTTTAGTGGAATTGTGTTGAGTGAGAAAACTATTTTTCTTTTTTCTAATTTATTTAATTTTTTTTCATTTTACATACCAACCACAGTTCTCCCTCTCTCCACTTCTTCTGCTCCCCCCACTTCCTTCCCAGACTCTCATGTACTCCTCATAGTGAGTAAGGCTTCCCTTGGGGAGTCAACACAGGCTGGCATACCAAGTTGGGGTAGAACCAAGCACCTTGCCCATGCATCAAGGCTGAGAAAGGCATCCCACCATAGGGAATGGGCTCTAAAAGGCCTATTCATATACCCCTGATAAGTCCTGGTCAGACTGCCAGGGGCCCCACAAACAGATCAAGCCATGCAACTGTCATCCACATTTAGAGGGCCTAGTTTGGTCCCATGAATGCTCCCCAGTTGTCAATCTAGAGTTTGTGAGCTCACACTTGGCTGAGCTCTTGAAGTTCAGTTGAAGAGAGGGAGGAGGGCTTATAGGAATAAGAGAGATCAAGATCATGATGGGAAAAACCACAGAGAAACCTACTTTTCATTGAAATTGAAATGAACTTTATGATATCATGAACTGAAACAGTTGTTTGCATTTTCACATATTTAGCTTTTTGTACATACATAGACACTTTTTTATAATAATAATAATAATAATAATAATAATATACGATAGCACATACACAATATATATATATATATATATATATATATATATATATATATATATATATATATATATACATACCTAGTTCACATAAAATTACGTATCCTGAGCTATGGGCACATATGTATATGAAAATTTATAGTCAAATATAAACAAATTGACCAAAAATTACAAATAATCATAATAACTTATGAAGTTAAATATAAGATTCAATATTAATATTTTATGATAGCATCCCTACATAATCTACTAGGTTAAAGATACTGGTGATCTAGTAATGGAGGCTAGAAGCTTTGGACTTGTGGACAAAGTGAAAATTTCTATGTACTGAGATTTAAGATAGTTATTGAAATTGTTTTCCACATGCATTCATTCATATGAGACTTGGCTTTATGTTGCAAGATAATCTGTGAAATGAAAGACCAGTAAAAAAAAATATGCAGCTAATATCATGTTTAATAATGTACTTTAGATAATGTACTTTAGACAAAGAGAATTTCATAGTAAAAAGAAATGGTTATTATTAAGAGACACTTAAAGTACACATTCAATTTTATCAATGTGTACATATAACAATTTAAATATGTGGAGAAAATCACTTAAATTTTCAAATTTTGATTGCCTGAATAATATAGGACATTTTCAATCAAGAATATGTCAATATTTATGTTCACAATATATTTTGAGGAAAACTTTCTCAGGTTAAATAACAAATATACTTGAGTTCAGTGTATTATATAGAGTTTTCAAATTTTTAATGATTTTTAAATTAAAATGATATTACTCATGTTGGTTTGTACTGTCAAACTCTGCTGCAGCTTCCTCTAGAGGGTGCTATTTAGGATGTCAGATATTTTCTTCTTTGTTTCTAGAGTAATAAAGCCATATTCAGAAATCTCAAAAGGCCAAGCATTTAGAATTGTATATGTTTGTATTTCTAATAAGTTTCAAAGCTACTGTTTCTAGTTTCTTTATTGAAACTGACATTGTTAATGATTTCAAATCTCTAATTGCCAATTTTACTACTTAGACAGGAATATTTTTATGTCATAAGGGCAACTTTCTAAAATCCCATAGGAGAAATAATCCAGCTATGATGCTTCTAGAAAATGAATTATTTGGGAAAATTCTACAGAATATTTTTAAATTATTTATTTATTTTCCCCATTAAATAATTAATTAATTTTCCCCCAGCCCAATCACAGTTTCCATTCCCTCTCTCCCCACTCCTCTCTTAGTCCTCCAGCCCCAACCTTCTCTCCTCCCCAGTCCACTTCTCTTCCTTTCTCTTCACATAACAGCAGGCCTCCCATGTATATCATCCAGCCATGGCATATCAAGTTGCAGTGAGACCAGGCAATGTCTCTCCCATCCGGGATGGAGGACACAAGCCAGTAGGAGGAATGGATCCAAAAGCAGGTAACGGGTTTGGAGAAAGCCCCTTCTCTCACTGTTAAGTGTCACATAAGTAGACCAAGCTATACAACTGTAACATTTGTGTGGAAGGCTTAGGTCAGTTCCACTCAAGCTACCTGTTTGGTGGTTACATCTCTGTGACACCCTATGAGCCCAAATTGTTTGATTCTTTAGATTTTCTTGTGGTATTTTTGGTCCCTCTGGCTCTTCTAACCCTTTCTCCCCATCTTCCTCAGGATTTCCCATGCTCTGACTAATGTTTGGCTATGGGTATCTGCAGCTGTATACATCAGTTGCTGGGTGAAACCTCTTTGATGAAAATTGTGCTAGGCAACGATCTATGAATATAGCAGAATATCTTTAGGAATCATTTCATTAACTATTTTGCCAGTCATATTTGGTTCTATCCTAGGTCCCTAGGCTGTCCAGCATCTGGGTCCTGGCCTGCCAAACTGTCATGGGTTGACACCCTCTCATGATATGGGTCTCAAGCTCAACCAGTCATTGCTTATCCACTACCATAATTTCTGTGCCAACTTTATCCTAGTATATCTGTAGGCAGGGCAAATTGTAAGTCAAAGTTTATGTGGCTGGGTTGAAGTCCCAATCCCTTCACTGGATATTTTCCCTGGTTACAGGAGATGGCTGGTTCAGGATACATATCTCCAATTGCTAAGTCTCCCTCATTGATTCCTGGATGTTTCCATTGTGCTAGATTTCTAGCTCATCCCAGAGATATAGCTGATTACAGTTGCCTTTCCAAGTCCTGTCTCCCTCCAACGTTTTATCACCTAAGCCCTCCTGTTCCCATGCCCACCCCTATCCAGAACCATGTCCCTGTCTACCTGTGATGTCAATTCTATTTTCCCTTCACAGTGAGATTCATGTGCCCCTCCCTCCTTGATCCTTCTTTGTTACTTAGATCCTTTGGGACTATGGGTTGTAACATGGTTATCCTTTTCTTTACAACTAATATCCACCATAGGTGACTGCATGTCATGTTTGTCTTTCTAGGTCTGGGTTACCACGCTCAAGATGATCTTTTCTAATTTAATCTATTTGCCTGCAAATTTCATGATGTCATTGTTCTTACCACCTGAGGTATGTTCCATTGTGTAAATGTACCAAATTTTCATTATATAGTCTTTAGGTTTTTTTCCAGTTTCTGGCTATTACAAATAAAGCTCCTAAGAGTATAGTTGACCAAGTGTCCTTGTGGGATGGTAGATCATCCTTTGGGTATATGTCCACCAGTGTTATAGCTGGATCTTGAGGCAATTTTCTGATAAACTGCCATATTGATTTTCAATGTGGTTGTACAAGTTTGTGTTACCACCAGCATTTAGGGATGTTCTCCTTGCTCCACATGCTTGCCAGCATGAGCTGCTGCCAGTTGTATTTTTTATCTTAGCCATTATGACAGGCATAAGGCAAAATCAGGGTCATTTTGCTTTATATTTTCCTGATGGCTAAGGATGTTGAACATTTCTTTAAGTGCTTCATTGCCATTTGAGATTTCTCTGTTGCAATTTATCTGTTTAGAGCTGTACCCCTTTTTAAAACTGGATTATTTGGTTTGTTGATATCTAGTTTCTTCAGTTTTTTTTATATATTTTAGAAATCTGCTACCTGCCATATATGGGGACGGTGAAGATCTTTTCCAATTTTGTAGGTTTCTGTTTTAGCCTTTTGACAGTGTCCCTTGCCTTCCAGAAACTTATCAGCTTCTTGAGGCCCCATTTATGAATTGTTGACCTTTGGGCCTGCATGATTGGTGTTATATTCAAGGGGTTGTCTCTTATGACAATCTGTTCAACACTATTGCCCACTCTCTCTTCCATTAGCTTTAGTGTATCTGGTTTTAGGTTGAGGTCTTTGATCCACTTGGACTTAAGTATTATTTAGAGTAATATATTGTTATATTTGCATTCTTCTACATACAGATATCCTGTTTTACCAGCATCACCTATTTTTGTTTTGTTTTGTTTTTTTGAGACAATATTTCTCTGTGTAGCTTTGGAGACTATTCTGGAACTCACTCTGTAGCCCAGGCTGGCCTTGAACTCACAGAGATCCACCTGGCTCTGACTCCCGAGTGCTGGGATTAAAGGCATGTGCCACCACTGCCCGCATATCAGCACCATTATTTGAAGATGCTTTATGTTTTCATTGTATATTTCTGACTTCTTTATCAAAAATCTTGTGTTCATAGGTATGTGGATTTATGCATAGGTCTTCATTTCAGTTACATTGATCAACTTGTCTGTTTTTATGACAATGGCCCTGTAGTACAGCTTAAAATCTCAGAAATTGTTTTATTCTACAAAATTGTTTTCGTTAGCCTGAGGTTTTTGTTTTTCCATATGACATTGACTATTGCTCTTCCAAGGTCTATAAATAACTGTGTTGGAATATTGGTGAAAATTGAGTTTAATCTGTAGATTGCTTTTGGTAAGGTGACAATTTTTACTGTGTTATTCCTATCAATCCATGAACATGGGAGCTATTTCCACCTTCTGATATCTTCTTGAATTTCTTTCTTCAAAGACTTGAAATTCTTGTACAGAGGAATTTCACTTGTTTGGTTGGAGTTACACCAAGATATTTCTATTAATTGTTATTATTGTGAAGTGTGGTCTTTCCACCATTTCTTTTAAGCCTATTTATCATTTGTTTATAGGAGGGCTGATGATTTTTTTTAGTTTATTTTGTATCCAGCTACTTTCCTGAAAGTATTTATCAGCTGTAGGTGTTTCCTGGTAGCATTGTTGGCATTGATGATATATGCTATTATATCATCTGAAAATAGCAATATTTTGACTTCTTTCTTTCCAATTTGTATCCCCTTGTTCTCCATTCATTGTTTTATTGCTCCAGTTAGAACATAAAGTACTATATTGAATAGATATGGAGAGAGTGGAGAACCTTTTCTTATCTCTGAATTTTTGGTGGAATTACTTTAAGTTTCTCTCCATTTAATTTGATATTGGCTATCAGCTTGCTGTATGCTGCCTCTATTATGTTTAGATATGTTCCTTGTATCCCTGTTATCACCAAGACTTTTATCATGAAGAGGTGTTGGATTTTGTGAAAGGCTTTTTCAGAATCTAATAAGATGACTGTGTGGCTTTGTGCTGATATTTTCTTTGTGCTCTAACAAATAAAGCTTGCCTGGTGATCAGAAGACAAAGCCAGCCACTATATTAAACATAGAGGTCAGGCAGTGGTAGCATGAGGCCGGTAAGACCAAAAGCATTGGGACATGCCTTAAGCAAGCAAAGAACTGTGACATGGGCAGAGAGCATTCTGGCCAGAGGCAACCTGACCCATAAACTCTAAACTAGAAAAGATGATGTGCAGCCCCAGAGTCAACCAAGAAATACCACAGTAGCTAGGAGCAGAGCCCACCAAAAATCCACATATATAAACCTCAGCCCTTTGTTTAATAAATGAAATATTGCTTGCAATCTTCCTGGAGTCTGTGCCGTTGACTATGCATCTGATCACCCCCTGTCCCTGGGATCAGAGAGGGCATCATTCTGGACCCCAAGGTGGGTTGTTTTTCTTTCTTTATTGCTGGACAGCTTGCTGTTCTGATTCCACAATCAACAGGGCTTGTTAAGAAGCCCCCCTATGGCTGTTTTTCAGTGAGAAGACCCCTCTTCTCAGTTTTCTGTTTTTTGCCCCAAGTGGTGAATATTGCCCCTCCCCCTTCTCCATTCCTTTCCCCTGTCTGTTTTGTCTTTAGGGCACACACTGTTAACTACTGACCCACCCAGCTTCTGAAACTCATGACCAGGCTTTTGTTTTTCCAGAGGTTGTAAATCCCCTAACATTCCCCACCCCCAAGGGATTGGGAACATTTGCTCAGTGGATTACTGACTGTTTTAGTTTGTTTGTCCTTGATTGCTGTTTCTCTTGCTATGGGAAACTTTTCTTATGCTGCCAGAGACCTCCCAACCCAGAGCTCTTAAAGCTTTGTTTCAGACCAGGGAAATAAGAGTTAAAATTTCCCCTGTGGAAAAGTTTTGGAATGGGGCTTCTGTTATTGAACCCTGGATATCGCCTGAAAACATCTGGAATCTTTCAGTATGGCTGTGAGTCCTTTTTAACTAGGAAAACAGAAGTGCAGGAAGAGAAAATGAAGATCAAGCTGAAGGGCAGGCACACCTAAATATTCAATAAAATATCGCTATTTCCCTAGACATGCTGACCTGCAGGCGCCAGTATATTAATCCCATGACTCAAAACCAAATTTGCCTGCATGGGTATTTTCAGCAGGTCTCTGAACTTGTATTTAAAGCCTTGAAGTCCTGCACTCCTCAGGATCTGAATGCATATTTTTGTAATCTGATACAGCAGCCTAGGGAATTGTTTACTAACTTCTTAGTCCAAGTCAATGAGGCACTGGAAAAACTGGTGGATCCTCACCCAACCAGGGCTCATAAGCAATTAAGCATTAAGGAAGGGCTTAATGCCCCTACCTGCAATGCATTTGTGACAGTGCATAATGAGGACATCCATAAATGAATCATCACTACTGGCAATCTCAACCTTCATGCAGCACCCACAGCTGCACTTACAGCCTCTCTCAATACATTGTTAGCTTCCAAAGATAATGATTGTGGGCAATCCTCTCCTCACCCACCTGACAGTTCATGCTGGAGCTGTGGTCAATCAGTTCACCTTCATAGAGACTGTCCTAAAGCTAGACCAAAGACCATATGTCTCCAATGCCAAAAAAGTTTTTGTTGTGCCCAGATCGTAACCCCCAGAGAGACCACCAAGGACGAGCATACCAGAATGCAAAAGCAAGGTTTATCTGTTACTCTTTCTTGGGGAAGTTAGTTTTTATAGGCAAAACCCACAAAATTTCTTAGAGGGGAGGGGTTAGTACGGGTCCATCCTTGATTGGTCCAGTTTTTCCCGGGCCTGGACTTTATCTTATTCTAGCTTATCTGTTTGCCCTGTCAGGAGTTTTACAACTCCTCTCCGGGGTCTGGTCATGTTATCTCCTGAGAGGGGCATCTTGTGGTTAATTGGTTACCATCAGACATCCTGACTCTATTCTTTTAAGTTCCTGGGGCTGGTGCCATCATTTCTGGGGACTTGAAACTGGCCTGGGTCTATCTATATTGAGATATCTTTGTCTAAGGCCCCCTTTTTGAGACAATAGAGTGAGGTTCTTGTTGTGCCTAGATCATGTCCCCAAAGCCACCACTGGAGACTTTAGGTACAGAATGTAAAAGTAAGGTGTTTTCTAAGTTTACAAGCCTCCAGGGAGGCTCTTCCAAATCTCTCACTCACAGCAGGGAGGTAGGAAGGAGTGATCCCCTTTCTTTGTGAGGCTAGTTCTTAAAGGCACAGACCATATAATTTATTTTAACCCGCCTCCCTTTTTAGTCTTTTGGTCGAATATCCTGACTGTGTTTTCCAAAGTCCCTGTAGCAGATACAGCCACCTGGGGAAAAGGGGTCTAAGTTCTTATCTACACTTAGGAATCCTGGTTCAAACTTCTCTTTGTCTGTAGGGGATAGAGTGGGGGGGGTGTTACTGAGGTATCAGAGTTTTCATTGGGCACAAGAATATAGAAGCTTTCTCCAGGTGCCTTTAAACTTGAAAAGGGGCACCCCTTAGTCCAAGTAATAAGGGGTCCCTCCAAACCCAGACTATTCTGGACCTTTCCAATATTCCCTGATTGTCCCATGATGACCATCTACCTGAATGCCAGACCCACTAAGGTTCTGGTAGATACTAGGGCAGAAGCCACTGTAATATCTCTTAATGATGCTCAAGCCTTCCTACATTGGGAACTTAAAGATGGCCCAACCATTACCAGGGTAGGATGGGATAAGCCTTCTAAAACAACCCTTTACCCAGTTCACTAGAAGGACCTTAATGGCAATCAGGGGCAATTCCACACTATTGCAGCTAATAAACTCTATACTCTTTGGAGTTGTGATCTATTAGAGGAATTAGGGACTATGCTTACCACAGATGATAAGGCCTTTTATGAGGATATATTATCACATGATATGACAGGTCAATTTTATAGAAATTCTAGCCTTCATCCCTAATTCTACGTGTCAGGGAAAAAGAAAAAAAAAAGAATAAGAACTTGGATGGTTCTAGAATTAGTTTTCCAAACTCCCCTTGGCTAAGGACCCTTCTTTCTTCCCTCCTAGGACCTGTTTGTAGGCCTGCTCCTGGTTTTTGCCTTGGGGCACTTTCCTGGCTCACTCAGTTCATTGGAAGCCAAATAACAGACCTGCTGGCCCAGCAGATTCAGGTTCATTACCACTGCTTTGATATGCAGGACTCCGGTGTTGAAATTTCCCCTGACAAGAGATGCCCCACACAGACCCCTTCACTTGGGGGAGGCTGCACCTGTGTGTAGAAAAAAGGCTCACTCAAGGCATGATTGGAGTGCAGCTGGGACTGCACAGGCTGGGGACCATGGTACCCCAAATCCCGAGAGCCTGGATTGTATGCCCTGTTGCATAGCGGTTGTGCAGTAACAGCCTTGCACTTACCCATTTCCGCTCCCTCAAAAAACTGCATGGTCCATTGATTCCTGCACTATGGGGATGCCCATGGTGCTTGAGTCTGGAGAGACATTCCCTCTCAGACCTTTTTTCACAACCAGTAGAGGGATAGGGCCTCTGTAATCCTCCATGCAAAGCCTCTTTCAGAGCCTTCCTTTTAGACCATTCAAACCTGGTTTATGTTGGCCCTTAGATTTATTACTAAGAAGGGGGAGATGTCAGGGACAAGGACAGAATCTCTAGTTAGTGGAAAAATACAGACCCCCAATAAGACAGGGAACTAGATCAGCTTACAGTCAGGTTGCCTAGCAACAGGACATTGAGTCAGAGCCCTTGACCCTCTCACCCTGTAAACATCCCATACAAACATCCTGTTAGCTTGCCCCACCTTATGCATATGACAGCTTCTTGCTCCCAGGAACTATATAAACCTTTCTGTAAGGAAATAAAGTGGCACCTTGATCAGAATCTAGACTTGGTGTGTTTTCTTTGAATTTCCTGTCCCTACATTCCCTCCTTAGTGTGGTCAAGAACCCGTTGAAGCCCTGCAGGCAGGGCATCTAAAGGCCACTGCCCCCTCCATAGACATAAATATTCCAAGGCCCATACCATTAAATTGGACATCGCAGAAGCCTGTGTGGGAGGGCCAGTGGTCTATTATAGAACCCAAAATACCAGAGTTGAGAAAGTTAGTTGAAGAGCAATTGTCCCAGGGCCCCTTTAATTTCTCTCACCACTCTCCAGTGCTGGTCATTAGGCCTGTGTTTGGTAATTGGCTACTACATGGACACAATGCTTGCTTAGATATGAGAGCATTCCTATTTTTAAGGGGGGAGGTTATTTCAATGAATCCTTTACTGCTAATGAATTATTTGTGTCATCTATTTCTATTAAACAACAAAGGAATTTTACCTTCAAGGGCTTCCCCATCTGTGTAAAGACCCCCCCCCTTTTTTTTTGGTTTTTTGAGACAGGGTTTCTTTGTGTAGCTTTGCGCCTTTTCCTGGAACTCACTTGGTAGCCCAGGCTGACCTCGAACTCACAGAGATCTGCCTGCCTCTGCCTCCTGAGTGCTGGGATTAAAGGCGTTCACCGCCACCCCCCCCAGCTAAAGACCCCCTTTTTTATATTAACCAATCCTTCACAGCTTGAGCTGAATCGCACCAAGACAATATGTTGACTTGGTGCCATCTGGAATGAAAATGAGGCCCTCATACAGCATTCATACTTATTCCTGCTTTCATTGGGATACCACTAAATAATGTGACACACTATAATAGAGTGGAATTGATTAAGCAGACTAGAATAAAAAGAGATTATGGAATTATGGCAGCTATAACAGCCACTATTCTGCTTGCTGTGGCAGATGGGGCAGTGGCCACAGCCTCCCTGGTTCAAATGGGAGCCACTGCCTCTACACCTAATATGGCCATAGAAGAATCAGCCTGAACATTAAGCACTCAACAGCTGATTAATTCCCATTTCTAGTCAGCTATACTCAATTTATAGCAACAACTAGATTTATTGGATGAAAAAATCCAGACATTAAGATGGCTGGTAAGAGGAAACTGTGATCCCTGATTTTCCTTCTTTTGTTTAACCCTTACCTGTTCTCAAATATAACACAAGCCAGGAGTAAGTTAAGGAAAATCATATTGAGACCATGGAGCAAAGAGTTCTTAAAGTTTATGATATAACTCTCAAATGAATCTTAAGCCTGAATTCCATGTATGTGAATCCACTGGAAGTGTCTATAACATTCTTTACTCAAATTTAGGATCATGTAAAATCAATCCTTGACCCTTCAAAAATTATAGCTTTGGGAATGATAGGGAGAATGATACTCTTAGTAATTATGTTGTTTAAGTATTTCCTACATCATGTTTCCTGGTAGTGCTAAGTCAACATAACATCCTTGCAACTACTAATGGCTCTGTAACATCCTGATCATCGCCCCTCCCACAATGAAGTAATAACAGTCTCATTCACAGAAATTCGTGATGCCTCTGTCTGATACCTCTGTCTAAATCTCCTCACATCCTAGGCACTTTCCAAGGGAACCACCCTTTGAGGGCTGGTACCCAGAGACAAGTTAGAGCTATTAGTTAGGCCAAACTAAGACAGGCAAAGTCACCATATTTGGGGGCTCCTGAGGTGGGGACAACAAGATTAGAGCAAAGAACTCTAATTCACACTAGCAGTCACAAAATAAAATAAAAATGATGATAAGTGGTGGTTAAGGCCAAAAGCACTGGGCCATGCCTTAAGCAAACAAAGAGCTGTGACATGCACAGAGAGCACTCTGGCCAGCGGAAACCTTACCCAGAAACTCCAAACTAGAAAGGATGATGTGCAGCCTCTGAGCCAACCAAGAAATGCCACAGTAGCTAGGAGCAGAGCCTGCCAAAAATTCACATATATAAACCATGGTCCTTTGTTTAATAAATGAGAGATTGCTTGCAAACCTCCTAGATTCTGTACCATTAACCCTGTATCTGCTCACCCCCTGCCCCCAGAATCAGAGACAGCTGGACCCCAGCTGCAGAGCCAGCAACAGTAGCACCTGCCTTTAATCCCAGCATTTGGGAGGCAGAGATTCACCTGGATCTCTGTGAGTTCAAGGCCAAAATGGGAGAAGAGCCAGGTTAAACTCAGCACTAGTTGCCGGGCGGTGGTGGTGCACGCCTTTAATCCCAGCACTCGGGAGGCAGAGCCAGGCGAATCTCTGTAAGTTCGAGGTCAGCCTGGGCTACCAAGTGAGTTCCAGGAAAGGCACAAAGCTACACAGAGAAACCCTGTCTTGAAAAAAAAAACTCAGCACTAGTTAAATATAGAGGTCTGGAGGTCTGCACATACAGAAAGGAAGTGATAGAGCCAGGAAGAAAAAGGAAGTGATGTAGCTGGGTGGAGAGAAGAAGTAAGATGGCAGAGCATGGAAAGTTATATGTATCGATAAGCCCATGCTACCGCCACCCGTTTACCATGTCCAAGCAAGGGGCGGTGGATTGAAAAACAGAGACAAAAGACAGCAGGTCATTCACCTCAGCAGAATGCCAAATGTAGTTTACTGAAAGAGGGAGGAAACCTTAAATACAGGCTTACAGCACAATGGGAGAACCCCAGAGGGCAGAAGTTTGCTACTGATGTTTACAATCTTGCATCTAAGCTGTTAACACCCAACATGCAGGACACACAAACAAGGAACTTCCCTTAAGCATTCAGGAGGGTGGAAACCAGCAGGGAATTAGCATAGGGAGGACATCAAGGTCAAGGGCGGCAAGCAAGGCAGCAGCTACCCAAACAGGGGCCAGGGCCCTACAGTTATATAGGTGTGAGTATATAGGAAGTAGTTCACTTGGGCTGAGGATTTCCTAGTGGTAAGAACTTGTGGCTGGCTTGTTCTATTCCTCTGATCTTTCAGCTTTGACCCCAATATCTGGCTCCAAGGTTTTTATTATAAAAGCTTTTAAAATTTGTGTTACATCTGATGACCCAATGTTTCTGGCACAGACTCATGAAAAAGCCACTTGAGAGTATAATTAATGTTGATTGGATTTATATAACATCAATTATGAATATTATTTGATCATTTTTGCTTTATCATCAAAAAGTTTGGTTAATAAGAGTGCCAAGATAAAAGTTTTAGAAAAAACTTTTTTAAACAGATTATAGAGATATTGAGAACCAGACAGAAGAATTTAAAGGTAAACCTATCTCAGCATTGCATTGTACAGTTACAGAGAAACAGTCTAAGGCTTTCAAATAGCCAACCTTAATCTATCCAGTAACCTTATAAGAACTGCCAAATGTTCAAGGCTGTGTATAAGCTGATTGGATTCCTGTGCAAATGTTAGATTTGAGGAGAGTCAAGGAAGCTATAGTCTCATATGTTATGCATTCTCTGTTTATAAAGCAAATGCTAAACTTGTGGTCAACATTCAATAGAATTATCCCTCAAGACTGGGAAGATTTGATTACAGCTGTTTTAGAAGATGGAACCAAGTTACAATGGAGGACCTTTTTCCTGGTGGAAAAAGGATTCTAAGACTATAGAACAATGATGTAGGGCTAGAGTTATGGAAATTCCCAAGATCAACTTATTGGAGAAGGCAATTATTCTGACATACAAGGACAATCTTTACAATAATGATCACACCCTAACTTTATGCCAAATAACAGCCTTGAATGCTTGAGAAAGAATTGAAGAAGTAGGAAAGAAAATTGAGTCTCTTACAGAAGCTATACAGGGCCCAAAAGAAACCTTCACTGATTTCTTACAAAAGCTATCAACAGCAGTAAATAGAATGATACCAAATTCAGAAGATAGGCAAATAATAATTGAATCTCTGGCTTTTGAAAATGCTAATACATAGTAGAAAAGGGTAATTAGGCCACAAAAGGCAAGATTAACACCCTTGGAGGAATAGATCTGGGACATAATTAATACTGAATCACATGAACATGATGATGCTTGGATTGGAGAGGTGATTTCCAGAGGTTTGAAGAAAAATAGTAATGTCAGATAATTCAAAAGTGGTAAACAATGATACAAAAAAAGGATCTGTAAACAAGTCATTACTAGAAACAATGTATTTTAAGGAATAATCCCAACAGAATGCACCTCCCTTCTGGAATATGCAGAAGGTGTAGTAAAGGCAAACACTGAACAAACAAATGTAGATCTACAAGAGACAGAAAAGGTAATCTTTTGACTTTTCCATCAGAAAACTCCATGAGGGGCCTTTTGCAACCTTCAGGACAAATTCAGTTCAGTCCTTTCTTGCTATCATAGAATAAACCTCTTCTCAGAGCAATTAAATAACCAAATGCCTCAGGGTGATAGAACAGCTATAGCAGAGAGTACAAAAAAATCAGGAGAAACCATAGAGCGAATATTTTGGCAAACTTCTATAAATGAACAAGGACCAAAATTAAACATATGAATAAATGACATTCTCATTCAAGGTCTTATAGACACAGGTGTGGATGTAACAATAATTGCACCAGAATGTTGGTATCCAAATTGGACTCTTCAGGTGGCCTGTTAGGGATTGGTACATTGTCTCATGTGCAACGGAGAACAAGATGGCTTGATTGTATAGATTCAGAAGGACAGAGAGGAAAATTAAACCCATATGTGGCTAATATAGCTATGAATTTATGATGTCATGATCTATTACAACAATGGAATACCCAGATTAACATTCCTCCAACCTCAGAAAAAAATCATAAACTAACATATGTTTCTGAAAATAGAAGATATAAAGAACAGTCATCGACCACCAAGATTGTACAGGAGGAACAGGGTACAACAGCTGTTGATATTTCAAACACAGTAAGAACCCTACCTGTATGGGTTCAGCAATGACTTTTAACAACAGAGAAACTACATGCCTTAGAACAGCTGGCCTAAGAGCAGTTAAGTGCTCAGCATATTGAAAAATCAACCAGCCCTTAGAATTCTCCTGTATTTGTTATTAAAAGAAATCTGGTAAGTGCAAAAAGGTAATAGATCTAAGAGCAATTAAGAAGGTAATTCAGTCATTGGGCTCTCTACAAACTAGAATTTCTTTGCCTACTCTGTTACCTATAGGATGGCTTCATAGTTATTGTAAAAGACTGTTTCTTCTCAATTCCCATACAAGAAAAAGACAGAGGAAGTTTTGCCTTCATGGTACCTACTTATAATAATTCTCAGCCACTCATAAGATATCAATGGAAGGTTATCCCACAGGGAATGTTAAATAGTCCAACCCTGTGCCAATATTTTATATGATAGCCATTGGATGTAATCTGCAATTTTCTACATCTACAATTCATCACTACATGGATGATATTTTACTAGCAGTTTCAAATGCAAATACTTTAGAAAGAATGATTGAAGAAGTAAGGGAAAAAAATTCCTTGCTGGGGATTACAAATTGCTCCTGAAAAGATACAAAGAGGAAATTCTGTTAATTATTTAGAACATAAAATATGTCTACAAAAAATTAGACTAGAAGAGGTACAAATTAGGATAGAATGATTATGGAGTCTTAATGACTTTCAAAGATTTTTCAGAGACATTTCCTATCTATGGACCACTATTGGGGAAAAAATGATGAACTGAGTAATTTGTTCAAAACCTCAGATGTTGACAAGGACTTAAATAGTCCAAAAGAATTATCAGCTGAAGCTGAAAAAAAATTGTCTTTGGTGGAAAAGAAAATATAGGATGCACATGTGGATCATGTAGATCCAAAGCTTGATTGCATTTTGGTTAATTTAACCTCTAAGCATTCTCCAACAGGAATTTTAATGCAGAGGGAAGATAGTACATTGGAATGGATATTTCTACCAAATAAACACAGTAAAAAATTAAAAACGTATCCGGAAAAGACCTCTGAGTTGATTTTAAAAGGAAAATTGAAACTTCATCTATTAGAAGGAATAGACTAAGCAGAAATTGTAGTATATTTAACTAATGATGAAATTGACAACTTGTGGGCAGAAAGTGAACCTTTGCAAATAGCTTCCAGTTATTTTCGGGGAGAGATTAACAACAAATATCCCAAACGCAATAGAATTCAATTTACAAAGAGGGCTAACTGGATTGTGCCTCATGTTTTAAGAGAAACACCAATATCTGGAGCCTCTACATTTTATAGAGATGCAAACAAACAAGGAAATGCAGGTAACAAATTAGAAAATTTGCCTTTAATCCCAGCACTCGGGAGGCAGAGCCAGGTGGATCATTGTGAGTTTGAGGCCAGCCTGGACTACCGAGTGAGTTCCAGGAAAGGTGCAAAGCTACACAGAGAAACCCTGTCTCAAAAAAAACCAAAAAACAAAAAACAAAACAAAAAAACCAAATTAGAAAATTTAAGAAAAATGGTACACAATTCTTACAATTCAGTTCAAAAATTGGAATTATATGCTATTCTGATGGTATTAATAGATTTTTTGGAACCTCTCAACATAATTACTGACTCTCATTATTCTGAAAGAGTGGTATTGCATATTGAGAGTGCAGAATTTATCCCTGATTAGTCAGAATTAACTTCATTATATATTCAGTTGCAGGAAATAATCAGAAATAAGGATCATCCCTTATATATAACTCACACCTGATCCTATATGGGTCTGCCAGGACCTGAAGCACAAGGTAATGACAAGATTGATAAACTGTTGATAGGAAATGTGCTTGAGGACTCAGAATTTCATTTAAAAAATCAGGTCAATTATGTTTAAAAAAGGATTTTTCCATAATCTGGCAACAAGCCAAGAAAATTATAAGAAAATGTCCTACTTGTCCTTTTTGCAATCAAACTCCATTACCTGCAGGATGTAAACCAAAGGGTAATCAGAAGAATGAAGTCTGGCAGATGGATGTGTTTCATTTTGTATAATTTGGAAAATTGAAATATGTACACCACACTATTGATACCTATTCAGGATTTCAATGAGAAACTGTTCTGAGTTCCCAAAAGGCCGATTCTATAATCACAAATTTGCTAGAAATTATGACCATCATGGGTATATCTGGACAAATGAAAACTGACAATGTTCCAGCATATGTTTCTGGTAAAATGAAACAGTTTTTTTTTGCTTATTACAATATAAAGCCTGTTACAGGTATACCACATAATCCTACAGGCCAAGCAGTTATAGAAAGATCAAACAGAACTGGAAAGGATATGATAAAGAAACAGAAAGAGGTAACAAAAATACCCCAAAATAGACTGCATAATGCTCAAATAACTGAATTTTCTCAAAGCTAATGAGAAAGGATCAATAGCTGTAGAAAGACATTGGATAATAGAAAAATCTACAGAATTAAATCAGCATCTATACTTTAAAGATGTGCTGACCTCAGAATGGAAACCAGGATATGTGTTATGTTGGGAATGAGGTTTTGATTGTGTTTCTACAGGAGAAGATAATCTGTGGATATCATCAAAATTGATACACATTCCATTTGAACAAGAGAGACCTCTTAATTAGAAGAGGTGATAGTTCATTAACCAGAATGACCAGTCAATTTAAATTAACTAATATCACTAACAAATGCTTTTCATTTAATCAGATATAACTTGCCAAAAGGGGACCTACCCAAAGTTAGGCTTGGGGAAGTATTTTTGTTTTTGTCTTTCAGGAGAATGAAGGCTAAGGTATCTGAAGAGCACTGGACAAATGAGACATCTGAAGAAAAAAGACAAATCATTCAGAAAAAAATGTCCCAAGAAAAAGAGTAAATTTGCATATTAATATACCACATATAAATTTTCATAAGTCTTCCTAAATATTTGTTTCTGGTCTTCTCTATAAACACAACACAAATGTAGTTCCAGTTCAATTAAAAATTAAAGCTGGCTTTGGAGTTGGAAAAAGACTCCTTCCTTCTCTAAACCCAAGGATGTTAGTTAAAAGGAAAATGCAAAATCTCTGTATCATGTCAGAAGAGCCATCTGATATGGGACAGAAGAAAACCTAAATTAAGGGACTATTTTACTGCCATTAATCTCAATTCTTTGGTTCTATTTTGATACTTTAAACTTTTCTTAAGGTATAAATTTTGTATCAAAATTTATAATATATATATATATTAACCTTTTGTTATGATATAAATGGTCATATAGAGTACTAACTAATTCTAGAAAAAAGGCTTCATTTAGCTGCCTGTACATGTTTTTTGTGTTGGAGTCTCTATCAGTATTTTGCAGGGAATCATGACCAGGCCCAACAGCAAATTTGAAGTCTCCAGAAAGATGATGGTGCCCCACAATGATGATTCCACATGGACAATAATAATACCACTAAGCTGGCAAACATCACCCAAAGATCAGCTTTTGACTACAAACTTCTCAGGACAATTTTGGCATGGCTAGCTGAGATGATCCTGCCTTACCGACTACTCCAACAAGGACTTAAGATAAGCCCTGTACTTTTGCATTATGCAGAAGCTTGATAAAAAATGATACAGCTACCTCTCTGAGGACTTGACAATTAACAATTTTTTTTCAGGATCCCCTAAGGATGTCTTCACCCAAAAACAGAAGGAATCAATTTTAAGAACATGATGCCCACCTTCCCAAGAGGTGGGGTGGGTGGTTTTTGGTCTTTCTATTGGTTTTGGTAATTGTTATTGTTTAGGAGAGTTGGTTACAAGTTGTTATTCTTAATGGTCAGAAAAAAGGCTAAAGAATGGAGATTAGACTTAACGTTCTTGTTTGAAATAAAAGAAAATAGAGAATATAGATAAGAGGTAGATTATTGAATCTACTCTGAAAAAAAGATAGAGGAATCATAGAATAAAGGGCAAATTAATGAATCTATCTGAAAACAAAAATGGAGGATATAGATAAGCTATAGATAAAAGGTAAGTTATTGAATCTACTTTGAAAAGGCAACTACTAGTTTTAAATATTTTATATTGGATTGGATTTTTGTATATTGTATACATATTATGTATATAGATACAAATTTGAGATTGATTTTGTTAGAAAATACATCTTCAAATCTTTCAGAGATCTACAGAATATGTCATTTAAGATGTTTTAAAAGCATAGATTTTTTTTATGACTTTTAGACATGTTTGCTCCTAGCAGCACCAATCTACTTCAGAGAAGATATGGGAATTGAAGAACCTCCACATGGAAATTACTTTCATTGTGGCAAAAGTTAACCACTGGCCAAGAAACTGCCTTTGCATCGACTGCTGACAGTATGCTGTCCAAAATGGACAAGTAGGACATAAAACAAAGGACTGCCAATTTTTGCCAACACAAGTGTGGTTCTAGCTTTGGCAACAGGCATCCTCTGAGGCCAGGGCAATAATTGCTGAAGTGGCTTTACAATCCAGAAAAGGTACAGTGGTCCTTACTTCAAAGGCAGCTGAATAGGCAGTGGGCTGATGGCTCCTGATGTGCAGTGAACCATAGCTAAAGCAGTTAGTTATTTGTAGATCAGTAAAAAATCTGATAAAATCTGGCCTCTCCATGGTAGACTGACATTTTATAAAGCAGATGAAGCCATCGACAAGCCAAGAAGAATGGGAAGCCAAATCCCCAAAACGCCAGCAATTTCCAGAATTTAAAATCCTGAATCATAACATGACACTTGCGCAATTCAAGCTTATCTGGTACATGATATTCTCACACTGAATGTTGGGTTGAGCTATAGGCCTTGCATACACCCTACTTCCCAAATGAGTCAGTCACATATGCTAAGTCTGTAGGCTGAAGATGCTGTCCCAATGTTGCAGAGAATCCTTGGGTGACTGTCCAGGAAGCTGGCTGTTTCTGTCATAACTCACAATTTTTGGAAGTCACTTGTTTGCACTTCTGTTTTACTAGGTAATATTATTTCCTTCTTGGGTTGCTGAGGGAGTTGAAGATTACATAGTTGTAGTTAATTTTCCTTGTTAAGAAATTCGGAAAAGAAACTCACTAAGAAGTGTAATTAATGTCTTTAACTCACTAAGTGTGTCTTAATATTTATTTGTGCTTTAATAAAGCTTGTTTGGAGATCAGGGGGAAAGGCCAGCCATTTTAAGTAAACATAGAAATCAGGCAGTGGTAGCACACAGCCTTAATCCAATCACTTATCAGGCAGGGTCTCTTTTTTTGTGATATATATTTTTTATTTTACAATACCATTCAGTTCTACATATCAGCCATGGCTTCCCCTATTCTCCCCCCTCCCATGCCCTCCCCTTACCCCCAGCCCACCCTCCATTCCCACCTCCTCCAGGACAAGTCCTCCCCCGAGGACTGTGATCAACTTGGTAGACTCAGTCCAGGGAGGTCCAGTCCCTTCCTCTCAGACTAAGCCAAGTGTCCCTGCATAAGTTCCAGGTTTCAAACAGCCAACTCATGCAATGAGCACAGGACTTGGTCCCACTGCCTAGTTGCCTCCGAAACTGATCAAGCCAATCAACTGTCTCACCTATTCAGAGGGCCTGATCCAGCTGGGAGCCCCTCAGCCTTTGGTTCGTAGTTCATGTGTTTCCATTCATTTGGCTATTTTTTTTAATAATTGAGTAAAACTGAAATTTATTATATGCCACAGTCGTCCTAGGGACCTCCATGCTATATATATAGCCTCTATGGTTCTATGGGTTGTGGTCTGATTGTTCTTTATTTTATATCTAGAATCCACCAATGAGTGAGTACATACCATAACTGTCTTTCTGGGTTTGGGTTACCTCACTCAGGATGATTTTTTCTAGTTCCATCCATTTGCCTGCAAATTTCATGCTTTCATTGTTTTTCTCTGCTGAGTAGTACTCCATTGTGTATATGTACCACATTTTTTCCATCCATTCTTCCGTTGATGGGCATCTAGGTTGTTTCCAGGTTCTGGCTATTACAAATAGTGCTGCTATGAACATAGATGAGCATGTATCTTTATGGTATGAATCAGCATTCCTTGGGTATATGCCCAAGAGTGGGATGGCTGGGTCTTGAGGTAGTTCGATTCCTAATTTTCTGAGAAAACGCCATACTGATTTCCACAGTGGCTGTACAAGTTTACATTCCCACCAACAGTGGAGGAGTGTTCCCTTTGCTCCACATCCTCTCCAACATTGGTTGTCATTGGTGTTTTTGATCGTAGCCATTCTAACAGGTGTAAGGTGGTATCTCAGAGTCGTTTTGATTTGCATTTCTCTGATGATTAAGGATGTTGAGCATTTCTTTAAATGTCTTTCAGTCATTTGTAGTTCTTGTTTTATGAATTCTCTGTTTAGCTCTTTAGCCCATTTTTTAATTGGACTGTTCAGTGCTTTGATGTCTAGTTTCTTGAGTTCTTTATATATTGTGGAGATCAATCCTCTGTCAGATGTGGGGTTGGTGAAGATCTTTTCCCAATCTGTTGGCTGTCTTTTTGTCTTATTGACTGTGTCTTTTGCCCTGCAAAAGCTTCTCAGTTTCGAGAGGTCCCATTTATTAATGGTTGTGCTCAGGGTCTGTGTTGCCGGTGTTTTATTTAGGAAATGGTCTCCGGTGCCAATGCATTCAAGAGTGCTTCCTATTTTCTTTTCTATTAAGTTTAGTGTAACTGGATTTATGTTTAGGTCTTTGATCCACTTGGACTTGAGTTTTGTGCATGGTGACAGATATGGATCTATTTGTAATCTTTTACATATTGACATCCAGTTATGCCAGCACCATTTGTTGAAGATACTTTCTTTGTTCCATTGTATAGTTTTGGCTCCTTTGTCAAAAACCAGGTGTTCATATGTGCATGGATTAATGTCAGGGTCTTCAATTCGATTCCATTGGTCCGTATGTCTGTTTTTATACCAGTACCAAGCTGTTTTTATTACTATAGCTCTATAGTAGAGTTTGAGGTCCGGGATGGTGATGCCTCCAAGGGTTGCTTTATCGTATAGGATTCTTTTAGCTATCCTGGGTCTTTTGTTTTTCCATATAAAGTTGAGTATTTTTCTCTCCAAGTCTGTGAAGAATTGTGTTGGGATTTTTATGGGGATTGCATTGAATCTGTAGATTGCTTTTGGTAAGATTGTCAGGCAGGGTCTTTGTGTTCAAGGTCATACTAGGAAATAGAGCCAAGCATGGTGACACAGCCTTTAATCCCAGTACTAACCATAGAGACCTGGATGTCTGAACAGACAGGCAGTGACAAGGAAGTAACATAGCTCACCTAAGAGCCAATGAGAGGACAGAAAAGCAAGGCATATAAAGGAGTGGGTAGACAGGAAATAGCTCACGTTTGGAAGCTGCAGAGTTGGTAAGGTACGGTTGGCTGATGGCTTTCCCTATTTCCCTGATCTCTCTAAGGCTTTCCCCCTATATTTGGCTCCATTTTTTAATTTAATAAGACTATTTAGAAATTTGTCTACAGTGCTCTGAAATGGTACAGGAGGTTGTGGTGGTAATCTAATTGTATTGAAATATTATTTTGATTTGTACTGAAATATTAATTTGATTGTATGTTAATAAATAAAGTTGTCTGGGGGTCAGAGCTATTAGAGCCATAGCAAGAGTGTGGCGGTGGTGGCACACGCCTTTAATCCCATAGATATCTGTGTGTTCAGGGTCAGAGCTATTAGAGCCATAACAAGAGTGTGGCGGTGGTGGCACACGCCTTTAATCCCATAAGATCTCTGTGTGTTCAGGGATACAGCCAGCATTGGAGACATATGCCTTTAAGACCTAGGGGGCTGTACATTCAGACAGTGATGAGGCAGTCATGTGTTTGGGTTTACAACCAATGAGAAGGCAGAACAACATACTTTAAAAATACGAACCGACAGGAAGTAGGTCTCTTTTCGCGAAGCTGGGACAGCAGGAGGAAGGGTGAGATTTTAGCTCTGAGCTCTGACTTCTCGGCTCTTTCTTTTACATTGTTTCTGTGTTTCTTATTTAATAAGACGGTTGGTTACATCTACAGGAGGTTATTTCAGTTTTCTTGTATCTGTTGAGAATTGTTTTGTTAAAACTGTAGGGTCTATTTTGGAGAAAATTCTGTGAAGTACTAAGAAGATATATTCTATTTTGTTTGGGTGAAATGTTCTATAGATATCTGTTAGCTCTATTATTTCTCATCTGGATAGCCTGTCTATTGTTGAGAGTCTTCCACATTTAATGTGAATCATTTGATGTGTGATTTAAGATTCTGTAATGTTTCCTTTACTAATTTGTGTTTCCTTGTGTTTGAGAAATAGATGTTAAGATTTGTGATGTCTTCTTGGTGAATTTTTCCTTTGATGAGTATGAAATGCCCTCCATCTCTTTCAATTAATTTTGGTTGGATCTATTTTGTTAGATGTTAGAATAGGTGCCTCAGCTTGGTTCTTTGGTCTATTTGCTTGAACAATCATTATCCAACCTTTTACTCTGAGGCAATGTCTTTCTTTGATGTTTTGGTCTGTTTCATCTATGCAACAGAAGGATGGATCCTGTTCTCATATCCATTTTGTAAGTCTGTGTTTGTTTATTGGGGAAATGACTCCACTGATATTGAAAGATTTTAATGACCAATTGTTTTTTATTATACTTATTTTCTTTTTATGGTGGTGGTGGTGATAGCAATAGTAGCAGCAGCAGGAGTAGTAGTAGTAGTAGTAGTAGTAGTAGTAGTAGTAGTAGTAGTTTTGTTTGTGTTTTCTTTCTTTGGGTTTTGCTGGTATGAGATTATTTATTGCCTGTGTTTCTATGGGTATAGCTAACTGCCTTCGGTTGTTGTTTTCCTTTTAGTATTTTCTGTAGGGTTGGATTTGTGGATTGATACTGTTTAAATTTGACTTTTTCATGAAATATCTAGTTTTCTTTATCTATGGTGATTGAAATTTTGCTGAGTATAGTAGACAGGGCTGGTTTCTCTGTGGCTTAGAGTCTGCAAGACATCTGTTCATGCTCTTTGGGTTTTTAGAGTTTTCACTAAGAAATCAGGTATATTTCTAATATGTCTACCTTTTTATGTTACTTGGCCTTTTTCTCTAGCTAGTTTTAATGTTATTTTTTTCTGTATGTTGATTTTTTATTATTATGTGATGTGGGGACTTTCTTTTCTTGTCAAATCGATTTGGTGTTCTGTAAGCTTGTTGTACCTCTATAGGCATGCCCTTTTTTAAGCTAGGAAATTTTTCCTCTATGATTTTATTAAAAATACTTTCTGGTCCTTTGAGCTAGAATTCTTATATTCCTATTATTCTTAGATTTGTTTTTTTCCAGAGTGACCCAGATTTCCTGGAAGTTTTTTTAAATTTTTTTAACATCAATAATTTCTTTGACTGATTAATCTCTTTCTTCTGTAGTATTGTCAATGCCTTAGATTCTCTCTTCCATCTCTTGTATCTGTAGTTCTTGTTCTTTTACCCAGATTTTTCACTTTCCAATATTTCCTCCATTTGTGTTTTCTTTTTTGCTTCAATTTTTACTTTTAGGCCTTAACAGTTTTTTTTTTACCTCCTTGTTTGTTTTTTTTCTTGGCTTTCTTCCTATTCTTTAAAGAATTTATTGATTCCTTCCAATTTTGTTTTTCTTTTCCTCTAAGGTTTTTAAAATTTTTCCTCTTTAAGAACCACTATCATCTTCATAATGCTGGGTTGAAATGTTGAGGTTTTGCTATTACAGGATAGCTGTGTTCTGGGCCATATTGCCCTTTCTGTTGTTGATTGTGTTCATTGACATCCACACATCTGAGTGTGAGATGATTATAGGTTGATTGCCGAGTTTGTCTTTGTTGGATGGATGTTTTGTTCCTTAGTTTCTGTTTCTTCTCTGGTCTTCTTGCCCAATTCTGTTGGGGTTTTTGTAACTAGTGAATCTTCAGGTCCGGTAGGGCATCTCCACTGGGAATATTACAGCCTGCAAGGCCTCTGGGGTTTTGGTTACCAATGTTGTCTCTGTCGTTTCATGTACCTGTGTGATCTCTGAGTTTATTGGTACCAGTTTGGTATCTGAGATTCCTAGTATGGTGTTTCCAGCACAGCAGAAGTTTTCTGCCAAGATTGTGGGCTGATTGTATAAGCCAAAATTGTATATGGAACTCATGGGAGAGGACACAGTCTCCAGAATAAATTTTAAAACTAATAATGTGAAAATGTCTCAACATATAGACCATCACACATTTTTAAATGATACTGGATACTGGAATATCAGGAAATAAATGCTTTATTTCTCTTCTAGTTTGTTAATATAAATAAGTTCTGGATAGAAAATGTTTCCTAAATTTTATAAAAACCACATGCAGTCAAAGTCTAACATTTAAAACCAATTTTAGAACTTGTGAATCAGTTCAGGTGACAGAGATATTTTCCATGCAAGCCTAGCAATCTGAGTTCAAGACATAGAACCCATGTATAAGTGGAAAGACAGAATTACATCTCCCAAATCAGCCTATCATCTCCATTTGTATCCATTTATATGCTGTGAAGGCATGCCATTACATATACAACATGCAATTACAAACATAATAATAATATGTAGACAACAATCAATTTTGATACTTTTAAAACTGTGTTTGTCTTTCTTGAGTTTCAGTTCATATAGGGACATAGCACCCAGGTAGGCAGTGCTCTTAAACAGATACAAACTTATGCTAGGCATACCATCAATCATAATAAAAATGAAAATCAAAACCACAATAGGAAAAAATGTCATAACTATCAGGATAACTAAATGATTTCTTAGTTTATTAGTTTTGTTTTACTATAACAAAATATCTGAATTCATGAAATTTACATAGATGAGTAATGTATTGTGGCTTATAATTTACAAGGCTGACATTCTAGGTTATCTAAGAAATAAATTTATCTATTTAATTGATATTTCCAAGGTTTCATGTTTTGAGTTCTTTGACATTATTTACTGAATTTTTAGTGATTTATATGGTTTTCTATCATTTGCTTTCTCTTTTAATTATATTGGCTTCTTGTATCTATTTCCATTAGTTCTCTAGTTTCTAAAGTAAGAGTATAGATTATTAGATTCAGATATGTTCTTTTCTAATATATACATTCAATATTACAAATTTTTTGACTACATATGTTCACTATTATAATCAAAGTTTGAAAACTGATGTTTCCATTTTCATTCAAAACTTTTAAAAATATATTCTTGGGAATTGCTATACTCAAAGACAAATTATAACTGTATTGTCTAAATTGTTTTTTATGTGGGGGGGTTCTAGATATCACTGGATCAACTTACATTTTAATAACATGGTGATCTGTGGCCATTTTGATGTTAAACATTCCACAAACATTCTTGTGATAGAGACCTATAGATGAATTTCTAAATGGTCTTATTAAAAGAAAACATGGAGCCATATATAGGGTTGAAAACCTGAAAGAGATCAGAGCAATAGGAATAGGCACATGCTAACCTTACCTTACCAACTCCACAGCTTCCAAAAAGTGAGCTACTTCCTGTCTATCCACACCTATATGCCTTGCTGTTCTGTCAACTGATTTGATCTCTCTATCCAGCTACATCACTTCCTCCTCCTGCTCAGCTCTATCACTTCCTGTCTGTCTGTAAAGACCTCCAGACCTCAATAGTTAACTAGTGTTGGAATTTCAGGAGTATGCCACCATGCCTGGCTCCATTCCTAGTGTGGCCTTGATCTCACAGTTCCAGACAGATCCCTGTCTGCCAAGTGTTAGGATTAAAGGCGTGTGCTACCATTGCTTGACTTCTGTATAGTGGCTGGCTTTTTCCTTTGGTCATCAGGCAAATTTTATTGGGAGACACATTATATTGGGGGACATAATACATCACCACATTTCACATTTTTGTCTAATAAAAGGTAAAAAAATTAATTAATATAAGAAAAAACTATATAAAATAAGTATAATAACTATATACAATATATATAAGCAATAAACACATCAACAATGCCTAGTCCATTTGCATTTGACAAATTCAATGAAAATATTCCATTATCTATCCTATTTTGGTGAGTCCAAAATGTCCCTAATTCACTTTCTATCCTATCTTGTATTACCAATAGAAAACTATTTTATGATGTCTTTCAAACATATACACTTAACAATTCTTAATGAGTTTCTTTTTTGAATTTTTTAAAAATAAAAACTATAACTATAACTAATCTTCAACTCCCTCAGAGACCAAAAAGGAAATAATATTGCCTAGTAAATTAGAAAGTACAAACAAGAGACTTCCAAAAAAATATGAGTTATGATGGAAATAGCCAGCTTCCTGGACAGTCACCTGAGGTTTCTATGCAACAACATGCAATAGGGGCCTCTTCTTCAGTCTAAAGGCTTAGCATATCTGACAGACTTGTTTGTGAAGTAGGATGTACACAAGGCCTACAACTCAACCCCACATTTGGTGCAAGTATTCCATATACCAGATAAACTTGAATTCCACTAGTGTCATGTCATGATTCAGGATTTTAAATTCTGGAAATTGCTATTGGTTTTGGAATTCAGCTTCTCATTCTTCTTGGCTTGTGGGTGGCTTCATCCCCTTTATTAAATGTCAGTCTACCACTGAAAAACAAGATTTCATCAGACTAGTTATTCCTCCAAAAATAACTGTTCTAGCTACTGTTCCACTGCAAACTAGGAGCCATCAGTCTACTGTCTGCTTAGCTGGCTTTAAAGGAAGGGTCACTGTACCTTTTCTGGATTACAAAACCACTTCAATAATGGTGCTATATAGTCCTGTTCTCAGAGAATGCCTGTTGCCAAAGCTGCAACCACACTTGTCTTGGCAAGGAACAGTAGTCCTTTTTTATGCATGTGTGTGTTCTGCTTCTTCATTTTAAGTAGCATACTGTCAGCAGTCGATTTGAGGGCACTTTCTTGCTCAGTGGCTAACTTTTGCCACAATGAAAGTTGCTTCCATATGCAATTTCTTCAATGCACATATCTTTTCTGAATTAGATTGGTGCTGCCAGGAGCAGACATGTCTCATAGTCATAAAAAATGAGCAGACAAGCTTGTACAACCACTTTGGAAATCAATATGGCGGTTTCTTAGAAAATTGGGAATCAATCTCCCCCAAGATCCAGCTATACCACTCCTGGGCATATACCCAAGAAATGCTCAATCATACCACAAGAGCACTTGCTCAGCTATGTTCATATCAGCATTGTTTGTAATAGCCAAAACCTGGAAACAACCTAGATGCCCTTCAACTGAAGAATGGATAAATAAATTGTGGCACATATACACAATGGAATACTACTCAGCAGAGAAAAACAATGACATCATGAGGTTTGCAGGCAAATGGATGGATCTAGAAAAAATCATCCTGAGTGAGGTAACCCAGACTCAGAAAGACAAATATGGTATGTACTCACTCATAGGAAGATGCTAGATGTGGAACAAGGATGACTGGACTGCTACTCACATCACCAGTGAGGCTACCTGAAAAACGGAACCCCAAAAAGACACGGAGAAATGGATGAGATCTACATGAACAGCCTGGTCATGAGTGGGAACAATGAAGAGCAACAGTCGAGGGAAAGAGAGTGGGAGATCCTAGCTGGATCAAGGAAAGAGAGGGAGAACAAGGAATAGGAGACCATGGTAAATGAAGACCACATGAGAAGGGGAGGAAGCAGAGAGCTAGGGAGGCCCACGGAGATCCACAAAGATACCCCCGCAAAAGACTGCTGGCAATGGTCGAGAGACGGCAGGAACTGACCTACTCTGGTGATGGGATGGCCAGACACCCTGATAGTTGTGCCATAAACCCCATCCAAGGACTGAGGAATCTGGATGCAGACATCCACGGCTGGGCCCCTGGTGGAGCACTGGGAGTCTAATTAGTGAGAAAGAAGAGGGTTTATATGAGTGAGAATTGCTGAAGCCAAGGTTGGATAAAGCACAGGGACAAATAACCAAATGAATGGAAGCACAGGATCTATGAACCAAAGGCCCCCAACTGGATCAGGCCCCCTGAATGGGTGAGACAATCTTTTGGCTTGATCTGTTTGGGAGGCAGCTGTGCGTTGGTGCCGGGTCCTGAGCTCGTTGCATGAGTTGGCTGTTTGAATCCTGGGACTTATGCAGGGACGCTTGGCTTGGTCTGGGAGGGGAGGACTGTACCTGCCTGGACTGAGTCTACCAGGTCGACCCCGGTCCTTGGGGGAGACCTTGATCTGGAGGAGGTGGGAATGGGGGGTGGGCTGGGGGGAGGTGGAGGGGGGCGAGAGGGGAAGAACAGGGGAATCTGTGGCTATTATGTTGAACTGAATGGTGTTGTAAAATAAATTTTAAAAAATGAGCAGACATTTCTTATAGTCATAAAGAAAAAAATCTATGTTATTAAAACATCTTAAATGCCATATTCTGTAGATCTCTGAAAAATTTGAATATGACCTGTTTATCTAAAATATATCTCTGCTTGACTTTGAAAACATACCTAATATGAGTACAAGTTCAATTGCAATGTCTAACTCACTTTCATTTCTTTATATCCTAATAGTTGGTAGTAATAATATTCAAGTGTCACAGCCATGTCTGAATGGAATGGCAGAAGTCATAAAGCCATCATAGCTGCTTGACAAAGAGCTAGCAAAGCTGAGACACATGATGGCTGCCATGCCACCTTTGGTTTTCATCTCTACCTGTTACATACTTGGGGTAGTTTTATATTTGTACAATTTGGGGATGTTGAGTTGATGGAAAATTCCTTATGAGTCATTCATGCCTTCTCCCAGGAATGCTGCTTCTAAGCTTATCCAGGAAAGTCCTGAACATACTATCACCCCTACACTTTGAGGGAGATATCATTGTCTACTTGAAGGTCTTCCTTGTGCCTTGGAGGTTGTGACACATAAAGAAGAAGCCAGAGGTCTCTTTATGATGCTATGAGACATTCTTGAAACATTTGTCCCTCTACTTACACAGGAATAAGATATTCAAAACAAAGTGAAATTAAAAATATCAACAAGATTCAGTGGGCTAGAGGAGTTGTCCACAGTTCACATTACAAGCCTCTTCCCACTGTACACTCAGACAATTATGTGGCATACAACTCTGCCCTACATAGAGACATGTTAATAAGTAAATCATGGAGTGGAAAGACAATAAAAGTACAAGATGTTAGGACCTCCCTCTCTTAGAAGTTAGTTCATGTAGAACCATTATAATGTCATATGACCAAAGAACAACAGAATGCCAGGATTAGACATATAGACAAATTCTATAAGGATATAAATGTGAGCATTGATTGTATTATGCCAGAATTTAAATAATAATTGCAGCAGTTTTAGCCTGAGGATTTTTCCTGGGCACTCTGACCACTAAGAATTAATAATACATTGCTTGAGACATGGCAAAATGCCCAGGGTGGTTGAAGACTTTGTGTTGGTCTAGTGTCCTTGAAGCAACCAAAGCAACCAGCCTGAGCACCGGCTGTCATATGCCTCTAGATTCTTAAAAATTGGGTGATGAGGTTTATGAGTAAGAATGATAACTCTGTTTATTAATGATGTCAAAACTTGAGGGAAAATGATTGGAAATGATAACTCTGTCATAGTTTATTAATGATGACTAAAAGATGAACAAAAGGAAGTGAAACACATGTCCAAAAACAAAAATGATATGATCTATGTTTTGGAACACCATGGATGTATCCCTGCTAAATAAATTCTGCATAAATAATGAAACTCTGTCTGCTAGTCAGTCAGGCTGCAAGATTCTCCTGACTACCATGGCCTGGCTCACTTCTTTCCATGCCGACTCCTTATACCCTCTGTAGGACCCATCTACCACTAGGGATGGCTTCCAGCATTCAAGGATTAGAAAATTGCATTACATTGTTAAATGCACTGAATAGATAAGATACTTTGAACAAGATTAGAAATATACGTACAGTATTTTCTTTTTTTTTTTTCCTCTTATAAGAGTTTATTAGAAAATGCAGGGATAGAGAGTGTACAGGCCTGTGGGAGAGACACGTGCGTGAAGAAGAGGGGTGGGAAACATGGCGCTCGACTTTTAAAACCGGCTGGGGGCGTGGCCAGGTCACGTCACTACTCTACGCGTGTGCGTAGATCACATGGTCACGTTGCACGCTTCCGTGACCATGTAACGTCACGGACCCTGATCACGCGAGACCCCTTGGCCCAGAACTTGCTAGGCGGAGATATCCGGGCCCACCGGGTATCCTAGCTATGAGAGACGCTTTGATCCGGAAATGGCTAGGCGGAAGTGTCCACCTGATAAATAAACCCTTCATTCCCGACTCTTTTATTTTAAAAAAAATTGTGGTTGACTGGGTACGGGGGCGACGTTTCTCTCAAAGACTGCTTCCAGCTGAATAGTGGGCGTTGGTTGGCTCGGGGGGGGGGGGTGAGGGGTATCTCGTGAAGTCCGGGAATGATGGTGGAGGTCCTGGAATGACGTTCTGCAGCTGTCCATCCATGCTGTAGCTGGAGTCCTCCCTGGAGTCCTCCCGTTTAACAGGATACTATTGACATAGAGAGAGCTTAGAGAGAAAGAATCATTATTATTTTATTTTGGAGTTGGCATTTGTCTGAGGTAGATTCGGCCTGCCCAGATAAAGGCATGTGATATTTACCTGAGGTAGATCTGGTCTTAGTACTGCTTAATTTCTATCTGAGACAAGCCTCATTATAGGTAGTTCATTTAAGGCACCTGTTTTCCTTATTAGGTTAGCACTTGGGAAACACAGGTGATCAGTTGCTGAGTATTGAACAATGATAAATTATTGTATTACATTATTCCTTACTGCCTGGATATTTTTGATGGTCCTTTTGCCTCCGGCTCTGTGTGGCCCTGGTTGGAAAAGGAAGGGGTGGTACCTTATTCCTCTGGAATTGGCGGCAAAGCAGGGGATCCTGATGTCCTCTGGAGCTTGAGAGTGAGAGGCCCTGTTTATTTCACTGTATATGAAGAGAGATTTTTCTGGGATGGAGGTGAGATAAAAGGTTTTAGGTGAGACAGGTGGACCCAGTGAGGAAAGCCCTCAAGTTTAGCAGCTGTAGGGGTTACAAGAATTACTTTGAAGGGTCCCTGCCACTTAGGGGAAGCTGACCTGGAGGAGAGAGAAGAACCTGATCTCCAGTGTGTATTGGAGATGGGCAAGGATTGTCACATGGCTGAGGCAGTGAACAGTCTGCATAGCTCCATAGAATAGACCTTAGGTGACATAAAAGAGGGGTTAACAGACTATCTGGAACAGCTGGAGGCTTGGAAAAAAGACCTGGTGTTAGAACTGGTCTGAGGAGACATTTAACTTTTCCTGCTGCATGGCCATTGTATGGCCTGAGTTAGACACGGATCCTCCTTTTGCTGTGAGAAGTCCACGCTCCCTCCAAATAGCAGCGTGGGACAGGAGGATATGAAAAGCATATTTGGAGTCTGTAGAGTTAGTGGCTAGGAGAAGAAGTAAGAGAGCTGCTGGCGTGTCTGGGAGGAGGCAAATGTGTGGAGTGAAAAGAAATGGACGCTCCTACCTTAGCTAGGAGATCCCTCCCCATTAAAGGTACAGGGCAGCTTGGCACCACTAAGAATGTGTGTGTGAGAGGGATGCCTCTGAAAATACAATTAAGTGGCAGTGTCTGCTGAGGTAGATAAGGCTGTCCCCCAACCCCGACAATAAAGGAGGTGGCATCCCAAAACTCCCAGGACTGAGTCAATGGCTCTGGTGTCCAGAAGGAAAGAAACAGATCACTTCCCTGCTGCATTCTGGGTTCCCTGTCATGTCTGTAGCCAAGCCTAGGTCTATTGGAGGTCTTAGCTTGATGTACCCATGCATCTTGGTGCCTGGGGGCAGTCAGCTGACTTTGTCTTTCTAGGCGGCACTTTTAACAAGGCTGTTGATGGACTGGCAGGGCATTCGGTAGCCCGTGGCCTTTTCCTCACTTAAAACAGGGACCCAACAGCTTTTGGAAGTCAGCAAGTGCCAGCACATGGCAATTTTGTTTTTGAGCTTTTATCTTTTCCCTGGCACACCTTAAATGCCACAGATGACTCTTTTGCCTGTGGGGTCAGGAGCCTTGCTCTCCAGATACTTAAGTTTTAGTCGGGAAGGTCTGGGGAACAAGAGACGGATTTTTGTCCTTATCCTGAATTAACATTTTTAGTTTTAGGGCAGCCTTACAGAGGCCTGTCAGGAGACAGGTAATAAACCTATCTCTGGCTAGACAGCCACTCTGGGTGTTGTACTCCCAGTGTGGCTCCTGGTCAGGAACCGCCTCGGCTCCTGGGGGTGTGTGTGTGTGTGAAAGGTTAGTTTGATGAATTTCATCTGCGTGAATCCTAGCCTGCTCCCATACCTGCCTGAGCTCCTCAGAAAGTCATGAAAGGTGAGACTATAAGATTGAGTTATATATTGAAACTGTTTAATAAAGGAAGCAGAATTAGACGTATAAGAACCCAGCTTACTTTTTATCTGAGAGAGTGGATGGAACATTTGTATTAATTATTGGTTCCTTAGCAAGATCTAGAGTCAGAGATTCCGGAGTCAGAGAATCCTCTGGCGTTGAGAAAGAAGAAAGCATCTCTTTCCATTTGCCTGAACGCCGACAGTGATTGGATAGCTCCCATGAAATATTGGGATCCAAAGAGCCGCTTGGCGGCCCTTTGTTATTTTTTTTTTTAAAGCATACTTTGGCCACTTTTTTTTTTAACATAAAAGAGTTAGCTTAGAAATCTTCATGTAAGGCATTAAACTGAGAGGTTTTAAAGCTTCAACAAGACAGCCCAACGGAGAGAAAGGACTAACAGGGTTGGAAGCCTTGTTTCGATGTCTGCAGCAGAGGCAGAAAAATAATAAAAAATAAAAAAATAAAAAGAAACGTAATCCGGAGCCAAGACCTCAGGCATCCCTAGGATCAAGGGCGGATTTCAGGCACAGGCTGATCCTTGACTCGTCAGCCAAAGAAGCAGGGGCCCCCTCCACGGTGAGGAGTGGAATCTCCGAGAATCCGGACAGCGTTTGTCTTCCCGTCGGAAGAATGGACCTGTCGACCCCACGTGGCTCACAGGGGCACACCCCGGCAGTGACCCCCAACACGAAAAATATCTCAGGCTGCAGGCGTGGGAGACGGCTAGAAAAGTTAGGCCAGTTAGGCCAGCGATAGGGGCCAACCGTAGCCAATGAAGACCGTGGTCGGAGGTTCCCCCGGTCTCAAGAACACGTGTGAGGCGCCGGACAATCAATGGTCAGTCCCACAGGTTCAGGAAACCGTTTACACTTCCCACAGGTTCAGGAAACCGTTTACGCTGGCCGAAAAATGGGGGGACTCACCAATCCGAGCGGTGTTGGATGCAAGTTGGGTGCGATTCAGGCGAATGGAGAGCGGTCTGTCGCGTACGGAGCAGATTCCCTGGTTCACGGGCTGCCGGCGGAAAGCGCCCGGGAGCGCCCACTTGGGCACAGCACCAAAATGTTAGTTATTTAGCTGCGTTGTGTTCTTAAATGTCACGAAACACAACAGAATCCGCTTATAAGAGTTTATTAGAAAATACAGGGATAGAGAGAGTGTGCAGGCCTGTGGGAGAGACACGTGCGTGAAGAAGAGACGTACAGTATTTTCTAACAAAATCAGTCTCAAATTTGTATCAATATACATAGTTTGCATACAATATACAAAAATTCAATACAATGTAAAATATTTAAAACTAGTAGTTGCTTTCTAAATGCAGATTCATGTAATTTGCTTGCAGCATGATCACATAATCTATGTGCATGCGTGGCATAGCTAGGTAATCTTTTATGTGCATGTGGGGTACAATCCATAAAAAGTGGGTCACAGATCCCTCCCCTCTCTCTTCCTGAAGGACCATTTCTCATAGTCCTAAGTACTCCTTTCTCCTTATAAACGCTTACTATGTGTTTTGTTGTGCCTCATGTCTTTTCTCAAATGGTAAACAGGGCATTTTAATGAATAACACAGTTCCACATAATAACTAACAATATGGACCTTGGAACTGTCGATTAAAAAACAGTTGAGTGCTTTAAGTACTGTTTAATGAGCCATCTTAGTAGAAACACAGAAGACAGTGGTGTAGTGTGATTAGAACCACTGCTTCCTGGATCAAGAGGTTACAGAGGAGAACAATATTAATATGTGGCCTAGAGATCTGTCTTGTGATATTTTGTTGAAGAATGTGGCTGATTTTCACCCTTGTCTGAAGAGTCAGCCTGAGGCTAAAGTGACGAGATTTGGATTAATTTTTTTAGCACAGAAAATCTCAAAACAACCTAGAATATACTGTGTCATGTCTTTATTAAGGGTAACTGAGGAAAAATTAGCACAAGGAAGTGGAATGGAGCTAAATTCTGTGTTCAAGGAGATAAACACATTAAGAAATTCAGTAAAGGGCATGGTAACCTCAGGGCAAGCACCCACCCAACAAAATTTCCAACTTTTTGGAATGAACTAAAGAAAAACTAGGTGAGCTGGTGCATACCTTTAATCCCAGTACTTCAATGGCAGATCTTTGACTTTGAGGCCAGCCTTGTCCACAGAGAAAGTTGCAGAACAGCCAGGTTTAGCCAATGAAGGTAACTATCAAAAATAGAATGGTGGTGAAGGTGTAATGGAAAGATCTCTGAGTTCAAGATCTTCCTCATCTAAAGATCTAGTTTCAGGACAGCCAAGCTTAGGCAATAAAGGAAACAATCAAAAACAGAAAGTTGGTAAAGATGTAATTGATCAAGGCTCCATGTTCTAGCTCTAGTAAGGAGCAAAACTTGGCAGCTTCAGCTATGTGGTTCTGAAATTAAGGATAAAAGAAAGAGGCTAGGGAATTTGCCTCTGCAACTGAGAAAAACTGCTGGTGCCAGGCATGTGTCAAGGTGTCATTGAATGAAGGCACAGAAAAGATTGCCTGAAGCTGTGAAGGTGAAGACTTTCTTGGAGACCCAAAGATGTTGGAGATGCCAAATCATGGGATACCTGCCAAGGAAAGAAGATAACAGGGAGTGGAACCATCCTAAGAGAGAGAAGTGTGTTGTAGTCAACATAGCTGAAAGGATTTGGTGATGTGGAGAGAGTTTTGATATTACATATGAAGATGCAACGTTTGGAGCTTTTTTTGTCTTGATTTGGTCTAATATTTCCTATGTTTTGGAAGGAAGATATCTATATCTATATCTATCTATCTATATCTATCTATCTATCTATCTATCTATCTATCTATCTATCTATCTATCTATCTATCTATATCATGACATTGTATGTCAGAAGTATGTGAACTGCTTTTTGATTTTTACTTTACAGTTGATCACAACTCAGAAAATACTTTTAACTTTAGACTTTTAAATAAGTTTGGGGCTATAATTGACTATGGGAAGTTTAGAAGTTGGACTGAATGCATATTTGCATTATGATATGGCTACAATCCTTTTCGGGCCAGGGAGAGGAATATGGTGATTAAAGAGAATTGTTCTTAAAGGGAGTGGCACTTTTAGGAGGTCTGGCTTTGTTGGAGTAGGTATAATCTTGTTGGAGGAAGTGTGTCACTGTGGAGGCAAGATTTGAGGTCTCATAAATGCTCAAGATATCACCCAGTATCTCAGACCACGACAGATACCAAACACACTCACAAAGTTATTCATGAAACATAGTTTCTAGCCAGGCAGTGGTGGTGGTGCACACCTTTAATCCCAGCACTCAGGAAGCAGAGGCAGGAGAATCTCTGTGAGTTCGAGGCCAGCCTGGGCTATAGAGTGAGTTCCAGGAAAGGTGCAAAGCTACACAGAAACCCTGTCCAAAAAAAAAGATAGTTTCTGCATCTTCATGAGGTAATTCAGGGGTCCCAGCCAGGAATGTCTGAGGTATTACCATGCTGTTAATCATATATAAATCAGGTTCTTTTTACTAGCTAGGAATATGATTTTCCTTCTTTGCTTGGCTGAGAAATAATAGAAAGTTTAAAAGGTGACTTTTTGTTAATCAGTTTCTCTCTTAAACTATTGAATGATGTTTGTGTGGGGCCCAAGGCAGCTTGGCTACACTGCTGCCATGAAAGGCTCAATAGAAACTAGCTAGAGAGTAGGCTTTAATTTCAGTTTACTCCCAGTTCCAGAAAAAAGCCATAAACTGGCACCACCCCAGAATTGGCCAGTCAGCTCCAAGGGTAAAATACTTAACATTCCAACCTAAGGGGAAAGTACCTGACATTCCAAATATTTCTGACCATTATAGATAAGATCACCAGATGTCCCTTAACCCATCATACACTTATCCCCCTTTGCCAAGATACCCCTAGACAAATGTCAGCCCATTAGGGTCCTGCACCCTGGAAATCCCCTACTTCCGTTATGATAAAAAAACCAAAAAACCAAAACAAAAACAAACTACTCTGACTGGGCTCAGAGCTCTCTGCTCACATTCCTGCATTAGACAGATGGAGAGACCAAGCTAGAGTTTGAATAAAGGCTGTTTGATTCAGCATACAGATTCAGTCTCCATGGTAGTATTTCAGGAGTCCCTATGGTTTGTGTTTAACAGTTTGATAATTGTAATTAAGAATGTTATAAATAAAAATATTAGTAACATAGATACTGTCAGATTTGTTAAACATATTCAAAAACATTATATATTACTTGTAAGAAATACACTTAAATATAAATAAACATATTAAAATACAAATACAAAATCTAAAAGTTAACCAAGAATCACACATTCTTATATTAACTTTCTAAAGAAAAAAATAGGAAAAAAAGATTATCAGGGGTGAAAGCAACATTTCATAATATATATTCTGTAAAAAGATATAGTAGTCCTGCCTGTGTATTTTTTTAACATCAAAGCATGAAACTGTGTGAAGTAGAAACTGATAAAACTTCAGATAAAAAGAGATAAATTCACTGTTACAGTTAGATACAGCACTGTTCTATCAGTAATTGACAGGTGCAGCAAGTAGAAAATCAGTATAGATATAGTTGAACTGAACAGTATCATCAATCAACTGGGTCTAATTGACATTTATAGAACACTTCATACAACAGCAAGCAAATGCAGTCTTCTTCTACTCACATAGAACATTCATCAAAAATAGATCGTAGCTTATATTGCAAAGCAAACACTAATATATTAAAAGTAGAAATGATACAATATTCTCAATGTGTTAGCCAGTTTTCTAATACTGTAGGAAATATATATCATTAAATGAATTAGAAATAGCAAAGATTTGGTAAGGCATGCAGTTCTAAAGACTTCTGTGTATAACCAATTGGCCTTGTTGGTTTAATTCTGTGTTATGGTAGTATTTCATAGAGGTGCAAATATACTTTGTGGTATGAAGTTGTGGGAGAAATGAGAAAGACATAAGAATCTTAAAATTCCTTTAAGGGAATTCATACTCTTAATGATCTGAAAACTTTATCCTCTTAATGCTTTTCCTATCACTTTAAAATATCAATTTGAGGATCAAGTCTTTATCACAAGTGTGTTTGTGGACTATTTCAGATTTCAGCATATCACCATGTTATTAAAATAAAACATGATCCAGTGATGGCTAGAAACCCTTCCTCACAAATACAACTTATATAATACAGTTCTAAATTGCCTTTGAGACTAAATATTCCCAAGAGATATTTTAAGTGTTTTGAACAAAAATGAAAACACTACTTATCAAAATGTTTGACACAGTGAAAATATGTAATCAAAATTTGTAACATTGAATGCATTAGAAAGAAACAAATATCTGAGTCTAATTATCTATATTCCTACTTTAGAAACTAAAGAACTAATGGCAATAAATACATATAGCAAATTTAAGGAAAGACAAATAGGAAAGACAAACAGAGAATTCAATTTCCGTATAAAAATTCAGTAATCCAAAACCTGGAACTAAACTATCAATAAAATTGTCAAAATTATATGTAAGACAACCAAAAAGAAAAAGACATCATTAATTATTTTAAAAGAATGTCTATCAGTACTGATTTTATGGTCATTAAAAAGATCATAAAGCTCTGTCTCCACACTTAATATCACATTATACAAGTAGAAACACTAATATTCTGATTAAGAGTATAGTGATAAAAGAAACCAAATTAATAATATATTTCCTAAATAGATGTCAGCAAATTCAGATAAGCTCATTATTCAGTTTGATTTAATGAAGAAATTATATAAGTATCCTACAATCTCTACAGGGAAATATATGGAAAGAAATTATTTCTCAGCTTATTTTACAAAGACAGAATTTCTCTAATAATAAGACAATGGGATTTTATGAAAGAAAGCTACAAAGCAATATAATTTGGAAATATAAATTAAAAAATTTACAACATAATATTTATGAGTTGAATCAAAGAATATATAAAATAATTATATACCAAGAATGATTGATTACAGATATCCAAGACTGGATTAAACTAAAAATATAATTTTAAAATCATATGACTTTATAGCAATAGACAAACAAAGAGAATTTAAAGAACCACAAAGTAATTTAAACTATTTTCTCAACTAGTTAAAACTGTTTAAATACCCTATGATAGTAGAAAAAGAAATCTACAAAATATAGTTCAGGAGTTGGATATGGCTCAGATGTTAAGAGAATTTGGTACAATTTCAGAGGACTGAAGTTTAAGTTTCCAACACCTACAATGAGCTAGCTACTCACTCTAGGGGATCTCAAATTCACTTCTTGTACCATTATTCATGTGCACAAATGTGCACACATACACAATTAATAATAATAATAATAATAATAATAATAATAATAATAACAAAATGAAGTAAAAATACAATTCAGAAAAAATAATATAAATAAAATGTAAATAATGTTGTAAAGGTACATTAACTCTGAGATGCAAAGTTTTTAATATTCTATATTATTTCTATTATTTATTTTTTTTTATTTTTAATTTTTTTTGGTTTTTTTGAGACAGGGTTTCTCTGTAGCTTTGGAGCCTGTCATGGACTAGCTCTGTAGACCAGGCTGGCCTCAAACTCACAGAGATCCACCTGGCTCTGCCTCCCGAGTGCTGGGACTAAAGGCGTGAGCCATTTCTATTATTTAACATGATACATGAAGTCATATTTAATAAAAGAAGTGAAAAGTTATGACTTAGTGAATAGCAGTGATTGCTGTTTTTACAGAGAATGTGAGTTCATTCCTCCTAACTGCCTGTAACTCCAGTATCAGTAGACCCCATGCCCTCTTATACCTTCTTAAGACATCAAATACATGTGGGACACATACATTCACAAAATTACATGTTGGTAAAAATACAACAAAATTATCAAAGAAAAATATGAAAACTTAAATGTACATATATTGAAAAAAAAACATAACTTCTGAACTTAAGGTCACAGGAAAACTTTCAGAAGAGGGGTTCAAAAATATGATTAGAGCCAAAGAGGACCAGGAAGGCTTCTATAAGATTGTTGTCTAGAAATGATAGGAAAGTTTCACCTATGATAATGCAACATCATTGTTGCCCAAACAAGACTCAAACAAGAGCAACAGTAATAGACATGAAAATAATGGCTTCTCAGGGAAGAAGGTTTTGATTTCTTTAAGGACGTGATTCTTGGTAGGTTGAAAATGAAAACTTGAAGTTGGAGGGAAGCAAGGAAGTGAAGGTGAATGAGAGAGGAGTTCCAAGTGAATATGTTTGAAATACATTATATGAAATTATCCAAGAGTTAAAATCTTTATGAAAAAGTAAAATGATGCTAACATTAAAAGTTAATCATGTTGTGATGATTCAACACTTAGACAAAATGAAAAAGTTTTAAAAAAATAAGTAAAATACAACTTTCAATTCTATGCATTCTTTGCATGCTGTATAGATATATACAGTGAATAAATTCATTGAAATTAGTTCATAATGCACTTTTCATCTTCATAATCAAATTGTCTTCTCATCTCACCTCAGAAATATAGAGGTGCTTGGATCAATGCTGGGTGAAGGCCATGTCCCATAGAGTAGCTAAGGAATGGGCAAAGGAAAGAGTGAGCCAGGCCGTGGTGGTGGTGAGGATCTTGCAGCCTGACTAACTAGCAACCAGCATGCTTCTTTGTTTATGTAGAATTCAGTAAGCAGAGATAGATTCATGTTGCTCCAAAATATAGATCATATCATTTTTGTTTACAGACTTGTGTTGAAGTTTTTGTCTTGTACATCTAGGGTCATAAGTTTTGTCATCATTGATGAACTGTGACAGAGCAGAGTTATCTTTTATAATCATTTTTTCCTCAAGTTAAGCCTTTATTAATAAACAGTTATCTTTTATAAACACTTATACTCATCAACTCCATAATCCAATTTTTAAGAATCTAGAGGAATATGACAACTTGTTCTCAGGCTGTTTACTCTTATGGCTTTAAGGACAATAGACAGAAAGAAAATCTCTAATCCAGCCCAGGTAGATTGTCATGTCCCAAGCAGTGTTTTATTAATGTTTAATGGTCAGAGTATGTAAGAAAAAATCCTCAGGCCAAGGTGGTTGCACCTATTATTCAATTTATGGCATAATAAAATGTTTATATATTATATCTTTATAGAATTTATTTGTATGTCTAATCCTGGCATTCTTTTGTTCCTCAGTCATAAGACACCACAATTTCTTTGCATGAGTTCACTCTTCTAACAAAAGCAGGCTCTGACACTTCATTTTTCATCATCTTTGTATACCATTCTTTGTCCATCAGTGTAAATCCCTGTGTAGGAGAGATGTAACTCCAGCTAATCTTTGTTTCTGTATATGGCACATAATTGCCTGAGCTATACAGTAGGAAGATGCTTGTAATCTAATCTGTGGCCAACTCCTCTAGCCTAAAGAATCTTGTTTACCTTTTTAAGTTTATTTTGTTATCTTGTTCCTGAGTAAGTATAGGGGCAGCTGTTTTAAGAATATTTTAGAACCTAATAAAGAGATCTTTGATGCCATTATTTTTGTCTCAACTACTAAGGCATAAGGAAGACCTTCAAGTAGCTAAAGATATCTTCCTAAAATCAGGAAGTATAGTATGATCAAGATGTCCCTGGGGAAAATTAAAAGCAGTAGTCCTGAGAGAAAGTGTAAATGATTCTTTAGAAATTTCCTATCAATCCAATATCCCACAAATGCACAAATATTAAAAATCCTCTATCATGCAACATGTGGAGGTCAAAACCAAAAGTGACATTGTGGCCATCATATGGCTTTGCTGGATCTTTGTCAAGCAGCTATGCTGGCATTATGACATTGCCCACTCCCATCAGACATATCTGTGCCATTCAGGGGCTGAGTTGGGCTAGCCATTGGAGTACAGAGACTCAAATATGAAAGAGTCAAGGAAGTATACACAAATTGCAATGGAAAAATGCTTTGTAGAAACCCAAACAAAATATGAAAGACGAAAGTAAATACTTAAAGTTACAAAGCAAGAACTCTTATTTTGACTTTTGAATTTTCTCTCTTTTTTTGTCTATTTGAGAAGCTCATTAATAGTTGTTAGTGAAAAGGGCAACAAGGAATCACAATTTTATATTTACTATATGTACATAAAATGCATATACATATATATGTACATATGTATATTTGGTTTTTATCAAATTATTCTACTTAGGAAAATAATGCTCCCCTTAAGAACCATAGACTATATAACAAAAACACCAGTATCAGATATGAGAAATTTTCCTTGACAAATTGTTGAGAGATGGAGTCTAAAAGACTCCCCAAACAACATTAGCTGTTGCTGCTGCCCTGTGTTGCTTGCCATAGTTTGAAGATAAGTCCTGATTGCTGAATACATCATCTACTTTGGACACACTATTCATTTCAATTGAATTGGTCTGATAGGAATCTCTTCCCCAAGGACTAGCTTTCGCAGTATCAGAAGCTGCTATGCAAGCTGTGAATGGCAAGAAACAAGCAATAATCTAACCAACTGTTAAATTTTTGAACCACAAAACAATCAGGATGGTAATATATCCCAAAAGGAGTAGTGCTTGAATTTTGATGGGAATGCATTGAATCTCTGTTGTAAGATATTTGATTGCACTGTGTATATGTCACTCGGATTGGTTTAATAAAAAGCTGAATGACTAACAGCTAGGCAGGATTTTCAGGGAAGAGGGAAGAAGAAGGCAGAGTTACCAGGAGACACAAGGAAGTAGGTCATGTAGGAGATGAGGTAACAAGCCATGAACCACGTGCTCATATAAGTTATAACAGATAGCTACAAACAAGCTTAAACTATCTACTGGGCTATCATAATTAATAATAAATCTCCATGTTGTGATTGGGAGCTTGCTGGTGAGAGAGAGAGAAAGACCTGCTACAAATCTCTATGTTACTTTTGGTAGTAACGTATAGTAACCATTTTTACTATATTAATCCTACCCATTTATGAGAATCAGAGATCTTAAGCTTTTTTTTCTTCAAAGACTTGAGTTTTTTCATACATGTCTTTCACTTGTTTGGTTAGAGTTACCCTAAGATATTTTAAATTATTTGAGACTGTTATGAAGGATATTGTTTCCCAGAAGTCAACATCACTCTGCTTGTCATTTTTGTATTGGAGGGATACTGACATTTTTAGTTTCTCTCCATTTGACTTGATGTTGGCTTTTAGCTTGCTGTACTTCTTTAATATACATTTATAGCTGATGAAAACCCACATATTATTAATGCTATACTTGTTGCAGAAAGTGCCAAATATGTTATTAAAAATGTTTCTAATTATTCACTTCTATTCTCTCCATTGTTTCTGTCCTTTATCCAATTACACATAAGCTATTAAGCTATTATAAGAAAATGTATTGTTTCTATTTTCATTTTGGATAAAGTATTTTGTTTAGTATCAGTTGAGCATAAAGGAATTAAATACTTCTATTTTACTATCATTATTTAATGTTCTTTTTTTTCTTTATACAGATTTTAGATATAAGTCACTGTCTGATATATATATTAATTTTCCTGTCTTTAAATGAATTATTTTTAAATGCCTTATGAATATGGTTTTCTGGAAACAAATTTATTCAATTTGTTTTGAGTTTTAAAAGGCTTTTTTGGAAGGAATTAAGAATCTTTGTTAATACATTACAGTTCTATGTGCTGAGATCCCAGAAATACACATACACACACACAAACAAAGACAAACACACAAACATACACATACATGCACAATTCAGGGGTAACAGAAGTTTTCTTTCTCTTTTTTTAACTTTCTCTTCATTTATTCAATGTTTTTCATATCATGAATCTTGATCACATTCATTTCCCCATCCCTTTGCCTCTACCCTCTGCCCCTCCAAACATCCTCCAAAATAAAACACAATTTAAGAGAAAAAAGAGAAAGAGGAAGAAAAAGGAAAAAACTTAAAAATCTCATCATGGAAGTTGTAGTATGACACAATGAGTCATGCAGTAAATGCCTTGGTTGATATATATTTTCTTGCAAGTGTTCATTGCAAAGAGTCATACATAGGTCACCTTCTATGGCTCTGGTTTCTAATAAAATATCAATGCTAGGCCCTCACTGGGAGTCTTCCTGGATATCCTGTTGTTGCCCTGTGTTGTGGAGATCCTACAGTTTTGGGTATGTGGGTCAGGCCCCTTCATATGCTCCAGCAGATCATAGATGAGATGGATGTTGGCCTGGGTCAACTCATAACCCTGGTTCTGGGCCTGGGCAGCTGTAGGCTTGGTCAGCTCAACAATCACCTCCTATTCTCACCACCTGGGTGAGCTCTCCAGCACTGCCCTAGTTAATTCACCCCTTGCGGCAATGAGAGAGGGACAGAGCCAGTTTTCCTGCCTTCATGCCCTCAGGGTCAGCTCTCCCACACCTATGCCATCAGTGCCAGCTTCTCTGTATTACCAAGGAAAGGTACAGGGGCCACTTTCTTTAGTGTTGCAGTTGGTGAGGGGCAAGAACAGCCCTTTGGCTCCCATGTATCCAGGGACAGCTTCTTCACTTGTCTCAAGCATCAATCAGGTGGTGGGGAGGGCCTCTCTCTTCTTCCCTTTCCATCATATGTCATGAAAGGATAATGGCACTGTTGTTTGATGGAAGAGTCATGAGCCATGGTTACCAGAGTTAGAAAGGGATTTATTAGAGAGAAGAGGGGATAGGACAGGAGAAGTCAGTCCTAGTGGAGAGAGAGAGAGAGAGAGAGAGAGAGAGAGAGAGAGAGAGAGAGAGAGAGAGAGAGAGAGAATTATTGGGAGTAATAGGGAAGGGAGGTTCTGAGGTAGACAGGCATCTTGGGATGGTGTGCTGTCTGTCATCCATTTTTCTGGAGCCATGAATCCCCCTTGGCTTGGCACCCTTGCTGCTTTTGTATCTGCCAGGAAGCTGGTGAGATAGGAAAAGCCTGAAGTAGGTATGACCTATCCAGATGAATTTAAGCTAGTTTCTGGAGCTTGGGAAAAAAATGAACATGTTAAGAAGCATCCACGAGAAAATTAGTGACCATATGTGGTGTTTACTATTCTGCTTGTATTAGTTAGTGTTAATGGGAGAGACAGAGAGGTTGGAACATGCTAAGCTTCATCAGAGACAGATTATTTTAAGGTACCTGTTACCTTTACTAGTTTGGCATCCAGGAGACACAGGTGATCAATTGTTAAAAGCATTTAATAGTAATAGATGGCTACATTAAAGTCTGTTTTTGTAGGGCCTAGACACTTTTGGGTCTGGGGGTGTAAATACCTTTAGCTGTTACAGTTTCTTACTTGATGATCTCTGGACTCCAGTTCTGTGGTAGTTCTGTACCATTAGCTGAACAGTGAGTTAGAACAGGGAACTGGGAAGAGAAAAGCTTATGGTGCATGAGAACTTATTTTTTTGGAATTAGGGACAAGGCAAAGATCAGGTCCCTGTAGGCACAGGCAGGTAGCTCTGGAGTAAAGCACATGGAAAGGACCAATGGAATGATAGCTCCTATCTTAGCTGGAAATCTTTTCTCATTATGTAACCCTGAAATTACAATTAAATCTGGTGAGGTGGGTAAGGTTGTCCTCCCTACCCTGACAATAAGGAAACAAGAAGAAGTGACATCCCCAAACTCCCAGGATTGAGTCAGTAGCTCTGGTGTCTAGAAGGAAAGAAATGAATCTCTTCCCTGCTGTGTTCTGGGTTCTCTGGAATTCTGTAGTCAAGCCTTGGTCTGCTGGAGGTCTGTTTGTTCCCGTGCCTCTTTGTGCCTGGGGGCAGTCAGCTGACTGGTTGTCTTTCTAGGCAGCACTTTCAACAAGGTTATTGATGGTCTGAATGTCTGATAGGGCATTCACTAGCACATGGCCTTTTCCTCACTTAAAACAAGGACCGAACAGCTTTCGGGAGCCAGCAAGTGCCAGCAGTTGGCAAATTTGTCCTTGGGCTTTTATCTCTTCCCTGACACACCTTGAATGCCACAGATGACACTTCCACCTGTGGGGTTAGGAGCTTTCTCCCCAGATGTTTGAGTTTTAGTTGGGGAGATATGGGGAACAAGAGTCAGATTTTACTCCGTGTCTTGAAATTTTTTCCTGATGTTTGTTGGCTTGAGGACAACTATTGGAAGACTTGCCTGAGGCTATAAACTGATTTCTGGCTTAGGAGCCTTCCCAACTATTCTAAACTCAATTGCATGGATCCTAGCCCACTTTCAGACCCCCTCATAGCAGCTTGAGAATGAGTGAGAGGAGTTAAGCTGAGGTAGGATGAGAGTAAGCAGAAATGGTCCACAGAACAGTACAGAGCCTGCCCATTTGTTCAGGAGTTAAGGTAAGATGAAGTGAGCCCACCCACACAACAGTAGAGAGTCCTCCCACTGCCAGAGAGTGGAAACAGGAAGTCAGATAGACATTAATGGTTGCATGTGGCAGAGAAAACATCAGAAATGGGGAGGTAGAAGGGTCCAGAGCTTTAGCAGAAAGCTTGGGGATAAAGTAACTCTTTTCATTTGCCCATTTGCTGGCAGAAGTTCTCATGAAGCTGTTATGGAGCCAGATTTAATAGTATCTGGCAAATTTACTGGTATCTGCCCTTTTGTCCTATGGCTGCAACCAAAAGAAAAATGAAAAATTAAAATAACAAGCTGGGATCCTAGGCTTCTATCTCAAGTGTCCCTGAAGCTAGGGGAAGGCACAAGTTCGCCCCTCACTTCATCAAGGAAGGGCTAAGGGCTGGGACATACATACCCAGAAGACCCCCAGGGCTGGACAGCATCCTATACTTCATCAAGATAGAATGTGTCATGGTACGCAGCCAAGGACAACCCTCGGGGGGTCCAGCATGAAGAATATAGGTCAGGCTGCAGTATCAGGAATGGACTCACCAATCTTGGGGAGATGTGGCTGCTGGACAAGGTGGGACACAGCTGCAGTGGCAGTACACGGCTGCAATGGTAGGAAGTGGTGGGCAGGGTTGCAGGTAGGCCGACAGTGTAGAGTTTCCACCACACTCAGCCCTGGACACTGGGTATAAGAACTCTGAGAACTCCTGAGTCAACACAACACCAATGAAAGGATAACAGTGCTGGTTGTTCAGCAGAAGAGTCATGAGCCAGGGTTACCAGAGTTAGAATGGGCTTTATTAGAGAGAAGAGAGAAGCCAGGCCTGGCAGAAAGAGAGGTGCAGAGAGGGAGAGAGAGAGGGGGAGAGAGAGACTGGAGGAAAATGGCACTGCCTTATAAAGGCCAGGATGCATCTGCACACACAGGCCCACATGCAGAGATCAAGCAGTCATGTTCACATGGGGTGTGGGTCTTGCAGGACATATGACCCAGAAATGACTAGGCAGAGATGACTAAGTGTCCCACCAGGCATACACGACCATGGGGCATTGTTGGAATTCCTATCATGTCAAATGAGTAATAGGGACATCCCCCACACCAGCTGGGTCACCCACACTTTGGGCAAGAGGGTCAGTTCTGCTGTGATGCATAGCTGAGGATCAGGGTCAGCTTCCTTGAGTGCTGTAGCTGGGAAAGGGGAGTGTCAGCTCTCTCATCTGTTGCAGGTCATAAAGGGTGAAGGGTAAGGGGCACACTACCACATGACAGATGAATAGTGGGGATAGCTCTCCCACACTTACAGCTTCAGGGCTGGCTCACCCACACCTCTGCCAGCAGAACTGGCTCTATTGTGTTGCCCAGGTGAGGTACAGGACCTGCTCTCCCCAGTGTAGCAGCTGGTTGGGGGCAGATACAGCTTTCCTTCTCTTGTGACCACAGGGACAGTTCTCCCACCTGTCAAAAGCACTGATGGGTAGCAAGGGACATCTTTCTTCCAGCCATTAAGCCACAAGACAGAAGAGTAATGGGAACAGCTTTCCTTTGTTCACTCTTTTGGAGTTGGCTCACCCACACCTCTGCCAACAGGGTTGACTCAATTGCATTGCCCAAGCAAAGTGCAGGGCCTGTTTTCCAGAGTGTTGCTGCTGGTGGAGGGAAACGACAGCTCTCCTGCGCTTGTGACATCAGCACCTGCTCTTCCACCTGCCCTAGCATTGATGGCTGGGGGTAAATAGCATCTCTCTTGAGCCTGAGTCCAGGCTGCCATATGGCAAATGAGGAGGGGAGCTGTTTCTCATGCTCACTACTTTGAAGCTGACTCACCTGTAGCTGGAGAAACACACCAACTCTTTTTTATTTTATTTTATTTTACAATACCATTCAGTTTTACATATCAGCCACAGGTTCCCCTATTCTCCCCACTCCCACCACCTCCCCTTACTCCCAGCCCACCCCCCATTCCCACCTCCTCCAGGGCAAAGCCTCCCCTGAGGACTGAGATCAACCTGGTAGACTCAGTCCAGGTAGGTCCAGTCCCTTCCTCCCAGTCTGAGCCAAGTGTCCCTGCATAAGCTCCAGGTTTCAAACAGCCAACTCATGCAATGAGCACAGGACTTGGTCCCACTGCCTAGTTGCCTCCAAAACTGATCAAGCCAATCAACTGTCTCACCTATTCAGAGGGCCTGATCCAGCTGGGGGCGCCTCAGCCTTTGCTTCATAGTTTATGTGTTTCCATTCATTTGGCTATTTTTTTCAATAATTGAGTAAAACTGAAATTTATTATAAGCCACAGTCATCCTAGGGACTTCCATGCTATATATATATAGCCTCCATGGTTCTATGGGTTGTGGTCTGATTGTTCTTTATTTTATATCTAGAATGCAATTATGAGTGAGTACATACCATGACTGTCTTTCTGGGTTTGGGTTACCTCACTCAGGATGATTTTTTTCTAGTTCTATCCATTTGCCTGCAAATTTCATGCTTTCATTGTTTTTCTCTGCTGAGTAGTACTCCATTGTGTATACGTACCACATTTTTTTCATCCATTCTTCCATTGACGGGCATCTAGGTTGTTTCCAGGTTCTGGCTATTACAAATAGCGCTGCTATAAACATAGCTGAGCATGTATCTTTATGGTATGAATCAGCATTCCTTGGGTATATGCCCAAGAGTGGGATGGCTGGGTCTTGAGGTAGTTCGATTCCTAATTTTCTGAGAAAACGCCATACTGATTTCCACAGTTGTTGTACAAGTTTACATTCCCAACACTTCTTCCACAACAGTGGAGGAGTGTTCCCTTTGCTCCACATCCTCTCCAACATTGACTGTCATTGGTGTTTTTGATTGTAGACATTCTGGCAGGTGTAAGGTGGTATTTTAGAGTCATTTTGATTAGCATTTCTCTGATGATTAAGGATGTTGAACATTTCTTTAAATGTCTTTCAGCCATTTGTGATTCTTGTTTTGTGAATTCTCTGTTTAGCTCTTTAGCCCATTTTTTAATTGGACTGTTCAGTATTTTGATGTCTAGCTTCTTGAGTTCTTTATATACTGTGGAGATCAATCCTCTGTCAGATGTGGGGTTGGTGAAGATCTTTTCCCAATCTGTTGGCTGTCTCTTTGTCTTATTGACTGTGTCTTTTGCCATGCAAAAGCTTCTCAATTTCAAGAGGTCCCATTTATCAATTGTTGTGCTCAGGGTCTGTGCTGTTGGTGTTTTATTTAGGAAATGGTCTCCGGTGCCAATGCATTCAAGAGTGCTTCCTACTTCCTTTTCTATTAAGTTTAGTGTAGCTGGATTTATGTTCAGGTCTTTGATCCACTTGGACTTGAGTTTTGTGCATGGTGACAGATATGGATCTATTTGTAATCTTTTACATATTAACATCCAGTTATGCCAGCACCATTTGTTGAAGATACTTTTTTTTTTTTCCATTGTATAGTTTTGGCTCCTTTGCCAAAAACTAGGTGTTCATTGTGCATGGATTAATGTCAGGGTCTTCAATTCGATTCCATTGGTCCGTATGTCGGTTTTTATACCAGTACCAAGCTGTTTTTATTACTATAGCTCTATAGTAGAGTTTGAGATCAGGGATGGTGATGCCTCCAAAGGTTGCTTTATTGTATAGGATTCTTTCAACTATCCTGGGTCTTTTGTTTTTCCATATGAAGTTGAGTATTTTTCTTTCCAAGTCTGTGAAGAATTGTGTTGGGATTTTGATGGGGATTGTATTGAATCTGTAGATTGCTTTTGGTAAGATTGCCATTTTTACTATGTTAATCCTACCTATTTATGAGCATGGGAGATCCTTCCATTTTCTGATATCTTCTTCAATTTCTTTCTTTAGAGATTTAAAGTTCTTTTCAAAAAAGCCCTTCACTTGTTTACTTAGTGTTATCCCAAGGTATTTTATATTATTTGTGGCTATTGTAAAGGGTGATGTTTCTCTGACTTCTTTCTCAGCCCTTTTATCATTTGTGTATAGGAGGGCTACTGATTTTTTTGTTGATCTTGTATCCAAGGAGTTTATCAAAGGAGTTTACCAAAGGAGTTTATCAGCTGTAGGAGTTCCCTGGTAGAGTTTTTGGGGTCACTTATGTATACTATCATATCATCTGCAAATAGTGAAAGTTTGACTTCTTCCTTGCCAATTTGAATCCCTTTGATCTCCTTTTGTTGTCTTATTGCTCTAGCTAGAAATTCTAGTACTATATTGAATAAATATGGGGAGAGTGGACAGCCTTGTCTTGTTCCTGAATTTAGTGGTATCGCTTTGAGTTTCTCTCCATTTAATTTGATGTTTGCTGTTGGCTTGCTATAAATTGCTTTTATTATGTTTAGAAATGTTCCTTGTATTCCTGATCTTTCTAAGACCTTTGTCATGAAGGGGTGTTGGATTTTGTCAAAGGCTTTTTCAGCATCTTAGGAGATGATCATGTGTTTTTTTTTTCTTTGAGTTTGTTTATATGGTGTATTACATTGACTGATTTTCATATGTTGAACCATCTTTGCATCCCTGGGATGAATCCTACTTGGTCGTGATGGATAATTGTTTTGATGTATTCTTGGATTTGGTTTGCCAATATTTTGTTGAATATTTTTGCATCAATGTTCATGAGGGAGATCAGTCTGTAGTTCTCTTTCTTTGTTGCATCTTTGTGTGGTTTGGGTATCAGGGTAATTGTAGCCTCATAAAAAGAGTTTGGTATTGTTCCTTCTGTTTCTCTTGTGTGGAACACTTTGAAGAGTATTGGTATTAGTTCTTCTTTGAAAGTCTGGTAGAATTCTGCACTGAAACCATCTGGTCCTGGGCTTTTTTTGGTTGGGAGACTTTTGATGAATGTTTCTATTTCTTTAGGGGTGATTGGTCTATTTAAATGGTTTATCTGGTCTTGATTTAATTTTGGTATGTGATATTTATCCAGAAAATTGTCCATTTCTTCTTGGTTTTCCATTTTTGTGGAGTACAGGTTTTTGAAGTATGATCTGATGATTCTTTGGATTTCCTCGTTGTCTGTTGTTATGTCTCCCTTTTCATTTCTGATTTTGTGAATTTGGGTGCTCTCTCTTTGCCTTTTGGTTAATTTCGCTAGGGGTTTGTCTATCTTGTGGATTTTTTCAAAGAACCAACTCTTTGTTTCATTGATTTTTTTGTATTGTTCTCTTGTTTTCTATTTCGTTGATTTCAGCCCTCAATTTGATTATTTCCTGGCGTGTATTTCTCCTTGGTGAGTTTGTTTCTTTTTGTTCTAGAGCTTTCAGTTGTGCTGTTAATTTATTGGTATGGGATTGCTCCATCTTCTTTATGTGTGCATTTAGAGCTATGAATTTTCCTCTTAGCACTGCTTTCATAGTGTCCCATAAGTTTGGGTATGTTGTACTTTCATTTTCATTGAATTCTAGGAAATCTTTGATTTCTTTCTTTATTTCTTCCTTGACCCATTGATGTTTCAGGTGGGCATTATTCAGTTTCCATGAGTTTGTGGGTTTTCTATAATTTTTGTTGTTGTTGAGATCTAACTTTAAGGCATGGTGGTCTGATAAGATACAGGAGGTTATTCCAATTTTTTTGTATCTGTTGAGATTTGTTTTGTGGCCAAGCATGTGTTCAATTTTTGAGAAGGTTCCATGGGGTGCTGAGAAGAAGGTATATTCTTTTGTGTTAGGATGGAATGTTCTGTAGATATCTATTAAGCCCATTTGAGTCATAACATCTGTTAGGTCCTTTATTTCTTTGTTAAGTTTCAGTCTGGTAGATCTGTCTTTTGGTGAGAGTGGTGTGTTAAAATCTCCCACTACTAATGTGTGGGGTTTGATGTGCATTTTAAACTTTAGTAGTGTTTCTTTTATGAATCACACTGACTCTTGTATTATTTAAACTTCTTGGCCATTGGTTCAAGCCTATCATCTACCTCTTACTCTTATATTTATCCCATTTCTGTTAATCTATAAGCTGCCAAGTATTCCATGGCTTTACCTGTTGTCTCTATATGATGCACCCTGAATGGCTGCTGGTGTCTCTCTCTGCCTTCCTCTCCTTTTCTTCTCTCCTCTCTGTTAGTCCCACCTATACTTCCTGCCTGGCTACCAGCCAATCAGTGCTTTATTTATATAGAGCGATATCCACAGCAATCACCCACACCTGCACCAATAGATTTGCTTCTATTGTGTTGCCCAGATAAGGTGCAGGTCCTGCTCTGCTGAGTGTTGCAGCTGGTGAGGGGCAGGGATAGCTCTCTTGCTCTTGTAATCTCAGAACCAAGTCTCTCACCTACTTTGGGCATTGAAAGGTAGAAGAGGGAGGGCCTCTTTCCCTGCCCAAAGTTCTTATTTCTTACTGATTTTAGCAGGATAACTTTATGAAATACATAATTCTATAGTGGTTGGATTTTCTTATTCTCAAACTTTAGTATTTTACTCACTGACTTTTTGCTTCTATGGCTTCAGAATGAACACAAATTCAACATCTCCTATGGACCTACAATTGTCAATGAGAAAATATGCATATATAAACACAATTATACTTAATTTATCATTGAAAGAGAAACAGTGAAATTCAATGAATTGAAGGTTGATATTTTTAAACAAATGTTGTTTCAATAATTGGAAAAATTTTCCATCAGAACTGGCCAAGAACAAATAAATTCTATGTATTGATTTTTATGATTTACAAAAATTAACTGAAGCCTTCTGAGTTTATCTATCTAAATGTAAAATGCAAAATTATAAAAATTTCAAAGGAAAATGCTGAAGAAAATATGCAAAATTTGACTTTGGCAATGACTATGGGATACAGCACTGAAAGCAAAATCATTGATAAAATGGATAAATCCAAATTCCTGTGAGAGTCACTTTGAAAGGAATGAAAATATTTACAAAACAAGTATAAGGTAAAAGTCCCAGAACTTAAAACTTGAAATTCATATATATTAATGTCTCCAAATGTCTCATAAGAAAATATATCATATAGATATTTGAATGGAAATTGAGTACATGGAATGATGGTAAACTTTGTATCTCCTTATTAAACTATAAATTAATCAAATAAATGATATGTAAATATGTTATGTAACTAATAGAATTGGAAACACCAAAATAGTTTCAATAACACAAGGTAGCAATGATGAAACATGACATGGATTCTGATTTATTGCTAGTAAGAACACAAGTGTCACATTCACTCTAAAGTATATTGCAAAACAAAAAAGACTTACAAAAATGTTTAACAACCTGATCACTATCAAATGAGATAAAAAGGTATGTGTGTAGAGAAGATGAAGTCCTGATTAATTGTTTATTATTGATATAAGCATGGCCAATGCCTCAGATCCATGGTAATGAAAAGACATTCCCTAGGTCAGGCTCAGGTGAATCACAAGTCCTACACCTGAGTAGGATACACATGTGATAGTGTATAGAAACTGTTGTCCATAGCTTCCTCTTCCTGGATGACTGTAGGCTAAGACTGTTCCTCTAAAGAGAATAGCAAGACTACATCTTCATTCACCTGTATAAAATAAGTGAGATGTGTTCTGTCTCTTAATGTTAGAAGTTACACTTATAAACCCTCAACAACATGCTTCCCCAAACTTGAGTTGAACAAGGACAGCAACAATGGATATGTCAAAGTGGACAAAGGGGATGAGAACAAGATATCTAGGCCTCAACTCTTCACAAGGAACTACAAGCAACTGAGGAAAACTGTCAGAAGGAGAGGAAGCCTCCCCCAGGGAAAAGTACAAAAACTGGCTTCCCAGAGCCATGTGATCAACCATGAAAACACACAAGTAACACTCTATACATTCTATAGACTAAGCATACACACACACACACACAAACACACACACATTCATAATGATATATTAATATATATGCATATATACATACATAATAAAATTAATGAAAGAGGGGAGAATAAATTTGATCTTATCAGCGCACTTGGTTCAGACAGAGCTGACAGATTCAGGAAGTCTCTCTCTCTTGTCCAGATGGGAGCTCTCTTGTCCAAATGGGAACTCCGGGGCAGGATGGAAGCTCTTATCTAGACGGGAAGTCTAGGGCAGGATGGGAGCTTTTGTCCAGACAGGAAGTCCCGGGTAGGATGGGCGCTCTTGTCCAGAAGGAAAGTCCGGGGCAGGATATGCACTCTTGTCCAGAAGGGAAGTCCAGGTCAGGACGGGAGCTCTTGTCCAGAAGGGAAGTCCAGGGCAGGATGGGAGCCCTCTCTGGTCCAGAAGGGAAGTCTGGGGCAGGATGGGAGCTGGGGGCTGGTCTCTAAGTCCCAGGAAGTGGCTGGGGTCTCGGGCGGATGGCTGTGGGGGCAGGGCATGGAGATTGCAGGGGCTGCAAGGGGGCTTGGAAAAGGGGATCCTTCCCGGTGGAACTAGAAGGGGACCTGCCTGGTGGCCAGAACCTGGGGCCAAGTTGGGCAGGTCTTCCCCACAGTGGCTGGTGCCCAGGGATGGGGTCCGGGCTGGGCCCGGATACTCACCTCTGGTCCAGAAGGGAAGTCCGGGGCCGAGGGGAGAATAAATTTGAAAGAGCAGGATGGTTTATATGGAGTGTTTGAAAAGAGGAAAGATAATGGAGAAATATGATCATATTAAAATTTCAAAAATAAAATAGAACCCATAGGTGGGTAGATAATGGGCCCTAAGGAAGAAACTACTATTATTCTAATAAATGTTCAAGTGTTTCCTTAGTGTTTATTTTTATATCAATAAATTATAGCCAATCTCAGCACTCATCAGAGGAGTTTATTTTTGCAAATATGGAAAAAAATAACATAAAGATACAGACCTGATAGATATGCAGTAACACTGTGACTGTGGTCATATTCACCCCTTAAAGTTACATAGATATCATACTCCCTGTCCCTAAGACTCAGGAAATATCAAGAAAGTGGAAATGGAAAATACTGAGAGCTAGAGGTGGTGGATTGTTATAGTGAAACATTGTTTTCTGAACAATACTTATACCTGCCATCTGTAACTGTATGCATAAGTATTTTGTAGAATCTGACCAGACAAAATTCGAGCACAGATGAAGGAAAGTGTAGCAGGAATCTTAACAGTTCTTATTAATAAAACAAACCTGAGCCAGGTATTGGGGTGAACACTGGAAGGTCAGAGAGACAGAACGAGCCACAGCTAACCTTGCCTGGCCAACTTCTCAGCTGGTCCTATTTTCTCAGACTGGAAGCTTCTGTGTCCTCATCCCAATGGCTCTCAGCTGAACCGCTGCTTGAAAGCCTGAAGCTTAACCCAGCTAAAAGCTTCTAGGTTCTGGTCCTCACGCCTTATATATTTTTCTGCTTTCTACCACTACTCCCTGGGATTAAAGGCTTGTTTTCTGGGATTAAAAGCGTGATGAGTCACCATGCCTGTCTGTATCCTTGAACACATGGATTTCTGCCTCTGGAATGCTAGGATTAAAGGTGTGTGATACCACTGCCTATCCTCTAAGTTTAATATTGTGGCTTTTCTGTTATTTGACCCCAGATAAGTTTATTAGGATACATAATATTTGGGGGAACACAATACCACCACAGGAAAGATTGAAAAAGTTGTGCTCCCCACTCACATCAGTTTCTAGTCACAATTGCTGACTTCTGGGAAGACAGTCACTTTGTAACAACTTGACTTGGAATATAAGAAGATAACTATGTCCCTGGCGATGGTCCTACATCTGTGCAATCACTGAAGCACTAAGGGGACTCAACAAGTTTAAGAAAAATAACAGTGATGTTGGGAGCAAATAGTGGTAGTGGTGTTAGGAACTGGAATGGCATGGATGGAGGATGTATTTGATTAAAGCATATGTGTAAGTATGAAATTCTCAAGTAATAAAAAATAAGCAAAAAAATTATTTACACATACCTGGCATATAATTACATTGCATAATTTTGAATTGAAGTTTTATTTTTGAAAATATTGTTCATAAATCATAATGTATTTTACTGACATGATATATTTTCTTTGCACATGACTTTTATTTGAGATTTGGTAAACAGCATTGTGTTTTGCTGAAATTTATACTATTTCTCTAGAATTCCTGCATAACCTCTTTATTGTGCCTTTCACTTCTGGAAGCTAACTATGTAAACCTAGACAAACACATGAGAATTTATTCTTAGCATAATAAAAATATATTATGTATATTCTGTAATATTTTCATTGTTAAATTTGAGTGTTTTTTTTATTTTTTAAAATAAGATGTATAATGCTGGTGTTATTTTTGCTAATGTTACCAATAACATGCCATGCTCAATAAATATATTTTAATCTCATCTTGACAATTCAATAGAATTTGTCAGAATTATTAGCTTCATCCTTATTAAAAGACTATTTTGTGTTTATTTTTCTCCATTGGAGGTCAAACATAGGGCCTTGTGAATACTAAGCAAGCTGTCTACATTTATTTATCTTTACCCATAACTTCTAAGTGTTCCTTTATATTTATTTGATTTATTCATATTTTCCTTGAAAACCCCATACATTGTATATACATATGTACATATATACACATACACAACACAACACATATATTTATATTACATTATATTATGGTTATTTTCTACCTCTCAATCTCTTATTTCCCTCTTCCCACTCTTTTTCTTCTAACACAATTCATGTTTTAGTTTGGTTTGATTTGGCTTATTTCCCATGGAGTTTAACTATGACTTTCATATAATCACGAGTTTGTAATTATTCAGTAGAACGTGGTGGGTTTATTAATGAGTACACAACTGTATACTTCACTCTGTTTCTCCAAGAATCTCCTAGCTGTCAATAGTTTAACAGTAAAGAGTAGGAACCTACGAGCTACTTCTTCATCTATAGATTATTGGCAGGGCCTGACTTGTGTGGATCCAGTGAAGGTAGGTGCAATTTTTGTGAGCTCATGATTGCTATGATAATGAACTACTTAGAAAATGACTTTCTCTGTATCTTGAGGCTTTTGGAGGATTCTTCAACTATACTTTGTTGCAATGTCCCCTGATCCTTAAGGGAGTAGTATAAATATTTTGTTAAGGGCTAAATACATAACCAGAAACTTTCACAGCAACACATCTTAGCATTCAACTCCATAAACTACCAGAAGATGATTCTTTGACTAAGGCTGAGAGTAATCCTTGTCTGTGGTTATAAACATAGATATTCAGAAGGTATTTATATTTAAAAACAATCTTTTAGTGGCATTGATATAACTCTCTTGTCTTTATTCTCTTTTGTGATTCTGCTGTAACATTTCTTTGCTAAATTGTCTACCACTCTATTTCTAAATGTCAGATTCTCAGTTCTAAGGACATTCTTCTTTGGTGATATTTTATTTGTATTAAAATGTTATTTGTATGTTAATAAATAAAGTTGCCCAAGGGTCAGAGCTATTAGAAAGCCATATGAAAGCAGGGCGGTGGTGGCATACGCTTGTAATCCCAGCACTTGGTAGACAGAGCTAGGTAAGTCTCTGGGTGTTCAGGGATATAGCCAGCATTGGATACACACGCCTTTAATCTCAATACCAACCACAGAAAGCCTGGAGGTCTATACAGACAAGCAGTGACGAGGCGGTCATGTGGTTGGGTTTACAACCAATGAGAAGGCAGAACAGAAAGTCTATATAAAGACTTTAACACAGGAAGTAGCGCTCGTTCAGACAGGTAGGACCACCGCAGGAGGAAGGGTAAGGTTTTAGCTATTAGCTCTGACCTCTTGGCTTTCTTCTTTGCATTGGTTCTGTGTTTCTTGTTTAATAAGACGGTTGGTTACATCTACATTCTTCTATTAAATTTTATTAAACTGTCATATGACAATAATGGCTCTCTCAACCACATCTATTCAGTTTTATTTTTATGGAAAAGTACCATATGAATCTATGTCTTTTATCAACTTGCCCTATGCAAAAATCTTAACCCTGTACCCTCATACTAGAGTTATTCAGTGCAGGATTTAAAAACTCAGGCGTTTTGCATGGGTGACAGCACTTTATTGACTGAGCACCATCCTCAATGCAAACTGAGCATTACCATATGTAAGTCACTGTACTAAGTGGTTATAATGGAACATTACCTTACAAGTGCTTTTAATTGAACATTACCTTAATATATGAGATATGAAAACTAAAATTCTCCAAAGCCTTTTTAGTAAGTTTTGATATTAGATGTTCTAATTTATTAATTCATTGTTAACTAATATATACATCTTCACATGGTTTTGAGATACACATTTCTTAATATCTATTTGAAATTTGCAGCATCTAAAAGACATAAACAGATAAACCCCTAATTTGATAATTCATCACAACATAATTGTTTACAGTCACAGTGCCTTATGTTTTCTAAACTGCTAGAGTGCTAGTATCACTTTGAATGTTAATATTAAAATCAAACCAGTCATGATTTACACAGTATAATATCCAGTGTCCATGTCATCTTTAATGATCCTTGGGTAGGCAATTTCTCTTTCTCTTTTTTTGTCATAATTTTTGAGAAACAATGGATCTTTAATTTTCACATTGGACTTTATATGAGCCATATTTCTACAAAATAAACCCCATGCTTTTTACATGTTCATACCAATCAATGTCAATGTGTGATCTAATTTGGTTGTTAAATTTTATTTAATTACTTTTTATGTGTATTTGTGTATGTCTGTGTGTGAGTATGTGCCTATCAGTACATGTGGCTTCAGAAGCCAGAGACACCATATCACCATAGAGCTGGAGTTACAGGCAGTTGTGAGTTAGCTGCCCAAAATATATGGTGGGGTTGACCCCAACCCCTCTATAGGAAAAACACCTACTTTTGAACTTTGAGCCACTTCTCCAGGCTGTGTATTTTCTGCAATAATAAATAATCATTAATAAATCTGAGAAAATGCACTAAAACACTAAGAAGCAAGAATGTTTGTGATCAATCAGTCTGATGGTTTCAAATAGCACTTTCTAAACTGTGTATAGTGTTTAATTGATTGAGTTTATGTGGCTTATGGTGCTATAAAGCAACACAATATTAGTAGCAATGCTTTAATTGAGAAAAATAGTAAAGGCTGAATGCATAACTACTCCATTTTCATTGATTATAACACACATTTTGATTATAAAAATACTTAGAGATTTGAAAGCATTTTTACTTATATGAGATTTTATTTTATGTCCAGGTATATGTAAACTCCCCATTTAAAAATGGTAATTTTGTAAGATGAATTCCAACTCTATTCACCAATACTACACATGAAGGTAAATAATTCATCTCATCCTAAAATCTAACTAGGAATAATTTGCCATGGTTCTTCCAATTTGGAATATTGAATATTTTTATTATAAATTATCTTAGAGATATTAGGCTGTGTAAATCCTTAGAAAGCATCAATTTTCATTAAAAAACAAAATAAATATATGCTCTTGAAAACATTAGAATATTGGGAAAGCAGCTTAAGGATCACAAGCTTTTATATGACCAAGCCAACTGGGAGTAAAATCCCTCATGATAAACAGTTAGAAGTAGTGATAAATAAAACATTCCAATATTGTAAAGTTACCAGTGTTGTAACTCCATAGTTCCACTTTTCCATTGGCCTCCTCATCATTTGTATCTGCTTCCATGATTAAGTTCATATGATCAAAAATAATTGTGAAGAAGTCAGTGACTTACAGACACAATGAAAGAATAAAGAATATCAAATGTGGAAAATAATAAGCCAGCAATTGCTCCATTTAATAATGTGTTGTCTTTATCAGCATCTTACTGAGTCTTCAATACTTTGTTTTACTTGAAGGAATATTGATAACTTCCTTTATATTTGGATAAGAAAACTTTTCTTTCTGATCTGAGACAAAAGAAAAATATATTTCAAGCCAGCCAAATCAAATTGCTAACATCAGCAATAACATAAAAAAGACAGTTTCACCTAATTCAGAATGTCTGCCTCTCCCACCAGACAGGGAATTCAGTTAAAATGTGAAAGGTGAGGCTGCCTGCCCACCAAGCCTACCAAGCCAACAAATTCCTCTACTCTCTCACTCTCTCAGCATCTACTCACCCTATCCACAGTCCCTAGCCCTCCTGATAGCTGTATGCTATCTACCAAATGTAGCAGAGACTCCCTGTTCTACTGGAGACCATGACAGATGCCTGAAGCACAACCTCTATCTCTAGGGGAAAACCCGTGCTCAAGCCATAGGCCACAACTAAAAGAAGAGCAAAGGGAATACAAAAACCAAAGAACAAAACACACATCTAACAAAGACTAATCCAGAAATCAGCACCTAAATCTATAGTCACTCCACAGCCAGATGCCTAGATACCAGATTAAGAAAATATTCAGCCACAGCCAATGCAATATATCACTAGCAGAACCTACCTATGCTACACAGCAAGCCCTGAGTAGTACAATACAGCAGAAGCACAAGAAAAATCCTTAAAACTAACTTTTTGAACATGATTGAGGTCCTTAAAGAGGAAATTAATAAACCCCTTAAAGAAATTCAATAAAACACCAACAAGCAATTAGAAGAAATGACTAAAACCCTTAAAGAAAGCTAATAAGAAACAAACAGTGGAAGGAAACAAGTAAACTGTTCAAGTTCTGAAAATAGAAATAGAAGCAATAAGGAAAACACAAACTGAGGGAATTTTGGAAATGAGAAGTCTAGATAAGTGAACAAGAATCAAAGATGCAAGCATCACAAACAGAATATAGGAGATGGAAGAGAGAAGCTAAAGAGTTGAAGATATGATAGGATAAATAGATATATCAGTCAAAGAAAAATGATAAATCTAAAAAGTTCCTGACCAAACAAATCCTAGAAGTTTATAAAAAGACAAAACCTAGGAATAATAAGAATAGAAGAAGGAGAACATTCTTAGCTCAAAGGCCCAGAAATACTTTCAACAAAATCAGAGAAGAAAAGTTTCTAACTTTTCTAAGGAGATGTAAGAAACTTACAGAACACCAAATAGGTTGGACCAGAAAAGAAAGTTTCCTTGCTACATAATAGTTAACTCATTAAGTATTCAGAACAAAGAAAAAATATTAAAAGCTGCAAGTGACAGGTCAAGCAGCCAGAGTAAGCAGAAGACAGCCACAGGCCTGCCCAATGGGCATCACTATAAACAGGTGTGTGGTAGAGAAATGATAGAAAAGGGGATGCAGACCTCTTGCATGGTGGAGAGAAGTGGAACTGGACACACAAAGGTCCTGAAGGAACAGGCTGATATGTGTCGTTTCCACTGCCACCTGGGACCATGTTTCTCCTTTGAAGAAAGAAATCAAAGAAGACATCAGAGGACAGAAAGAATTTCCATACTCATGGATTGGTAGGATCAATATAATAAAGATGGCTATCCTAACAAAAGCAATCTACAGATTCAAAGTAATTCCCATCAATATTCCAACACAATTTCCCACAGACCATGAAGGTACAATACTCAATTTTATATGGAAAAACAACAAAACCAGGATAGCTACAGCATTCTGGAACAATAAAAGAACTTCCAGACATATCACCACCCCTGATTTCAAGCTGTACTAAGAGTTACAGTAACAAAAACTGCATGATGCTAGCATAAAAACAGACATGTTGATCAATGAAACCAAATTGAAGATCTGTACACAAACCCCCACACCTATGAACACCCGATATTCCATAAAAGAGCTAAAGACACACAGTGGAAAAAAGAAACCTTCTTCAACAAATGGTGCTAGTTTTAGAGAACATCTGCATGTAGAAGTCTGCAAATAGATCCATATCTATCACTCTGCACAAAATTCAACTCTAAGTGGATCCAAAACTTCAACATAAAACCAGACACACTGAGCTTGATAGAAGATGATGTGAGTAATAGCCTTGATCTCACAGTTATAGGAGACAACTTCTTGAATGGAATACTGACAGCACAGGCGCAAAAATCAACAATCAATTAATGGGACATCATGAAAGTGAAAATCTTATGTAAGGCAAAGGACACCATCAATAGGACAAAATGGCAGCCTAAAGAATTGGAAAAGATTTTTGCCAACTCTACATTAGATAAGGGGCTAATATGCTATATACTATATATACTCAAGAAACTAGATATTAAAAAACCAAATAATCCAATTAAAAATGAGGTACAGATCTAAACAGAGAATTCTTTTTTTTTTTTTTTTTTTTTTGGTTTTTCGAGACAGGGTTTCTCTGTATAGCTTTGCGCCTTTCCTGGAACTCACTTGGTAGCCCAGGCTGGCCTCGAACTCACAGAGATCCGCCTGCCTCTGCCTCCCGAGTGCTGGGATTAAAGGTGTGCGCCACCACCGCCCGGCCTAAACAGAGAATTCTTAATAGAGGAAACCAAATAGTTGAAAAACATTTAAAGAAATGTTTGACATACTTAGCCATCAGAGAAATGCAAAGCAAAACTACTTTGAGAGTCTAACTTATATCCGTTAGAATGGCATAACACAAGTGATAGCTCGTGTTGGCAAGGATGTGGAGAAAGGAAACCTTCCATTTCTGGTCAGAGTACAAACTTGTATAACCACTATGGAAATGATTATGGTAGTTTCTCAGAAACTGGAAATCTATATATCTCAGGACTAAACTATACTGCTCTTGAACATATACCCTAAGGATGCTCAAGCTTCCCATGAATACACTTGCTCAACTATGTTCACAGCAACTTTATTCATAATAGCCAGATATTGGAAACAACCTAGATATCTCAGAACTGAATAATGGATAAAGAAGATGCGGTACATTTGCACAATGGAGTTTTACTCAGCTGTTAAAGAAATGACACAATGAAATTTGCAGACAAATGGATGGAACTATTAAATATCATCCTGAGTGAAGTAACACAGAGATCAAAATACAAACATGGTGAGGATGCACTCATAAACAGATATTAGCTTTTAAGTAAATGACAATCCACAGACCCAGAAAGGCTAAGTAGCAAGCAGGCTCTAAGTAGGACACTTGGAATGGGAAATAGAATACATTTTGAGGGTGGACTTAAGGCCACTGGGAATGGGAACAGTCAGGATCAGGCAGAGGGAGGAGGTGAAGTATTGAGGGAGATGGGAGAGATAACTGGAATTTGTAGGCATTTGGGGAAGTGATGGGAAAACAGAGTCTGGAAGAAACTATCAGGATTCTACAAAGGTGACCCAGCAAGGACTCCTAGTAATGGAGGATTTAAGCCTAATAAGACCATCCTCTGTAACAAGGTAAGGCTTTGAGAGGTGGTACTGGTACACAAACACAGCCACAAAACCTTTATCATATAATCTATTCTGTCTGCAAGATGTACTGGGGCAATGGATGCACAGAACTTGTGGTAGTGTCCAACAAATGACTAGTATAACTTGAGGCCAACAACATGAGAGGGAGCCTATGCCTAACACTGCGTGGTTGACCAAGAACTGGAGACTGTATAGTCTAGAGACCTATGATAGAAAAAAAATTATAAATTGATACCTAGGGTTATCCTTATATATATTCATAGATTTGTACTTAGCCCTATTGTCATCAAAGAAGGTACTGATGGCAGTTAGCGGGACCAGATGCAGAGACCCACAGTCAAACATTATATGGAGCAAGACCCCAAACTGGAGATCTCCATTGGATTACTCTCCTTTGAGTTCAGGGAACAACATGGAAGAGGGGGAGGAAGAAATGTTGGAGCCAGAGATGTCAAGGATAGCAAAAGAACAAAGGTCACACACATCAACTATGTGGACTCATGAAGGCCCATAGAGGCTGAAGTGGCAATCATGAAGCCTGTGTGGGTCTCAAGGTCTTCTGAATATATGTTATGGTTGTTAGTTTGACATTTTTGTGAATCCCTAACAGTTGAAGTGGGGTTATCTCTGACTCTTTCATCTGCTCTTGAGACCCCTTTTCTCCTACTGCATTGCCTCACCCCGTCTTGATATGAGGGTTTGTACCTAGTCTGTATTATGTAGCAGAAACCCTGAAATTATTTTATATGCATAATAAACTGTTAATTACTTCTATAGAATCCTGAACACAATTATAACTAAACTAGTGTCATAATATTTCATTTTTCTCCTTGAATTTCCAAGAAATTAATTTGCTTTAGATATGTAATATGTCATTATAATCAAAATCTTATTGATAAGATTTGATAATAAGATTTCTTAATGCTTTTTTCTCTCATTATCAACACATTTTATTTAACTGTAAATGTATGGATAAGTTCTATCTGTTCAGTTGTGAAGAGATTATCATTTCTCATGCCACTGGTTTTGTGTGTGTGTGTGTTTGTGTGTGTGTGTGGCATCATTATATTACTTAAATATGAAATAAAATAAATAAGAGTAGTTCAAAAATAAAGAAAAGATCAGAGACTTTTCCAGAGAAATGGAATAGACATAAGTTCTACTGTAGTGGTAAGTGGAAATAGGCAAAGTACTAATGTTTACTATATAGAGTGCAGTGACAGATTACAAAAAGATCACAAAACAAACCCCAAAGTCATGATCCTCTTATAGAAGCTTGTAGAAATGATATGAAGGTTGGTATAAGTAAAAAGCTGATAAAGAGTACTGGATAGTCATCAGAATACATTATATACATGCATTTTATAGAAAACAAACTTTTATTAAAATATATTCTATGAGAAAATGCTGCACATATTGTAAAATAGTTTAAATCAAAATAAAATAAACAATATACATATGCACATATACAAACACAAGTGAAACTGTGGAAATTTGCATAAAATTGATAGATTACATAAATGTTAAAATTCTGGTTGGGATATTATACTATGATTCACCAAAATGTTGTCATTGTGAGAAATTGGGTGGAAATTATGTTGTTTCATTGTCTTAGTTCTTCAAACAGAATGTGCCAATAGTTTTCTTAATAAAATTTCCATTTAAAAATAAGTGGGCTCCACAGCTGTTGGTCCAAAATTCATGAGTTCCTATGAGCTTGGTTCAGTTGTCCTTGTAGATTTCTCCATCATGATCTTAACCCCTGTTGCTCACACAATCCCTCTTCCTTCTCTTCAGCTGGACTACAGGAGCTCGGCCCAGTGCTCAGGTATGGATCTCTGCATCTGCCTCCATCAGTCACTGGATGAAGTTTCCATGATGACAGTAAGTGTATTCACGAATCTGGTTACCAGGATGGGCCAGTTCAGGCATCCTCACAACTATTGCTAGTAGTCTAATCTGGGGCCATCCTTGTGGATTCCTGGGAATTTCCCTAGCATCAGGTTTCTCCCTTACCCCACAATGTCTCCCTCAATCAAGGTATCTCTTTCATTGTTCTCCCACTCCATCCCTCCCCCAGCTCAACTATCCCATTCCCTTATGTTATCATTTCCAATATCATCCTCTCTATTGCTCCCCGCTTACCTCCAGTTTACTCATTGAGATCTCCTCTGTTTCCCATTGCCAAGGTGATCAATGCATCCCTTTTAGGGTACTCTTGTTTCCTAAATTCTCTGGAGCTATGGGTTGTAGTCTGCTTATGCTTTACTTTACATCTAGTATCCTCTTATGAGTGAATACATACCATGTTTGTCTTTCTGAGTCTGAGTTCCCTCACTCAGGATGGTATTTTCTAGTTCCATCAATTTGCTTGCAAATTTAATGATGTCATTGTTTTTTATAGCTGAGTAATACTCCATTATATATATGTAACACATTTTCTTTATCCATTCTTTGTTTGAGGGCAATCTAGGTTGCTGCTAGGTTCTGGCTTTTACAAATAATGCTGCTATAAATATCGTTAAGCAAGTGTCCATATGGTATGACTGAGCATCCCTTCTGTATTGGACTAGACCCTCTGCATATGGGAGACAGTTTTATAGCTGGTTCTGTTGGAGGGCTGGCAGTGTGATCAGGATCTATCCCTCGTACATGAGCTGGCTTTCTGGATCCCATTACCTATGGTCAGATGCCTTCTTCATTGAGGCAGGGGGAAGGGGCTGGGTTCTGCTTAAACTGAATGTGCCAGGCTTTACTGTTACCCTTATGGGAGAACTTGCCTTTTTTGAGGTGGGGATAAAAGACCTTAACCTAAATTTAGTCATACTGAACCTGATAGAAGAGAAAGTGGGAAATAACCTTCAATGCATTGGCACAAGAGACAACATCCTTAATAGAATGCCCATAGCAAAGACACTAAGATTGACAATTAATAAATGGACTTCATGAAAATGTAAAGCTTATCCAAAGCAAAAGACTTCTGCAGCCCAAGAATGGGAAAAAATCTTCACCAGCACTACATCTGACAGAGGTCTGATTTCTGATATATAAAGAACTTGAGAAACTATCCATTAAAAAAAACCCAAATAATCCAATTAAAAATGAGGTACAGATCTAAACAGAATTCTAAACACAAGATTCTCAAATGGCCAAGAAATATTTACATGTTCAACATCCTTAGCCATCAGGGAAATGCAAATCAAACTGACTCAGATTCTATCTTATACCTGTCATAGTGGCTAAGATAAAAAACACAAGTGACAGCTCATGCTGGCAAGGATGTGGAGCAAAGGGGTTACTCTTCCATTGTTGGTGAGAGTAAAAACTTGTACAGCTACTTTGGATATCAATATATCAGTTTCTCAGAAAATTGGGAACTGATATACCCCAAGTCCCAGCTATACTACTTGGGTATATATCCAAAGGATCCTCAATCATACCACAAGAACCCTTGGTCATTTGTATTCATGGAAGATTTATTTGTAGTTACATGAACCCAGAAACAACCTAGATGTCCGTCAACCAAAGAATAGATAAAGAAAATATGGTACATTTAGACAATGGGATACTATTCAGCTGCTAAAAACAATGACATCTTGAAATTTGCAGGCAAATGGATGGAGATAGGAAAAAATATCCTAAAGGAGTTAACACAGATCCAGAAAGACAGACATGGTAGGTACTCACTTATAAGTTGATATCATCTATAAAGAAAGTGATAACCATGTTACAATCTACAGAATGAGAGAGGCTAGGTAACAAGGAGGGTTCAAGAGGAGACCCTCAGATCTCCCTGGGAAAAGGAAATACATTGGGGGTGAGTGGGGATGTGAACATGAGGGATCATATTGGAGGTGAATGGAGGTAGAGAGCACTGAAAGAGATGATTGGAAAGTGGGGATATTTTGGGGTCGGGTGCAAACCTGGTGCAAGGAAAATTCCCAAGAATCTGCAAGGATGACCCCAGCTAAGCATGCCAGCAATACAGAATACTTAGACTGAATTCACCATATCCTGTGATCAGGCAAGACTTCTAGAGGAGAGATTAGGACACCAAACTAGCCACAAAACTTTCTACCTACTGTTTATTCTAACTATGGCATGGGATGGTGTAAGGTTGGAGCAGAAATTGTGGGACTGGCAACCAATGACTGGTCCTGTCTGAGACCCATTCCATGATAGTGGGCCAACACCTGACACTGCCTGGAGTGCCAGGACCCCGAGGAATGATGGCTCAGAGACCTAGGATAGAACTAACCATTGTTGAAGAAAAATAATGTCAATGTAATAATGATTAACAATAATCTGCTATACTCATGGATGATACCTATCCCAATTGTCGTCAGAGAGGCTTCATCCAGTAAATGATGGAAAAAGTTGCAAAAACTCACAGCAAAGCATTAAGTTAAGCTCTGGTAATGCCATGGAAGAGAGGGAGGAAGGATTGTATGAGCCAGAGGGGTCAAGGACATCATAAGAAAACACACAGTATCAACAAACTTGGGCTCATAGGAGCTGACAGAGTCTGAACCAACAACCAGGGAACCTTCATGGGACTGCTCTAGGCTCTCTATGTGTATGTAACAGTTATGTAGCTTTGTCTACTTATAGGACTCCTAACAATGGGAGCAGGGGCTGTCCCTAAATCTTTGGCTCACTTTTGGGAACCTAGTCATCATATTGGGTTGCCTTGCCCAGCCTTAATACAGGGGAGGTGCTTAGTCATACTGCGTCTTGATATGCCATGTTTTCTTGATAACCATAGGGGGCTGCCACTTTCTGAACAGAAACAAACTGTGAATGGGGTAGGGAGAGGAGGCAGGAAGATGGAATAGGAGGACATGAAGGAGAAGAAACTGCCTCCAGGATTTAAAATAAATATCTTTAATCAGTAAAAAATGAGTGGGATTTTAAAAGGTTTTGAGGCCATTTGGGTTTGTATAATTTTGAATGATATAGAAACTCAAGTCACTGAGTATTCAAGATTATCCAGAAGCCATGATTATTAATTCTCCTAACACACCACACACACACACACACACACACACACACACACACACACACACACACACTCACTCACTCACTCACTCACTCACACATACCTGGTTTCTGTGTTCTGCCTTCATAACTGTCTTCAAAAAATTTAATGAATTTGATAACAGTGTTAAACTAAGGGCAAACTTAGTAATGTGAGTTAGTGAATGCAGAATAGTCCTGGGAATAAAAGCAATATTTTGTATACACTAACCACATTTTTTCAACATACTGTAGTAATTTTATGTTACTCAGCTTTTAACATTAGTGGTAGTGCATCAAAACATCTCTTATTACTTCAATTTTATAGTGATATTTCTGCAGTCAAAGAGCTAAGGAGAGTTAGTATAGGGATTTATATGTACACCTTTTCAAATTGTTGTATGTAAGGCGTACTTTGCTAAAAATGTAGATAGTAAAAACCCAAAATCGAGTGCAGAAACTAAAGGATGAAAGGCTGTCTTAAAAATGTGCTTTGTGATTTTAAGTAGACCTATTGAAGATAATAGGAAAACTGCCTAGGGTAAGAAATCTAGTAATTTAGAACTTATCCATCTCTGTCCGAACTGCACCCACAGAACAGAAACCAATGTTGCTAAGTCTCTAGAAAATGTTTGTTATTGAACACTATATAATTTAGTTTTATTCTACAGGCTTTCTCTGTTGGATCATTAAAATAAAAATTTTATCAGATATAAATTACAGCTTATGGCTGTTATTAGAGAAAATTGTGGAAGTCTAGCTGGACAGTTCTGTAATATAGCCATTTCTGCCTATTTTCTTTGTGAAGGGTATAGTCAACATCACTGTGTAGATAATCAAATAATAAATCCAGAAATGCAGATATATTATGAGAAATAGGTGTCAATGTGGATACAAACCAGATATGGAAAATAAGTAATTATAATTTTCTCTATTCACACCATTTATATCTTATTTGTCTTTTTCCCTTTATTTCTTTATGTTTTAAAACATCTTTTAATTTCATTTGTTGCAATAGTTTACTTTGACTTTCTATTTTCTATCATATATGAGAATTTTGTGCTAAGCGGAAATATAGTCACTGAATGTTTATCAATTTATGAGTCTAGACTTCCCTCTAACTTGAAAAGCATTTTCAGTGACTTCACTCTAAGTTTCTGTTTGTATTTGAAGGTGTTCTGCTTTTATATAATAATGAATTATTAAAATTATTCAGATGGTGTTTCTGAATATAATTTATTCTATAAAGTACAATCTTAAGTCTCTGTGTGTCCTATCTTTTGTTTTACAAAATCATAATTTTCTCCATCCAGACACTCCATAATAATTGTCCATTCTCCTCATGTGAGGCTATCCAAACATAACCCACAGAGTTCTTTGCTGGATGACATCCAAGAGACTCATACCAACATCCTGCTGTGATGATTACAGATATTCTCATTTTTGATGAAAGATAAAAGAAGCAACAGCCCACAGTCAGCTGCAAATCCCAATATACCTGTTTATCTATCTAAATGTCCTAGAAATCTCAGCCTGAAAAAACATACCCCAGTAGATATGCATTTGGCCAATTTACAATGAGAACAGTTATAATTTAGAATCATATTTTCATCTATTTAAGTAGAGATAAAAGCTGCTTTTTGGTTCTAATTAACTTTAATGTGCTTCTTTCTTGTTTTTTTTTTTTTCTGGTTGTATTTAAGCTGCTGCATCAGTTTGTATCCCTCTCTCATTTACAGATTCATGGAATCTAGACAGAAATCTGTCCAAAGACCGTTAAAGCCCATATTTATTCAAAATTTACTCTTTGGAGCAATCAGAAAAACATATTAAAATTGTTTTCAAAAAAGAGAAGTAAGTGAAGATTGCAATGAAACCATGTTTATAATTACTCATTTAAAGGTCATTTTCATTTTATGTCCTCAGCGGCCCTCAAAGAACAGCACTTCAAATCCCAGCAATATTTATAAGAAGGACAAAGTGCTCTACAGTTCTTGATATTGGATCCAGTGGAGAAAATTATTGTTTTTAGAGACAAAATTTTCTTCCACAAATAAATTCATATATAGGTTCTTAAATTAATTTGAATTTATTTTAGTTACAACTGTAATAATTTCTCTGCTATACTAAACAATTGAATATCTATTTTCTCTGATTTTATTCAATTGTAAAAATTATGAGTATTTTTAAAAAATATAAAATCTCTGAATTACAATATTGTATTAATTGACTTTTCAATATACTTTTAATATTCTGTAGATTGTTGATAACCTCAAAAACATGTTATTATATTTTGAAATAAGGTTATATCATTATATATGCACCTTTCAATATTGAATAAATTCATTAATCTGAAATAAATACTTATTGGACAGTTGTTTTAAAACAATAAATTGAAAAGTATGTGGTTTGAAAAAGTAAGAATCTTTATATACTCATAAATGAGATAAATAAAAATATTCAGAAAATATTTACTTAAAATCAAGTTCTTCATTTTAATTGGAATCATGGGATCTTATGTTATAGGAAAACATAGGAGATTCATGAGAACCTCCTTAAAATACTTCCTCAAGAAATACATATAAAATGTCACTTCACTACAGATACTTTATAGAAAGCCTCTGGATCTCTTACATGTTTCATATAACAGAAAATTTCCTTTGATATAATCAGATAATACACTGTAGAAAATTAATCTTAGGATTTATATATTATATCATTTATTATTTGAATTTGTTTAGCTCTAGTTTTTAGCCAGTCGCAACACTTGACATTTTTGAATGGACCACAACTATAAGTCTTTTAGAAATCCCTGCCTTCTGCTTAAATGGGATCTGCATCTTTATAGTTCCATTCACTGCAAGTTAATTTTGAATTGTGTAGCTTCCTAGAATAAATCTCTTTTCATTTAACACATTAACACATTAAATGTGGCTATGAAGGCCTTCTTAAGTTTACTCCTGTTTAGATCAAGTGCCCTACAACCTTTTAATCAATGTTTGTAAATCCTTTTCTGTGATCATTTATGGTGTGCTTCTGTGAAAGTACTCTTTAGTGTCCTGCCTAAATTGTGACAACATAGGAAGTTCTCATGTGATACAATCACATAAAATCATTTTTGTCTACTGTGTGGAGACAGAATACAAAAATGGAAAGATGGGCATGTTTGTCTCCTTTTGGAACTGGCATGGCTACTTCTTCTACTCAGAGAATGCTTTTCTTCCAGAGAAATCAAATGAATAATTAACAAGTCTTATGTTGGCACTAAATCAGTGAAAGAACAGGGTGGAGAATATCATTGATACGTATGCAGTGTATTTTCTTTTATCTCAGCTCTTAGGTAAAGTGAGAAATGATATATAGTAGTAGGAAGCATCTTTGTATCAATAACTTGGAGGTAGAAGTCTTTTAAAGCCTCATCTCTCCTTAAACTTGTATCTATGAAATCTATGGAAGGCAAGATGATAATAACACTGTAGCAAATTAAATTAATCACATTGCACAACAACTCAATAAAATGTTTACTAACAGGAATACTCCACAAAGAATTTGGAAAGAAAATTACAAATTATACAGTTTCTGAAACTAGTTTTAGGTTGCAAAAGTATATTGCATACCTTTTAATGCTATTCTTCCCCTCTTGTTTTGTTTTTGATTTTTTTTTTGGATTTAGTGCTCAAAGAGGACTTGTTAATTATTCATTTGATTTCTCTGGAACAAAGGATTCTCTGAGAAAAAGATGTATACATAAACACTGCCCCCCACCATGCCCATTGCTTTTTGAAGCTTTCATAATAATGAGTCAATTAAGTGGGAGTGTATTATAAATTTGAAAGTATCATCTCATGAGATCGCAAATTTTGAATATTGTATTGATTATTGAACATTGGAAAAAAGTAACAAAATTTATAGAAAGTTTGTTACTAATCTAGACATAAGTTCAAAAGTATATGTACTGGTCATTCTAGAAGATGAAATAATGAGAGTATAGATTGATGAAGTTTAGATATCTTCTATTTTCTAAAACTATTATTTCCTAGCAACCCAGTGGCCACTCCTGCCAAGGAAGCAGGTAGAATAACTGCAGATATTCAACCTCCCTCTTCCCATACCTATCCAATTCTTCAATCTAGGTCCATCTCTGTATCCGAATACCTGCTATAGCCTCTCCTCCCTCCCTACTCCCATCTCCAGTGGTTCACACAGATAAGCCCTTCCAACCTTCATACCACTCAACACATTATCCTAGCCACGAACTCTAGCAGGCATTCCTTGTGAACCCACAGGCCACTCCAGCCATCAAAGCATGTAGCCTAACTACTGATCTTCACAACTCTCTACTCCCTTCCAAATTCAATCTACCAGTCTCATTCCCAGTTCTGCAGCAGAACACCTGTTGCAGCCTTTCCTCACTCCCTGCTCTCATCCCCACTGGATCACAAAGATCTTCCCCTTCAATCTTCCTTTCTTTGATGTATCACTTTATCCCAGCTTCCAACTTCAGTAGGAATTCCCTCAGAAACCTCAGGCCAACCTGGCCTGGAAAATAGGTAACATAACTGCAAATCTTCTTTTTCTTCCTCCTCTCTTCCAAATCAAATGCCCCTCTCTGATCCTCAACTCTGTAGCAGACAACTTCTCTGACACCATCTCGAATGATTAAAAAAAAAATAGCCTCAAAACTTCTTCCCACTCATCCTGTTATTGCAATCCCCAACTCCAGCAGGCATTCCCTGGGAACCCAGCAAATAAGCCTGCCAGTGAATTGGGCAAGTGAAGCAGGTAAGCAAGCTTCAGATCTGTATTCTTCCTCCTCTCCACATTCAATCCCCTCGTCTCATGTCCAGTTTTGTAGCACACTGCCTGTAGGGGCATCAGTTCATTCTCTGCTCCATTCCCTGGGGGCTTAGCAAATCCTAGTGGAACACCCTACTTTTCTTCCACCAATGGACTCTGTCAGCACTCCCACAGACTAGCCCCATTCCTAAGGGTCAGCTTCCCAATATCTAGAAACACATTTTTACCAAGAACCATAAGTGGCCACACCTACAAGGATCCCAGAAGAACTGCTTACCATAGAACACACAGCCACAGCATCCTGCTAAGGATTATAGAGGACAATATAAAACAAGGGGGAAAAACACCCATCCAATAAGGACATGTGTAGCTAGAGATTTTCTGGTCCTGCCTGGCCCACAGTCAGGACAAATCTCTCTAACCCACCAGTCCCGCAGCAGCTCAGACCCAACCAAGTAAACACATAGACTTATATTGCTTACAGACTGTATGGCTAAGGCAGGCTTCTTATTAATTGTTCTTATATCTTAAATTAATCCATTTCTATAAATCTATACCATGCCACAAGGCTCGTGGCTTACCGTCATCTTCACATGCTGCTTGTCATGGTGGTGGCTGGCAGTGTCTCCCTCTGCCTTCCTGTTTTCTCTGTTCTCCTCTCTGTTAGTCCCGCCTATACTTCCTGCCTGGCCACTGGCCAATCAGTGTTTTATTTATTGACCAATCAGAGCAATTTGACATACAGACCATCCCACAGCAGATAGGACATGAAATCACCACCTAGAATTATAATTTTTGCAGACCCAGATTCCAAGATGCCAACATAAAAACACAGCCAATAATAGCCAGGACAATACATCTCCATTAAAGCCCAGCAACCCTACCACAGGAGGCTCTGAGAGTAACAACAGAGCTGAAGCACAAGATGAAAAGCTTTAAATATCCTTTATAATATGAAAAAGTGTCCTAAAAGAGGAAAAATATAACTCCTTTAAAAAAATCTATAAAATACAAAGGAAGAAAGTGAATAAAACAGTTGAAGACATGAAAGTGGAAATAGAGTCACTAAAGAAAACTGAAACTGAAAGACAAACATGGTATTTACTCAATCATAAGTAGATACTAGATATAAAGCAAAGGGTAACCAGACTACAACCCACAGCTCAAGAGAAGCTAGGAAACAAGGAGGACCCTAAGAAGGACACATGGATCGCCTTAGGAAGAGGCAACAGATGAGAGCTCCATGAGTAAACTGTGGAGGAGGGGAGTGCAATAGAGGGGAGGGAATGGAGGATGAGAACATGAGGGAACTGGATGATTGAGATTGGGGGAGGGATTGAGTGGGAGAGGAAAGAAAAAATTATCTTGACAAAGGTGACATTATGGGAGTAGGTGCTAGAGAAAGTCCCAAGAATCCACAAGGATGACCCCAGATTAGACCACTAGCAATAGTGGAAAGGGTACCTGAACTGGCCTACCTAGGTAAACCAGATTGGTGAACACCCTGTCATCATAGAGCCTTCATCTAGTAACTGATGGAAGTAGATGCAAAGATCCACAGCCAAGCACCAGTCTGAGCTCTGGGAGTGCATTCAAAGAGATGGGAGAGGGATTATATGAGCAAGGGGGTCAAGATCATGATGGGGAAATCTACAGCAATAAGTGAACCATATAACATGAATTGTTAGAAGGTCTTATTAATAAAAACAAACCTGGAGCCAGGTATTGGGGTAAACACTGAAAGATCAGAGAAGCAGAACAAGCCACAGCCACCTCACCTCACCAATTCCTCAGCTGATCTTGTTTCCTAAGACTGGAAGCCTCTGAGTCTTCATCCAGAATGAATCTTAGCTGAACTGCTGTTCAAAAGCCTAAAAGCTTAACCATGCCAAAAGCTTCTAGTTTCTGGTCTGCACGCCTTATATACCTTTCTGCCATCACTTCCAGGGATTACATACTCATTTCCTGGGATTAAAGGAATGTGTCACCATGCCTGGCTGTTTCCAATTTGGCTTTAAACTCACAGATATCTGGATGGATCTCTGCCTCCCAAGTGATAGGATTAAAGGCATGTGTGCCACCATGTTCTGGCCTCTATATCTAGTGGCTGTTCTGTTCTCTGATCCCAGATAAGTTTATTAAGGGTACACAATGTATTTTGGAGAACACAGTATCACCACAGAACCAAGCTCGTAGGAACTCACGAACTTTAGATCTCAGTTGTGGAGCCTGCATGGGACCAGACTAGACCTTTATTGTACAGGAGATAGTTGTATAGCTGGGTGTGTTTGAGGGCCCCCTGGAAGTGGGATCAGGATCTATCCTTGGTGCATGAGCTGGCTTTCTGAATCCCATTACCTATGGTCAGACACCTTGCTGTGCCTTGATGCAGAAGGAAGGGGTGTGGTTTTCAACTTAATGTACTGGATTTGCTGACTCCCCAATGGAGCCCCTAACCTTTGGTGGAGGGAATAGGGGGTGTTGGGAGGAAAGGCTAGTGGAGAGTTGTAGGAGGATAAGAGGGGAATGAGTGGTTGGTATGTAAAATGAATTTAAAAAGTTTTAATAAAAAATATCTAAAAAAACAAACAAACATATCGTCCTTATTGCTGAGAAAACTCACAGATGGAGTTCATTAGTGCCACATGGGCTGACAGGGTTCTGGTTCCATCATCATATCTGATAATAAATGAGCTCATGAGTTCAGTTCCCTAAAATCTCTCTTCTTCTAGAATATATTGTAAAATATCAAAGTCAAGGTGATGATGTGGTTCATGTTATTTCAGATGTAATAAACCTTAAATCTCTCACTGAAAAATGGAAAGAAGAAAAACTGAAACTCAGGAAAATCTAGAAATAAAAATTTTAGGAACTCAAACAGGATTCTCACCAACAGCATATAAATGACAGGAGAATCTTAGGCTTTGAAGTCAAGATAGAAGAAATGGATACCTTTGGTCAATTAAAGTGTTAAATCTAAAAAAATCTACAGGCAACAACAACAACAAACAGGATATCTTGGACACTATGCAAAGACCAAATCTAAGAATAATAGAATAGAGGAAGGGGAAGAAACCTGATTATTATGAACTTCACAGCTAATATCCAAATATAAGCAAATACATAATATGTGTGTCTTTCTGGGTCTCAGTTAACTCATTCATGATGATTTATTATGAGTTTCGTTCATTCCCCTGCAAAAATCATGATTTCATTTTTTTAATATCTAAGTTATAACCCCATTGTTTAAATGTACCACATTTTTTATCCATTCTTACAATTTATGGCTATTATGAATACAGCTGCAATGAACATGGTTGAAAACGGACAGCCTTGTCTGGTTTCTGTTTTTAGTGAAATTGCTTTGAATTTCTCTCCATTTAAATTGATTTTGGCTATAAGCTTGTAAATTACCTTTATTATATTTATATTTATATAAGTCCTTTGTATCCTTAATATCTCCAAGACTTTTATCATTAAGGGATGTTGAGTTTTGTCAAAGGTGTTTTCAGCATCTAATGAAATGACCATGTTTGTTTGTTTTTTTTCTTCAGTTTGTTTATATGGTGGATACATTGACTGATTTTCCTATGTTGAACCATCCCTGCATCTGTGTGACTGAAGTCTATTTGAACATGTTGGATGATCTTTTTGATGTGTTCTTGGATTTGATTTGCAAGAATTTTATTGAGTATTTTTGCATTTATGTTTATGGCAGAAATTGGTGTGTAATTCTCTTCCTCTGTTGGGTCTTTATTTGGCTTTTGTATCAGAGTGACTGTGACCTCATAAAAAGAATTGGAAAAAGTTCCTACTGTTTCTATTTCATGGGATAATTTGAGGAGTGTTGGCTTTAACTCTCCTTTGAAAGTCTGGTAGAATTCTTTGCTGATATCATCTGTCTCTGGGCTATTTTTTTTTTGGTTGGTTGGGAGACTTTCCATGACTGCTTCTCTTTCACTAGGGGGTATGGGTGGGACTGTGCAAATTGCTTATGTGATCATAGTTTAACCTTGGTAAGTGGTACCTAATCTAGAAAATTATTCATTTCTTTTAGATTTTACAATTTTACAATACTCTACAAATTGGTAGAGTATGTTTTTGAAAGTATGTCCTTATGAGTCTCTGGATTTCCTAGTGTCTGCTATTACGACTTCTTCATTTCTCCTTTTGTTCATTTGAATGTTCTCTCTCTTCCTTTTAGTTAATTTAGACAAGGGTTTGTAGATCTTATTTTTTTTCAAAGAATGAATTCTTTATTTCACTCATTCTTTGTATTGTGCACTTTGTTTCAGTTTTATTATTTTCAGCCCTGATTTTGATTGTTTTTGTGGTCTACTCCTTTGGTGTGTGAGTATTTCTTTTGTATTGGAGCTTTCAAGTGTGCTAAGGGTTGCCAGTATGAGATTTTTTCCAGTTATTTTTTTTTTATGTAGACACTTAGTGCTATGAAATTGCCTCTTAGAACTACTTTTTTGTGTCCTAAACATTTGGGTATTTTTATGTAAGCATTTTCAATCAATTATAAAAACTATTCATTGACCTTCTTTTTTTTTTTTTTTTTGGATTTTCGAGACAGGGTTTCTCTGTGTAGCTTTGCGCCTTTCCTGGAACTCACATGGTAGCCCAGGCTGGCCTCGAACTCACAGAGATCCGCCTGCCTCTGCCTCCCGAGTGCTAGGATTAAAGGCGTGCGCCACCACCGCCCGGCTTGACCTTCTTTATTTATGTCACGACACATTGTTTATTCATTTGGGAGTTTTACAATTTCCATTACAATGTAAATTTCTGTTGTTGTTGCTATCCAGATTAAATCAATGGTGGTCTGATAGGATACAAGAAGTTATTTCAATTTTCTTGTATCTATCGAGACTATATTTTGGTGAATTTCAGAGAAAATTCAATGGCATGCCAAAAAAAGGCATATTCTTTTATGTCTGGGTGAAATATTCTGTAAATATCTGGTGGTCCATTTGATTTCTAATTTCTGTTAACTGTAGCATTTATTTGTTTAATTTTTTTGTGGATGACCTATGTATTGGTGAGAATGGGGTACTGAATTCTCCTACCATCAGTGTGTGGGGGTAAACACGTGATTTAAGCAGTAGTGGTGTTTCTTATACAAAAGTGGGTATCCTTGTGTTTGGGGCATAGATGTTACAAATTGGAATTGCTAGAATTTTCATTTGAGGAATATATAGTTTTTTCCCTGTGTATTCTGATTAGTTTTGGTCTGAAGCCTATCTTATTAAATATTAAGTGGCTACACCAGCATCTTTCTTGGGTCCCTTTGCTTGGGACATATTTTTCCAACCTTTACCCTGAGACAATGTCTGTGCTTGATGTTAAAGTGTGTTTTTTGAATGCAGCAGCAGAATGGTCCTGTTTTTACATCCATTCTCTTTGTCTATGTCTTTTAATAAGAGAATTGAGATCATTGATATTGAGAGATAACAATTACCAATTATTATTGATTCTTATTATTTTGTTTTTGTTATACTTATTGGTAGTCTCTGCCTCTCTGTCTCTGTCTGTCTGTCTGTCTGTCTGTCTGTCTGTCTCTCTCTCTCTCTCTCTGTGTGTGTGTGTGTGTGTGTGTGTGTGTGTGTGTGTGTGTGTGTGCTTCCCTTTATCCTTTGATTTTGCTTGTCTGAGATTGTTTATTTCCTGTATGTTCTTAGTTTTAGTTAACCTTGTTAGGTTGATGTTTTCCTTCTAGCACCTTCTCTGGGGCTATATTTGTAAGTAAATATGTTTAAATTTGGTTTTATCATGGAATATCTTATTTTCTCAATCTATGTTGTACTAGGAAAATGTCTTTCTGTATGCTGTGAATATATGTTTTTCTCATTGGTTAATAAATAAGTTGCTTTGACCTATGACAAGGCAACTTAAAGGCAGGCAGGAAATCGAAGGAGAGATACAGGAAATAGAATGGCAGAATCTCCAGAGTCTGGCGAGAGATACCAGCACCACCAGGAGAAGCAAGATATAAAAGTACCAGTGAGGCACAGCCATGTGGCAACTTATAGATAAATAGAAATGGATTAGGTTATAAGAGCTAGCTAGCAAGAAGCCTGCCATAGGCCATACAGTTTGTAAATAATATCAAGCCACTGAGTGATTATTTTATAAGCAGCTGTGAGACTGGGGCTGAGCAGGACTAGAGAAATTTATGACTACAATGTTGATTTAAAATTTTGCTGGTTATAGTAGTCAAGGATGGCATCTGTGATCTCTTAGAGTCTGCAAGACATCTGTTCAGGCCCTTTTGGCTTTTAGAGTTCCTATTGTGAAGCCAAGTGTAATTCTAATAGGTCTGCCTTCATATGTTCATTGGTTATTTTCCCTGTAACTTTTAACATTCTTTTGTTGTTCTGTATGTTTAATGTTTTGATTATTATCTTCCAAAGGAGACTTTCTTTTCTTTTCCAATGTATTTTGTGTTCTGTATGTTTATTGTACCTTTATAGGTATCTCCATCTTTAGGTTAGGAAAATTTTCTTCTATGATTTTGTTAAAAATATTTTTCTTGTGTAGGTGCCACAATTTATTTATCCATTCTTCAGTTGAAGGGCATCTAGGTTGTTTCCAGGTTTTGGCTATTACAAACAATGCTGATATGAACATAGCTGAGATGCCCTTCAACTGAAGAATGGATAAATAAATTGTGGCACATACACACAATGCAAGACTACTCAGCAGAGAAAAACAATGACATCATGAGGTTTGCAGGTAAATGGATGGATCTAGAAAAAATCATCCTGAGTGAGGTAACTCCGACTCAGAAAGACAAATATGGTATGTACTCACTCATAGGAGGATACTAGATGTGGAACAAGGATGACTGGACTGGTACTCACATCACCAGGGATGCTACCTGAAAACAGGCCCCCAAGAAAGACAGAGTGATCGCCCAATGATGGAGAAACGGCTGAGATCTACATGAACATCCTGGACATGAGTGGGAGTAATGAAGGGCAAGGATCGAGGGAAAGAGAGCCTGTGGGAGCGGGAGATCCCAGCTGGATCAAGAACAGAGAGGGAGAACAAGGAATAGGAGACCATGGTAAATGAAGACCACATGAGAAAAGGAAGAAAGAAAGTGCTAGAGAGGCCCACAGAAATCCACAAACATACTCCCACAATAGACTGCTGGCAATGGTTGAGAGACAGCTGGAACTGACCTACTCTGGTGATGGGATGGCCAAACACCCTAATAGTCATGCCAGAAACCCCATCCAACAACTGAGGGATCTGGATGCAGAGATCCACGGCTAGGCCCCAGGTGGAGCTCCAGGAGTCTAATTAGCGAGAAAGAGGAGGGTTTATATGAGCAAGAATTGTTGAAACCAAGGTTGGATTAAAGCATAGGGACAAATAGCCAAACGAATGGAAACACATGAACTATGAACCAAAGGCTGAGGGGCCCCCAACTGGATCAGGCCCTCTGAATAGGTGAGAGAGTTGATTGGCTTGATCCGTTTGGGAGGCATCTAGGCAGTGGTACTGGGTCCTGTGCTCATTGCATGAGTTAGCTGTTTGAAACCTGGGGCTTATGCAGGGACGCTTGGCTCAGTCTGGGAGGAAGGGACTGGACCTGCCTGGACTGAGTCTACCAGGTTGATCTCAGTCCTCGGGGGAGGCTTTGCCCTGGAGGAGGTGGGAATGGGGAGTGGGCTGGGGGGAAGGGAAATTGCGTAGAAGGGGGGAGAACAAGGGAATCTGTGGCTAATATGTAGAACTGAATGGTATTGTAAAATAAAATAAAAGGAAAAAATTTTTTTCTTGGTCTTTGAGAGGGGTTTCTTCTACTTCTATTCTACTTCTATTATTCTTGGATTTGTATTTTAATAGTTTCACAGATTTCCTGGATATTTTCTCTCTGAGTATTTCAGATTTAATATTTTTCAATCATTGCATCCATTTTGTCTATTATATCTTCAAACCCTGAGTTTTTTTCTTCCATTTCATGTATTGTGTTGGTGAAGCTTGACTATGTATTTATCTTAAAAATTCTCAAATATTTATATTCCAGAATTGCCTCAGTTTCAGTTTTCTTCATTGATTCTACTTCCATCTTAATGTCCTGTAGAGTTTTCAAGTTACGAGTAATTATTTTGCTTATCTGTAGCTACATAATGCTCTTTTCTATTCATAATAGTAGAATTCCAAAAGATTGATGAGAAAACTTCCAATAAAATCAAGGAGACATAAAGAACATATTATGGAGCAATTTTTCAGGTCATTTGATGGACTCTTTCATAACTGAAAATTTATTTTGAACAGTAAGATGATCTAAATAGAGTCAATAGTTAACTTTATCATACTAGAAAGAGGATTTTCACAGTAGCTTGAGAGCTTCAATATGGAACATATCATTGTAGAATTAAAATTTTTAAGTTGAGCCGGGTGGTGGCGGCGCACACCTTTAATCCCAGCACTCAGGAGGCAGAGCCAGGCAGATCTCTGTGAGTTTGAGGCCAGCCTAGGCTACCAAGTGAGTTCCAGGAAAAGGTTCAAAGCTACACAGAGAAACCCTATCTCAAAAAAAAACCAAAAAATAAAAAATGAAAATAAAATAAAAATTTTAAGTTGAAATTTGGATATTGTGAGGCTAAATTTTGTGACATTGGAAAAATTAACATTGTTAAGGATGAATAAAGCAGTGATATTTTCTGAGTAAAATTACATACTAAATGAATACTCAGAAAAAAACTTATTGTATATATGTGGGATTTAATATATGATGTTATGGAATTCATATAAATATTTAAAATACAAGAATTTTTCCAATACCCAAGTAATTATCATTTTTTTGTATTTTTCGCTATATGAAAAGTGAAATGTTTTTTTCTTTTTATTATTAAAACTTTTTTCAAATTTATATTCTCACAAATTTAAAACCATTTCAAATAATATGAAAATACTTAATTTCTTGGTATTAGAAATATATTACTAGAAAATTTATAAAAAAATTGTTTCTGTTTTTCATATATATATATATATATATATATATATATATATATATATATATCCTTTAAGTTAGGATTGCAAAAACAATCAAATGTAGCAGTGTAGTAGTGAATATTATACTTTACATATAAGGTTGTTAAAAATTATCAATTTGATTACCAATTCAGTTTCACTGATTTCCATATTATTTAAGTATAATCATTAAGTACTATGATTTATATTGATGCTAACAGTTTCTTTGATTTGGATACTGTGTCCTTTCAATATATTTGTACTTTCAATTCTTTTCTGGGTCTTTGTAGGAAAAATAGAATTAAGTCACATTTTATATTTTTATGAATTGAGCACATGTGCTATTTACAAAACTTTGATAAATACATATAGCTATTAAGTATTAGAGGCAATATTTGATACTTAGCAATCTGACTGGTATGATATACTGCATTTGTAGCCAAACTTTTTATCTAAAACAATCATCAGTTTTCAAAATTACTTGTATTCAAAATCTTGCACTTATGTGTTGTATGGGAAAAAAAACAAGACTAAAGAAAATTGGACTATCTATCTGTGCAATGGTCAAGAAATTACATTTATAATTGTTCTCTTCCATTTTTGATAGACGTTTCATAATAAATGGGTCACATCTGAAAATAATAAGTTATTTCTAGCAAACAGTGCAACATAGGAGAATGAAGCATAATGTGGCTGAGGAAAGATGTTAAAGGGAGGAGAAATAGTTTGGCATGCTGTAAAATGTCAGAAAGCAGAAGGAGGAACAAAATGCTCAAAGTGATGATAACTAAGTTAGATGAGAAGCCAGTGATAAGTAACGGACATATTGGAAGAAAAACATTCAGAATTGTCAGAATGGGAAATAATTGTGGAGACATTTTATGCCCTCTGGAGGAAAGGTGTTATATAAGTGTGACTTGTTTTACTTATTTCCATGAGGCAGAATGTTACTGTAAAAATATCTCTAGCAGGACGGAGAGATTTTGAATATGATTTGGATGTCATATTGGCATTTTAGTCAAATTTTGAACGATTCAGCAGTTTAGTGAAAATGAAATTCTGACTTCTGAAATAATTTTATGAGGATTTATTCTGTGGACTTTCAAATAAAAAATCATTACTAAATTAATTATCCATATAGCTATTTCTATATAAACTATAGTGTATAAAAATTAGAGATACAGATTAAAAATTAGAAACTCATTTTTATTTTAAAATGCATTTGATAAGAGGAAATTATACATAGTATATTCTAAAAGCAATATTCCTACATTTAAATGACTTGTAGAATGAACATAAAGTATATTAGTATATTCATAACCTCATACTCATAAATTTTTGTGGTGAGAGCACTTAAATATATTAATCAATTTCAACTATACAACATGTTGTTATTAACTATATTCACTCTTACACAAACAATCTGATGAAGTTCTTATTTCTTCTAAGTTAATTATCCTATCATTGGCCAATATATGCTGTATCACTATCATGGCTTAAAGGCTTCTGTAGTCTCCATATAAGGAATTTGTTTTAATTGGCTTGACTTGTCTCACTTAACAAGTTCATTTGTTTGGTTGTCAAACTATACAATATTTATATTCTATTATGAATATGAACCATGTTTTATTTATGTATTATTGTGCTTCCAAACACTTAGCTTATCAATATACCTTAACTTTAGTGAATAATGCAGCAGGAAATGTGAGAAAGCATAAATTTTTGAAACACTGGTTACATATTGATACAGTTTCAACATCTACCTACTTGTGGGATTATCAAATCCAATAGTGACTTTATGTTGTTCAGTTGAAGAATGTACACACTGTTATTCTATATTCTGACTTACATTAAAACCAATAGTGCAAATTCTTAGCTTCACAAATTTTGATTTTATTTAAATTATTTTGTCTAATTTTTAAGGACTTGATATTGTATAACTCAAAGGTTTTTGGTATGATTTTATTATCTAGAAATTATACATTGAATAATAAGACCTTAATACAATTCAATAACTACCCCTCATACTAAATATGCTGCTATAGATATAATTTAATTATGTAAATTTCAACTTTATTAATTCCATCTCTGCAGAAATTAACAAAATTCAACAGATCTTGAGCCTCATTTGATTTTTCATTTATAAATATTTTAATTTAAACATAGCATAAATTTCTGGATTTTTAAAGCAAATTATTTTGAGAGATAAATAAAAAAATGTTAAAATCCACACTTAAACAATGTTGTTCACTTTGCTAAAACAGAAGCTATTTTTATTACAAGTTAATAGGATATAGGTAGAATTTAGATATATGTATATATTATTCACTGAGACTTTTAGAGAAATTACCATGTACGTGACCTTAAAATTAGCATTTCTTATCATTTTAAGATTTTTGAGACTATTCATCTTTTTCACACTTTCCATTTTTCAGCTCCTTGCATTTGTACCCAACAATCCATGACTTTTTTTCTGCATTTATTTTTGTTATGAATATATAACCTATTATGTCCAATTAGTGCTGCAATTAAATAAATGTGTTTATATCCAGGCCATTAGGATTGGAGTCTTGTCCCTGAAGAAAAAAATAAATAAATAAGCTTGTTTTTTTCCCTTCACTAAGCATCCATTAACTGCCTGTAGCTCTTCATATATGGTTGGTACCATGTGAAAATGTTCTCCATCCATTTTGGCATGCTGATTTATGTGGTCTGTTTTGGTCTTCTGTGGTAAATCATATTATTGAAAGTTCATGATATCAATATCCCTGTCCTGTTCAGAAGACACTATGTAGGAACAGGTATTCTAATCTTCTGAACCTTTCAATCTTTCTTGCCTCTCTTCCATTATGTTCTTTGATGCACTGGGTATCAGACTATGGTATAGTTGTCTCATTAGGGATGAGTATCCACAGCAACCAATTCTCTGTATTTGACTGGTTGAGAATCTCAATAATAGTTTATGTTTGCTGCAGAGAAAGACTTCTTTGAGGAGATAAGAAAGTTTTATTTACAAATAGATGTATGGATAAGTATTTAGAAGGCAGATTCAAACTATGTTACGTTAGCAGATTTGTAATTGTAGTGGTAATTAGTAGTTTTATAGCTGTAGAATCTCCTCTTGAACATATGACATCTCCATGCAGAGATTTTTGTCTAGGTTTACTGTATGGAGAATGCATTTCTTCTAATTGAGTCAACTTTAGTACAATGAAACACCTGTTGGTTAGCTACAAGATAAAATTGCCACTATTACAGTATTGATATTATTTCACCAATCCAGTTGTGGTTCTCAGGCTTTACATCTAGGTAGTACTGTTGAGATCTTTCCTGTTTTGTCAGCAGAGGACACAAATTTATGAGTGATTGCCTTTAGGAAGGAAACTTCTTTGTCAGGATCAGCTAGATTTCTCCAAGCCCTTTGTGACAGAAGTGTTCTGTGACTTCAGCAAGGGGCTTGCACTTTCATATTCTGGCAAGCTATCAAGAGCAAATGTGATATATTCTACTGACTAAAATTTCAAAGTAGGTATCCCCTGTGTCATGTAGGGTTTTCTTAGATAGTCTATATAGGGGAACTGCATTTATATCTATATTCATAGATGTGTATATATTAGGAAGTAAGTTTATAAATGGTAGATTTGTCTATGCTTTTCCAAACACCCTTAGTGTTTCTTTATCCCTCCTTCTTCTCTCACCCTCTGTATTACCCTTCATCATAGCTAAGTCCTCCCTCCCAAATTTTCCTCTTTTCCACTTCAGGTCACAGGTGAACTGCTAACCCATCTTTACAGTTATCCCACTCCAACTATGATCTCTTTCTACTTCCCTGGTTTCTGTGGAAACAGTAGGTACAACACTAAAATCCAAAGGTTTATATATAAAATTTTCAAATAAGGGACAACATACACCATTTGACCCCCCTGACTCTGAATTACTTCATTTAATATGGTGAAGTAATTTTCTGATTTCAGTTTCCCTCACAGAAAATTATATTGCTACTGGCCAAATACACCTTTGCTGTGGAATGTTGTTCTGTATGCTATGAATCTGTGTTGTTTTGATTCATTGATAAATAAAATGCTGATTGGCCACTAGCCAGGCAGGGAGTATAGACAAGATAAGCAGACAAGGAAAATTCTGGAAAGAGGAAGGCTGAGTCAGGAGTCACCAGCCAGACACAGAGGAAGTAAGTTGTCAAGCCTTACTTGGCTGAGAAAGGTACCAAGCCATATGGCTAAACATATATAAGAATTATGAATTAATTCAAGTGTAGGAGCTTGTCAGTAATAAGCCTGGGCTTATGGCTGAGCAGTTATAATTAATACAAGCTTCTGAGGGATTATTTCATAAGCAGGCCATAGGACTGAGGACCGGACAGGGATACAGAAAAACTTTGTCCTACACACCATGTTTTTATTTTTATTTATTTATTTATTTATTTATTTATTTGCAGTTTTTGTGGTTTTATTTAAACACAAATGAAACAGAGGCAAGCCATCTACTCGTTTTCTTCGCTGCGTAGCCTGGCGTTGGGATTGGTGACTCTGATGGCCAGCTGTGCTGCTCTTTCCACGATGGCTTTTCGGTTCTTGGAGGAAATGTTGTGAGCAATCTCAGCACAGTAAGATTTGTTGCACATCAGCAGCACTTCCAGCTCCTTGACATTGTGGACCAGAAACTTCCGGAAGCCGCTAGGCAGCATGTGCTTGGTTTTCTTGTTGCTCCCGTAACCAATGTTAGGCATGAGGATCTGGCCCTTGAATCTTCTCCGCACCCTGTTGTCGATACCTCTGGGTTTCCGCCAGTTTCGCTTAATTTTGACATATCGGTCTGACTGGTGCCGGATGAACTTCTTGGTCCTCTTTTTGACAATCTTGGGCTTCACCAGAGGCCGGAGGGCAGCCATGATGCCGGTCCACAGATGGCAGCCACCTCGCAGGCAGCGCCGAGGAAGAAGGGCACACCATGTTTTTATTATTCATTTATGAGTATATGAACATTTAGGTGATACCTTTCCCTAGGTATATAACTACAGTGGCAATGAACTTGCAGTATCTCTGGATCTAGATATTGAGCTCCCTGGGTTTATGACAAGGAATGTTATAGCTGCAATTTATGGCAGATCTATATTTGTCTTCTGTTTTCTGATATAATTTTGGTTGCCTCTTTTATAGATAGCCCTCACTATGTCAAAGCCTTCTAGTCCTAGTCTCCCTTGGGAATTTTATCATGAAGGCTAGATTTTGTCAAGGGATTTTTGTGTATTTATTGAGATGATAGAGAGAGAGATAGCAGAGAGAGGGATTGAGAAAGAAAGGGTCAGAATTTGTATGTGATGGGAATTGGGGCAGATTTGGGATGAGTTTTGAGAGAAGAAACTGTAATCAGAGTATACTGCACATTTCAAAAAATACAGAAAATTGAAATAACTCAGTACATTCTCTCTGACCATAACTCAATGAACCAATAAAAAGCAAAATAATCATCAGAACTTATACAAACTCAGAAACTAAAGCAAGATACTTCTAAATGATGAGTGGCTCAAAGAAGAAATCAAGAATGGAAATAAATTAAAATGAAAGAAAAACACATCAAACCTTTGGGACAAACAAAAAGCAGTCATAAATAGGGAATGTATAGTTCTAAGTGACTACACTAAATATAATCAGAAGAAAAAAATAAATAGCTTCAGGATACACCTGAAAAGTTTGGATGAGTAAGAATAAATCAAATCCAATAGACAGAAAGAAATAAAATAAGGGCAAAAATGAATGAAATAAGACAAAATACAGTAGAAAATAATCCAAGCAAGTTTTCTCAATGCAAATGAACAACCAAACAAGATTATCAGGTTCTTATCCAAATTTACAAATGGGAAAAAGAGGAGAACAAACTTGATAAGATCATAGATGAACAGGGAGACATTACAAGAGATGCTAATGAAATTCAGGGAAAAAAAGGAGGACTTTTTCAAAATCTATACCCCATTAAACAAAGACAAAGAAGTAAATTGAAACAATAATGAAAGATTTGCCTAAAATAATGCTCCAAATCTTGATGGATTTTGATCAGAATTATAGTAAATGTTCAATAAAGAGCTGAAACCAATACTTCTCAAATTAGTGAAAAGACAAAACAAAAAACAAACTAACAAAAAAGGAGTGTGGGGAGCACTTCCAAACTTCTTCTATGAAGCCAGTAACACTCTACTAACAAAGACAGGTAAAGACACAGCAACCAACATTCCTGATGAACATAGGTGAGAAATTTTTTAACATAATACTCTTGAATTGAATTCAGGCATATATCAAATGTTCACCTATCACAACCAGGTTGGCTTTATTTTGGAAATTAGTGATGATTCAACATATGTAATACAGTAAATACAGTAAGTTAAGTAAATATACTTAAAGTAAATATACTTAATACACTTAAATACTCTTAGAGTAAATATACTTAAGTAAATATGCTTAAAGATAAAAAACACATCATCATCTATATCAATTTATGTCTTAAGAAAGACAAGGTAATTATTGACAGTCAACATTTTATAAGCTGTCAGATTTCAGTCCAATGTGTTCAACATATAAGAAAAGATTTGTTAACATCTGAAATTCCATTAACACATGTACAATAAAATGTGTACTCATATTATTGAGACCCTTCTTTCATAATTCTGAGAATTTTGTAGATTTTTTTTTACAAATAATCAAGAAATCACTTATTAGGTTAATCATGAAAATTATTATACTCTCAGGATCTATCCCTGGTGCATGAGCTGGCTTTATGGAGACCATTCCCTATAGTTGGAAGCGTGCTCACTCTTGATGCAAGGGCCGGGGTTCTTGGTCCTGCCTCAACTGAATGTACCAGATTTTGCTGATTCTCCATGGAAGGCCTTACCAATTTGGAGAGTTGAGGGGTAGGCTAGGGGGAAAGGCTGGGGGAGAGTGTGAGGAGGGATGAGAGGAATATCTGTGGTTGGTATGTAAAATGAATTAAAAAAATTTTTTTAAATAAATAAAAAATTAACAAAGAAAATTATTATCCTCATTTTGATACAATCTTAGTGCATTAAATGTGAAAAGCATGAATTAATATGTGAATGTATTATTACAATATGTTCATTCAGACAAAATTTCCATGAATATTTACAGAGAATAAAATTAAATGTTCTTTTAGATATAAACTAGACACCTGAACCAATGGAAATTACCATTCCCTGGGGAGAAAAACAGTTCAACTGCTTTCATTGAAGGAATTTTACACATGTGCTTTGCTCATGATGAAAAAAATGTGATATTTAGACACAACAAAAGATAAAGAATTATCACAGTAGCATTCAAAAATTGTTGTTCATATTTTACACTGGAGAATCTCTTCATAATCTGAAAATAATCACGTTAGAATGCGCTCCCTCTAGTACAGAACACTCATTCCACAAACACATTTTAAATTTTGGCTGTTTTATATTGAATTGTATTTTATAATTAATTATATATTTTTCTTTCATTGCATTAAGCCATGTATCTTATCTAGAAGTCTTTATGTCTCAACATTTCTATCGTATTTTGAGACATATTGTATGCTTCAATATTTTATATACTTACTTTCCTCATGAATATGAGAGAATTTTAATTCAATTAAAAGTTTCCTATTGATTTTATATTTTTTAAATTTAAATAATATTTTTTGCTTTTACCTACTGTCTGTAGTTTCCCCCACCCTGATTTTACATTTTCAAAACAAAAATATAATTACATTTTTGTGTATATGAGTGTCTGTAACATATGAAGGCAAGAAATATTGAGTATTTACTATAAGGCAATATGCTTAGCACTAAATTAGATAAAAATTTTTGTTTCCTTCTTTATGGTTAGGAACACTTGATGCAAATATATTTTTAAATATTCATAACTTAATATTATTTTCACTTAGAAAGAACAAAGTATAAACTTGATAAAGGCATTTTCTTTCCTCTGAAAATGGTGTTATTAAACTTAAAAAAAAAAAAAACAACTCTTCAGAACTCCAGCACTGGCACTTGCAAATTTGCTCATGGAGTGTCTTAAGTAAGAATTCAAAATGGAATATTTCAGGTAATGTAAAGTATTTGGATAATATTACATACAGGAAATTTTGTTCATATTGAGTGACAATATATGGGTTAGCAATGACTATGCAAGTGAAAAAATTGTATGATAAAACATCCAGTCTTTGAAGAAAGAAATTGAAGAAAATATCAGAAGACAGAAAGATCTCCCATTTTCATGGATAGCTAGGATTAATGTGGTAAAAATGGACATCCTATGAAAAGCAGTCTACATTCAATGCAATGCCCACCACAATACTTCACAGAATTTCAAAGGAAAATGCTCAGCTTCATATGGAAAAACAAAATCCCAGGATAGCTAAAATAATACTGAACAACAAAAGAACTACTGGAGGTCTCACTATTTCTAATTTCAAGTTGCACTAAAAAGCTATGGTAATAAAGGCAGCATGGTATTGATGCAGAATGCAGCCGTGTTGATCAACGCAATCGCATTGAAAACCGAGACATAAACTCACACACTTACAGACACATGATTCTTGATAAAGAAGCCAGAAATGCACACTGGAAAAAAAAAAGACAGCACCTTCAACAAATGAAGCTGCTCAAACTTTATGTCTACATGTAGAAAAATCCAAATAAAGCCATACTTATCATACTATATAAAACTCAACTCCAAATAAATCAAAGACAAATCCAGACACACTGAACCTGAAAAGGTACTGTAAAGCAAAGGATAACATCATCTTGAAAAAATGGCCGCCTCTAGGAGGTAGTAGCACATGCCTTTAATCCTAGCACTTGGGAGGCAGAGCCAGGCAGATCTCTGCAAGTTCAAGGCCAGCTTGGGCCACAGAGTGAGTCCCAGGACAGACACCAAAACTATACAGAGAAACCCTGTCTCGAAAAAAAAAAAAAGAAAAGAAAGAAAGAAAAGAAAAAGTGGCAGCCTACAAATTGGAAGAAGTTTTAAACAGCTCTGCATCTGATAGACTAATATCCAAAATATATAAAGAATTTAGGAAACTTGTTATAAAACCCCTAAATAATCAAATTATAAATGGGGACATAGTACTTAACAGAGAGTTCTTGACAGAGGAATCTCAAGTGGCTGAAAAATGCTTAAAGAAATGCTCAACTTCTTTAGCCATCAGGAAAATGCAAATCAAAACTACTTTGAGATTCCATCTTACAACTGTCATAATGGTTAAAATCAATAACACAAGTGACAACTCATGCTTGAAAGGATGTAGGAGAAGAGGAACACTCATACATTGCTGGTAGAAGTGTAAACATATAGACATTCTGGAAATCAGTATGCCAGATCCTCAATGAGAATGACATCAATCTAACTCAAGATAAAGCTATAAGACTCTCAAGCATATGCCCAAAGGGTGCTTCCTCCTACCATAAGGACATTTGCTAAATCATATTTATTGCTGCTCTCTTCATAATAGCCAGAAATTGAAAATAACCCTCAACTGAAGAATGGATAAAGAAAATATCCTACATTTATACAATGAAGTATTGCTTAGCTGCTAAAAAATGACATTATGAAATTTGTAGTTAAATGTGTGGAACTAGAAAAAAAACCATCCTGATTGAGTTAACCCAGACCCAGAAAGATAAATACAGTATACATTCACTCACAAGTACACATTACTCATTAAAAATTGATAGCAGTTCTACAATCTGGACCCAGAAAGGTTAGGCACAGAAGGTGTATTTGGCCAGGGACTAGAGGAGGACACTTGTATCTCTCTAGGATGAGGAAATAGAATGAATTTTGTGGGTGAACTGGTGGTGAAGTAGGGCAGGAATGGGAGGATCAGGTGGGAACAAGGAGGGGATCTAGGGTTGAGGATGGGAATGCTGAGAGAGACAACACAGCTAGAATTGAGGGGCAATAACACAAGTAGAATTGAGGGGCATTCGTGGGGTAGTATGGAAACCTAATGCTGAAATACATGAAGGCAATCATAAAGAAATATCCAAATAATGAGGGAGATAGAGACCCAACTGGACTTCACTTGTCACTAAACCAAGCTTTCAGTTCCAGGACAGGGTTATATCCATTTGAGTTGTTGGACAAAAGAGTCCTGTGGAAATGCACACTAAGCCCTGGCTTTTGGCCAGGCAATAGATTTCTCTCAAAAAATTGACAGCAAGAGCCATTGCTGAAAACAGCATCTACATGACTCAACCTGAAGAGGTTGAGATGGTGCCTATATAGAACCTTCACCACAACATTCTAGTGTCTTTGGTGCAGGAAGATACTATACAGGCTACCAAAAGAGAAACATAAATATCAATCCAGCCACAAAACCTTTGAGTTAAAATTTGTTTTGCATAAAAAATTTGGTAGGGGAATGACAACACAGAACTTGTGGGGGTAACCAATGAATGTCCAATTTAACCTAAGAACCACTCCCTGAGATGGAACTCATACCTGACATTACTTGGTGACTACAAACCAGATAGTAAATAGACTAGAGACTAGGGCTAAACCTAATACTATTTATCTAATGTAGCAGTAACGCCCGCGTTACCAATACCCGTTCACTATGTCCGAGCGAAGGGCTGCGGATTAAAAAATAGAGACAAGAGACAGCGAGTCATTCGTACGATTGGATGTCGAATGCCATTTATTGAAAGAGGGAAGAAACCTTAAATACAGGCTTACAACACAAATGGAGGATCCCCTGAGGGCAGAAGTTCGCTACCAATGGTCTACAATCTAGACCCAATGTTCTGCATTCTTGCATCTAAGTTGTTTACACCAAATACAGGATGCACCTAAGTTGTTTACACCATAAGCAGGATGTAGGAACAAAGAACCTCCGGTAAGCTCTCCGATGATCCTAAAGTGAGAAGGACACCGGCAGGGAATCTGAATAGGGAGGACACCTGGTCAGCAAGCAAGGCTGCAGCCACTCAGAGTCGGGGGTCAGGGCCCATGGCGCCCACAGGTCCCCCCTTTTTATTAAATGAGCTTCTGACTTAGGTTGCGTGGGACCAGCAGACCACCTTACCCGTTATAGAGACACCTGCCCAGGCCACACAAGTGCTCTGTCTTAGGTTGATGGCAGCCCCCCAAGCATTACCCGTCTCTGAATACTCATTATCATACAGACTCAACCACGTGAGCTGTAGAGTGACTGCTGCCAAAGATCTCAAAGTGGCACTGGGCTTGCAATCTGTGCGACACAGAAAAGACCAACAGAAGTCCTAACCCACCCATAGCCAGAAGGCTACAGGCAATTGAACCATTCCCTATTTAAACGAGCCTTACCGCAAATAGGAGTCCTGTAAGGTGGTATCCCAAGCAAATGGAACTTGAGTTTTAAATAATTTACAACTTACAAAGCCAATTATAATGTATAAAAGTGGAATTAAATTTATCATGCCCAATAAGAAGAAAGATTAGCTAACTGTGGTAGCTACTTTTGCTGCCAGGGTCTCCATTGTGCTAGCTGTAGTAACCAATTATGAAATAGCAATCCCAGAAACAATAGCAGCAGTGGCCACCACTGCTATAACAGCAACAACGGCAACAGCGATGTCAGAGTCTCTTCTGGAGCGTGTGAGCATCATCTGTGTCTAGCTGCCATGGTCCACTGGCATGGACACGGCTCCAGGAACACGAACCACCAAGGCCCATTTTTCTTGATCCCAGCACTACTTAGGCTGGCAGGTCTGCAAGAGAACAACTGAGAAACATAAAGAAAACAGAAAACAAAAACAGCAAACAAGGAGCAGAACTAATGGCCTCAATAATGGCTACATTCAGGCTCACAAATTTTGAGGTATCTTCAAAAAGGCTAGATGAATTTTAGGAGGCAAATAAATGTTGCACAGAGCCATTCCTGAAAAGTAGGTACTACACCAGCTTGAGGGGGGTTGCAAAATGCGAAAAGCTTAGCTGGCATGCTACTGTTAGCAAATGAAGTTCATTGACCTTCAGAGTTATCCTTAATCTCCAAGGTGTGATACATTCTCAATGTTTTTTGAAAAAAGTTACCATACATTACCTTCTGAAGAATCCAACCACATGGCTACAGTTCCTAGGCTTACAATAATGTTTGCCAAGGCTGGCCATATTGGGCTCTCAATCCCCATCGGCATCAGAAGGGGAGAGTTTTTTACGAAGGCCCAATAGGTCTCTGCCATGTTGGGATTCAGCAGCAGCCACAGGGCGCACACAGCATTCAGGAACCCACAGAGGAATTTCATTGTCCTGTGGAAAGACACAAACAGATCCCCGGGCCCACACCAACACCGGATCGGGTCCCCTCCAATTGCCAGTAGAAAGATCTTTCCATCGCACCAGAGGATGATTTGCAACAGGAGCCCTCCAGTGCTTATCTGCAGCAGATACTCCAGCAGAATCCACCGATAAAAAATTTAAAATATATAAAACAAGGGAAAGAATAGAATGTGGAGAGGAGAGATGAGCCCCTAACTCCTCCCTTTTTACTTTAGCAATATAAGTTTTTAAGGTACGATGGCAGCATTCTACTATAGTCTGTCCTTGAGGATTATAAGGAATACCAGTCTTATTAACAATAGAAAAATCTTGGCAGAATTTTGAAAATCCTGTACTACTGTAGGCAGGACCATTATCAGTCTTTATGTATTTTGGCACTCCCATGTAAGCAAAAGCATGAAGACAATGATTCTTTACATCCTTAACCTTTTCCCCTGAATGGACAGAAGCAAAAATTAGAGAAGAATATGTATCAATAGACACATGGACATATTGTAATTTTCCAAAGGAAGGCACGTGTGTGACGTCCATCTGCCACACATGATTAGGTAAAAGTCCTCGAGGATTAACTCCCAAATGAGGAACAGGTAAAAATTCCACACAAGTAGAGCATGATTTAACTATCTGGATGGCTTGTTCCCGGGTTATGCCTGTATGATAACGGAGAGATCCAGCATTAAGATGATAACGCTGATGTAACTGAGTAGCCTTATCAAAGGCAGAACAGACTAATGTGACAGCCATACGAGTAATGGCGTCAGCCCTCTGATTACCTTCACTTAGAGGTCCAGGCAATTGAGTATGAGCTCTAATGTGGCCCACATAAAGGTTATGTGAGCGAGACCATATAAGTCCTTGTATTTGCAATAAGTATTCATGAATGGAAGAAATGGATGGTATGTAGGCTGTTGTTTCCAAAGGCATAATGGCATGTGCCACATATTGACTATCGGTATAAATATTTACACTCTCATCAGAAAACATCTGTAAAGCAAGCAACAGCGCCTGTACCTCTGTCACCTGGGCAGAAGTGCCCTGGACTTTTATTCTCTTTACTATGTTACCAGAAACCACCACAGCAAAACCACGTGAAGTGCCATCAGTAAATACCACACGGGCCTGAGGAATAGGAGTCATTTGTACTATCTTGGGAAATATAACAGGATGCAATTTAAAAAATTGACACACATCATTGGAGGGGTAGTGAGTATCAAACTGACCCTGCATGGAGCATGTCAATATGGCCCAATCATTATCATTAGCTTGCAACCATGTTACTTGAGACTGGGTGTATGGGGTCACCACAATATCTGGCTCCTTATCAAAAGTTTGAACACTGATCTTGATTTCTTTAAATATAATCTGAGCGACAGCCTGTGGATAAGGAGTGATGATTTTTGCTGGAGAAGCTGGGGAATGTACCCATAAAATAGGACCTGTTTGCCAAAACACTCCAGTAGGTGAATGAGTAAAACAAAATATCAAATACAATAAGGGAGAATTAAGATCTATATACTGTACGTGAGCCTGTTCCAGGGCCTCTTGCACACGTTGCAGGGCTACACGTCCTTCAGCTGTTAATTTACGGGGAGATGAAGGGTCAGGGTCGCCCTTTAAGACATCATACAAGGGGCGAAGCTGACCTGTTGGAATTTTTAAAGTGGGCCGAAGCCATTGAATATCTCCCAGAAAGGTTTGGAAATCATTAAGTGTGCGTAGCTGATCCATGCGCAGAGTAATCTTTTGTGGGCGTATGCCCATGCGTAACAATTCATGACCTAAATAATGATAGGGAAAAGATACCTGTACCTTTTCTGGGGCTATCTGTAAATTAGCCAAGCTAAGAACCTCTTGTAAATAAGAAAAGGCATCAAAAACAAGTTTTTTATCTTTAGCAGCCATTAATATATCATCCATATAGTGAATTATATAAACACCTGGAAAAGCTTTTCGAACTGGAGCTAGGGCCAAAGACACATAAATTTGACATATAGTAGGGCTATTGGCCATTCCTTGAGGCAATACCACCCATTGATATCTCTGATAAGGTTCTTTAAGATTTTTTGAAGGAACACTGAAAGCAAAGTGAGGACTGTCCTCGGGATGCAAAGGAATGGTGAAGAAACAATCCCTCAAGTCAACCACAATTAAGTGCCAATGCTTAGGAATTGCCACAGGGGCAGGCAGGCCAGGCTGTGTTGCTCCCATGAGACGCATGGTTTTATTTACAGCTCTAAGATCCTGTAATAGCCTCCATTTTTCTGATTTCTTTTTAATAACAAATATAGGTGAGTTCCAAGGTGAAGTGGAAGGAATGATATGTCCAGCATCTAACTGCTCCTTAACCAATGCATACGCAGCCTCCAATTTTTCCTTAGCAAGGGGCCACTGCTCCACCCATACAGGGTCATCACTCTTCCAAGTGATTTTTATCGGTTGTATTATTGAAGGCTGCTGTGCAGTGACCCCTATGGAAAAGACCCTAATCCTCTAGTATCGCCAGGACCCCTAGTGACACAGTTTTTGTCTGCCGCAGGGAGCGGGTCTCCTTGCAACATTTTCCCTAAGCCTTTGTCTGGGCAGTAGCCCTGACTCTTCAGCATCTGTTGTACAGGCTGTGTAGTAAGCACCGCTCCCATGCCATCCAACACATCCCATCCCCACAATTTCACTGGAATGTCAGGTAGCACAAAGGGTTGAAAAGTTCCTGCATAACCTTCCTCATCCTTCCAATTTAAAAGTAGCTTGCTCTGTAATGGCGTCTGAGCTGTGCCAATACCTTGTAGGTGAGAGGTAGAATCTTTAAGGGGCCAAGCTTCGGGCCAATGTTTTAAAGAAATAACTGAAGTGTCAGCGCCAGTATCTAAAAGACCCCGAAAACTGTGATCATTAACTTTTAAATTTAGCATGGGTCTTTGTTCTAAGGTGGAAACCCAGCATGCTAGAGGGCCCGTAGAGCCAAATCCACCCTCACCTCTGTGTGGTTTAAGAAAAGGATTATTAGTATGAAAGCGGGGCATCAAAAGCAGTTGTGCTATGCGAGCACCCTGGGGAATAATTGTCACCCCTTTACCAGCCTCAACCATGATTCTAATTTTCCCTTCAGAGTCTTCATCTATCACTCCTGGAATTACTCTAATACCTTGTATAAGAGCGCTACTCCTGCCCAGAATCAGTCCTAAAGACCCTGCAGGTAGTGGACCCATAACTCCAGTACTGAGAGCCTGGGGACCCATCTGAGGTGTTAATACTGTTCTGGTGGAGGAGCAGAGGTCCAATCCTGCGCTTCCAGGGGTGCCTCTGATAAGGTCTTGGACAAAAAGGGGTTCCTTCGAGGAACGAACTGGATGGGATGGTGGGAAACTGGCGATGGGACAGGTGTATCCAGGGCTCCGTACACCTGGCTTCGGGGGGTCCGGAGCGGACCCCGCTGCCCGTTTTCCGACGGCAGTAACCTATTTCCCTGAGCATCAGCCTTAGATCGGCACTCATTACTCCAGTGATGCCTCTTTTTACATCGCGGGCAAAGTCCCGGTGTCTTTGCCGTTGCTTGGGCTCCAGGACAATTTTTCTTAAAATGACCTTGCTGGCCGCATCCAAAACAGGTTTTTGGGCGGTTTCCTCCAGAATTAATCCCCCTCATGGCTGAGGCCATTACCTGTTCCATGATGTGATGCCCATCTATATCTCTACATAGTTTAAGATAATCATTTAAGCTCTTATTTTTATGAGGCCTAATGGCCTCCTTGCAATATTTATTGGCATTTTCAAAGGCCAGTTGCTTTACTATGGGCATGGCTTGATCAACATCCCCAAACACTCTCCCTGCTAGTTGAAGCAGGCGATCTACAAATTCTGCAAATGGTTCTGACGGCCCTTGAATGACTTTAGATAGTTGTTCACCAGCAGCTTTATTAGGTAGCCCTTTCCACGCTCTGGTAGCGGCCACACTAATCTGCGCATAAACTGCAGGATCATACAAAATCTGTGCTTGTAAAGTGGCATACTGCCCTGTACCCGTGAGCATCTCAAGATTACGAGCCGGGAAGCCTGCAGCAGCATTTCTATTAGCTGTAGTTTGACAATGTTCTTGAAACTCACTCCTCCAAATTAAATAATCCCCCCCAGAGAGAGTGGCATGACACAGCTGCATCCAATCGCTAGGGGTGCAATTTGAGGCAGAAAAAGATTCAAGTATAGCGGTGGTAAAAGGAGCATGGGGCCCATATGACATCACAGCTTCCTTGAGCTGTTTGATGCTTTTAAAATCTAGAGGATTGTGCTCCCTTTGTCTCTGCCCTTGAGCATTTTGAGTCTCTATAACCGGGTAAGCAACTCCCCCTGTCAATCCCTCCATGGGTGCGGAAGGAAGGACCTCCATGTTGCAAAAGTCAGGATTATGGGTTGGAGGTCTATCCTTGCGAGAAATCTGTGATTTCCCTCTTAGGCATCTAGCATCCTTTTCTGATCTGACTTCTACATCATCACCCTCTAAAGATGACTCTGCAGAATCGGAAGACGACTCTGTCGAATCAGAAACATCAGAAGTTTGAAGGGTTCTGAGAGCCTCCTCTATCTGAGACTCCTCCAACACAGCTTTAGCTTCATTTAAGTGTTCTTGGACTTCAATATCATCACTAAGCAATGTATCCTTAACCAAGCGCCACAAAGAAAAAGTAGCTAAGGATACGGAATCAGGTCCTTCTTTATCCAAATATTTCTGTAAGTCAACCTTGACCTGTTCCCAATCTGGTATATTAAATCCTCCGGAGACCAGAAACCAAGGACTAGCATTCTGGAGGATTTGAACAAAATCTTTAGCCGTCTTGCTCTTAATGATAGTGCCTTGCCGCCTCAACAGTCCAATTAATTGTTCCTCGAGGAGTGACTGTGAGCTAGCTGCACCCATCTCAATACACTCTCACCTGTAAAATGCCGGCCGGCCTTCCAAGAGTGTCCATCAGCTGGTCCTTCTTACTCAAATCTCGGTAGGAACCTCCATCTGTAGCAGTAATGCCCGCGTTACCAATACCCGTTCACCATGTCCGAGCGAAGGGCTGCGAATTAAAAAATAGAGACAAGAGACAGCGAGTCATTCGTACGATTGGATGTCGAATGCCATTTATTGAAAGAGGGAAGAAACCTTAAATACAGGCTTACAACACAAATGGAGGATCCCCTGAGGGCAGAAGTTCGCTACCAATGGTCTACAATCTAGACCCAATGTTCTGCATTCTTGCATCTAAGTTGTTTACACCAAATACAGGATGCACCTAAGTTGTTTACACCATAAGCAGGATGTAGGAACAAAGAACCTCCGGTAAGCTCTCCGATGATCCTAAAGTGAGAAGGACACCGGCAGGGAATCTGAATAGGGAGGACACCTGGTCAGCAAGCAAGGCTGCAGCCACTCACAGTCGGGGGTCAGGGCCCATGGCGCCCACAATCTAATGGAAGTAACAATAAAATGATATCTAAAAATATTCTGCTGTATTCATAGATCACTGTCTTATTCAGCCATCATCAGAGAATCTTCCTTTTCAGTAGATGGGATTAAATATGGAGACTTACAGCCAGACATTATACAGAGAGACAGAGACCTTGGAACACACAGAACTAAAATTTATGTTTTTATCAAATCCTTCTCCTGAGAGCTCAGGAAACTCCCAAGGGAGAGGAGGCAGAAAAGGATGTAAGAACTATAATAGAAAGATGACACCAGGAGAATAAGGTCCTTTGAACTAACTAAACAAAGATCATATGAATTCACAGAAACTGAAGATGTAAGACCAAATCTATATGGGTCTGCACGAGTCCCTAGCATGTATATAACATTCAGGTTAATATATTTTGATGCTTCTAAGTTTGTGGACAAGTGAGTCTCTGACTCTTGTGCCTTCACTTGGATCTCTTTTCCTTCTGTTTGTTTGCCTTCTCCAACTTCATTGTGATGATTTCTGTTTTAACTTCTTATATTTTATGTTGTTATATTTGGTTCTTATTCCTTAGAATCCTGTTCTATTCTATTGAGAGACAGAAAGGAAATGTTTGAAGAACACAGGAGAAGTAGGGAGGAACTGGGAGGAATAAAGAGAGGGGAAATTGTAAGCAGGACTCATTGTTTTTGTAAGAAAGAATATATTGTTAATAAAGGGGGGAAAGGTAAATGTTAAAAGCTGAGAGTAAGTATTTAAATACTGAACAAAATGAGTATTATCTATATATTTTTTAAACTATTTAAAGAGTGACCACTGGAGCCACATGATCCAACTGTACTAATTGGAAGAAGAGGTGAGTCTCTGAGCTCCCTGCTAGACAGCCCAACTCTCTAGCTCCTAGGTCCTGGGGGCATATACTGTACATGTCCCAACCTATTACAGACCCAAAAACCAGCCAACCATCCCCTATGGCACCAGTGACCACCAGATCCACACAGGCCCCATTTTCACTGACTAGAGTAAGAGGGACTCCAAGAGGCACAGGCTCCACCAGGGCAGACTGGAGGAAGAAATGGGTAGATAGTAGTGTAAGAATACATTCAACAACATAAAGAGCAATATGGCACACCCAAAAACTATAGTTTTACAACAGCAAGACTTGAAGAAGCAGAAGAAAATGACCTTAAAATTACTTTATAAAAATGATAGAGGCCCTTAAAGAGGAAATGAAAAATTCCCTTAAAGAAATGGAGGAAAAGACAAACAAAAATTAGAAAAAAATCATTAAATTAATAATAATTAAAGAAAGCCAAAAAAAAATTCAAGAAGTGGAAATTGAAATAGAGACAGTAAAGCAAACACAAAACAAGGGAATTCTAGAAAAGGAAAATCTGAGTAAATGAACTGGAACTACGGATGCAAGAATAACTAACAATACAAGAGAGGAAAGAGAGAATTTCAGGCATTGAAGATATGATAGAGGAAAGAGATTCATCGGTCAAAGAAAATGTTAAATCGAACAAATTCTTAACACAAAACATGCAGGAAATCTGGGACACCATAAAAAGACCAAACTTAAAAATAATAGGGATAGAAGGAGCATAAGAATTCTAGCCCAAAGCACAAAATCATAAAAGAAAACTTTCCCAACATAAGGAAGGAAATGCCTATGAAGGTACAAGAAGCTTGCAGAACACTAAATAGACTGGATCAAAAAAAAAGTCTCCTTGCCATATAATAATGAAAACAATAAACATACAGAATAAAGAAAGAATACTAAGAGCAGCAAAGTGAAAAGGCCCAGTAACATATAAAGGCAGATGTATCAGAATTACACCTGAATTTGCAATGGAAACTCTGAAAGCCAGAAGGTCTTAAGAGACCATGGATGTCAGCCTAGATGACTATTCCTGGCAAAGCTTTCAGTCAACATAGATGGAGAAAACAGGATATTCCATGACAATACCAGATTTAAATAATACCTATGCACAAATTCAGTCCTACAGAAAGTACTAGAAGGAAAACTCCAACCCAAGAAAGTTTGCTGCACACACAAAAACACAGGCAATAGTTCATGTGTTTCCACTAGTTTGGCTATTTGTCCCTGTGCTTTTTCCAATCATGGTCTCAACAATTCTCACTCATACAATCCCTCCTCTTTCTCGCTGATTGGACTCCCAGAGCTCCACCTGGAGCCTGGCCATGGATCTCTACATCGGCTTCCATCAGTCATTGGATGAGAGTTCTAGCATCATAGTTAGGGTGTTTGGCCATCTGATCACCAGAGTAGATCAGTTCCGGCTTTCTCTAGACTATTGCCAGTAGTCTACTGTGGAGGTATCTTTGTGGATTTCTGGGGACCTCTCTAGCACTTTGCTTCTTCCTATTCCCATGGGGTATTCATTTACCATGGTCTCTTTTACCTTGTTCTCCCTCTCTGTTCTTGATCCAGCTGGGATCTCCTGCTCCCCTAAGCTCTCGGGGAGTCCTTGCCCTGGAGGAGATAGGAATGGGGGGTGGGCTTGGGGGAGGGTGGGGGGCTGGAGGAGGAAGGATAGGGGAATCCTGTATGTGAAATTAATTAAATTATAAAATATTTTTAAAGGAGGAAAAACAAGCATTCTATCTTTTGAGTTTTAAAGTCTGTGCCTAATGGCAGATCATTCATCCCCATAATCCCCAAGTTCAATCACCAGCACTGCTGAACAAACCCTCTAAAATATGGGAAGTTTATCAACTGTTTGAAAATAAAATACGACGCTAAGAAAAAAAAACAAAAACAAAAATAAAAACAAACAAACAAACAACAGGCAATAGATAACCTCACACTAGCAAATCCCAAAGAAGGGAAACCCACACACATTACTACCACCACCAGCAAACCCAAAAATAACATCAATTAACAATCACTGGTTGGTCATTAATATCTCTTAATATCAGTGGACTCAATTAACCTACAAAAAGATACAGGCTAACAGAATGGATACAAAACCAGGATCCATCCTTTTGCTGCATATAAGAAACACTCCTCAACTTCAAAGACAGACATTATCTCAGAGTAAAGGGTTGGGAAAAGATTTTTTTTTCAGTCAAATGGACCTGTGAAACTAGATGGTGAAGTTATCCTAATACCTAACAAAATGGACTTCAATCTAAAATTAATTAGAAGAGATGGAGAGGGACATTTCATATTTATCATGGGAAAAATTTATCAAGATGAAGTTTAAATTCTGAACATCTATGCCGCAAATACAAGGGCACCTACATATGTAAAAGAAACATCCCATTAATAGAGCTTAAATCACACATCAAACAGCACACACTAATAGTGGGAGTCTTCAACATAACACTCTCAACACTGGACAGGTCTGCCAGACACAAACTTAGTAGAAAAATAAGAGAACTAATAGATGTTATGATACAAATGGACCTATAGAACCTTTCTTCTAAACACAAAAGAATATACCTTCTTCTCAGCACCTGATAGAACCTTATCTAAAATTGATCACATGCTTGACAACAAAGAACACCTCAACAAATACAAAAAAATGGAACAACTCCCCTGTATCTTATTAGATCACCATGACATAAGTTAGAATCCAACAATAAAATAAAATGCAGAAAGCCTACACAATTATGGAAACTGAACAACACTCAACTGAATTATCACTGGGTCAAGGAAGAAATAAAGAAAGTAAAGACTTCCTAGAATTCAATGAAAATAAATGCACAAAATATGCAAACTTATGATACACCGTGAAAGCAGTTCTAGGAAGAAAGTTCATAGTACAAATTATCTACACAAAGAAAGTGAAAAAATATCACAGTATTGACTTAACAGTACATCTGAAAGCTCTAGAAAAAAAAGAAGCAAATTAACCCAAGAGGAACAGGCAGGAAATAATCAAATTGAGGGCTGAAATAAATACAGTAGAAACAAAGAGAACAATACAAAGAATCAATGAAACAAACAGTTACTTCTTTGAGAAAACCAACAAGATAGACAAACCCTTATCCAAACTATCCAAAAGGCATAGAGAGATTGTGCAAATTAATAAAATCAGAAATGAGAAGGGAGACATAACAATAAACACTGAGGAAATCCAGAGAATCATTAGGTCACAATTTGAAAAACTGTATTCCAGAAAAATGGAAAATATAAAATCAATGGATAATTTTCTGGATAGGTACCACATACCAAAATTAAATGGAGATCAAATAAACAATTTAAATAGACCAATAACCCCCGAGGAAATAGAAAAACTCATTAAAAGTGTGCCAACCACAAAAACCCCAGGGTCAGAAGGTTTCAGAATTTCAAAGAAGACCTAATACCAATACTCCAAATTTTTCCAAACATCAGAAACAGAAGGAACATCTCCCTGATAACCAAACTACACAAGGACAAAACTAAGAAAGAGAATTACAGACCAATCTCCCTCATGAACATCAATGCAAAACTACTCCGTAAAATACTGGCAAACCGAAAACCAAGAACACATCAAAAAAGAATCATCCACCATAATCAAGTAGGCTTGATCCCAGAGATGCAAGGATGTTTTCACATATGAAAATCTGTTAATGTAATCTATCATATAAACAAACTGAAAGAAAACATCCACATGATCATCTCATTAGATTTTGAAAAAGCTTTTGGCAAAATCTGACACCCATTCATTATAGAGGTCTTAGAGAGATCAGGGATATAAGGGATATACCTAAACATACAGCAAGCCAACAGCCAACATCAAATTAAATGAAGAGAAACTCAAAGTAATTCCACTAAAATCAGAAACAAGACAAGATTGTCCACTCTCTTCATATCTATTCAATATAGTACTTGAAGTTCTAACTAGCACAATAAGACAACAAAAGAAGATCAAGGGGATACAAATTGGAAAGGGAGAAGTCAAACTTTCATTATTCCCAGATGATATGATAGTATACATAAGTGACACCAAAATTTCTACTAGGGAAATTCTAAAGCTGATAAACATTTTCAGTAATATGGCAGGATACAAGCTTAACTAAAATAATCAGTATCCCTCCTATAAACAAATGATAAACAGGCTGAGAAAGAAATCAGAGAAACATCACCCTTTTCAATAGCCACAAATGACAAAAGGTATCTTGGAGTAACTATAACCAAACAAATAAAATACCTTTATAACAAGAATTTCAAGTCTTTAAAGAAAGAAATTTAAGAAGATTTCTGAAAATGGAAAGATCTCCCATGATCTTGGATAGGTAGAATCAACATAGTAAAAATGACAATCTTACTATAAGCAATCTACAGATTCAATGCAATCCCCATCAAAATTGCAGCACAATTCTTCACAGACCTCAAAAGAAAAATACTCAACTTCATATGGAAAAACAAAAAAGCCTATAATAGCCATATCTATCCTGTACAATAGAGAAATTTCAGGGGGCATCACCATCACTGACTGCTATAGAGATATAGTAATGAAAACAGTTTGGTATTGTCATAAAAAAAGACATGTAGATCAACTTAATGGAATCATATTGAAGACCCTGATATTAATTCACACACCTGTGACCACCTGATTTTTGACAATGAAGCCAAAATTGTACAATGGAAAAAAAGAAAGTATCTTCAACAAATGGTGCTATTGTTACTGGACGTTGACATGTAGAAGAATGCAAATAGATCCATATCTATCACCATGCACAAAATTCAAGTTAAAATGGATCAAAGACCTCAACATAAATCCACTTACACTGAATCTGATAGAAGAGAAAGTAGGAAGCAGCCTTGAATGCACTGGTACAAGAGACCAATTCGTAAATAAAACACCAGTAGTACAGACACGCAGAGAAACAATTAATAAATGTGAACTCCTGAAACTAAGAATCTTCTGTAAGCCAAAGGACACAATTAATAAGATAAAGCCACAGCCTACAAAGTGGGAAACTATCTTTACCATCCCCACATCTGATAAAGGGCTGATCTCCAAAATATATATAGAACTCAAAAATGTTGAGACATAGAAATACCAAACAATACAATTAAAAAGTGGGATATAATCTAAACAGAGAATTATCAACAGAAGAATTTCAAATGGCTGAAAGAAATCTAAGGAATTGCTTAACATCCTTAGTCATTAGGGAAATGCAAATCAAAATGACTCTGAGATCCCATCTTGCACCTGTCAGAATGGCTAAAATAAAAAAAAAAACACTGATGACAGCTTATGTTGAAGATGATGTAGAGTATGGGGAACACTCCTCCACTGTTGAAAGTGCAATCTTGTACAGCTACTCTAAAAATCAGCAGGGCGGGTTTTCAGAAAGGTTGGAATCAACGTTCCTCAATACCCAGCAATACCACTCTTGAGAATATACCCAAAAGATGCTCAACCATACCACAAGGAAACTTTCTCAACTATGCTCATAACAACATTATTCATCATAACCAGAACCTAGAAACAATCTAGATGCTCCTCAACTGAATAATGGATAAAGAAAATATGGTACATTGGAATATTACTCATAGGTTAAAAAAAATGACATAATGAAATTTGTAGGCAAATGGATGGAACTAGAAAAAATCCTCCTGTGTGAGGTAACTTAGATCCAGAAAGACAAACATGGGGGACGGGAATATGAGGGATCAAGATGGCTGAGTTGAGGGAGGGATGAAGACGGTGAGCAATGAATGAGATATCTTGACAGAGAGAGCCATTATGGGGATAGGGAGAAACTTGGTGCTAGGGAGAGCCATAGGAACCCACAAGGATGAACCCAGCTAAGACTCCTAGCAGTAGTAGAGAGGGTGCCTGAACTATCCTCCTGTAATCAGATTGGTGATTACCCTAATGTCATCATAGAACCTACATCTAGTAACTGATAGAAGTGGATGCAGAGACCTACAGCTAAGCACTGGGCCAAGCTCTTGGAGTTCAGTTAAAGACAGGGAGGAGGGATTATAGGGGCAAAGGGAGTAAACATCATGATGAGGAAGTCCACAGAGACAGCTGAACCAAGCTGGTGGGAGATCAGGGACTCTGGATTCACAGCTGAGGAACCTGCATGGGATCAAACTAGACCTTCTGAATGTGGGTGACAGTTGTGTGCCTTGATCTGTTCATGGGGCCCTGTCAGTTAGACCAGGACTTTTCCCAGGTACATGAACTGGCTTTTTAGAGCTCATTCCCTGTGGTGGGATGCATTACTCATCATTCATCACATTCTATTTGGTCTACTCTGTTTTGGTATTTTTCTTGTTTTGTTTATTTTTTTTCAAGACAGAATATGATATTGGATATGCTGGGAAGTGGAATGGAGATCTGAGAGGAGTTCAGATTAAGGAAAACATAATCATAATTTATTATTTCAAAAACAAAAACATTTTTAAAAGGATATTTTTTTTAGTTCTGTGAAGTTCACTTTGTAAAATTTGCTGGTTGTGGCAGCCTCTATTCCACACATTTGCAAAACTATTTTTTTTGAGAGAGAAAGAGAATATCACTCTATAACCCTAGCTGCACTGAAACTTGTCACATAGTCCAGACTGTCCTCAAATTCACAGATATCCATCTGCCTCCCAAAGTGATGGGATTAAAAGCATATACCACCACATCCAGTTCAATCAAAACTAGGCATTTTAGAACAAACACTGAGCATCAAAGTTTAGTATATATTTATCACTGAAGATGTGGCAGCAAACAAGCTGTCCATAGTTAACAGATATGACACTATAATGTAACTGTAAGATAACTTATAAGTAATATTAATTGCATACATGCAAAGAGATAGCATAGGTAACAAAAACACACACATGCATACACAAACACAATCAGATAAAGTGATAAGTCCAAATTTATTTTTGTGGGCAAGTATCTTTGTAGCTGTTTGAAATACAAACAATAATTCTACAAGTGAAGAAATCTGAGATGACTTAGAATTATACTTCCATAAGCTCTCAGCCTAGAATAATACAATTTTCACAACCCCAGGAAACATATGAAAAGAAATATTCTGTTGGATGTCCTCAAGCAGCATGTTCAATTAACATCAGAAGAAGGAAAAAATGAGTTTTAGTCATTCAATATTAGTGTTATTTTGTCCCAGCAAGCTAGTTAACAGCTGAGGCTCTGAGAATTTGGAGAAAGTTGAGAACACTTTGTTCTTTGTCAATTATATGAAATTAATCCAAACTTGACATTCTCAATGCTATAAACAAATTTACTTCTCTTCCCTGAACTTATAGAAATTACTGTAGACTATTTATTGTATAGTACCACCTATCATTAAATCTTAGATATCACAATTTGATGCTTTTCAGTTTTGTTTTATATGGGGTACCCTTGTATAATTCAGATGGTATATCTTGTTTAGACAAAAAAATTCTTCACATCATATATGCAATTAACATATATTACAGAATGTAAAATTAAATATTTTGAAATAAAATGAACATATTTTATAGTTTATAAGAATTTCTGCCAACTAATATCTTAAATATAGGCATTAAATTTGATTTTAAACTTTCCACAGCTATTTTTTCCATTGGCAACTATCAATGAGATTTCAAAACATTGTTGAATGTCTGCAAAGGAAAACTAAGTGTTGCATAAATGCATAGTTCCTTGTTTTCTATTAATTATAGTGTAGTCCTGCCTTTCCTAGTCTTGGAGTTCTTTTAAATTCTATTACTTGCAGAAAACTAATATCAATTCAATTTATTCTCATTAGTAAACAAAAAGCTGAATTTAGGGCACTAGAAATGAAATAGGTTCTTCTCCTATGAACCACATTGATATCTCCTTATAAATGCATTTCAGTGTCTCTTACTGCTAATAACACAGTGATGCCGTCAATCTGTTGAACTAGTTGCAACGTATTAGTTACTTACTCCTATATTAATAACTACAAAATACATTCCATATGTGTATATTTTATATTTGTGTGAGAAACATGATTTCAAACTCTTTTGAAATTGAATGTTTATCTTGCTTAATAAAAAATCTCTTTGTGCTGGGATTGTGTTGCCCAAAATATTGGGCACCCTAATAAAATTATCTGGGGTCAGAGAACAGAACAGCCACTAGATACAGAGGCTAGAAAATGGTGGCACTCATGTCTTTAATCCTAGCTTTCTGGAGGCATGGGTCTCTGTGAGCTCTAGGCCACACTGGAAATAGTCAGGCATGGTGATTCACACCTTTAATCCCAGGAAGTGATGGCAGAAAGCAAAAAGGTATATAAGGCGTGAGGACCAGGAACTAGAGCTGGTTAAGCTTTTAGGCTTTTGAGCAACAGTTCAACTGAGATTCGTTTGGATGAGGACTCATAGGCTTTCATTCAGTCTGAGGAAACAGGACCAGCTGAGGAATTGGCAAGGTGAGGAAGCTGTGGCTTGTTATGCTTCTCTGATCTTCCAGCTTTAACCCAATACCCAATTTCAGGTTTGATTTTATTAATAAGACCTGTTCAGATTCCTGCTACATCTCTTTGTGCTGGAAATTGTTGTTTGGGAGTGGTAATTGCCTAATCTGGGGTCTAGAAGGGAGCATCCTGTGGTGCTTGGGTCTTTTCATTTTGGTTCCATGACATAGATTAGCCAGTAACTATCCAACTCTTTCCCACACTTTCTGTTGCTTTTGACACCCAATATCCTCATTCAACAGCAGCTGATTGGCAAGTACTCTACCCTTCACTTTCTCCAAAATTCTCCAGATGATGACCATTGACTGTCCAGAGTTCCTACCCTGTTTGATGGAATTGAGGAGACCACATCTCACCACAACTTTCAATGGTTTTGACATACTCACTCAAAAGGCTGTTAGGCACATCTTATGCAATTCAATTTGATTGGCAGTTTTCCTTTCACTTGTTCTGCCAAAATCTAGTGTCCCTTATTAGTTATTCAAAAATCTTGTCAACAGGTCTGTGGATTTCTCTTCAGATGACCGTGTCTCTCCTCTTGGAGATGGAGCTTGTATGATGACCCTTCCATCCCAGAAACTACCTTATCAAATAATAGATACTCTCGGGGATGTCTTTGACTCTCCACCTTGCCTTATCAGCCACCATTAGTGATGAGATATACTCCCTCCACCCTGACTGTTTCACCTTTGGGATTTCTTCTCCCAAATCTCAAATAGCTACAGTTCACTTCATATTTCAAACACCTTAAACTCATCCATGTCAATACTCAAGATTGGCCACAATATCCCCTAGAGAAACAGTCCAAATGGCTGCCTAAGGGCTCTCTTGATCCAAATATTTGGGATCTTTAGAACTTCTGTGAGCACTGAGAAGAACCATATGTCTCTCTTTTTACTGCTCTTCACTCCATGCCTTCTTTGTTAGCCTTTTCCATATCCTCCCTTTATCCTTGCTCTTAAGTCTTCTGCTTCACCTCCGAATCCTGCTCCTGAAATTGAAAGTCCATTCTTTGATCTGGGTGATGAACCTTCTCCCTATTCCTTGTCCTCTTCCCTCTTGTTGATTGCCTTCTCTGTACTCTCCCCCATCTGCCAGCCTCCCCTCATCTCTATCTGGTCGATTTCACCAGGGACAGAAGGGTCAGCTTCTACAGTTTCAAACCCTATTTCCCCTTCCCCACCTTATCCATTCAATCCAGTTCATCCCCAGAATCAGATTGTCCAGTAATCTCCCCTCCCTTCAGCCCTTCCAACATTTGCTTCTGTGATAAACTGCCCTCAGCACTTGTCCCAATCCTACCCCTTAAAGAGGATGCAGGAAAGGATGGCCCCCACTTGTGTTTTTGTCCCCTTCTCTTCTAGAGAACTTTCCTAGCTTGAAAAATGCCTGAGTTCCTTTACCTTGGACCCTACCACCTTCATCAAACCATTTCAATACCTAACCCAGTCCTACAATCCTATCCTCCATGAATTCTATATGATCCTTTCTAATAACTGTCTTCCCACAGAACACAAATATGTCTGGGAAAAAGCCTGTGACCATGCAGATCAAACACACCAAAACATAAATCACCCACCCCACTATAGCCATGGCAATCCTCAATGTAGATCCTCATTGATATTACAATGGCAACAATGATGGCCAGGCCAAGGGCCATTTCCTTACTTGTCTCCTCTCTGTCCTGAGGGAACTGGCCATTAAACCAATTAACTTTCAAAAGTTCTAAGAAGTAATTCAAGACAAATCTGAAAAATCCTCTCAGTTACTCCTCTGCCATACACAGGCCCTGCTCCAACATATAAAACTTGACCTTGAGACCACAAATGGCCAAGAGCTCCTTATGACCTACATTTCTTCCCAATCCTAATCACATGTAAGGGCAAAACTCAAATGTCTAGACTGAGGTCAACTTACACCTAAAGTCAAGGTCCTGGCACTGGATTTAACATTTTCCATAATCATGATGAATGCAACCAAAAACTCAATACCATCTCTTGGCGAAGGCCTTCCAACAACTCCCAGTGCTGGGATGCCCAAAAAGAGGGGAATGTCAGATCAGAAGGAGCGGCCATGTCCTTGTTTCAAGTGAGGAAACAAAGTCAATGGGCCTGTGCTTGTCTAAATCCTCAAAGACATACACAATCTTGCCCTAAGTGTCACCAAGAGGGTCATTGACAATCGGACTATCCCCAGGGCACAATACTCTGGAATCATCCAGCCTTCCTGAACCTTCTTTAAGCCTATTGGGCCTAGCAACTGAGGACTGATGGGGCCTGGGATCTACTAAATCCACAGTGATCACTCTATAGGAGCTTTGAGTCTAAACTCTCATCTCAAATCACCTCATCATGTTCCTTCTGGATACTTGAGAGAATTCTGGGGTCCCACTCATTCCTGTCCCTCCTGCATAGTCAGAATACATGGTTGGTTTTCCAGCCCCATCCAGACTCCGTCCTTAACTTGTTCCTTCAAAGGCTTAGCCTTTTCCCACTCCTTTCTCCTAATACTCTCATGCCCTTTTCCCTTACTAGAGAGAGATATTCTCTCCAAAATTGGCATTAATTTTGCGTTTTACCTTGCCAAAATCTCCTAAGACATCTCTGCATCTTTTCTCCCCCTTTCTTCAGCTTCCATTTGTACTCTCTTTCCCAAGAATCCCAAACACTATCCTGTCCTCTGCCCTCTTCTTTTGTCAACCCCACCTTATGGGTTACCACCTCTCCTTCCCTTGCTATAAATCATAAACCCCTTTCCATTACATTCCATAACCCCCTGCCTGTATCTCCAAACCACAATACCCCATACCCTTAACCAGCCTCAGAGGCCTCAAACTGTTATTCAATCTCTTTTATCCAAGCAGTTTCTATTCCCCACCTCTTCACCATAAAATATCCCCATATTGACAGTCCAAAAGCCTAACAGAACTTTTCCCATGGTCCTGGTCCTTTCTTCAATTAATGCTGCCATTGTTCCTCTATACCCTGTGATTACCAGTCTTTCTGCTTTCTTCCTCACTATCCCTGACCACACTACTTAACTCTTGGTCCTAGACCTTAAAGACACATTTTCCCCCTCAATACTCTTAGATATCCATTTTTTTCAAGACCTGTTTGCCTTCACTTGAACAGACCCTGACACTCAACAATCCCAGCAATTATCTTTCCCCAGGGATTTGGAGACAGCCCCCACACCTCCAGTGAGGCACTCACCATGGACCTGGATTACTTTCCCACTGTTCCCTCCCATCTGCTTCAGTATGTACATGACCTCCTCCTTTGCAATCTTTCCCTTGCTGACAGCCACTTTACCACTGCCTCTCTCATTAATTTCCTCAGTTCTAGGAGATACCACATGTCCCCTTCCAAAGCTCCATCTCCTCTCCCCTACCCCATCACCTACTTAGGATTCTCTCTTACCCCAACCCATAATCACCTCACTCAGTACCATATTGTCCATCTCCATTCCCTATCTCTGTCTTTATCAAAATCTGAGTTTCTTTCCTTATTAAGGATTGCCACTTACCTCCACTCATAAGTCCCTAGATTTTTACTTGTATATTCTCTATATTAATCTACTTCTGTATCTCCTCATGAGCTACTTCCTCCCATTCATAAACAATTCCTTGGATTTAAAAAATGCTCTCCTTTCTACCTTGTTGCTCTGTCTCCCAGATCTGTGCAGATCTTTACACTTCTGAAAACAAAGTTATGAACTTGAGGTCTTGGGATACTTTCTTGGGCCATCCTTTGTCTCTGTTGCCTATCTCTCCAAAACTCTGGACATCACCATCCATGGCTAGCTCCATTGTGTCTATGTGTGCTTGCCTCAGATTTGTCTCTAAATCTAACACACTAACTCTGGAATTTCCCTTACAATCTATACCCACAATTCTCTCTCTGTGTGTCTCTGTCTGTCTCTCTGTCTCTGTCTGTCTCTGTCTGTCTCTGTCTCTCTGTCTCTGTCTCTCTGTCTCTCTCTGTCTCTGTCTCTCTCTCTCTCTCTCTCTCTCCTCTCTCTCTCAGCTCTCTACTTCCAAAGGACTTGAATCCCTTCTGCCATCTCACATTCTTTCCCTCTGTACTTTTCTTATCAAAAATACATCACTCATATTTCTTACTTGTACCCCTTTGCCCATTTACACTTCTTCCGTTGCGCCAACTTTCCTCAAATCCTCTTCACTCCTTCAAGGTAATGAGACCCTTGCAGATCTTCTCCCATACCCTTCTCATATAAAAGGGGTTCCAACCTCTAACTACTTCTGATTATATTTTATATGGATGGCAGTTCCTTCCCCTCTGATGCCTACCATGTTTATGAGTTATGATGTAGTCTCAATTGATGCTGTCATCAAGACAGCTTCAACGCCACCACAAACTACCATTCAGCAGGCAGAATTGATAGCACTAACCAGAGCTTTCCACATGGCCAAAAATACATATCAACAGTGTACACAGGCTTCATATATGCTTTTCCCACCCTGCTAACACACTTGGCTATCTGAAAGGAACAAGTATTTGTAGACACAAAAGACAACTAAACCACTAACTCTTCATATAACCATAACCTCCTGAAGGCTTCTCTCTTACACCCTCCAATTGGCTTGTGTCATTGTAAATAAAGCACATTAGATTGACCCCACCACTGTCAGTAAAGGCAATAATTGCACTGAAAGTGCAGCTGTTAGGCTTTTCTTTCAACCCCTATGACTCACCCTACTTCCCTCCAAGCTACACTACTGCACAACCCAGATTACAACATACCTAGCCCTCCTTCAACATAGGACATCATTTGATACCTACATCACACATTTCATCCTACTACCAAATACCTTCTATCTTTTCTCCAACCCCACCTGACTCTCACCCCAGCAGATAAGACCTTTCTACATAATGTATCCCAAACCTGCAACGTATGTAGTGTGCTAAACATACCTCCACTATTTGACCCCCTACATTTCCTACTCACCATGCCCAGGGATTGCTCCAAGGCTGTGACTGGCAAATTAATTTCAGTCAAATGCCCATAATAAAATGATTTAAATAACTTTTAGTCTGAATCGGCAGAGTCTCTTGCTGAGTTGAGTCATTGACCATCACTATTCTTCTAATCTCTAACATAGTATCTCACTTTGAACTGCCTACTTTCCTACAGTCGGATAACAGCACAGAATTCAATTCTCAAATTACCCAGGGCCTGATCCAAGCAATGCAAATACCTTGATATTTTCCTATCCCATATCCATAATCCCAAAGTCCTCTGGTAGGCTAGAACACACCAACAGAACCCTAAAAGAAATACTAAACTTTTCCCTAGAACTACTTCTCAGTTGGATTAAACTTTTCTCTCTATCTCAAACACTTCCAACTCACTGCACTTGAGTAGATGTTTGTGGGGGGCAACTAGTTTATTAGTAAAGGTTCTCAAGATTCATCTATGTTCAACATATGACAAGATTTTTAGATGGTCTCCTTTTTAAATTATATTTTGCATACCAATCACAGTTTCCCCTCCCTCCTCTCCTCCCATTCCTTCCCACTACCTTTGTTTTTTTTCTCCCCCATCTCCTCCTCCTCTCCATTCAGATGGGGTAAGGAAGACCCTTTCTTTTTCTGCGACTATTTCCCTTACCATCCCCATTCCTGGTAAACTCCTCCCTCTCTTGCAGGCAATCTGATGCCTCATCTAGACATACTCTAAAAGCCTCCTTCCCAGGCTATTCACAAACCCTTCAATTTGTTCAATACAGCCAGGAGATCAGTTTCTCCTTGCAACCTCCAGCCAACCACTTCTGTCTCTGTTACTCAAGTGGCAAAGAACCTATGCCATGGTACTTATGAGTGACTGGAGTTAGGCTCTGAGAAAACCCACATTGAGTCTACGTGTTTCATCTAAAACCTTTTTATTTCCCCACTCCTTCTCCTTCTCTTATTCATCAATACTCTCCTAGCCCCTGCCTTACTTTCTCGTTCATACCCTACAGTCCCTGTTCTCTTAAAATTACCCATTCTTCATTGTTCTTATCTCTGAACATGATGAATCTTAACCCTCATCTCACTCTTCCCCTCCACCTTTATAATTGCCATTATGACTGGAAATTCAGGCTATGGAAACACTAATAATCCAGAAGGACTCTACCAATGTTATTCATAAAACTTTCTGTCTCATGGCTGGATGCAGTCTTCCTATAAGATTTCTTATTCAGCCCTGTTCTATTTCAGCAAACCACAACCAATGGCCCTTCACCTGCATCACATTCAAACAATCCCTCCCAAAATTTTGTACTCTTCCCAATTACGGGAGATGTCCCAATTAGGTTTGCAAAATCCATTGGCCAAGTACTGGCAACACCCAGTGGGCAGATGACAGCAGACAGTTATTAGGACTCTGACTACTCCAAACTACTAAGGTCGACAATCCAAAAGTATATCAAAGACCCATGGGAGGATAGATGGGCCACTGGGTCCAAGGTGCATCTTATAATGGAAGCTAGTTAACCCCTTTAAACCTTTGAAACCCACAACCACAATTAATAATCACAGCCAACTGGTTCCCCTAACTACATTGGCTATCCAGGTGCCTTTAGACATCAAACACTCTGAAAAATCCTTACATACATAATGACTAGACTCAACCAAACTCAACCTGCCCCATTCACCTACTCTGCGATACACATACTGTTATGGCCAGACCCTCATTTGGGTTGAAGTCATCTGAAAAACTGTTTTTCTTCTCAGTTTCATTGATCTTTCCTTTAATATCTCTCACTGTTTTTTTTTTTTTTTGTGTGTGTGTGTGTGTGTCTTCAATGTTCTCCTCTAGCTAGGGTCCCTTTTACTAGTGATGCCTCTGCTATTGATGCCGATCACCCACTACTGACCCCTTGTCCCCAGCCATCCATGCTTCCCTTTGGGAACCAGAGATGGGTTCTTTCAACCTCTCTACACCAAACCCAAAGATTTGTTACTGGCCATTCCTTTTACCATTTGTCAGAAGCCTTGCTATTCACACATATTCCAAAAATATCATAAATTTAGAGCCCATATGGGCATGCCAGAGAATGATGTTCTTGTGTAATGGGAGCCTTTCAAATTTTATTCTCCTAATGCAACTGGACCCTGTTATCTGGTGACAGCCATTCCTTAACTTATATATGCAATCTGAATTTTTTGGCTCCTTTCAAGAACTCACTTCTTCAGGGCTTCCGTCTTTCCTACTATGGTGAGTATGAGTATAGCCACTGCCTTAACCATAACAGCTATGGCCAGCAGTGCAAAACTTTGAGGTCAAATTACAGGTCCTTTTGGACTCCATGCCTCAGTCTGTTGTAGATGTAACCGTCTTATTAAATAAGAAACACAGAACCAATGCAAAGAAGCAAACCAAGAGATCAGAGCTAAGAGCCTTACCTGCCTGCTGCAGCTACCAAGAGACCTCTCTGAAAAGGGGCCTACTTCTTGTGTGTTTGTCTTTATATAGTCTTTTTGTTCTGCCTTCTCATTGGTTGTAAACCCAAACACATGACTGCCTCATCACTGCCTGTATGTACAGCCCTCCAGGTCTTTTATGGCATTGAGATTAAAGGCGTGTGTCTCCAATGCTGGCTGTATCCTTGACCACACAGAGATCTACCTAGCTCTTCTACCAAGTGCTGGGATCAAAGGCATGCTCCACGAACGCCCAGCTCTGTTGTGGCTTGCTCTGACCCCCAAGCAGCTTTATTTATTAACATACAAATAAAATCACATTTCAGTACAAATAAAATACCACCATAGTCTGTGGCCTCCCTTCAATGACAGTTTACTTCTCTGGTCTGAGTCTCTAAAGCTGCCAAGCCCTAAGTCTCCTAACAGCAGGGAAAAGTGGAACTTGACTCTTCCTCAGGGAAGAATGCCAATACAAATCAAGGAAATCATCTACAAACAAACCTTTTATTCTGAGGAAAAGCTAAAGAGACTCCCTTCTTTCACTCTGACTCTATGTAGCACGAATCTTAAAAGGTCTTATTAATAAAAACAAACCTGGAGCCAGGTATTGGGGTGAATGCTGAAAGATCAGAGAAACAGAACAAGCCACATCCAACCTAACCTTGCCAATTCCTCAGCTAATCTTGTTTCCTCAAACTGGAAGCTTCTGAGTCCTCATCTGAATGGATCTCCTCTGAATTGCTGCTAAAAGCCTAAAAGCTTAACAAGACATAAAAAGCCTCTAGTTTCTGCTCTTCACATCTTATATACCTTTCTGCTTCCTGCCATCATTTCCTAGGATTAAAAGCATATGTCTTTTCCAAGCAAGACATGAGATCTCAACTCCTGGGATTAAAGTGTGTGCCACCATACTTGGCTTCTGTGTCTGTCTAATGGCTGTTCTGTTCTCTGACCTCAGATAAGTTTATTAAGGTATACAATATATTGGGGGGCACAATATCACCACAACTCTACAAGGTTGCTCCAGTCCCCCTCATGAATTGATTCTGCTGACCTTGGATGGGGCCACTCATTATTATTATTCTTCCTTTAATTTTTTTTTTTATAAACAGTGTCAAACTATCTTTTATTATTATTATTATTATTATTATTATTATTATTATTATTATTATTATTTTACAACACCATTCAGTTCAACATAATAGCCACAGAATCCCCTGTTCTCCCCCTCTCGCCCACCCCCCATTCCCACCTCCTCCAGATCAAGGTCTCCCCCGAGGACCGGGGTTGACCTGGTAGACTCAGTCCAGGCAGGTCCATTCCCCCCTCCCAGACCGAGCCAAGTGTCCCTGCATAAGTCCCAGGATTCAAACAGCCAACTCATGCAACGAGCCCAGGGCCCCTGGTGGAGCACTGGGAGTCTAATTAGTGAGTAAGAAGAGAATTTATATGAGCGAGAATTGTTGAAGCCAAGGTTGGATAAAGCACCGGGACAAATAACCAAATGAATGGAAGCACAGGATCTATGAACCAAAGGCTGAGGGGCCCCCAACTGAATCAGGCCACCTGAATGGGTGAGACAGTCAGTTGGCTTGATCTGTTTGGGAGGCAGCTGTGCATTGGTGCCAGGTCCTGGGCTCTTCCTTTAATTTTTGACCCTCTATTCCTTAACAGTCTTTCCCCTTTCTTGACCAAATAAATTTGACAAATAAATAATCCAACTTTTAATCACCTCCTCTTTAGGCATTATTAACCACTTATTTGTGAAGATGATGACATTCCTCATCAAGCCTGTGATTATCTTATCTGGACATGAGCACATCTATGAGCTGGACAACCTCTATGAGGCAATTACCATTCTGAAAGGCGTTCATCACCACCACCCAGCACCACGGGTCCTTCTAGCTCCTCCTCTATCCAGAGCTTATTGAATTTTGTTCTTTCCTCTTGAGCCTCTTACTCTTTCTACCCTCCTACCTAACTTCCACCTTCAATCTTTTTAGTCTAATGACTCCATTTCCCAATCTATTTACCTGGTCAGCAGGAAGTAGCTGGAAGAATGACTTCCACATACCTAGCAACCTAATAATGAAAAAACATGGGATTGAAGGGATCTAACATGCCCAAACATGGAACAGTCTGGCCCTGCCCTACCCCTCTTCTTCCTTTTGATGATCTTATTTAGCCACTTCCTTGTTCCTGAGGCTGACTACCTCCAACTATAAAATTTCTTATTTGGCTCTACTGAACAACATGTCCAATCAGGACTAACCAAGTGATCCTAGCATGGACTTTCCCTATTTTTTTCCTTAAAAACCACTCCTGCTAAGGCATTTGCACTTGTTTTTGCCTGATTTACATTCAGGCACTCTGTCTCTCTATCTTGTTTAATAAAGAAACTCTTTGTACTAGAAACTGGTGTTTGTGTAACTGCTGATGCCTAATCTGAGGTTCAGAATAGAGTACCCCATGGTGCACAGGTCCTTTCAAAAGTAATGCCAAATTCTTAAGGAAATGTCTTTGTTAAAGACATATATAGATTATTAAAATATTTTTTCTTGGGGTAGCCTTCTCTGGGATGAATCAGGAATAATTACATCCAAGACATTAATAAACATCAGTACAAAGATGAAGTCAGTAACATTTTGTAAAGTTCTGCAGAGTTTTAGATTAATCATAATATTACAGTTTGTCTTTTCCTCTACACAAGCCTTTACCTTCTACATGATGTTATTTATAAGGCTGTTTTCTTCTGCTTCTTCCAATTTTTGATGTTCAGGTCTAGATGTTGGAGGCAGGCTAGGTTCTGGTGATGCTGTATTGCTCTTCATTTTGTTGTATGTACTTCTGCCTTGACGTCTGCCCATCTCCTTGTGACTCGTTCTTGGTCTTATCAGCGCACTTGGTTCAGACAGAGCTGACAGATTCAGGAAGTATCTCTCTCTTGTCCAGATGGAAGCTCTCTTGTCCAAATGGGAACTCGGGGGCAAGATGGAAGCTCTTGTCCAGACAGGAATCACATCTCAAATTCAAAAACAGACACTACTTAAGAATAAAAGTCTGGGAAAAAACTTTCCAATCAAACTGTCTTAAGAAACAAGTGGGTGTAGCCATCCTGATACCCAGCAAAATAGACTTCAAACTAAAATCAATCAAAAGAGATCAAGAAGGGCATTACATACTCATCACAGGAAAGATCCACCAAGATGAAGTTTCAATTCTGAACATTTATGCAGCAAACACAAGGGCACCCACATATGTAAAAGAAACATTACTAAAGCTTAAACCACATATAATACTCCACACATTAATAGTGAGAGATCTCAACACCCCACTTTCACCATTAGACAGATCTCCCAAATCGAAACTTAACAGAGAAATAAAGGACTTAACTGATGTCATGACCCAAATGGACCTAATAGATATCTACAAAACATTCCATTCTAACAAAAAAGAATATACCTTCTCCTCAGCACCCCATGGAACTTTCTCTAAAATCAACCACATACTTGGCCACAAAGGAAATCTCAACAGACACAAAACAATTGGAATAACCTCCTGTGTTCTTTCAGACCACTATGGATTAAAGTTAGATTTCAACAACAAAAGAAAACCTACAATTTCATGGAAACTAAATAATGCTCAACTAAATCACCAATGGGTTAAGGAAGAAATAAAAAAAGAAATTAAAGACTTCCTAGAGATCAACAAAAATAAAGACACCACATACCCAAAGTTAGGGGACACTATGAAAACAGTGATAAGAGGGAAATTCAAAGCACTAAATGCCCACATAAAGAAGTTGGAGAAATCTCACACGAGTGACTTAACAGCACACCTGAAAGCTCTAGAACAAGAAGAAGCAAAGTCTCCCAGGAAGAATAGACGCCAGGAAATTATCAAAGAGAGAGGTGAAATCAATAAAATAGAAACAAAGGGAACAATACAAAATATTAATGAAACAAAGAATTGGTTCTTTGAGAAAATCAACAAGATAGACTAACCAAAAGACAGAGAAAGAGAATCCAAATCAACAAAATCAGAAAAAAAAGAGGGACATAACAACAGACATAGAGGAAATCCAGAGAATCATCAGGTCATATTTCAAAAACCTCTACTCCACAAAACTGGAAAACCTGAAAGAAATGGATAATTTTCTGGATTGGTAAAACATACCAAAGTTAAATCAAGACCAGATAAACTATTTAAATAGTCCAATAACCCCTAAGGAAATAGAAACAGTCATTAAAAGTCTCCCAACCAAAAAAAGCCCAGGACCAGATGGTTTCAGCACAGAATTCTACCAGATTTTCAAAGAAGTGTTAATACCAATACTCTCTAAATTGTTCCACACAATAGAAACAGAAGGAACATTACCAAACTCCTTCTACAAGGCTGCAATTACCCTGATTCCTAAACCAAACAAGGATACAACAAAGAAAGAGAACTACAGACTGATCCCCCTCATGAACATTGATGCAAAAATACTCAATAAAATACTGGCAAACAGACTCCAAGAATACATCAAAACAATTATCCACCATGATCAAGTAGGCTTCATACCAGGGATGCAAGGGTGGTTCAACATATGAAAGTCCGTCAATGTAATACACCATATAAACAAACTCAAAGAAAAAAAAAACTACATGATCATCTCACTAGATGCAGAAAAGGCATTTGACAAAATCCAACACCCCTTCATTATAAAAGCTTTGGAGCGATCAGGAATACAGGGAACATACCTAAACATAATAAAGGCAATTTACACCAAGCCAAGAGCCAACATCAAATTAAATGAAGAGAAACTCAAAGCAATTCCACTAAAATCAGGAATGAGGCAAGGCTGTCGGCTCACGCCATACTTACTCAATATAGTACCTGAAGTTCTAGCCAGAGCAATAAGACAACATAAGGAGATTAAGGGGATACAAATTGGAAAGGAAGGAGTCAAGCTTTCCCTATTTGCAGATGACATGATAGTATACATGAGTGACCCCAAAGATTCTACCCAGGAACTGATAAAGCTTATAAATGCCTTCAGCAACATAGCAGGATATAAGATCAACTCAAAAAAAAAAATCAGTAGCCCTCCTATATACAATGGACAAAGAAGCTGAGAAGGAAATCAGAGATACATCACCATTTACAATAACCACAAATAACATAAAATACCTTGGGGTATCACTAACCAAGCAAGTGAAGGACCTATATGACAAGTCCCTGAAAAAAGAAATTGAAGAAGATGTCAGAAAATGGAAAGATCTCCCATGCTCCTGGATAGGCAGGACCAACATAGTAAAAATGGCAATTTTACCAAAAGCAATCTACAGATTCAATACAATCCCCATCAAAATACCAGCACAATTCTTCACAGACCTGGAAGAATAATACTCAACTTCATATGGACAAACAAAAAACCCAGGATAGCCAAAAGAATTCTGTACAGTAAAACAACCTCTGGAGGCATCATGATCCCTGACTTCAAGCTCTACTATAGAGCTACAATAATAAAAACAGCTTGGTATTGGCATAAAAACCGACATGTGGACCAATGGAATCAAATTGAAGACCCTGACATTAATCTGCAAACCTATGTACATATAATTTTTGACAAAGAAGTCAAAAGTGTACAATGGAAAAAAGAAAGCATCTTCAACAAATGGTGCTGGTACAACTGTATATCAACATGTAGAAGGCTGCAAATAGATCCATATCTGTCACCATGCACAAAACTTAATTCCAAGTGGATCAAGGACCTCAACATAAATCCAGCTACTCTGAACCTGCTAGAAGAGAAAGTAGAAAGTAGTCTTGAATGAATTGGCATAGGAGATCACTTCCTAAATATAATACCAGTAGCACAGACACTGAGAGAAATGATCAATCAATGAGACCTCTTGAAACTGAGGAGCTTTTGTAGAGCAAAGGATAAGTTCAACAAGGCAAAGCAACAGCCTACAGAATGGGAAAAGCTCTTCGCCAACCCCACATCTGACAGAGGACTGATATCCAGAATATATAAGGAACCCAAGAAATTAGACATCAAATTGCCCAACAGTCCAATTAAGAAATGGGCTATAGAACTAAACAGAATTCTCAACAGAGGAAACTCAAATGGCTGAAAGACATTTAAGGAGTTGCTCAACATCCCTAATCATTAGGGAAATGCAAATCAAAACAACTCTGAGATACCCCCTTATGCCTGTCAGAATGGCTAAGTTCAATAAGTGAAGACACCTTATGCTGGAGAGGATGTAGAATTAGGGGAACTCTCCTCCACTGCTTTTAGGAATGCAAGCTTGTACAACCACTTTGGAAAACAATATGACACTTTCTTAAAAAATTGGGAATCAATCTCCCCCACGATCCAGCCATACCACTCTTGGGCATATACCCAAGAAATGCTCAATCATACCACAAGAGCACTTGCTCAGCTATGTTCATATCAGCATTGTTTGTAATAGCCAGAACCTGGAAACAACCTAGATGCCCTTCAACTGAAGAATGGATAAATAAATTGTGGCACATATACACAATGGAATACTACTCAGCAGAGAAAAACAATGACATCATGAGGTTTGCAGGCAAATGGATGTATCTAGAAAAAATCATCCTGAGTGAGGTAACCCAGACTCAGAAAGACAAATATGGTATGTACTCACTCAAAGGAGGATACTAGATGTGGAACACGGATGACTGGACTGCTACTCACATCACCAGGGAGGCTACCTGGCAAACAGGATTGCCCAATGACAGAGAAATGGCTGAGATCTACATGAACAACCTGGACATGAGTGAGAGTAATGAAGGACGAGGGTCGAGGGGAAGAGAGCCTGTGGGAGAAGGAAATCCCAGCTGGATCAAGAACAGAGAGGGAGAACAAGGAATAGGAGACCATGGTAAATGAAGACCACATGAGTAAAGGGAGAAACAAAGTGCTAGAGAGGCCCACAGAAATCCACAAAGATACCCCCACAATAGACTACTGGCAATGGTCAAGACACAGCCGTACCTGACCTACTCTAGTGATGGGATGGCCAATCACCCTAATAGTCGTGCCAGAAACCCCATCCAACAACTGAGGGATCTGGATGCAGAGATCCACGGCTAGGCCCCAGGTGGAGCTCTGGGAGTCTAATTAGCGAGAAAGAGGAGGGTTTATATGAGCAAGAATTGTTGAAACCAAGGTTGGATAAAGCACAGGGACAAATAGCCAAACGAATGGAAACACATGAACTATGAACCAAAGGCTGAGGGGCCCCCAACTGGATCAGGCCCTCTGAATAGGTGAGAGAGTTGATTGGCTTGATCTGTTTGGGAGGCATCTAGGCAGTGGGACCGTGTCCTGTGCTCATTGCATGAGTTGGCTGTTTGAAACCTGGGGATTATGCAGGGACGCTTGGCTCAGTCTGGGAGGAGGGGACTGGACCTGCCTAGAGTGAGTCTACCAGGTTGATCTCAGTCCTGGGGTGAGGCTTTGCCCTGGAGGAGGTGGGAATGGAGGGTGGGCTGTGGGGAAGGGGAGGAGGCAGGAGGGAGGACAACAAGGGAATCCATGGCTGATATGTAGAACTGAATGGTATTGTAAAATAAAATAAAAGGGAAAAAAAGAAGAAACAGTGTAGTTTTAGGTATGGAATTTCTAAATAGATAAGGAAATTTGAGTGAGTTATTTTACATAAAAATTAACAACTAAGAAGGCTACAGCAGGAAGATTGTTCTAAGTTTGAAAATATTCTGAGCCACACAGTAATTCCAAGGCATCCTTCACTGCAGTGTGATACTTTGTCTTCAAAACAAAAACTATAAACAATAACCAAAAAGAAAGAAAGAAAGAAAGAAAGAAAGAAAGAAAGAAAGAAAGAAAGAAAGAAAAAAAGAAAGAAAGAAAGAAAGAAAGAAAGAAAGAAAGAAAGAAAGAAAGAAAGAAAGAAAGAAAGAAAGAAAGAAAGAAAGAAAGGAACAACTTTCCAGATGGCAGAAATCTCAGGTGAATTGAGCACTCCCTGTTTTGTGCAGTTTTAATTATCACTCTATCACTGCAATTGTAATCAGTCTTCACTGTGAGCATAAGCACATCAGCCATGTAACAGTAATGGGAGAGGTAATGAGAAAGTGAAAAGTGCTCAGGTATATGTAACATTTATAGATAAATTCTTCCATTAGGTAATTTGATAGTTAACAAAATGTGAAGATAATGTCACGGTAGTAATTTCTTCATAACTCCTTGAAATACCTTAAAATAGAATATTATAAACTTAGTTGACCTAAGGGATACTGCAAAACTAAAATTTTACAAGGATGATCTTTAAAAAATATTTTTGTTTTATGTTGTATGGGTAGTTGGTTTGCATGTATATTTGTGCACCATGTGCAGGCCTTGTGCTTAACAGAGGCCAGAAAATAGTGCCAGATCCCCTAGAACTAGAGTTTCAGAGAATTATTAGCAACCATGTGTGCTAGGATCATACCCAGGCCCTCTATAAGAGCAGCTAGTCCTCTTAACTGTTCAGTCACCTCTCCAGCCCTACAAAAAGTAATTTATCTAACAGTCAGACAGTATAAGGGAATGAATTAAATTGTGAACTAACATTAACAATGATTCTTTGAAAAGTACAGCTTTCACTTAGAAAACTTAAAAATTATATTCATTATTCTAAATTCTACTTTTACACTCCATGTCTAAATTTATCTTTTATACTCTCACAGTGCAAATTACTATAGTGTTGATGAAAAATGAGAAAATGGGATTGAAACATTATATTATTGTAGCAAAAATGAACTGAGTATAAATTATACTATTTCAAATTTATATTAATATAAAATGCAAAAATATGCAATTATGTCATTACTATTTATAAAATACAATACCAATGACACTTTTTAACTTAAAACATTATATCCTCACAGAAAAAAAAGCCAGCTTGTAACTCTCTGCTCCTTTCAGCACTATAAATAGGAGAAAGTAAATAATTTGGGATCCATGAAGCTGGGGGGTTAACTATACATAGGCTATGTCTGTATATGTACAGATTGTGACATAAATGACTCAATCATTCCATCTTCAAAATCTAGTCTGCAGAGTCACAGCTGGACCAATTATATAATAAACTGCACAAAATAGAAAGGCAGTCAAAATGTGGGTCAGGAGGGTCGCCTGCCAGCTTGTTATGTGAATATGACCAGCATGAAAAAGATGTTGTCACAATGAAAGGAATTACCTAGCAATGGAGATAGAGTATATAATCAGCACAGAAGGTTCATGTCTGAATATAAATGCAAAATCTGAGCTGTGACTTTTCACAAAAGTTCTAGCCAATGATACTTCATCAAATTGTAATTATCTCATCTAAGGGTTTTCTGAAACACACAACCCAATTTCCCAGAAAATTAGTCAGAAAAGCACAGAACCTCTTAAATAAGGATTGATCATTTTATTATTCATTTACATCATTAAAAAGCATTCCATTTCTTTTTGTATTATCACATATTCATCTGCAGGCATACATATGCATGCACATGTTTAATATTCTTTTTGTTTATTTATTTTTCTAGAGAAGGTTTCTCTTTGTAGCTCTGGCTGTCCTGGAATTCCCTCTGTTGATCAGGCTGGCCTTGAACTCAGATATCCACCTGTCTCTGTCTCCAATGTGCAGTGATTAAAGACATGGGCCAGCAGTGACCATCCATCAGTGCTTAATATTCTTACTTTTGTTGATGCCTTATAGAAGAAAACCAGCCGGGCGGTTGTGGCGCATGCCTTTAATCCCAGCACTTGGGAGGCAGAGGCAGGTGGATCTCTGTGAGTTCGAGGCCAGCCTGGTCTTCAAAGCAAGTTCCAGGAAAGGCACAAAGCTACACAGAGGAACCCTGTCTTGAAAAACAAAAACAAAAACAGAAAGAGAGAGAGAGAGAGAGAGAGAGAGAGAGAGAGAGAGAGAGAGAGAGAGAGAAAGAAAACCAATCTCAGAACCAGACAATCCTAATGTCATTAGTTAAAATCTCAATATTCTTCATTTCCTTACAACATTTGAATTATCAAATCTGATTTTTTTTTCCCGAGACAAGGTTTCTCTGTGTAGCTTTGCGCCTTTCCTGGAGCTCACTTGGTAGCCCAGGCTGGCCTCTAACTCACAGAGATCCGCCTGGCTCTGCCTCCCGAGTGCTGGGATTAAAGGCGTGTGCCACCTACGCCCGGCTCAAATCTGATTTTTTAAAGAGCCCTTTTACATGTTAACACCTTTCCTTTATTTGATATATTTGAAAATTCCGTGTATTTTTGCTACCAGTTTTGCACACAACCATAATACACAAGTCTAAGACAAAGACACTGGTGGCCCTTAACAATAATGTAGAAAGATAAATATTCATTTGACAAGATATTGACAACATGGATTTTTTTCTTTACTGTAATACCATAAAATACAGTAAAAAGAAATGTGCTGGTCCTTTTGAGTTCTTAGGATGAGCTTACTGCAAAGAATATCCTTCAAGACACAGCCTCTGTCTGCCTGACTACAATCACACAATCTAACCATCACCTCCTCTTTTCTTTTTAAAAACTTATTTATGTATTTATTCTCTTAATTTTCTTTTTAGTTATTCTTTGTGTCTTTCACATCATGTATCTCAAACCCATTTATTTCCCCATCCCTTCATAGTTGCCCCCTGCCCTTGCAACCCCCCAAAATAAAGTGTAATTTAAGAGAATAAAAAGAAAAATTTCCTCATGGAAGCTGTAGTGTGACACAGTGAGTCATGTCATGCAATACCCTTTTGTTCATATATCTTTACTTGCAAATGTTCATTGCAAAGATACAGTGGTCTAGTTTGAAGCCTCAAGCTTCTGTTAAACTATTGATGCTGTGTTCTCACAGTAACTCCTCTTGGATATCCACTTGCGGTCCTGTGTCGTGGAGATGCTGCAGCTTTGTTTGGGTCTGCAAGACAGGCCCCTTTAAGTGCTCCTTGCAAATCACGGATCTGGAAGATATTGTGGTGGGCACCCTCATAACCCTGATTCTGTGCCTGAACATTTATTTGCAGGGTTGGTCAGCCTGCCTGCTCTCCCCAGTCCATACCAGGAGGGTGAGCTCTCTAGCACTGGCCTGGCTAGTTCATCCCTTGCAGCAATGAGCAAGGGGCTAGGCTAGTCCTGCTTTTGTGCCTTCAGGATCCACAACACCACACATGGACCATCTAGGCCAAATCTATTGTGTTGCCCAGATGAGGTGCAGGGGCCACTTTCCAGAGTACTATAGCTGGTGAGGGGCAGAGACAGCTCTCCCATTCCTATAGCCTCCCCCACCCAACTCTTATGGCCTCAGTGACAGCTCTCTCACTCATCACAGGCAGCTAGGGGCTGGGGGAAAAAAGGGCCTCTCTCCCCTGCCCACACCACCCTATACTAGATGAGGGGTCACGTCAGATCTTCCATGCTCACTGTTCTTGGGGACCAGTATCCCTGTCAATTAAGTCAGCTCTGCTGGGCTGCCCAGATGAGGTACAGGGCCCACTTTTGAGTGCTGTAGGTAAGGGTGAGGGTCAGCTTTCTCACTCTCCACAAGTGACACACCATCTCTTTTCTCTTTCATTTTTTTTTCAAGTTTCTAGAAAACTGTGGGGGTTTTTTTGCTATTGTTTCTGTTTGATTGTTCTTGTTTTTGTTTTTAACTTTCTCATTTTTATTAATTCCTTGAGAATTTCATAGGATGTGTTTTAATCCTATTCAACTCATCCCAGATCCAACCCTCTTCCCTACACACCCAAATGTATGTCTTCATAACAGACAAATCAAAATGAAATGGTTCATCTAGTTTCTGTTTCCTATATAATCTTGAATGTGTGAACTGTCACTGGCATATGGTTGACCTAGCAGGAACCAAACCCTTAAAAAACTGACCGATTCTATCTCATTAGCTATTAATTGCCTACAGCTCCTCAGCTAGGGATGGGACACACAAAAATAGATATGAAAGTAGGCAGGACACCAAGTAGAAGAAGTAGGTCTACAGAAATGAGAGGGGTTAAAGGAAGGCAATGAAGATGAATGCAACCACAGTACATTGAATACATGTATGAATTTGGCAACAATTTAAGGTATCTTAAGAACAAATTAGCCGGGAGGTGGTGGCACAGGCCTTTAATCCCAGCACTCAGGAGGCAGAGTCAGGCCAATCTCTGTGAGTTCAAGACCAGCCTGGTCTACAGAGAGAGAGCCAGGACAAGCACCAAAATTACACAGAGAAACCCTCTCTAGAAAACAAACAAACAAAAAAGAACAAATTATATCATCAGAGAGATCTCTTTGAGGGTATTCTCTTTGAAGGCTAACATATGTTAGGATTTGTTTTATTTTACATTCCACAACAAATATTGTTCAGTTTATTTATTATCTTTTTGGGTTGTGTTTTACACTATAGACAAGCTAAGAAAATAATAAATGACGTTTTCTTGGTAAAAGAAATTGAGCCTAGGGCCTCAGCATAAGCAAAGTCTATGATTATTTTTAGCCTGATATAAATACTATTTTATTATATTTCTTTTGTATGCAGAGTAAAGACTTAAATAAATGAAGAAGCTATACACAATTATCAAGATTAATATTAATGTAACACTGTCTTCAAACTAATAGGACACACACAAAAACTCTGGTTTCTTGGCATTAAATAAAGCCTAGTCATTGTACATTCTACATTTAGAAATTATATCAATAATGCCTTGAGACTTTTGAGTTTTGAATATCTGTATAATGAAGTGATATTGGAGACTCTATCAAAATGTAAAATGTGTTATTGATTCTTTATTTTCTTTGTTTCTTTTTGATATTGTATTCTCCCTTACCTTTCCTACCTCTAAACCCTCCCATTTACCCCTCCCTGGTCTCTTTCAAATCCATGGCCTCTTTTCTCATAAATTGTTATGGCATGCATATATGTCTTTGTATATGCATATATATCACCAAATATAACCTGGAGAGTACATATAATACTACTGTGTGTATGTTTTCATGGTTGACAGTTTGACAATGGGCAAACAATTGGTATGCTCTTCCTAGGGAGGGCCACCTATCACATTTCCAGCTTTATTCAGTTGCCTACAGTTCTTTTTGTGGGGTTGAGGATTTATGTTCTTTTCCTTTTGTAGTTTGACATAGTTATTGGTGTCATCTTTGTTGATTTTCAACCTCAGAGATTTAACATCAGTTGTGTGTCTGTAACAGCATTTCCAGATAGGCTTAACTGAGAAAAGAAAACCAATGCTGAATGTGTCTGGTTAAATAAAATACTGAATAAAAATGTAGAAATGTGGAAACCACCTGAGCATACACATTCATCTCTCTCTGCTTCTTCACTTCAGCTACAATATGACCAACTGCCTCACCACTTCTGCTTCTGTGCTTTCTGTTGAGAGATAATATTTTTGAATGCTATGAAAATGTGTCACTGATTAGTTTAACAAAAAGCTGTACAGACAATAGCTATGTAGTTTTTCCAGGCAGAGAGGACACTGGGAAGAAGGCTGAGGTGCCAGTCAGATATGGAATAACCAGGATGGGCATAATGGACACGAGGTAACATGCATGTGTAGATTAAAAATATGGGTTAATTTAAGTTATAAAAGTTAGTTAGAAACAAGCCTCACCTAAGGCCAAGATTTCATAATTAATAATAAGTCTCCCTGTCATTTTTTGTGAGCTGGTGGCACAAAAAGAAATGGCCATCTACAGCCTTCAATCAAAGATAAAATGTGTTTGTTCTTAAACTCTGAACCAAAATAAATCCTCCTGCCTTAAGTTGCTTCTTTCAGGCATTTTGTCAGAAGAATGAGAAAGTAACACAATTGTAAGGGTTTTCTACAACCTAATGTACCAACATAAAATCAAAGAGAAGTTTTCATAATAAATATTTCAACCACCTGTGGGAATTACTTTTAATTACTACTCAATTAGAATTGAGAGAATAACATTTTCTCATGTTTATTCATTGTTACTACTCTGTCATAAATTAATATAGTAAATTAATTAATAATTAAACAATGAAACCAAGTAATGAAGGAAATTATATAATAGCAAAAAATAGATTATATTCAATAAAGTATTATCTCTCATTTCTCCATATTAATTTTGCTGAAATATCTGCTTTCAGCTTAATGATACTCATGTAAAATGCTATCTCTAATTAGGTAATTGTGTATAAAATTTTAGAAGATAAATCATGTGCAAATTCTACCTCTGAAAGTACTTCAAATGGCCATAGATCACTGTCAATACAATATGAATGATTTTACATGATTATAATAACTTGATACTATGATAAATTTCTAAACAATAAGGAAAAACTATATAAATCACATACATTTGCACAAAATAATTAAGATAAGACATCGGTACCTGATTCTTGTCATTACTTTTACAAGTTTTGCCTGTTCCTTACAAGCACAATTGACAGCTTCTGAAAATTTATATTTATTTAAGCTATAAATTGAAATGTAATGTCATGAATTGAATTCAATAGTTATTATTAAAAACCACAAATATATTTTCCTCAAAATATTTGTCATATTAATGCCTCAAAATTTTTAAAGCAATCTATTTTATTGCAACATATGTTCCTCTGGACACATTAAGATATATTTATCTTTGCCTCTATTGTGTGCCTAGTAGAATAGAGACATAAAAATGTATTATGTTAGAAGCTAAATCTGATAGCTCATTTAAATTTAATGTCCAACACAGCTATGGAAAATTAACTGTAATACTATTAGGGTTAGACAATATGGTATACAGTTGTAACTCCAGTGACGTCTATGTGGGGGCAATAGTTTTTTTAAGTTTGAGGTCACCATGAACTACATGGTAAATTCCTATCTGAAAACTACTGTAGTAAGCAAAGATTTAGACCATCAGGGAAATAAGATAACAATAAAAACACAGATAGTGTTCGTGGAACACTTTTGTAGAGTTATATCTAGCTTATATACATTTCTGAAATGTCCTGTTTCTGAGGAAAAGGAAAAGGAAATACCATTTCATTTAAATAATTGTTAAATTGCATCAATTTTCTATCGCCAAAATATCTTTAATATTTTCTCAATATCCAGAATGTTAAAACTAATTTTGTCTTTATTTATTGATATAATTTTATCTTAAATGTGTTCTGGGTTTCCAGTCTCCTAATGATGTATTCTGCTTAAACTCTTAGATTTTCTCTTTAATCACCTTTCAAATTTTCTGTGACTTTCCCCAAACTACAGAGTAGAGATAACAGTCTATAACTACGAAAACATCTGCTTTTTAAACTTTGGGGCCAAACAATCTTTTCTGTTTTATCCTCAGATTATGTTGATCTAAATCACTCATAATTCTATAAACCTATCTAAAAGTGCGATTTTGTTGTCTGTCCTTAACTTAGCACTACTGTATCTCCTTATAAAAATATTTCGTAACCTATATTTCAAAGCAAGAAGTGAGTCATAGTTATTTTTACATATCCATTCCTTTTCTTTCTCAGTTTGAATTTCAGCAAATACGTTTCTGTATTTGTTTCTTTGAAAAGTAGAAATTTTATAAACTGTGACAATTCAGTACAATGTGACATCTTGTATCCCTTACTTTTCTATTGCTGTGATAAAATATCATGACCAGGGTAATTTATAGAAGAAAGAGTTTAACTATTCTTAAGGTTTCAGAAGATTAGAGTTTATGACGATGGAACAAAGTCAAAGGCCAGGCCACTCCGGCAGCAGCTGTGAGATCATCCATCTTGATTCACTGGTAATCGGATGGCAGAAAGTGCATTGGGGTAGGCAGGAGGCTTTGGAAACCTCAAAGCCCACCCTCAGTGACACATGTACTATATGTACTTCAACAAGACTGGACCTTTTAATCATTCTCAAACACCTACTGGGGACCTAGTTTTTAAAAATGAGCTTCTGGGGGCCATTCTCATTTAAACCATTACACATCTCAATAAAAATCCATCATTGAGTTAATTAGGTTCTAGCCTTGTACCACTCTATTTCAATTACTAACCAAAATAAATTGTTTTCTAAATAACTGTTTTATAAAACCATTACATACAGACTTCTGCCAGAGCTAAAGTAAGCCAGGGAACAAGAATAGTGGCATCACATATACTGAGTCCTAATTCTGAAAGACAGACTTTTTTTTTTTTTTTTTTTTTTGGTTTTTCAAGACAGGGTTTCTCTGTGTAGCTTTGCGCCTTTCCTGGAGCTCACTTGGTAGCCCAGGCTGGCCTCGAACTCACAGAGATCCGCCTGGCTCTGCCTCCCGAGTGCTGGGATTAAAGGCGTGCGCCACCAACGCCCGGCGAAAGACAGACTTTCTAACATATAGCATAAAACCAAGCAGGGCACCTGTTACATAATGAAAAGTAAATGCAAATAAACTGTTCAGAGACAGTGTTGCTATGCAGCCCAAGCTGTCTTTGGACTTGTGATCTTTTTGCTTTTCACCTCCCCAGTGTTTTGACTGCAAGTTATGCTACCATTGTCAACGTAGAAAAATGTTGAAGGCCTAAATGTTTCATGGAAACCTTGAGAAGTAAACAGAAGTTATCAAGGGAGCATCTGAAAATCAAATGAATTAACATGGGATACAAATGAAATTGGTAAGGGGAGCAAAAGAAAAATTTAAAATGCAAACAGTGACCGCGGCCAAGATGGCGGAATCTCCGAAGTTGTGCAAGTCTGGCCCCTCAGAAGGAAGTTTGGATGCTAAGGGGTTGGCAGCCGGCGGGAATCAACACTCTGAGCTTACCCATGAGCCTTGCCAAGAGCTGGAAAGACACTTCAAAGTGGAGCCAGACCAAAGCAAGGAGCTCTGCCAGGTCTTGGCTGTCAGACTGGAGCTAGGAGACATTAAGGAAGAAGGCATGGTGGAGGACCCCAAGAGAGGAAATAACACGAGGAACCTCAAGCAGTTGTCCAAGAAATACAGAGAGGAGCTGAGTCACTGTGTGTACAAGTCACGTGACAGCGAGCTAGCACCAGAGAGCCTAGGGTGCCGATGGGGCCTTTATTTCAACAGCTGCCATTGTCAGAGGAGGGGAGGCACGCCTGCGCACAGGCTGAAAATGCAGCCCAGGCTGAAAAGTCCGCCCAGGCTGCAAATGCCGTCCTCAAGAGGGACTCGGCCTTGAATCAGCCTCCTGTTCTACCAGTACAAAAATTTGTCTGCGAGATCCAGGTTCCTTGAAACTCGAAGAGCCTTGGAGGAGCAGGAGGGCCCCGGGCTCCCTGAAACTTTGAAAGCCTTGGAGGTGCTCAAAACCTCTTCTTGGTATCTCTGAGAGTGTGTCATGGTTTGGCCTGGGATCACAACCTCATTAATACCTCGGCCTCTACCTCAGCCATTTTTGAGGTTCTTACTTTATATTGTGGATGTTTTGTCTCTGGCCTGGGACTTGCAGCTTTTACCTCCCAGTTGCCATGCTTCCAAGTGTTGTGATTTGGAGGCTTTGGGTGTTTTGGTTTTTTTTTTTTTTACATTCTTTTTTTGTTGTTGTTTTGCTTTTTTTTCTCATAAAGAAAGTGGCTCTTTTTGTTAAATGTTATTCAGCTTGCTTGTTGGTAGGGGTGTTGGGCTTTGTCTCTGTATTAGATTGATAATAAAGCTTCATAGAAATTTAAAAAAAATGCAAACAGTGTTTAATGTGGGTTTAGGCATCTTATCAAAAACAAGTTTCATTAAATTAACAATGAAAGTGATTCTAGGCAAATGATATGTTCTCACTGGGTAGAGAATGGTAAGCATAACACACAGAGGTAGTGTTAAAACTTAAAAAATGAATAAAGTGAATTTTTTTCTGAAAATTGTTGTTGCTATTGTGTGCAAGACAAAATCTTTTGCTGAAAGAAAACAGAAAAATGATGCATGTTTGTAATGTTTATGTGTGACAATCCAGTGATTTGGGATAAGTAAGAGATCAGGAAGACCCTGTCACTTACTATGATAGATGAGTTGGCTTTCAAACAGAGACTGTGTGTTTCATATGAAGTCAAATGTTCAGATATGAAGAAAATACTTTGAAAAGATATTTGCACAGACTAAGCAATCAAGAGTGGATTAACTATAGGAACAAACAATATTGAAAATCATTTTAGGAAATACACAGTCTTTGAGAAAGATGTGTTGTGTCCTAATAAGATTTACCATAGCTCATAAATCCATCATCCTTTAAAATAAAACCTGCAATTCCAATGTCTGAAATTATACTAGGACAAATAATGTGAAATCATTCTAATTGATGTAAAAGCCTAAAGGAGAGAACTTTTTATTCTTCCAAGATGTTGTGGTTAATCAGCCTCTTGCCAAGAACAGAGATTGAGAAGAGCTAATGCTGTGTCTTAGTCTAACACTAAATTATCTGTACTTAATGTATTGCAAACACTATGTATTGTTTATATTTCTTAATATAAGCAGATTGTTATTTCTATACCTTTTTGAGAAGGCATTCTTTTAATAATGACTTCTATAGTCATTTATTCGTACAAGTGACACATACTCTGAATTAAATCCTTAAAGTTATACATGGAGACTCTACTCTGAATCCTTCCACCAATAAATTCTGAATGTCTAGCTCAGCGCTTATTTTGCTGCAGATAAGAAGGAATATTCTATCACTACTCATAGAAAGAAGTGAATAGAATATATCTAATGTATGTTTAGTGCCAGAAACTATTTCAAAATCTATAACATGATACTGAAAACACCATGCATTTCACAAATGACAGCACAGAGAAAAAGATTCTGTCTTAGAGTAAGTTCTTGAGAAGCAGAACCTGATAAAGGAATTTGAAGGGTTGTGATTTACTCAGTGTTTTTCAGGAAAAAATCTAAACAGAGAGAAGAATAGTGAATAAACCAAAACTTACAATGTAGTCCCAGGTGTCTATGCTTTCTCTGATACAAAGTGAATGGACCCTGGAGTATAAACCATATTTCAGATATCTCCCCTCCACAAGGTACCATCTGATGAGTAGATGCTCATTTATTATTGGATACTTCCTTTATTTATTGGCTGAAGCCTGCATTATAAGAGCAGATAAATATCATTTGCCATGTGAAATGTGATGGTTAATCTTGATTGTCAACTTGCCCAGACTTAAGAACATCTAGAATTCACACCTCTGCGCAGGTCTGTGAGGGCATAACTGAAGAGAGTAGATCTACCCTAAATTTGAGTAGCACCATCCTCTGGCCTTCAGTCTCAGACTAATCTTAGAAAAAAAAAGAGAAAATGAACTGTAAACCAGCATTACTTCTCCCCTGTGGTTCCTGACTGCATGTGAAATGTGAATAGCCACCTCACACTCTTGAACATATTGTATTGTATCCTCTCAAATCTTAACATAGAAAAATGTTTCCTCTTTAAGATTGGTTTGTTTTTGGTGTTTTGATAAGACAGAACATAATCTTTGATGGATATTATTTGGCAGGAAGAGTTGGGTGAAAATCAAGGAAGGTAAATATGATAAAAATATATTGAATGAAATATAAAAAAATTAAAGAGAGCATGGCAAATAATTTCTGAAAGAAAAACTCTGGGAAAGCCTTAACAGAAAACATTTGCTTTCTACTCAATGATTGTGACCCTGCAAAATACATATGTGGAAATTTTAAACTCTAATATGGTAACAGGAGGATTGCTTTGTAGGTGATTGGACTGTAAGTACAACTTGTGATTTTATCAGAGAAAGTCCAGAGACAACATTGAGTCCTTCCACCATGTATGAAATTATTGAAAAGGTGCTTTTCTCCGAACCAAGAAGAACTTTACCTTACAACGATCAGCTTCCCAGCCTCCAGGAATGTCAGAAATAAATTTCTGCTCTCTCAGTCATTCAGTTAATCCTATTATGATTCAGAAGCAAAAATAAATGAAACAATAATGCAAACGTACATTTGATTTTAAAATATAGTCTCAGGGATTATATGGCATTACAACTGTTACAATTTATTGATCAAGTCATTCAGAAATATACTTGAGGTCACCAGACAAATATCTAAACTTCAATGATCAGATGCCATTTTTTACCTTTATTAATAGCAGCACAATAAATAAAGAGAAGCACATTTTAATATAAAATTAGATATTTATGAAGAAGGATAGGTAATTTTCAGACTTACAAAATTTCAAATTCTATTTATGGGACTTCTAGTTCTAAGAGGGATAATCCAAGGTCTATGAATCTAAAGAAATCTACAGGAAAACACTTTATAATCAAATTATCAAAAAGTCAAAGACACAGTATTTTGAAACTAAAAAGACAAAAAAGGTGTCTCGTATAAGGGAATGCTTTAAAGCTACCAGCAGATTTTTAATAGATATTGTACAGATCAAAAAATCTACTTTAGGTGTTGCTGGAGGGCTTCTCTCCAGGTTACACCAAGCCCCGCAATCCCACAATCCATGTATAAAATAATCACTCAGATGCTTATATTACTTATAAACTGTATGGCCGTGGCAGGCTTCTTGCTAACTGTTCTTATATCTTAAATTAACCCATTTATATAAATCTATACCTTGCCATGTGGCTGGTGGCTTACTGGCGTCTTTACATGTTGCTTGTCCTGGCGGTGGCTGCAGTGTCTCTCTCTCCTTCTTCCTGTTTCCCCAATTTTCCTCTCTACTTGTCCCCCCTATAGTTCCTGTCTGGTTACTGGCCATCAGTGTTTTATTTATATAGAATGATATCCACAGCATTTAGGTGCTGAAAGAAAAACAAAAATTACAAGCTAAGACTAGTATTTATGAAAAACAAAAAACAAAAAGAAATATTGTCTGATGAGGTCAGTGTTATCATACAATATTATCCAATTGTTTAGCCATGGGAAAGACATTTGAATTTATCAGAACAATCTATTTATAGTTAATTTATTGGTCATTGGTCGCTTGTCTTACTTGTAAAATGAACAAATAAAGAAGAGATTATGTAAAATAATTTTATGTAAACTTTGAGTTCACATTTATTTGGAAATAATATTAATGTGGAGATTGATAAAGAAAAGAAATACTATCTTTTTAAAATGAAAGATACTTTCCCAAAGTAAAAAGTAGGAGGCAATATTAGTAAAGGAAGCTCCTCAAAATGATATGAAAAACTGAAACTGATAAGTTCAGATTCATTAAGATCTTTAAGTGGATTGATTGATCAAAGACAAACTCTGTGAAAGTATGTACCTGGAGCACAAAATAGATATCTGATTTTGAAATATGACTGATGGATTCTAATTATACATAGGTAATTGAAACTATAATTATCTGTTTAGGTGTTTTGAAGCAGAGTATCTTCTAGCCTAAGCTACCATTTTATTCACTACATATCTGATGGTGATGATGAACTATTATTCCCTGCCATTACTTTCTAAGTGCTAGGATTGCAGGCATGCACCCCCCTGTCCAAATGATACAAATATTATTATGCCCCTTGCTCATAGAATCCCCCTTTCCTCTCTTCAACTGGACTCCTGGAGCTCAGCCTGGTGCATGAATGTGGACAGCTGCATCTGCTTCCATCAGTTACTGGATTGAAGGCTCTATGATGACAGTTAGGGTATTCACTGATATGGTTACTGGGATAAGCCAGTTCAGGCAACCCGTCCTCTATAGCTAGTAGTCTAAGCTGCAGTCATCCTTGTGGATTCCTAGGAATTTTCCTAGAACCAGGTTTTTCCCTATCTCCACAATGCAGTCCTCTATCAAGGTATATTGTTCATTGCTCTCTCACTCCTTCCCTGTTATACCTCGACCATCCCGTTCCCTTATGTTCTCATCTCCCATCCCCTACAACCAAACCAAGCTATTGGGAACTCATAAACTTTAGACCAACAGCTCTAGAGCCTCCATGGGACTGGACTAGGTCTTCTGCATAAGTGAGACAATTGTATGGCTTGATCTGCTTAAGGGGCCCCTGGCAGTAGGATAATGATCCATCCCTGATGCATGAGCTGCATTTTTGGAGCCCATTACCTATGGTGGGACACCTTGCACAGCCTTGATGCAGAGAAAGGGGCTTGGACCTGCCTCAACTGAATGTACCAGGCTATGCTGACTCCACATGGGAGGCCTTACATTTTCTGAGGAGGGAATGGTGGAGGTAGAACTGGGGAGAAGACTAGGGGAATGGGAGGAGGGAAGAGAGGGGTATCTGTGGTTGATATGTAAAATGAATAAAATGTTATTTAAAAAACATAGAAACAAATATCTGTATGGTGTTTTGCTGTGTATTTATATAGTTATTTCCAGAAATGTAATAAAAATGTATCCCACATTAATAAAATAAACGGTAATTGGGTTTGAATATTGTCACCTCTTCGATATGAAATCTGAGGTCCTGATAGAATGGACAGACTACATTCTAATGCTGTAGATAAGCTTACTTCAATTTCATTGTACTTTTATACATGAATGTAAAAAAGAAAGCAATGATCCAAAAAAAGGCTGTTTGAGTTCAGAAAAACATAATGAGATAAACATGTAAATATATGCTAGTAAGCACATACTAAACTTTCTCAGGATAGACCAAATTAAGCACAAATCCCGGGCATGTACTACGATTATACCTGGGAAAGCATGAAAGTGAAAAAGTAGACCATATCCAGATTCAGGGCACAATGACCAGATTGGATTCTATACCTATGTTCTGACATTTAATAGGAATAAACATATCTTATGAATTAAATGTAAATGTTTGTCACAGGAGGCACAGAATCACATCTAAGTACCATCAGGGGAACAAAATGCATCTGAGGTAAAAGGTCCTTTGCTTTTGATTTCCTGGAGTCTCTCTTACAGTTCCCTATGTCATTGCTAACTATGAATCATTGTTTTGACTGTGTTCCAACAGACTATCTTCATCTTACTTTAGTTTAAGTTCAGCCATACTCAACATGTTTTGCCAGTCTTCAAGGTTGACTTTTTACATGACGGACATATATAATATAATTTGACATTTAAACTGGACCTAACACCAGACTGGGAAAAACTTTGTATTTTTCATCCTAAAATATCTGGCTTAGCAATGAATAAAAAACAGCCATGAGGGAAAATGTTAATGGAAAAGGTAGAAAACTTTCTTGTAAGTCATTACTTAAGCTTATTATCATGTACTGAAAATTAAAAAGCTAGCTTAGACAGTGTTAAACTGCAATATTTTTCAAAAGCTCAAAGTAGAGCCAGGTGTGGTGGTGCATGGCTTTAATCCCAGCACTTGGGAGGCAAAGGCAGGTGGATCTCTGTGAGTTCAAGGCCAGACTGATCTACAGAGTGAGTTCCAGGATAGGCTCCAAAGCTACACAGAGAAACCCCGTCTCAAAAAAATAAACAATCGAACAAAAACCAAAAAAGAAAAGTATACCTCCATTTGGTATGTGCTTTTTAGTTACATATTTATGTAGTCAATGGTGGAAATAATTTTACTAACATCAGAATTCTACTAAAGGAATATAAACAAATGAATAGTAATACTATATAGTACAGCAATATGTAAATATAAAAAGCATAAAAACAATGTGCCAGAGAGCCTAATTTTATTCTACCTGGTTGAGGAATTGATAAAAACATTGAATTATTCTACCTTATATAAACTGTTATTTACAAATTCATGATTCTGTCTCCAGTTGTACTTTTTTCTCAGTTTTGCGTGTCTCTTAGTAGTAGGTTTCCCAGACTTATTGCCTCACATGCATTCAGAGACACTTCTTTTAGAGTGGAGACTGTTTGTGAGTAGCAGAACATATGCTTAATATGCATATGTTCTTGGGTTCATTTTCTAGCTTCCATAATAAAATTAAAACTATTTTTATTATATGTACAAAATTACATAGTATAGTGTTGTTTATCAATACTATATTTACTCACAACTGTTCTTTGGATTCTTTTATTTATGATAATATATTTTACATATAATACAACCTGATATGAGCCTAGTCAATTTTCCTCTTATTACCTCTTGAATTTGTTGTTTTTGTTCTATTTTCTCTGCCTGTATCTAAGTATGGATATATAGCACTTTAGTCCAAGTTAATACAGCATCTCGATACATTTTCCTGTCTCCAGACTCCTACAACCCTTTTCATTTTACACATTGATTAAAAAATAATCCTCCTGAAACACCTGCAAAGTCTAGTTGAAAATCCTTAACCTGGTGTTCAAAAATCTCCTTCTTCTGACCTTAATCATTTTTCCACAAGCATCTCCCATTACAATCTGTCAAGGTGTTTTCTGCCTATTAACTTGTCTCCTATGGGATCACAAAAGATATCATTGCTCAGTATTGCCTTCCTTTTGATATTTCTCTTTTCCTCTCTGTGTAAGCAAACCCAATATTGAAAGCCTTGCAAACTGTTTCCACCTTCTGGCTAGTTTAATAATAAAACTCCAACAGACGCATGTGAGTTAACAGTGATGTGAAAATGCAATTTAGTCAAGAGATTGATTTTATTTTTCAAATTGTCATGAAGTTTCACAGGGAATGTATGACTGAAGAGTTTGGATTGATATTTTAAATAGCTGTATTTAATATTCAATGGGTCAATATTAGAATTTGGACAATATTTGAAATTTTAATAAGCAGAGCTAAGAAAATTATGTTTTATAGGTCAATAAAGTTAAAATCAGAATGTTGTTCTTGACTGATGGAAGCATTAATCTTATCATGAAATATATTGGAGTTCAAACATAGTTACTAAGTAGAGGGCTCAGTGAGTCAGAGGACTTTTCCATAATCAGAAGGAACTGATTTTGAATCTTCATTACTACCTTATTAGGAAAAAATAAGCTGGCATGGTTGTCAGTGCCTGTAACACCATAGCTATGTAGGAGTGTTGGACACGGACCAAGCCTGGGCTTGCTTGTTATCAATAAACCCCTGTGTGTATTTTGCATTGGATATCGGCTGTGTGGTGGTCTTGCTGGGGGTCTCACGATGTGAGAGACCTGGTCTCTAAGAAACAATGCAGAGGATAGAATCTACCCAATGTCCTTCTGTGGCCACCACATAGAAGCACATACTTACATGTAGGCCACACATACACACGAACAAAATTGAAACATAGCCAAAGCAATGTAGATTTTTCAAGTTAAATAGAAACCTTGTGCATGATTGGTTTGTGAAACAAATCTATTCATTTAATTACAGTTTGTCCACTACATTTTACCCATAACTTTGGTTGTGAAACTACATCCTAATTTACCAGTTTATCTTACTATAGTTCTAAATATTTTTCATAGTTACTCTTAGCATCAGTAAATGTCGAAATAACAAGAAAAAGGGAGATTGTGGAAGGTAGTATTTAGCTTGAGTTGGTGGATCAGAATAGATTTAATATATAAGCTCCTTCAGGAACACAGCCCCCAATTTTGTCTATAACACATGCAATATTCTAGGCATTAATACATATGGATATAATGTGAAGAATATTATATGATTATGGTGAAACAGTTCTCTTCTCACTCATATCATTGAGCCACTCTTTGTAGATTATTTTACCATAAGTAATAAAATATTTTTGGAGTAAGCCACATAATACTGATGCCCTAGTTCGCTTTTTTTGTTGCTGTGATAAAACATTCACCTAAAATAACTTTTGGAATGACAGGTTTATTTCATCTTATCACTCTCAGGATGCAATCCATAATCTAGGGAAGACAAGGCAGGGATGTGGAGTCAGGAACTGACACAGAAACTGTGGAGAAGCTGCTTAATGACTTGGTATTTATGGGGATCAATCAACTTGTAAACTTTTTTGTGCTTTTTATTTTAATTTGGGGATATAATTTATTTGTTCGTTTGTTTATTCTTGTTTTTTCAATACAGGATGTGGCCCTGGCTGTCCTGGAACTTGTTCTACAGACTAGGCTTGCCTTGAACTCAGAAATTCGTCTACCTCTGCCTCCTAGTACTGAAATTGAAGGAATGCACTATCATAGCTGCTGAGAATATGATTTAATTACAACATTTCTCCCTTCCCTTTCCTTCCTAAAAGCACTCTCATATACAGTGCCCTGCTCTTCTTCAAATCTATGGCCTCTTGTTTCACTAATTGCTATTCCATGCATATACATATGTATATTCCTAAATATAATTTGTTCTTATACAACTCAGGACCACCTGTCAATGAGTAGTACCGCTCACAGTGGTCTGGGACCAACCTACTAAATCTATTAATAATCCAGAAAATATTCCACAGATGTGCCAACTGCGCTAGCTGATAAAGGCAATTATTTAGTTTAAGATGCACCTTCCCAGAAGTGCCAAGTTCACACACACAAAAGTTAGCCATTGCATGTGGAAGACTTACAGTTGTAAGAATCACTTCAACAGTGCTATATTAGCTAGATTTATCTAGAGGAAATGTGTGTGTGTGTGTGTGTGTGTGTGTGTGTGTGTGTGTGTGTGTGTGTGATATATGTAGTGGGTAGCTATTCCAGCTTGGTTCTGGAAGTTCCAACCCCCATTGAGACTCTGGCAACTGTCATGCCTACGAGGCAGGGCCAAGGGAGGCGTCTGGAGAACTGAGACCTGGATGGGAAGCACTCGCTCTGTTCCTGGACCCTGGACGGTGGAGGTTGACTGAGCAGAGCTCCAGAGAACACCACTGGATTGCGATACACCTTCCCCAGACCCCCGCAACCTATCTATTCCTTCATTTGTAAGTTATCCACTAAATAAATCTTCCTTTTAACTACGTGGAGTGGCCTTTATAATTTTCCCCAATATATATATATATATATATGAGATTTATTAGAATGGTTTATAGGCTGTGGTTCTGCAAGTCCAATAATGGTTGCTTGCCAATGTAAGGTCTAAGAATCCAATAGTTGTTCAGTTCATGAGGTTTGGTGTCTCAGTTTGTCTTTAGTATATGTCAGAATCCCAAAGAAGCAGTCTCTAATACCAGTGAAGAAATGGACTCACTAGTGAGAGTGAAAATGAGAAGAAGCACACAATAAGAGCTAGCTCCCTTCTTCTATCATAGGTTGCCATCAAACAATGTGGCCCAGATTAAAGGTGGATCTTACTCCAGTAAGGTCAAAGCATTGTACTTTACATGATAAAGTGGTCCAGTGTTGCCACTCAGCAGCTGCTATAAACAGGTCAGCCCTGGAAAGTGAAAATCCATGTTGATGAGATTATGTGTAATTCCCATCATGGCCACTTTTGTTCATGGGGCTATTGGAAAATGACAGGGATGACTAAGGAAAGACACTGAATGTTTACAGAATGGGTCATTGTATCTAATTGATTATTGATCTCCTCCTCTGCTGATGATACCATGTGATGAACACTTACATGAAACACAAGTATGTTCACATCCCTTGCCCATTCAAAGAGATCTATCTACATACTTTCTAAATGTCTTTCTCACTAATTTTCAAACCATGCTCTTTCCAAGTCCCTGACATCCAGCCAATCCATTAGCTACAGCTCATGAATCACTGAACAATTGCACATCTGGTCACTTATCCCATTTCCAAACAAAATATATGACTATGTGCACTTCCCTAATTTCTGACCACTGTGAAGATTTCCTTTTGCCAGTTTCGTTCAGGGTTGTCCCAGAAAGGGACTATAAAGCTACATTGTCCAGAACTCTACAGCTACATATAACATACAGTATCATCAGTAAACCATTCCCTGGTCTCTTCCTCAGTCAATAAGGCACACCTCATAAGGGTATAGGTGCATGCTTGGCAGCAGGAGACATTGAAATAGGAGGAGAAATCATAGGCATTTGAGTGACTTCTTTTTGTAACTTGCATGTAACATGTTAGAGGCTGATCATGTATATACCTTTTCCATTTGATAATGAATTGCTTCTGTGAACATCCTACATTATGATTTGGCATGCCATATAACACCCAGTTCATGATGGACTGCTCAGGTAACATGGTAACTTGGTGGCCCATTGTCAAATGTTCAGAATCTACTAAGGCCCAATAGCAGATAAAGAGCTGTCTCTCAAAGGGCCAAATAAGTGTCTGTGTTTGATGGGAGAGCCTTGCTCTAAAATCACAAAGGTCCCTTCTGTAATTTACCTAAAACCTGCCTAAACTTCCAAATAGCATCCTTGTTTGCCACTTAAATTTCAAGTACCATTAGGTCAGCTGGTTCATGTGGTCCAAGTGGTAGAGGAGCCTGACCAGTAGCCTGGACCTGTTGAAGAAACTTCTTCAGTTCCTGGCCCCACTCAAAACTAGCATAATTCCTAGTCACTTGGTATATGGGCTGGAGTAACAAATCCAAAGGAAAAATATGTTGTCTCCAGAATCCAAATCGGCCCAATTAATGTAATATTTTTATTGGTGGTGGGAGGGGCCTGATGCAATAACTTAGCTTTCACCTTAAAGAAATATCTCAGTATACCCCACCCCACAGGACTCCTACAAATTTCACTAAGGTAGAAGTCCCTTGAATATGGTTAGATTTATTTTCTATCCTCTGATAGACATATGTATTATCAATAAATCAAATGTGGTTACTACCTCCTGCTCACTTGGTCCAATCACCATGTTTTCAAAATAGTGAAATAACATGATATGTTATGGAAGAGACAGATTGTTATGAACTCCTTAAACTAAGTTGTGGCACAGGACTGGAGAGTTAATTCTTCCTTGGTTTAAAACTGTAAAGGTATACTGCTGGCCTTAACAATTGAAAGTAAATTGTTTCTGGTGTTCCTTAAGGACAGATATTGGTAAGAGGGCATTTGCTAGATCAATAGCTGCTCACCAAGTATGAGGAAATGTGTTAATATGTTCAAGTGTTCAAGTCAGGACATCACATTTGGTACAGCAGCTACAGTTGAAGTCATTACTTGATTAAGTTTTTGGATCCCTCTGTCTTCTGCATTTAGCAAGATAGGAGATTTAAAGAGAGATGTGCAGGGAACCTCCACCCGTGCTTCTTTCAGGTTCTTGATGATGACATAAAATATCTGCAGTTCCTCCAGAGATGTGATACAGGATTTGATTCACTATTATCCCTGGCTGAAGCAACTCTAACAGTTTCTATTTAGCCTTTCCAATCATAATCGCACTCACTCCACTGGTCAGAGAACCAATGAGAGAATCTGCCAGCTTCTAAGTATATCTGTCTCAATTAGACATCCTGGTAATAGAGAAATTATCACAGGATGAGTTCAGGCACCCATTGGATCCACTGTGAGTCAGAGTTAAGCCAAAACTCTATTAATTACGTAACCTCCATAAGCCCATATTTTAACTGGAGGGCTACAATATTTATTGTGGTCTTTAGAAATCAGCATTAATTCATAACCAATATTAAATAGACTCCCAAAATTCTGATGGTTTCATTTCCCTGAATGTAGTGACCTTCATAAAAGGCCATAGGTCCCTCTGGGGAAGGTCTGGAGAAAGGTTAACAGTAAACCACAGAGGCATTTTTATCAAGTCCTCCTTCACAGGAACCTGGCTGTACCTTCATTCAAGAATTTCTGGGTATGCAAACTCTCTCAAGTCTGGAAATTAGGTCACATGCCACAATCGAATGTAGCCTTCCTTCCTTCCTTCCTTCCTTCCTTCCTTCCTTCCTTCCTTCCTTCCTTCCTTCCTTCCTTCCTTCCTTCTCTTTCTTTCTTTCTTTCTTTCTTTCTTTCTTTCTTTCTTTCTTTCTTTCTTTCTTTCTTTCTTTCTTCTCTTTCTTTTCTTTTCTTTCTTTCTTTCTTTCTTTCTTTCTTTCTTTCTTTCTTTCTTTCTTTCTTTCTTTCTTTCTTTCTTTCTTTCTTTCTTTCTTTCTTTAGAATTTTCCCACTTACAGAGAAAAACAAAATTTCGTTAGGCTTCTTTTTATTTCATGCCTGAAAACTCCATGATTGATTACCAAAGGTCCATATAAGGCATGCCAACATAAAAATCACTTTGCCTGTTCTGCCTGTAATGGATTAGGCCATTGTGAACATTAGTTGCCTATGCAGTATACTATGATCACTTTGTCATTGGTGATTCAGTGCTGCCTGTCTCCAGATACTTAGGGACTCAGACAAACCAAATGCATTTAATCCATCCATCTGAGAAGTGGCATCTCCAACCTTAAAGTCTGGCACAAGAGCAAGGGAGAAAACAAAGATCTTCAATGTGCTGATACTCCTTTCGTCTTTGTACTTCTTAAAGAATTAGAGAAGGCATGACTTCTGGACATTCCCATTGTGTAGGATTAGGTTTTACACAGCATAACAACTCTAGCATTGCAATTTCCTTAAGCCTTAAAATCTCTCCATCAACACAAAGCCAAGGGATACTAAACATCTCCAACTCTTTTGTGGTAGACCATATTTTGGCAAATGCTTGAGATAACCATTCAAACAAACTTCTAATACCATTTTTAACTGTGTGAGCTTTCAAATTTAATAAACTCAGTTTGACCCAGTTTTATCTTCCTTCAGCCATTATGCCATGTCTTTAAAATCCATTCCCACACATATTCCCCAGACTTGTGATTGACTGGATTAGTAAACTCATTAAGCTCTTGAATAATATAGTGCATCTCCTTGTAAACCATGCTTTATATATCCCCCCAGGAGCCTACTTAGATTTACATCTTGTTATAAGTCTAGAGGCAACTATTGGTGGACCTTGAGGGACAATAGTACTGTATTTTCTGGAACCTCCTTCAGAGAAAGTTACTGATGGTTTAGAACACAATTAATGATTAATTTCCTCACTCAGAGGCAGAAAGAACAGTATTTCTGGGAATGGGGTATGAATACATCTTAAGCTGAGGGTGGAGAGACTATTTCTTCAGGTGAGATAAATGCTTGGGAATATCGGTGTTCAAAGTTCTCAGCTTCAATAGGATCATCCTACACATTCTGATCTCAAGTTAGAGGATCCCATTCTTTACCAATTAATGCCCTTACTTGAACTGCTGACACCCTCAGAGGGTGGGACTTGAATTTTTGCTGTAATATAGTCAGCCTTACAATGATGGCTTCAGTTTGAATTTATACATTAGCTCTGTGACAGCTGAAGGGAAGATTCTACTACAGTGTACATGTAGAAATCTTTAGACTATTTCTGTGCATTTGAAGCTGGTCAATTTTATCACTGAGTTCATTGTTGTCTTTCATCATATTCTGAGATATTAAAACTGGTAACTTTCATCAAAGTGCTCATTCACTTCCTTTGCTCATTCCTTTGCCAATTAATCCAGTGATGCTGGGAGCTACCAATCAGCATCATCATTTTCCTAACTTTTCCACAAATTGTCAAAAGTTTTATATTCAGAGTCATCAATTGCTCTCACAATTGGTGAATCAAGTTAAATGCATTTATCTCCTTAAGTTTGTAAAATAGTTCACACCATGACCTTTGAGTATGTATAAATATGGTCTAACCATACAATAGTTTTTCAGTCCATGAGACTGGATGTCTCAGCTGGTCTTCATTATATCCTGGAAGCCCTAAAAGCTACTCTAATGCCAGTGAAGAAATGGACTTGACAGTGAGAATGAGGGAAAGCAGGCAAAGAGCAAGTTTCCTTTTTCCGTGTCCTTTATATAATCTGTCACAAGAAAGTGTGGCCTCAATTAAAGGTGGATCTCCCACCTCATTAGATCCAGATTAAAAATGAATCTTTCCATATCAAAAGTTTTAATTATGAAAAAACCCTCACTGGTATATCTAGTTGCTTAGGTTTTAGTTCATTATAGATGTAGTTAAATTGACAACCAAGAATAGTGATTACAAAGGTCATAGATATAGATAAGCTAATCTTCATTTCATTTTCCAAGAAGTTGCTTCCAAGTACCTAAGGGCCATATAAGAAGCCATCCGCTACTAATTCCCTTCATCCAGCTAAGATGCAGCCTTTCACCTATGACATTTCAGTTAAGCAAGGTCCCACGCTAGCACCACTGCTATTAGAAATTGATAGCTGCCAGGAGAGTTAGTTTTCTTTAAAGGTACAGTCTCTGGTATGTAGGACTCCAGTAGGTGTACACACACCCAAGAATATATTGCCAGTACTAATTGTATTAGATGGGATTCAAAATAAATATAGACATAAAATAGTGTGTGTGTGTGTGTGTGTGTGTGTGTGTGTGTGTGTGTGTGTGTGTGTAATAGGGATGAATCTCAGATGAGTTGAGGAAATGAGCAAAGATAATCAAAATACAAATATGAAATTCACAACATATTAATAAAATATGTAAAAAATACGTAAAATTAATGTCTCACAGTTGCAGAGCTACTGCAGTATTTCAATCAAGTTTTAACTTTTCTAATCTTCACAAATGCAAATATGATACATATAGGTTTGGATCTTTTACAAATGCTAAAAATGAAGTGCCTAACTAACTTTGGTATGTTCGTAAAGTTGTATCTATCACAGCAACTCAAAAAACAGTAGGGAAATGAGTATACATGCATAATCCCGAGACAATGGAGGCTGATGTATAGGGATCACATATTCTTGGCCTAAGCTAAAAAAAAATGCTTCTATTCCATCCTGTGCTTTCTAGAAAGATCCTTTCTCAAAAAAAAAAAAAAAACAAAAAGCAGAAAGAAAGGGAAACTTTATGGGTATAGCTTCTGATGTTACTATGGAGACACCATCTTACAGAAAAGTCTCTGATCCTCCGGCTCTTACAAACATGCAGAAGTACAAGGAGAAACTCCCAGGAGGCCTCAGTCCTATACAAAGTACTTCAGGTAACTGAGTAAAGCTGGGAGCAAGAGACAGGACCCTCCCAGAGAAGACAGGGAAGAACACATCATTTGGGTTGTCTAGTACCAAACAGTGAGCCTTGAAAACGCACATAGAAGTAACATTATATGAACTCAAAATTTATATTTAGTAATATATTTTTATTTAAAAATACATATATGCATGAATGAACAAATTAATAAAACAAGAGACCATATATTTGAAGGAGAGTGGAGAGGCAGATATGGAAGTGTTTAGAAGTAGGAAAGGGAAGAGAGAAAAGTTGTAATTCAAAAAAATATCAAAAATAAAAGAAAAGGAAGTTCAAAAAATTTCCAACAACTATATAATTTCTGAGAAACCAATATTCTTATATGGCTGACAATCTTTGCATTTATTGCACAACTCCCTTCCAAAAGATAAATTGAAAGCATCTTTAAATCTGTTCTTTAGACTTTATTTCTTGGGAAAGCCTGCTAAACTTACCAGAGTCCATTATATCCTTAGAGCAGATGATGAATAAAAATAGTCTCTTCAAAAGCATCTTCTTTATATATCCTGATCTGTGATATTCAGATGTTTGATGAGGGTTCACACTTCAAAATAAAATCTTTAATGCCATACTGGCACACTATTTTACATTGATATACATACTACAAAGTGTGCACAGAGTTGCTCTGACAAAACTGTAAAAAAATATGACATAACCATTGTATATATTAAGTATTTAATTAAGTGAAAAGTCATTGTGGTTCTTTGAATGAGAATGACCCTCATAGGCTCACATGTTTGAATAATTGGTTCCTATTTGGTTGAACTGTTTGGGAATGATTAGGAGATATGGCCTTGTTGAAGGCGATGTATCCCTGAAGACATCCTTTGATGCTTTAAAAGGCCTGTGATGTACCAGTACACTGCTTGAGGTTTTGCAATGTGAGCTCTCAGATGTTCCTTCCATGTCCCTTCTCTATGCTATTATGGACTCTAAAACCCTGGAAACCTAAACCCAATTAAATGCATTATTTTATAAGTTGCCTTGGTCATGGTGTTTCATCACAGTAATAGAAATGTAACTAATACAGCAATACTCTAATGAATCATGTTAAGATACATTTTTTTCATGGAATATTAATATAATACATGTTATATAAGACATATTAGTATCAAGAAAAGCAACTTCTGCATAATCAGAACTCCATAATGCATACTGAACAAAAATCCATAGCACTATAGTTTTTCCATCTATTGATAATAATTAAACTCTATTTAAAGTGCTGTGTTGTTCTGGGCAGTGGTAGTGTACACCTTTAATCCCAGCACTCAGGAGGCAGCGTCAGGTGGATCTCTGTAATTTCAAGGCCACCCTGGTCTACAGAGTGAGATCCAGGACAGGCACCAATGCTACACAGAGAAATCCTGTCTAGAAAAAAAAAACCCAAATAAACAAAAAAATCTGTATTGTTTTGATGGTTTTATTAAATATTTCAATTTCTTCTTCAGTCATTTTTGGATATTCTGTCCTCTTTACAATTTTTATACAATATATTCTGATTATTACTGACCCTTCCCCAACTCTCCCAGATCCTCTCCACCTCCTACTAAAATCTACATCATTTCTTGCTCTTTCATTAGAAAACAAACTGGACTATAAAAAGTAAAATAAGATAAAATTGAAACAAACAAGCGTGAACATAACAAAAAAAAACCCCACATGAACAGAAAAGCAATGAGGCAAATAAAATCACAAGAAAAACTTATAGAAACAGAGCTACACACAATAGCATGCACAGAAATAGCCTAACATGACAAAATTAGAAAACTTAATATATAATCAAAAGACCCAGAGGGTAAGAGACAGAAAGCAAAAAGAAAAGGAAAAGGCCCAGATAAATCATTATGAGACAAAATAAAATAAAATAAATAACCCCCATCCCCTGCAAAAAATGCATTGAGTTCGTTTTCTGATGGCCAACTGCTACTGGGCATGGGGATGGACTCTAAGATTGGTTTGTTCACACAGTGAGATTGTTGTGAAATATTTTAAATAGGCAAAGATGTGTTACATTTGTTTATGCTAGAGAATATTACTTTAACCATGTATAGATGCATTACTTTTGTTTATGCTGCATTTGTTTAATGATGTAAGAATGTGAATTTAATTATGTATTGATATGTTGCCTTTGTTTCACTTTACCTGCCTAAGGTACTCGATTAGTTTAATAAAGATCTGAACAGTCAGTAGCTAGGTAGACCAAGGACAGTTGAGGCTGGAGGGCAAAGAGAATAGTACAAGAAATCTAGGCTCGAGAAAAACAGGATAAGAGAGGAGAGAATGAGGGAGATATATGAGGCCAGAAACAAGGCAGACACCAACCAGCCACACATGAGGAGCAGTGAAAGTAAGAATTACAGAAAGAGAGAGAGAGACAGACAGACAGACAGAGACAGAGAATGAAAGGCAAAAGGCAGATAAAGAGAAACAGGTTCATTTAATTTAAAAGAGCTAGCCAGACATGAGCCTAAGCTAGGCCAAGCATTCATAACTAGTAGGAAGTCTCCGTGTCATGATTTGGGAGCAAGCTGGTGACCTGAAAGAAAAAGCCTGGTACAGTGAGACTATTTACCTCTTCACTTACCAGTGGTTATCAACTGGAGATAACTTGTGGCTTATGGAGAGGAAATTGTGCTACTTCCACTGTCAGCCCTGGGACACTACCAGATGCAGACATGTACATTTTCTAAGTGTTTCACAGCCTTTCGTGTTTTTACTTTTTAAAATTCTATGTTGAGACCTGTACCCATTTTTTAATTGTCATTTTGACATCTCGTTCTTTGAGTTCTTTATGTATTTTAGATATTAGACTTCTGACAGACGTGAGGTTGATAAAACATTTTCACATCCTGATTTGTACTAATAGTGGTATCCTTTCCCTTGAAGAAGCATTTCAGTTTTACCGTTTTTAATGCCTGTGCTAATGTTGTTCAGTTCAGAAAGTCCTTTCTTGTGTCAGTGAGTTCAAGGATATCCCCTACTTTCTACTCTATCATATTTGATGTGTCTGCCCATATGTTGAGATCTTGGATCCATGCAGATTTGATTTTTGTGCAGAGTGATAAATATGTATTTACTTATATTCCTTAACATGCAGTCATCCAGTTTTACTAGAACTATTTGTTGAGATGATTCCCTTTTTTTCCAGTGTGTTATCAAACAACAGGTGTCCTTAAGTGTCTGAGTTCATGTTTGGGTTATCAATTAGATGCCATTGAGCAACATATTTGTTTTCATCATAATGCCATTTTTTCTTTCTTTCTTTTTTTTAATTACTATAGCTGTCTATAAAAACTTGATGACAGGGATGGTGATGACCACAGCAATTATTTTATTATTAGGATGGTTTCAGCTATGTCCTTTGTGTGTGTGTGTGTGTGTGTGTGTGTGTGTGTGTGTGTGTCTGTGTCTCTGTCTGTGTGTGTGTGTTTGTGTGTGTGTGTCTGTGTCTGTGTGTTTGTGTGTGCGTGTGCTTGTATATGAAGGTGAAAGTTATCTTTTCAACCTTTCAAGTCCATTAAGAATGCCAAGAATTGTGTTGTAATTTTTATGGGTATTGCACTGAATCTGTAGATTGTTTTTGGTAGGATGTTACTTTTTGCTATAGTAATCCTACCAATTCTATGAGAATGTTGGATCTTTCTATCTTCTGATATCATCTTCTATTTATTTATTCAATATCTTAAAGTTTACATTATACAAGTATTGCTTGCTTAGAGTTACTCCAGGATACTGTATTTCATTTGAAGCTATTTTTTCCTGATTTCTTTCTCAGGCTCTTTGTCATTAGTATATAAAAAGAATACTAATTTTTGTTTATTAATTTTGTATCCTGCTACTTTGCTGAAAGTGTCATCAGCCGTAGAAGTTTCCTGGTGGAATTATAAGAGTCACTTTTATATACAATTATAACATCTCCAAATAGAGATGTTTTGATTTCTTACCTTCCTATTTATATTCTCTTGATATTCTTTAGTTTTCATATTTCTCTGGAAAAAAACTTCAAGTACTATTTTTAATAGATGTAGAGAGAGATCACAACCTTGTCTTGTTCCAGATATTAGTGGGAATGCTTTAATTTTCCTCTATATTTAGGTAGATGTTGACTTGGGCTTTGTGTAAATAACTTCTTAAAATTTTGAGGTATATCCCTTGTATCTTAGTCTCTACTAGACTTATGCTTTGAAGGGATTTTTGATTTTGCCAATGGTGTTTTCTTCAAAAAAGGAGTTGATCAAGGTGAGTGACTCTGCTCCCACCCAGAGAGTCCTGCCTCTAGGACCCAGGCCTTGGGACACAGCCAGTCCCTAGGAACCCCCACCCATCTCTGCCCCAGTTGCTGGTCAGCAGGGAAAACTCCTGCAGGAAGGCCCCCCCCACTAACCCCCCCCATTGGACGCTGCCATCTATAAGTTCCATGTCCTGGCACAATATCCATTCACATGTGACCCCCCCCCCCAATAATTTCCTGAAACACAGAAGCAAAACTGCCAGCTCTCATTGGACCAAGAGCTCTCATTGGAACAAGAGAGGCTTCTTGAAACACAGAATCTGTCATCTCTTACTGGACCAAGAGCCCTGATAAGATGAAGAGCAGTTTCATGAGTCACAGAATCAACTAGCTTGCATTGGGCCAAGAGCAGCTCCCTGAGATACAGAATCTACCAGCTCTAATTAGACCAAGAACTAAGATTGGACCCAGAGGGGCCCCCTGAGACTCAGACACAACAAGCACAGAGTGGACCAATAAAAACCCATTCAGACACAGGCACCTCTTATACCTATTAGAGAAGATGGGCAGGCATCAATGCAAAAACACATACAACAACATGAAGAGCAATATGGCATCACCATAGCCTAGTCCTCCTCCAACAGCAAGATCTGAACATCACAAGGTAGAAGAAGCAGAAGAAATCGACCTTAAAAATAGCTTCATGAAGATACTAGAAGCCTTTCAAGAAATAATGAAAAATTCCCTTAAAAAAATTGAGGGAAAGACAAACAAAAAGTTGGAAGAAATCAATAAAACCCTTAAAGAAAGCCAAGAAAACCATGAAAAAGCAATTAAACATGTGAGGCAAACAGTTCAAGACCTGAAAAGAGAAATAGAAAAAATGAAGAAGACACAAACAGAGGGAATGCTGGAAATAAAAAATCTGAGTAAATGAACAGGAAACACAGATCCAAGTATAACCAATAGAATACAAGAGATGGAAGATAGAATCTCTAGTGTAGAGGATACAATAGAGGAAATAGATTCATCAGTCAAAAAAAAATACCAAAGCCAAAAAAGTCATAACACAAAATGTCCAGGAAATCCAGGACAACATGAAAAGACCAAACCTAAGAATAATATGGATAGAAGAAAGAGAAGAATATCAAATCAACGGCACAGAAAATATATTCAACAAGATCATAGAAGAAAACTTTCCCAGCTTAAAGAAGGAAATACCTATGAATATACAAGAAGCCTATAGAACATCAAAAAGATGAGACCTCCCCCCAAAAAGTCCCCTCACCACATAGTAATTAAACAACTAATCATACAAAAGAAAGAAAAAACATTAATAGCAGCAAAGGAAACGGGCCAAGTGACTTATAAAGGCATACCCATGAAAATAACACCTGACTTCTCAATGGAGACTTTGAAAGCCAGAAGGACCTGGACAGATGTAATGCAGACACTAAGAGACCATGGATACCACCCTAGACTGCTACACCTAGCAAAACTTTCAATCACCATAGATGGAGTGAACACGGCATTCCAAGACAAAACCAGATTCAAACAATGCCTGTCCACAAATCCAGCCCTACAGAAAGAAATAGAAGGAAATTTCCAACTTAAGGAAGTCAGATACACCCATGAAAACACAGGCAATGGATAACCCCACAGTAATACATCCAAAAGAAGAGAAATATATACACACTACCACCAAAAGATAACAGAAATTAACAATCACTGGTCATTAATATCCCTTAATATGAATGGAATTGATTCACCTATAAAAAAGTCTTTTTCCTACATACAAGAAACACACATCAACTTCAGAGATAGACACTATCTCAGAGTAAAAGGCTGGGAAAATATTTCCAATCAAATGGTCATAAGAAGCAAGCTGGTGTAGCTATCCTAATACCCAACAAAATAGACTTAAAACTAAAATCAATCAAAAGAGATCAAGAAGGACATTGCATACTCATCATAGGAAAGATCCACCAAGATGAAGTTTCAATTCTGAACATCTATACTCCAAATAAAAGGGTACCCACATATGTAAAAGAAACATTACTAAAGCTTAAATCACACATCAAACCCCATACACTAATAGTGGAAGACTTCAACACCCCACGCTCACCACTGGCCAGATCTGCCAGGTTAAAACTTAACAAAGAAATAAGGGACTTAACTGATGTTATGATTCAAATGTACTTAATCTACATCTACAGAACATTCCACCCTAACCAAAAAAAAAAAAAAGAATATACATTCTTCTCAGCACCCCATGGAAACTTCTCTAAAATCGACCACATACTCGGTCACAAAACAAATCTCAACAGATACAAAAAAAAATTGGAATAACTGCCTGTATTCTTTTTTTTTTTTTTTTTTTTTTTTTTTTTTTTTTTTTTTTTCTTTTTTGGTTTTTCGAGACAGGGTTTCTCTGTGTAGCTTTGCGCCTTTCCTGGAGCTCACTTGGTAGCCCAGGCTGGCCTCGAACTCACAGAGATCCACCTGGCTCTGCCTCCCGAGTGCTGGGATTAAAGGCGTGCGCCACCAACGCCCGGCTCTGCCTGTATTCTTTAAGACCACCATGGCTTAAAGTTAGATTTCAACAATAAAAATTACAGAATGTCTGCAGTCTCATGGAAACTGAATAATGCTCAACTGAATCACCAATGGGTTAAGAAGAAATAAAGAAATTAAAGACTTCCTAGAGATCAATGAAAATGAATACACCACATACCCAAACTTAGGGGGCACTATGAAAGCAGTGCTAAGAGGGAAATTCATAGCACTAAATGCCCACATAAAGAAGTTGGAGAAATCTCACACTAGTGACTTAACAACACACCTGAAAGCCCTAGAACAAGAAGAAGCAAAGTTACCCAGGAGGAATAGACACCAGTAAATAATCAAATTGAGAGCAGGAATCAATAAAATAGAAACAAAGAGAACAGTACAAAGAATTAATGAAACATAGAGTTGGTTCTTTGAGAAAATCAAAAAGATAGACAAGCCTTTATCTAGACTAACAAAAATACAGAGAGAGAGTGCATCTAATTTAACAAAATCAGAAATGAAAAAGGAGATATAACAACTAACAATGAGGAAATCCAGAGAATCATCAGGTCATATTTCAAAAACCTGTACTCAACAAAATTGGAAAATCTAAAAGAAATGGACTATTTTCTGCATAGGTACCATATACCTAAGTTAAATCAAGACCAGATAAATTATTGAAATAGACCAATAACCACTAAGGAAATAGAAACAGTCATTATAAGCCTCCCAACCCCCCCCCAAAAAAAAAACAAACAAAAAAAAAAAACAAAAAACAAAAACAAAAACCCAGGACAGATGGTTTCAATGCAGAATTCTACCAGATCTTCAAAGAAGAGTTAATATCAATACTCTTTAAATTGTTCCACACAATAGAAACAGAAGGAATGTTACCAAACTCCTTCTACCAGGCTACAATTACCCTGATTCCCAAGCCAAACAAAGATGCAACAAAGAAAGAGAATTATAGTCCAATCTCCCTCATGAACATTGATGCAAAAATACTCAATAAAATATTGGCAAACAGACTCGAAGAATACATCAAAACAATTATCCACCATGATCAAGTAGGCTTCATCCCAGAGATGCAAGGTTGATTCAACATACAAAAGTCTGTCAATGAAATACACCATATAAACAAGCTGAAAGAAAAAAAAAAACACATGATCATCTCATTAGCTGCTGAAAAGACCTTAGACAAATTCCAACACTCCTTCATGATAAAGGTCTTAGAGAAATTAAGAATACAAGGAACATACCTAAACATAATAAAGGCAATTTACAGCAAGCCGACAATCAACATCAAATTAAATGGAGAGAAACTCAAAGCAATTCTACTAAAATCAAGAACAAGACAAGGTTGTCCACTCTTCCCTATATTTATTCAATATAGTACTTGAAGTTCTAGCTAGAGCAGTAAGACAACAAAAGGAGATTAATGGGATACAAATTGGAAAGGAAGAAGTCAAAATTTCACTATTTGCAGATGACATTATATATAAGTGACCCCAAAATTTGAACCACGAAACTCCTACAGCTGATAAACACCTTCAGTAATGTGGCAAGATTAACTAAAAAATCAGTAGCCCTCCTATGTACAAATGATAAACAGGCTGAGAAAGAAATCAGAAAAAGATCACCCTTTACAACAGCCACAAATAATATAAAATAGCTTGGGGTAACTCTAAGCAAGTGAAGGATCTGTATTAAAAGAACTTTAAGTTTCTGAAGAAAGAAATTGAAGAAGATACAGAAAATAGAAAGATCTCCCATGCTCATGGATAGGTAGGATTAACATAGTAAAAATGGCAATCTTACCAAAAGCAATCTACAGATTCAATGAAATCCCCATGAAAATCCCAACACAATTCTTCACAGACCTGGCAAGAATAATACTCAACTTCATATGGAAAAACAAAAAACCCAGGATAGCTAAAAGAATCCTGTACAATAAAACAACCTCTGGAGTCATCACGATCCTTGACTTCAAGCTCTACTAAAGAGCTACAGAAATAAAAACAGCTTGGTATTAGCATAAAAACCAACATGTGGACCAAAGGAATCAAACTGAAGACCCTGACATTAATCTGCACAAATATGAACACCTAATTTTTGACAAAGAAGCCAAAACTGTACAATGGAAAAAATAAAGCATATTCAACAAATTGTGCTGACATAACTTGATGTCAACATGTAGAAGATTGCAAATAGATCCATATCTGTCACCATGCACAAAACTTAAGCCTGAGTGGATCAAAGATGTCAACATAGATCTGTTACTCAGAACCTGATAGAAGAGAAAGTAGTAAGTATTCTTGAACGCATTGGCACCAGAGATCACTTCCTAATTATATCACCAGCAGCACAGACACTGAGAGCAACAATTAATAAATGGGACCTCTTGAAACTGAGAGGCTTTGTAGGGCAAATACATGTTTGTTCAATAAAAAACAAACAAACAAACAACAACAAAAAAAATCGACAGCCTACAGAATGGGAAAAAATCTTCACCAACTCCACATGTGACAGAGGGCTGATCTCCAGAATATATAAAGAACTCAAGAAACTAGACATCAAAGTACCTAACAGTTCAAATATAAAATTGGCTATAGAGCTAAACAGAGAATTCTCAACAGAAGAATCTCACATGGCTGAAGGACATTTAAGGGATTGCTCATCTTCCTTAGTCATCAGGGGAACGCAAATCAAAACTACTCTGAGAAGCCATCTTATACCTGTCCGAGTGGCTAAGATCAAAAACACTGAAGACAGCTTATGCTGGGGAGGATGCAGAGCAAGGGGAACACTCCTACCCTGTTGGTGGGAATGCAAACTTGTACAGCCACTTTGAAAATCAGTATGGCGGTTTCTCAGAAAACTGGGAATCAATCTTCCTCAAGACCCAGCTATACCACTCTTGGGCATATACCCAAGGAATTCTCAATCATACCACAAGAATACATGCTCAACTATGTTCATAGCAGCATTGTTTGTAATAGCCCGAACCTGGAAACAACCTAGATGCCCCTCAACTGAAGAATGGATAAAGAAAATGTGGTACAGCCGGGCAGTGGTGGCACACGCCTTTAATCCCAGCACTCGGGAGGCAGAGCCAGGCGGATCTCTGTTGAGTTCAAGGCCAGCCTGGGCTACCAAGTGAGCTCCAGGAAAGGCACAAAGCTACGCAGAGAAACCCTGTCTCGAAAAAACCAAAAAAAAAAAAAAAGAAAGAAAGAAAAGAAAATGTGGTACATATACATAATGGAGTACTACTCTGCAGAGAAAAACAATGACATCATGAGGTTTGCAGGCAAGTGCATAGAATTAGAAATAATCATCCTGATTGAGGTAACCCAGATTCAGAAGGACAAACATGGTATGTACTCACTCATAAGTGGATACTGAATGTAAACCAAAGGATAACCAGGCTGCAACTCATAGCTCCAGGGAGGTTAGCTAGTAAGCAGGACATGGATCACCCAGGATTGGAGAAATGGATGAGATCTGCATGAGCAAACTGGAGGTGAGGGGGGATAATGGAGGGCAAGGGATGGGGGTTGAGAGCTTAGGGTAGCAGGAGGTTCAAGCTGGAACAGAGACAGAGTGCAAGAGCAAGGAAAGATAACTTGGGAAATGAAGACACCATGGGAATAAGGAGAAGCAGAGTACTAGGGAGGTTCCCAAGAGTACACAAAGATGACTCCACTATAGACTACTGGCAATAGTCAAGAGGGTGCCTGAGCTGACCTACTCTGGTGATCAGATGGCTGAATACCCTAATAGTCATGATAGGACCCTCATCCAGGGACTGATGGAAGCAGATGCAGAGATCCATGACTGGGTCCCAGGCAAAGCTCCAGGAGTCCTATTGATGAGAGAGAGGAGGGATTCTATGAGCAAGAGATATCGAGACCATGATTGGAAAAATTACACACAGTTACCCAAACTAATGGAAACACATGAACTGCAGACCAATAGTTGAGGAACCCTCATGGTACTGGACTAGGCTCTCTGGATAAGTCAGACAGCTGTCTAACTTGAACTGTTTAGGGGACCCCGACACAGTGGCATTGGGACCCATCCTTAGTGCATGAGCTGGCTTTTTGGAGCCTAGCGGCTATGTTGATACACTTTGCGCAGCCTTGGTGCAGGGAGGAGGGGCTTGGACCTGCCTCAACCGAATGTACCAGGCTCTACTGACTCTTCATGGGAGACCTGGCTTTGGAGGAGGTGGGAATGGGGGATGAGTTGGGGAAGAAGTCTGAGGGGTGGGAGGTGGGAGGATAGGGGAAAACTGTGGTTGGTATGTAAGATGAATAGAAAATCTCCTAATTAAAAAAAAAAGGATAAAAAATGTGGAGTTCAATAAGGAGAGTAGGATGGACCATTCAGGCGGTAGTTTACAAGCCCAGAATGTCAAAAGAATCACAGACGATGGAGACATGGTCCATGAAGCTAAGAAGGAAGCAAAATCTCTGTTGAGGAGTGGGCTAGAGGCTGTTTCTTTGATATTGATATTTAATCTGCTCAAGTCCTGCAAACTTAAGTGAGGCTTTATTTAAGTGTAGTAAAATAATTTCCTTGGTAAAAGAAATTTCAAACAGTATACAATTCAGGCTGTGGCATGGCTACTTCCCAGTATTCTTCTTCAGATGTACACTGAAAAAGCAAATTGGGGAAAAAAAAAGGAAGTTATAGTGAGGAAAATTGTGTGCGCAAATTTAAAATTGCTCAGAAGAACAGTGGAGATAAGAAAACATCAGCAGCCTGGGCAGCGGCACTCCTTCAATCTCAGCACTCGGGAGGCAGAGCAAGGCAGATCTCTGTGAGTTCGGGGCCAGCCTGGACTACAGAGCGAGATACGGGACAGGCACTAAAATTACACATATAAATCTTTTCTCAAAAAACCAAAAACAAAAAACAAAAAAAAAGAAGAAAGAAAAAAGAAAGCATCAGCAATTGTTAAAAACTTCACACTTTTCACTGGGACAATAGGAAAGGTATCCTGAATGCAAGATCCATAAAAGGCCCCTACTTATAAAAATGCAAATTTAGGTCAAATGAGAAAGTCCAAAGTGATAATACCACAGCAGGGATTTCCTGTTCTCAAATGAATGGTTAGGAAAATGATTTTGTCATTGAACCACCAAGGCATTCAGAGGTTGCTGTTGCCAAGGTCAGAGGCAGCAGAACTTGGCAGTGTCATCTATGTGTCCCTGGTTTTGCAATAATGAAAGATACAAGTGAAAAAAATGTCACTGAATCTTGTTCCATGGTTTCAGAGAGCCCCTGAGACCAGGCAATGTGTGGCAGGATTAGACTTTAGGCAAGGACACCTTGAGAGGCTACTACATAAACCTATGAAGATGAAGCCTAGGTTGCAAGGAAGACCTGAGGATGTTAAAAATGTCAGAACTGCAAGACACCTGCTGAGGAAAGCTGAAGGCACAGAATGGAGCCAACTCAAGAGTATGTGTGCTACAGACAGTAGAGCTAGAGAGATGGGGCTACCCAAGTTGTCAGAGCCTAGAGGGGGTTGTTATGAGCTCCAGAAGTCAGACATAGAGCTGCATGATTTGCTGTTTTCTCTGATTGATCTTTGGTCCTGTTTTAATCTGATCACTCCTTATTATGACGATTTCTTCCCTTAGAGTGGGATTGCTAATTCTGTGCCATTGTATATCAGAAGATATAGATTGTTGTCTGTTTGTTTGTGTGTGTGTTGTAGGCACTCACAGTCAAGTGATTGCCTCCAGTCTCAGCTGAGATATGCACTTAAGACATTTAAAAGGCCTGTTAAAGATTATGGAGGACTGAAGTTGGCCGAAATGCATTTTCATTAATAGATGGCCATGATCCTAGAAAACAAGAGTGGAAGCTTATGGCTTAAGTGTGTTTTGGTGTCAAGCTAAAAGGGGTGGTCTTGTGGTGACTGATTAATATTGATAGTCAAATTGACCAGCTCTAAAATAACTTAAGAGATAAACCTCTACCCAAATTTGTGAGGGACTACCTAGATTAGGTTAGTTTCTAGACATGTCCATGAAGGATTGTCTAGATTCTGTTAATGGGCATGGGAAGACCCATCCTAACTGCAGGACAAATAAAAAGGAGAAAAGGAGCTGACACCAGAATTTATCACTTTCTGTTTCCTGACTGCTGATGCCATAGGACCAGCTGCTTCAAGCTCCAGATGCCATGCTTTCCACACCATGATGGACTGGATCCAAGAACTGTGAGCCACAATCATCTCTCTCTGTCCTAAGTTGGTTCTGGTTAGGTGTTTTGTCTCAGCAACAGAAAAAGTCACCAAGAAAAGCTAACTACTTTGTTTTTTGAGACAGGGTCTCTCTCTGGAACCTGGGGGTCACAAATTAGAATACTTTGATTGAGCCCCAGGAATCTGTCTATCTCCACCTCCTCAACACTAGGATTACAAAGCATGTGCCATCAAAAAAAATAAAAATAAAAATAAAACAACAAAAACAAAAAACAAAGGAGATTATCATGTGGTTTTAGTCATTCAATTTATTTATATGGTGGATTACATTTACCAATGTATGCTTGTTGAACAATATCTGCATCTCTTCAATGAAGCCTACTTGATCATAGTAGATGACATTCTTTGATGATTGTATTAAATTTGCAAGTATTTTATTGAAAATTTTTGCATCTATGTTCCTAAGTAAAATTTCTAATTATCTTTATTATATTCTTACATGGTTTGTGTATCAGGGTAACTGTGGCTTTATGAAATAAATTAGACAATGTTCATTCTGTTTATAACTTGTGAAAGAATTTCTGGAGTATTGGCATAGATTTTTTCTTTCAAATTATGGTATAATTCTGTGCTCAAACCATCTGCCACTGGGCATTTTTTGGTCAGAAGTTTTTTAGTTAATTATAATTGTATTTGATTAGGGATTATGGGTCCATTTAAATTATTTTTCTGATCTTGATTTAACTTTGGTAGATGGTATATATCAAAAAAACTATATATTTTATTTTTATTTTTCAAATTGATAGAGACTAGAGTTAAAAAGTATGTCTTTATGCTTCTCTGGATTTCCTCACTGTCTGCCATGTGGACTTTTCTTCTTAATGTTGTTAATTTGAATCTTTTTTCTCCCCTTTTATTTAATTTGCCTCAGAGTTTGTCACTCTTATTAATATTTTCAATAAACTTTGTTTCACTGATTCTTTGTGTTTTCTTTCTGATTATATTTGGTTTGTTTTAGCCCTGAGTTTGATTATTTCATTCTGTCTACTCATTTTGGACATTAGTATTGTTTTCTAGAGCTTTAAGTTGAGATGTTAAATTACTAATATGACATCTCTCCAATTTTTCATGTAGGCACTTAGTGCTACCAACTTGCCTTTTAGAAAGTCCTTCATTGTGTCCCATAATTTTAATGATGTTGTGTTTTCATTTTCATTCATTTCTAAAATATTTGTAATTTTCTCCTTAACTTCTTGACCCATTTTTTAATCAATGGAGAGTTGTTCAGTTTCCATGAGTTTGTAAACTTTCTGTTGTTTCTCTTGTTGTTGATATCCAGCTTTAATCCATGGTGGTCAGATATGATGCAGTCTGTTATCTCAATTTTCTTGTATCTGTTGTGACTTGCTTTGTGTCCTAGTATTTAGTCAATCTTAAAGAAAGTGCCATGAACTTTTGAGAAGAAGGTATGTTCTTTTGTGTTTGTATGAACTATTCTGTAAATAGGTCCATCTGGTATATAACATCAATTAGCTCAAGCATTATTTGTTTTTTGTTTGTTTGAGATATTTGTTACTCTGTGTGTGTCTGTGTCTGTGTGTGTGTGTGTGTGTGTGTGTGTATTATCAAGATAACCTTTCTATTGGTAAGAGTGGCATACTGAAGTCACCCTATGTCACTGTATGAGGGTCTATAGGTGATTTAGCTATAGTTCTATTTCTTTTATGGACTTGTTTGCCTTTGTGTGTGGTGCATAGATGTTGAAAATTACAATATCCTCTAGGCGGATTTTCCTTTGATGATTATAAAGTGTCTTTCCCATTCTCTTCTGATTAGTTTTGGGTTAAAGTCTATTTTAAAAACTCTATACTGGCTTGATTTTGGGGGAGGGTATAAAATTAGTTAAAATATCTTTTTTCATCCATTTACCCAGATGTGGTAGCTATCCTTTATGTTAATTTATGTTTCCTGAATGCAGCAAATGGGTGGATCCTGTTTTTTAATCCATTTTGTTGGTCTGTGTCTTTTGGGGGGAATTGAAACTATTAATGATCAGTGTTTGTTGATTTCTGTTATTTTGTTGTTGTAATGTGTGCTACTTCACTTCTTTTGATTTGCTAATCTTAGATTATTACTTTCTTGTCCTTTACTGGATGTGGTTAGCCTCTTCAAGTTAATGTTTCCTTCTAGCTCCTTCAGTATAGCTCAATTTGTAGGTAGATTCTGCTAAAATTTGGGTTTATCGTGGGATGTCTTATTTATTTATATTTTATCATCAATGGTGATTGGAAGTGTTGCTGGGTATAGTAGTGAGGGTGGACATTGAAATCTATCAGAGTTTGGAAAACATTTGTGCAGGCCCTTCTAGCTTAGAATCTCCATTAAAAGTTGAGTGCTGTTCTAATAGCTCTGCCTTTACATGTTACTTGGTCTTATTCCCTTGCAATTTTTAACGTTCTTTCCATGTTCTATATACTTCGTACATTGATTATGTGTCATGGGGAATTTCTTTTCTGGCCCAATCTATTTTGTTTCTTTTACCTTGATAGGCATCTTTTTTAGGTTAGGGGCATTTTGTTCTTTAATTTTCTTTAAAATATTTTCAGTGCTTTCTTTTATTCGTAGATTTGATCAAATTATAGTGTTTCATATTTCCTGGAAGTTTTGTTCTTGCAATTTTCTTTTTTTCTTTTCTTTTTTTTAGATTTAACATTTTCTTCACCATTTCTTCCATCTTGTTTTCAATGACTGAAATTCTCTCTTCCATCCCTTGTATTCTATTGATGAGCTTGCTTCTGAGGTTTTATATGAATTCTTAAATTTTTTATTTACAATTTCCCTCAATTTGACTTTTCATTGTTGCTTCCTTCCATTTTCATGCCTTGAACAGTTTTTTTTTTATTTCATTCCATTGTTTGTTTTGTTTTCAGATGTATCAATAATAGATTCATGCTTATCTTCTTTTAGTTTAATGAACATTATTTATGACACCTAGTTTGAATTTTTTTCTTGGGCTTCAGCTATATTCAATAGTATGGGCTAAGTGGGTTGCTTGGCCCTAGAGGAAAAACATTATCTTGGCTGTTACTGTGTTTTTTATGGTAACATCTAGGCATATGGTTTTGGGATGATTATACTTTTTAATATTTGTTGGATTTGTGTCTTGCTTCTTGTTTTCTGTTTCCTTCTGGCTCTTCAGAGAGTGTTGTGGCCGTGGGTTGTCTGATAGGGAGCACTTCGGAGTTTCTGTCATATGTACCCACTGGAGGTCCAGGTAGAACTTGTTTCTATGTTTTGGGGGCTGACATGAAAGAATTGGGATGAGCTTATCCAGATTTCTTGCTGTCAGAAAGATTGGAGCTGAGAGGGCCCCTTGGAGGGAGGAAATCTTGGTTTGCCACTAGGATCTGTGGAATCCACATGGAATAGAGTAAGATAAGAAAGCCAGGATCCTTCGGTGCTCTGCTATAAGACTACGATGAGACTGGGGAATTGGAATAGGAAGATAGGAAGGAGATTGCCTACCCAGTTCCTTGGTTGTCATAACCAGCAAGTTTCCAGGAACAACTACACTGGATGTTGGCTGCTAAATCTGAGAGATGGGGTGAGGAAGAAAGGTTGTAGAAGAGGATCTGCTTAGTTCCCTGGGAACGAGAACAGAGAGGAAGGGTGCCTACAGTAGGTGATCTCTATCAAGCTGAGGATAAGACTAAGGAATGGAGTGAGGACAGAAGGCTGTAGAATATCTTTTTAATATTTTGGAATGTAGGCAGATAGCATTTTATTGTTTTCAAAGCTTGTGAACATATCAAACTGATGAGTGTAATTTATCTTATTGTAATATGTGCCTAAGGACAAATGAATGTAGATTAGATTAGTATGGCTTAATTTTATTTTCATGTATTTATTTATTATATTCAATTCATATATAAAATATAAAACTTGCTATTGACATGTCATGTATGAATACACGTAAGCCATATATAATCATTAAATCCAGTGAAAGATTTATTTCCACAGTTATTTATATTAAATATTAAAAGTAATTTTTGTTAGAATTTAAAAATACAGTCCATTGCCAGGCATTGGTGGCACATGCCTTTAATCCCAGCTCTCAGGAGGCAGAGGCTAAGGCAAATGGATCTCTATGAAATCAAGGCCAGATTGGTCTACAGAGTGAGTACCAGGACAGCGAGAGCTACACAAGAAAACCTGTCTGATAAGCACACACACACACACACACACACACACACACACACACACACACTTATCCTATTTTTGTTATCTGTTATCATCCTACTATATGTTAACAAATTCTGTCAATTTTTAAGAGATCAATGTTTTTTAGATATCGTCTTTGAAAAAGACTTTTTGATACATCTACTTTTCTTTTTATATTTAGCTTATTTTGCTTAACAAAGTAATCTCCTATTTAATAAATGTATTAAGTGATATAACTTAACTTGTTTTGTAAATGTAGTAAACCTGTGTTACAAGAGATGGGGAAAATGGGAGGGGAATTTTACTGCAGACAAGGACATCCCATTGAATATATGTACCTTACTATTTTAGCCATTTAAGAATTTAAAGTTATTTAAGTTATTTCATGCCTATTGTGAATGGAGCTGTAATGAACAGGGAAGTGCAAAAATTTCTACATCATTTCCTTTATGCATATACTAGGAAGTGAGATTATTGTGTGGTAGGCAGTTTCATTTTTCTGATTTTTATTGTTAAACTAGTTTACATTCTCTTTAACTACATCTAGGTGAAAATGAGTACAAGTATCCCCTTAGTTAACTCCTTACAACATGATCAAGTAGATGAGGATGCTGACTTTTCACTTAAGTGGACAGCATTGTATGTGACTCTTAATACAATCTTTTATTTCTTAAAACATCTGAATGTTTCTGATATTAGAGCCACAAATTAAATGTCATTTACAGAATTTAAGTAAAAATATAAATCACAAATTGTTAAGTCTCTGATGAGAAACTTATAAGAGTAGTAGGGCTGTAGGAATTGAAATAAATGTTTCTTGAAAAATACAGGTCAAAAGGGTATAAAATACTTAAAATTCTAGATGTTACTGGTGTCTTTTTGCTATAAGCAGGGCTATCTTCTGTCCTTGGAAAGGCTAGGCTCTATTTGTATAAATGGGATATAATAGCCTCAACTGAGGCAATTCTATTGTAATTGGATTTCTTTTATCCTTACATTGTATCACAAACATACCTTATTATGCTTTACCCCTAGAAATGCAAACTATGTTAGACAAAGTCTATTTCAAGTGGACTGTTACTAAGTGAAACCCTATGTTAGTATACTTTATATTAGGACTGCATTTCATAAAATGAAGGAAATACAACAAAAAAGGTTATCTGTGGTCCAAGTATAACAAATTATTTGCTCAAGTTAAAGTCATTTAACTATACCTATGAACTTTTTATTATTAAATATGTTAAGATTAACTAGAAGTATCTATACAATTTTAATGGATTGATTCTTGTAGACCTGGGAGTTTGGAAGGTTTGTATTCAATGGCATTCAAAAGCTAGACCATTTATGCCACTGTAAAGACAAAAAAGTTCAGAAGTAATTTGGATATTTTGATAAACTTGTAGCCAACTTGTAAGCATCGTGTAGCTGTAGCTACTAAGAGCTACTAAGAGGTCGAAAAGGTTTTCTTTTCCTGGTATCTTATATAATATACTTAGTAAGGAAGAACTATCTTCCCTGAAATGTTTGGTGTCTGCTTTCCTCAGCAGAGCAGTTCAAATTGTAGGAGATTTTAAAATTTATTGAGCTTTCTGAATTTAGTGCCCATTGTAGTATTGCAATGATGAATTCCAAATTATACTGTTAAACATCAGAATAAGTGGGCATGTTTGCTAGCACAGACAGTCAGAACAAAATATTATTCAGAATGTTTTGACTTATAGAACATTTGAAAGTAGCTTATTGTTTGATTAAGGTTTATAGCTGGCAGTCTATGAATATATTATCTCATCTGTGTAGTAAGAACATGTCTAGATCCTCTATGTAAAAATAAGAGTTAGTTGTGTTGCTAAAATGGAGTCACTCAATTTTTAGAGATTTAAAAAACATTATGAATCCCATTGACTGGGGGATAAAACAGGCCCTTCAATAAAGGATTCTGCAATGAATGTAGTTCAGGGTTAGACTGATTGCCTGTTATGTGCAAGGTCCTAAGATCAATAATCAGCACTGTCAAAAACTAAAGTAAAACAAAACAAGAAGGCCATTTCAAGCTAGAAAATGACATGTACAAATTCTTCAAAGATTACCAGATATCGATATGAATTGACAATAGTTTTGTCTGTAAAATGCAACCAAGAAGATCAGGTGATTAAAAGTTAATTATCTTGTTAGTCACCCATTGAACATATAAACAAAATCTCTCAGACTGTAGTTATTTTTTCTCCATTTCTTAAATACGTAATTGAATCTCTGAAACTTGGATGACTATTGGCATAGAAAGAGGTAAATTCAAACCTCATGGCTCCTTTTACCCACTAGGAAAAAAACTGAAAATTATTTTAATAGCAATAATAACTTCTAAAATAAGTCCTACCAGGAAAATCTTTTTAAGTGCATGTTGATTTTAATAATTTTTGGCCTGTAAAATGAAAATTATGGTAAAGTTAATCAGACATTGATCTAATTAGAGCTAAAGTTAGAGCTCAGATATCTTTACAGAGACAAATCAGCATAGCTTAACTAAAGGTACAAAATTATTGATCTGGAAAATGTTTTTATCTCTATACAAACTTGCAAAAATCAAAGCAGAAGTTTATTTTCAATGCAGTATTGCAGAGCTATGAAAATGTGCCTGCATTCTGCTACAAAGGAATTGACAAAGCCAAACATAATCATATACCTCAGAATACTAAAGAAGTCAATTAAATATTGATAACTTCATATTTATTGAAGTAGATAAATACAAATTTGTAAGTATCATAGTTTCCTTTCTGCAGTTATGACAAAATACTTTAAGCAATTTAGGGGGGTTTATTTTAGCTCACAGCTTAAGGTAAGATTCAATCATGACAAGGAAAATCAAGACATGAGACACAAGAAGCAGTAAGCCAAATTATGGCAACTCATAAGAAGAGAGCAAAGACTGAACACATGCTAATGCTTAGACTACTTTCTATAATTATATACCTCTGGTGATACTCTTAATTAAGACATATCTTCTCATATCAATCAATGGAATCAAAACAATCCCTTACTGACATTCCCAGATGTCTAGTTCCCAGATGATGGTAAATTTTGCCAAGAGGACAATTAACACTAACCATCACAAGGAAGATACCTTTAATGGACAGATAGAGATTTATATTACTGTAAGCCAATGTATAAACAAAGAAGTTATTCTGTTGGCTGTACTGATGACAATTAGAAAAGTGGAGTTCTTCTACTAGTGTGGAAAACATATTTGTCTGCTACTGGTGTTGATTTTGTTGAAAAGAATTATAGAAATGAATATCAAAACTCAAATTGATATAATACTTATCTCAATTATCTATTTATACATAAATTCTTAAGAAATACATTTGTTTACATCAAGTAACAATAACAGAAACAGATAAATGGTATAAAAATAACATAATAAATATATTGTTCCAGAAATCTATTTTTATTAAAATGCACAATAATTTGTATATGTGGTAGCTAGGCATTGATTAATTTGTCAATTCTAACTATAGCAAGAATTAGGAAAATATTGTACACATTTATTTCTTTTTTTTTTTTTTTTTTTTTTTTTTTTTTTTTTTGGTTTTTCGAGACAGGGTTTCTCTGTGTAGCTTTGCGCCTTTCCTGGAGCTCACTTGGTAGCCCAGGCTGGCCTCGAACTCACAGAGATCCGCCTGGCTCTGCCTCCCGAGTGCTGGGATTAAAGGCGTGCGCCACCAACGCCCGGCCACACATTTATTTCTTTTAAAACATATAACTACAAATACCATGAATAAAAAAGTACTTTTATTGAAAGTAAAATGTTTCTCAGAAATAATTTGCTGAAATATAATTTTGCATCTACCTCAGTGCAGGGAATTCATATAATATTTTTGTAGAAGAAAGTTAAAGTTTTTATTTACTGACTGGTGAAATAGATTTGTAGACATATTATAATACATTGACTTTTACCAGAGCAATTAAGAAGCACGACTTTTTAAAATTTTGTGGCTGCTTTGATGTCCCAGTTCCACTGCGAATAGCCTTGCCTGATTAAGATGGCCATGTTGGCTCTTATCCCCCTTTACTATGAGACTTCCCTAGGGTCACTTTCATTGATCCTAGAGAGCTTCTACTGCACTAAGTTTCTACATTGCTCACCAAATGCTCTCCAATTATAGTCATGTCCTGCCTGCAAGTTCTTGTGGGGGTAATGGTGATGCAGAACTTGTGGGAGTGGCCAAACAATGACTAGTTCCAAATTGAGGCCAATGCCAGGAGAGGTAATCCATGCCCAACATTGCCTGGATGGCCAGGAACTAGAGGCAGGACAGCCCAGAGAATCAGGATAGAACCAAACAAGAATGGAGAAAAAAGGCAATGAAATGATTTTTAATGTTGTTTTGCTATACTCATAGAATGGTGCCTAGCCCAATTGCCATCAGAGAGGAATCATCTAGCAAGTGATGGGAGCAGATGCAGAGATCCAAACACCAGACAGAGCCTGGTGAACCCTGCAAAAGATGGAGAATCAGGATTATATTTGCCATTGGGGTTGAGGATACCACTAGACTATGTCTCACAGAATCAACTAATCAGGTCTCATAGCAACTCACAAAAGACTTAAGTGACAAATATGGAGCCTGTAGGGGTCTGACATAGGTCCTCTGCATATACGTTATGGTTGTGTAGATTGGTATTTTTGTGCGATTCCCAACACTAAGAATTGGGGTAGGGGTGGCTCTAATTCTTTCAATTGTACTTGGGAACCCCTTTTTTCCTACATGATTGCCTTATCGAGCCTTGATATGAGGGTTTGTGCCCAGTCTTATTGAAAACTTTATGCCGTGTTTGGTTGAAATTCATGGAAGTTCTGCTCTTTATTTGGAAGGGAATGGAGGAGGAATGCATCTGCTGGAGAAGGGAGGTAGGGGCAGGATTGGGAGGAGTTAAGGGAGAAGAGACTATGGTCAAGATTTGAGGCAATAAAAAACTTTAAAAAAATGAATAGTATCTATTTTTTTCAAAAACAAAAAGATAAAACAAAAATTTTGAAGCAGAATTTTCAACAAGAATACATATATAAAATAAAACTGATGGAGTATAGGTAATCAAGACAGAAATCTATACACTGAAGTCCAGAGATGAAAACTGTTCTATGGTCTAGCAAAACTGGAAGCAATCTGTTTGATAATGACTAGAAATAGACATTGAACTTAAATATTTGGGCTAGAGACAGTTCTGGAAATCTAAAAGTATGTGTGCTCTGATTTCAAGTGTAGTAATATATAAGGTAGATTTTGTAGTTACAGAACCTAATGAGCATTTGGGGAAAATGCAAATTCTTATTCAGTAGATTCCTAAGATAATACATAAAGATATAGATGACTATAGCTTGCCATCCTTTGTTTTTAAAAGCCATAGCACTGCATTCAGGAAAAAAGGATGTAGAACAAGATTACTGGTGGGGAAAATTATTATATAGATGAATGACAATTGTGAACTAAAAAAAAATATTTATTTATGAATGCTCATATATGAAGCATTATTCAAAGCTATCAATTCTATGGTTCTTGATGCTTTGACATGTAGGTACCTTATTCAGTGGGTTTCTATTTCTGGAAAGCGGTGTGGAGAATTCTTAGTTTTCTGAAGGTAAATATATACTGTGTGACTCAGATATATAGTTCCTTGAAATATGCTTAGATGACTTGATATTCTATTTCATAGATACTTTCTTATCCATGTTCATTGCCACTCTTCACAACAAAAATATTCTAAGGCTGTCTAATAAATAATGAAATAGTGGTACTTATGCACTATGTGATAATATTCCAAGGTAAAGGAAAATGAATTCATGACATTTGCAGGTAAATGGCATGCACTACAAAAGACTCTACTGGGTGAGGTTAACTAGATCTAAAAAGACAAATGCGGCATGTTAGGTCTCTTCTGTTATTCCGAGCTCCAAATCTTCAGATAAAAGTTAGCACTCAAATGTGACCATTCAAACTCATATGCATGTAACAGCATTTAGTGAAGAAAGAGTCTACAAAACTGTAATAGATGAAGTAGGTACATATTGGAGAGTTTAGAGGGAAGAAAGGGGAGTGCAGAATGATGTTATTATGGAATAATCTCAAAAACTGAAAGAAATAGAGATAATAACAGGATATAATCTAAAGAAAGTGTCATAAATTACAGACTAACTCTTTGTAGTGGTGTAGTCAGAAACCGTGGGTTGTCAAACAAAATTACCAAAGTGCTAACTGTAGGTGATTCGATGTGTTAGAGAGAGAGAGGCCCCAGAGGAGAAACAATAACAGCAGAGTCCTGATATTCTTCTTGGGGGTTCCTAGAAATGGATGACAAGATCCAATGGCTAAGCACAACACAGACCTTGGTTTTGATGTTTAAAGAAGTCAACTGGGTGGGGAGGGTCATCGCTTTAGGAAATGTAAAGCATTATTTTCAGCTTGAATGAAGAGTTCCTTTGCACAATTATAAAATTTCTCTGAGGACATTATAGGCTGATTCACTTGATTGTGTTTATTTTAATCAATGTTGCTTGTTTTATGACCAGTGGACATCTAGCAGCATCTTTCCTATTATTCACACAGTTAAGCTTTGTTGATAGCTCTTGTAGCTCTGTACCATGGTAGTTGAATTTAATGTACTGAGAGGCTATAGTAGTCAATGTATGGAAAGACTTAAAAGTAGCACAAGACATATCAACATCCTCATAAGAAATCCTCCAAATGTTTTAAAATCTTGTCTTTTAAGAGTGTGGTTACTCTGGCTCATATATCCCAGGCCACAGTTTTAAATTCAGTTAACTGCACAGTATTATGCTTAGATTCAGAATGTATTTTAAAATGCATGTCATGTTGGGTAAATAAATAATATAAGACATATATATGCATTGTGACCTTTACCCGCCAGTATAGTTCTGGAGGCAAAGCCATTCCTTAATGTTCTCACAGGGATAGTCCTTTCTTTCTGACAGGATGTTCAATTAATCATCCCAACATAACCTGACCTTAAGGCTAGTCTTCTTAGTTAAGGGATATGATACTATACACCATTCAGCAGGGCCAAAGAGGAAATACCAGAGGATGTAGGTTTCTGTGGTGCAGAACCATTGGTTGATTCCATGAACCTCCCTCTAACTAGCTGTATAAAAATCTTTGTCAGTTCAGTTCCTTCACATCCACTGACCTACTTTGAGCTTCTGCAGAAGACCAAAGACAGGTGCCACCATGGTAAAGTTTCTGCTGCTGGCTTTGGCATTTGGACTGGCTCATGCTCATGCGGAGGTAAATTCATTTGGTCTGTGCCTATGTCTGAGTTTCCTCAATAGCATATTTCTGTGGATGTGATGTGTCATTCAGTTAGTCCTTGCAAGTCTGTATTCATGAAATAAGCTTTCTGACCTTCACTGAGATATGCTTTTCCAATCATATTTCTCTAGGATGAAACAAATGAAATAAGCATACAATAGGTTGAATTTGCAGAGCATAAGAGGCTAAAACATGAGCAGTTCGACAAAGTCTCAAGTCCAAAATGTTGTATTAATCAAGCCATCATACTACCCTGTGTTATTCTACAGTTATAGATACATAATCTTGAACTAATAAATAAAATATTATTGATTGGTAGTTTTAGTTAGTTTACATATTTCCAAGGACTGGGACCAGAAATGAGAATACCAAATCATACTTTAATGACCTGTTTTATTTTTCTCCTTTTTTTGTCTTTTTGTTTTTTCAGGTTGATGGAAAATGGGAAACAGTTGCCATCGCTGCTGACAATGTTGACAAGATAGAAGTGGAAAGACCTCTGAGACTCTACATTCGTGAACTTACTTGTAATGAGGAATGTAGTGAAATGGGAGTCACATTTTATGTCAAGTAAGTAAATTGTCAACCATGTAAACTGAGCAGACTATTTATGTTTCTCAGCCTTTATGTTGTTTAATTTATAGGGGAATGTTTTTCTTCTGGTCATGAAATCACATCTTTAGCAATGTGATTATATCATTCCATGATGGGGTATCTCTGGACACCACACAGAGATTAGATACTGTCTCCAATTCTATGAGTGTTTCTTTAGAAATCCTTGTGGCTGAAGTATTGTGGTTGAATTTTATTCTCTAATATTAGATGTAGGAGATTCTAAGATTCTCATTTGTAGTAAGTAAAAGGTATATGTGAGCATTTAGGTCAAAGCCATGCATGTTATCTAATCCAATCAATGATATCATAAAAAGTCCTCCACAAACAGGACAGAAAAATCTAACTTATGAATCCCTTTCTCTGAAGCTTTAGGTTTTAAAACTCTCTCTCTGGCATTTGGATGACTATGTTTAATGAAACACTACATAACGCCATTAGGACTAAAATGCTTAGAACCATTTCTCTCTTGTAGCCACAATTTTATGTTTCAGGATACAAATAAAAGCACTTAAAAACATGCATATAAACTTGTGTTCCTAATATTGTTGGAATAGAACAAGAGAATTAGCATAATGAAAATCATACTCAGTGAATAGCATAGTTTTGATAAGGAAGTCATCAGGGACTATAGAGCACTTGGCAAAATGGGCACCAATAAAGCCAGTCATCTGTATGATTACAAACAGAATGAACTTATCTAAACAAGAATTAGGAACAGTAAGGTAAGTACTAATTCTATACACTGTTCTTAGATACTATGACTCTCTGAAGTTCATTATAACATTTGAAGATCTTTAATTGGAATTTAAAAGTTATAAAGAATAAACCATGGATTCTCTGTTTGAATTTTAGTTTGAATGGCCAATGCTCAAAGACCACAGTCACTGGTTATAAGCAAGCAGATGGCTCCTACAGAACCCAATGTAAGTACAGTATCTACGAGTTTCCTTTATGAACAAAAGCAATGTGAGTGTGCACATTCATGCTAATACTTCAGCCACACATAGGGACAGACATGAATCTAGAAAAAATTTGGCTTCTCAGAAAGTTATCAATCCTTCCAATGAACTGAGATATACTACAAAGTCAGAGTACATTGTAGGTCATCTGAAATTTACATGGAGAAGAACACTATTACCTAAAAATGTGAACAATTCTAACAAGATATCTTCAAATAGTTTTTCTGCATGAAAATTTATTTCTAGTTGATATTCAGTGTTTTTTCTTTCATACAGTGTCTCAGTTTGCTATCAGACAGACCTGCCACTCACTAATAGGCCTCAATGGCCTCAAGCATCTTCTTAAACTTCATGCCTCAGGCTCTCAAGTACTTATATTGAAGACATGATGTGTCATCTTTGATTCATAAATAATTTAAATTAACAGTGCTTTTTCAATGTTTCCTTTTCTCATATTTTGGAGAGATCACAACATTTATGTTATTGGATGATAAACTTCAATTTTTAAAGCAGTTAGAGAAAAATCTATTTAAGAATTTCAGACTGACTCCTTCAATTTTTCAAAAATTGCTAAAGTAATAGCAACACCATACCACTGAATTATACACACTTTGACTTTTGATTTTTATCTTAAGTGAACAGAGGACACATTCATCTGGCAAGTCTAATGTTTTCTTAACATGGATATTAAAATGCAGTCCTGTAATAGACCCTAACTCCTTCAATTATCTCATGAACCACTTTTACCATTTAATAAGTGTCAGTAAGTAGAAATACCATATAAACACACACACACACACACACACACACACACACAGAGAGAGAGAGAGAGAGAGAGAGAGAGAGAGAGAGAGAGAGAGAGTTAGAGAGAGATAGAAGGAAAGAGAGAGAGAGAGAGAAGACAGACAGCCACTTAAAAACATAAACCCACAGACAGACTACAAAACATGAATGATGAATGTCTGGTATACTCAAAATGTTCATGTTTACATCTTTTGCATCAATATCCTTACAAGATGATAACTTGTGTATATTACTAATTAGTATCGTCTATTTTTGCACATGTACTCATTTGCTCACCAAGTATTATCATGATGTGACATCAATGTAATACTTTCAGGAAATTGACAAATGAGCTTTGGGATCTGGTTGAAAGGGAAAAGAATACCCAACAGACTGTTCACACAAGTCTTGACAAAAAAAATTCAGAGAAAAGGAATATGTATGTACTTACGATTCACTATAATGTTTGAAGAGCAGAAATGATTGGTCAACATATTATGATGGGATGGATATCCAAAATAAATGACTACAGAAACACCTTTGCACACATGTGATATTGAATCAGAGATGATTGCTAGAGTCAGGGTCAATATTAATGTTTAGCAAATAGGTGACATTAAATAAAGTATAAAAATGACTGACACTGAGTTTTTAAATATTTCCATTTTACAGATGAAGGTGACAACAAATATGAACTTGTGTATTTAACACAAAAGCATGCAGTCTTTACCAGTAAGAATGTGGATAGAGCCGGCACAGAAACAAACTTGATTTTTGTTCTTGGTAAGAATGGTAGTGGATTATCTGAAAATGTAGCAAAAGTATCACTCTGCAAAAGAGGATTCAGGCAGATTCAGCCCCAAATACAGTATCATGGAATTTCTGAATTCCTGTCCACTAAATGACAATCCTATTGTTGTGTGGACCAACTCTTACATTATATTGTAATTCAAGTAGAATGGTCATTGACGACTAGTGGCAAGGGGTGAGGCTATTGGAAGATGTAGTCTTCATGTTTCCTCATTAGAAAGAGTAGAGGAAATATTGTTTTCCTAAAGTTCAGACCATTATGAATATCATTTGATCAAGTGTGTATGAAATTAAAACATGAACTCTCGAGTATAGACTCAGGAGAAATGTGAAGGTTCCATTGAGAGGCATTCATGACTCCCTAGTGTTATGTTTTTAAAAGTGGATAGGGTTGAGATGTGCGAATTCTCTAGAGTTTTTATTTTGATGCATCATAGAACACTGGAAAGTATGTCTTACCACCATTTAGACTTCATTAAATGGAACATGGGGAAATTATTATTGATTGTATTGACCCTCTCAGCATAGATGAATTTGGAGAAGTTGAGATTTTTTTGTTGCATACCATGGTGGGACACTAAGGAAGCAATGCAAGTTTTATAGAATTCTACCGAATATGTCTCTGACATTGTCATTCATGCAATGTAGGAAAGGATGTGCCTTTAAATGAAGAAGAACATGAAAAACTTATGAAATTTGCTGAGAAACAGAACATTCCAGCAGAAAACATTCAAGATGTTCAGGCTACAGGTAACGTCAATGAAATATTTTCGGCTATATCATATATATATATATATATATATATATATATATATATATATATATATATGTGTGTGTGTGTGTGTGTGTGTGTGTGTGTGTGTGTGTATGTGTGTGTTTATTCACATATATTAATAAATATATGTATGCATGCATATAGAGTTTAACTCATATGTATGTATGTATGTATGTATCTACCTATATATCATCTATGTACTCAGTTAACCCCCTCATTCAGATTGTATCTACTTATATGCTATCTTTCAATTGTTATTGAAGAAATAATCATTGGCGAGCTGTTCTTATATTCTTATGATAACATTTCTGTCTCTCCTTACACCATTCACATTCTTTTACAGATACTTGTCCCAAGTAAAGACCTTCTGTAGGTGAGTAGAAACAGAAGCCATGGTTATTCATGTTGATATTTGTATGTATTTGTGCTTATTACATAAAAAATTAGAAGTAAGTATGTGAAAGGAAAACAATGAACTCAAAATTAGACAAAATCAGGACAGAATATTATCTGTCATTTAAAGCTGAAAATCTTAGTGTCAAAAGTAAAGGATAGAATATTTTTATTCATATGAAGGACTTTTATCTTATTCAGAATTACTAATACATTCATATTGTATAATATTGGATCAAGAAAAGTGTCTTGTCATTTGAAAATTCTTAGTTTACTTATGATTATGGAATATTATTTGCCACAGATATGGTACAAGCATGCTGATCTTTTCTATGTATTCTTTGAATCCTCTCAATGTCAACTTTCATGTGAGGCCACAGAATACCATTATTTCCTGTTCACAGTGCTCCAATGGAATCCAAAGTATAAAGTACTTGTGGTTTCTAGGAAAGGAACTGTTTGTTTATAATCCCTTTTCTATACTCTATATTGTTATATTTAATTTTGTGTTCATGCACTCTCTAGGATGAAATCTTTCCTGCCCTTTCAACTATGTTTTCATATTTGCTTTCATGTTTGCACAGAGGACAACCGGATGACAATTATGGTCATATCCTCTTGACCACGGAATCAGTATCACATATAAATCACCATTTCTTTCTGAATGAATTGTCCCCTCTCCTGTGAAGTCAGCATAATACATATCGAATTCCTGACTTATCTCTCCTTTCCATTCTCATGATCTATGAGCTGTTCCTACTTTTCTGAATGATTAAATAAAGCATTTCAAGAAGCAATAAAGACCGTGTGAAAATGATCTCATTCAAAAAGCACATAAATATCCACTAATCTAATTAAAATAATCATTCTGGTATAACAAATGATATCTGTATTACTAAAAACTATTGTAATAGTTGGAAATGTCACAATTACTGGAGCCACGGGCAAGAACACTGCAGAAGTGAATTTTATGTTGTGCTTCATATTTACTCTTTCAGTTGTAAATTGTGACTTGTGGTTGAGTGGTCCTAACAAACTAAAAGGTTTCATATAACAAACTCTTTGTGTTTACCTTTGAGTTCCACATTATTTAAAAGAGAGGATGAAATCAGTTTTCAAAAGTACATCTGAAGAGATTATCTTTTGTTAAATGACTTCAGTAAGCAAATGAATCTGGATATGCTTTACTAGGGTGCACATGAGTCATTTACATTTGAAGAATAGAGTAAATTCATGAGAAGTATATTCCATAGATATGAAGCCCTACAAATATGAATGTAAATATTACAATGTTCGGTTTGTATTACAATGCTTCCTTAGAATGCAGTTAGCTATCAAGATAGAAAAGGCAGATGACATTTTTTAAAAGGGCTTGGAACAAGGAAAAAGAAAGATCTTAGACTGTGTTGCTAGATCCAATCTCCTGAAGTGTAAAGATATAACAGATGCAAATTACATTCAATATTTAATAGCAAAAGATATAAATAAGGAACAATAATATATTTTTTTGTTGAAAAAAACCCATTTATTTAACCTTTCTCTGTGTGGCAAGTTAAACAATGTCACTCTAGAAAACATACTTGAGTAATATTCTTTGAAAATTGTGTATATTCAATGTACATTTACATAATTTTCATATGGTGCCCATAGTGGTAAAAATCCTTAAAAACCTACTAGAAAAATGAATACATGCCCATATCAAGGAGATCAACCACAATGATTAAAGATTCTTTATTACAGACATACAGGCTTGGTTGAACATACAGAATTCTATAAATACCAAATGTCATAAAATGTACTCAAGGCAACAAAAACAGGATTAACTCAATGGTGAAAATAAAGCCTTAGCATATCTCATGCTTTATAAATAGAACTCCCAGAGAGAAGAGTAACAGAGGGAACATATTTTAATATATTAAAAGCTATCTCTGACAAACTAACTTGCCAACACCATCCTATATGTAGAAATACTGCATAGAAACCTACTGAAATCTTGAAGAACACAGGGTGCCCACTATCCCCTTTACAATGTTGTGTTGGAGGTATTACACTGAGCAATACAGGAAGAGAAGGAAATTGAAAGCATACATCTATGAAAAGATGAACTTACATTATCCCAAACTTCAGGTGACACACTATTATACCTAAGATATAGGCAAATTGTACCAGATCACAAGTAGTAGAATAAACAATTTAAACAACATGACAAGGAGAGAATAAGTTTACAATAATCAACACCCTTTCTGTATTCCAACAACAAAGCCACCTTAGGAAGACATTATGGACAGAATCCCATTTAAAATAGCATCTTTCTTTAAAAGAAAATATCTTGGGTGCTACATAACCAAGAAGAAGAAGAAGAAGAAGAAGAAGAAGAAGAAGAAGAAGAAGAAGAAGAAGAAGAAGAAGAAGAAGAAGAAGAAGAAAGTAAACTTCCAATCTCAGGAGAAAGGGTTTGAGAAAAATCCTACACAATGAAAAGGTATTTAATAATCACAGAATGGTAGAATTTATATTGGAGAAATGATCATCCAGCAAAAAAATTACAGATACAATGAAATGCCAAATTAAAAAAGAAAACAAAAAACATAACATTCTTCACACAAATATGAAAGAATATACATCCTAATTTTCATATGGAACCAGAAATGACTCTAGATTTTATGACAAATCCTGAGATAAAAGATGAAAACTGGAGGTATTATCATTGCTGTCTTTAAGATATCTTATAGAGCTAGAATGTTAAAAAAAAAAAAACCTAGCTAACTACCCAGGCTAATGATGTGATGTGCAGTATAAATAACTGCCACTTTACAAAACCAGCATAGCCCCTAACAGCAGCAATGACTACAAAAATGATACACACAAAGACATCACAATTTTGTGCTTATACCCATGGAAAAGTGTATTTTTCACCTCTCCTAAAGCAAACTTCTGTTTTCAACACACTGAAGGATTACAGAAAACCACAAACCATCAGAAGGCAGAGATGTGGAGCCTAGTCCCAACTGATATATTTAAAAAAATCCCCATACCTAAGGTTCAGGCAACATTGTGTAAGAGGGGCCAGAAAGATAGAAGGAGCTAGAGGGTCAGGGAGTTTGGTATGAGATTCTTTATCCTATTAATATCATAAGCTATACCCACAAGGTGTCATCTATATGACTGGCTCAATAGCCGCAGAATAAGGATGACAACAGCAACAGGCATGCCAGAGTAGACTGGGGAAACATCATGAGGCCTCAGTCCTAGAGATAAAACTGACAAGCAACTGATGAAAGCCATGATTGGGAGATATAATCTTTCTATTGAGGAGCATATTAATTGGTTATTCAATACCAAATGGTAGGCTTGTAAACACATAAGTAACATTATACATACTGAACAGGTCGTATTTTCCTATGTGGAAAAATCATAGGAATAAACACACATACATATATTTATGTGAGAACAATTCCAGAAAAAAGAAGTTATGAATTTGGAAGTGAGCACAAAGGGCATATGAGATTGTTTATGTGGGAAAAAAAGGAAGGGGAAGTGAAGTAATTCCATGATAATCTTAAAACATTGTCAGAGAGAAAGTTTCAGTCTGATACAGGCACAAAAATAGTCTTAAAGAGCAAGATAATCAAGTACAAGAGCCAAATACAAGGACTCATTACTATGGCCATGTGGACCTTAGCAAAAGGCAAAGCACCTACACTGGAGAAAAGACAGCGTCTTCAAGGATCCTGCTGAGAAAACTGGGTATCTACTTGCAGTACAATGAAGTGGGACTCACGTTATTACTTTTCACAAATATTAGATAGAAATGGATCAAAGACCTCAATCTGAATCCTGGAATACTAGAAACCCTAGAAGACAACATAGGCAGTACCTTACAAGGAACAGGTCTAAGACAGTATTTTCCAGGCAGGATTCCATTTGCGAAGGAATAGAGGCCAAAACCTGACAACTGTGACCTCATGAAACTAAAAATCTTCCATACTGCCATGGAAATAACAAATGGTGTAAATAGATATCAATAGATTGGGAGAGATTAATGGCCATAGATATATCTATCACATTCTTTCTTCTGTCAGTATTAATCCTGACCATTGTGTCAAGAAAAAGTGTCACAAAATTCTTGAGAAAACCTTAGTTAGTAAACAGTTGTTCCATTTGTTTTGAAAAGGTCAACAAACACAAAAGTGTAGCAGGAGTCTTAAAAGTTCTTATTAATAAAATCAAACCTGAACCAGGTATTGGGGTGAACTAGAAGATCAGAGAACCAGAACAAGCCACAGCTATCTCATCTTGCCAGATCCTCAGCTGGTCCTGTTTCCTCAGACTGGAGTCCTCGGAGTCCTCATCCAGAATGAGCAGCTGAACTGCTGCTCAAAAGCCTGAAAAGCTTAACCAGCCAAATGCTTAACCAGCCAAATGCTTCTAGTTTCTGGTCCTCACGCCTTATATACCTTTCTGCTTTCTACCATCACTCCCTGGGATTAAAGGCTCACTTTCTGGGATTAAAGGTGTGAGTCACCATGCCTGGCCGTTTCCAATGTGGCCTTGAACTCACAGAGATCCAAAGGGATTTCTACCTCTGGAGTGCTAGGATTAAAGGTATGAGTGCCACCATTTTCTAGCCTTTGTATCTAGTGGTTGTTCTGTCTCTGACCCTAGATAAGTTTAATAGGGTACACAATATTTTGGGGAACACAATACCACCACACAAAAGCATATCATCAATTTGAAATAAGAGTGCGAAGGGAGCCCCTGTGGAACTGGAGCATGCCCTCTGGATAAGTGAGACAGTTGATTAGCTTGAACTTTTTGGGAGGCCCCCAGGCAGTGGAGCCTGGACCTTTCCTTGGTACATGGGCTGGCTTTTTGGAGCCTGGGGTCTATGCTGGGACACTTTGTTCAGCCTTAGTGTAGGGAGGAGGAGACCGGACGTGTTTCAGCTGAGTAGACCAGGCTGGGCTGACTCCACAGGGGAGACCTTGCCTTGGAGGACATGGGAATGGGCTGTGGATTGGGAGGGAGGGCTGAGGGGTGGGAGGAGGGAGGATGGGGGAATCCGTGGCATATATGTGAAATTAAGTTAATTACAAAAAAAGAAAGAGTGCAAAGGTAATTCTTCACTTATTTTAACTCACTGGTAACAGGAAACAGGCTACATGAAGACTAAATTACCCCTCTGCTAAGATTTTTCTAATGGTCAGCCATTTTGCTTAGAAATTTTCTTATACGAATAATGTGAGTTATGCTTTTCTAAATTTGAAGAGAAGCATGAATTTGGAAGTGAGTGATGATCCAAACTCTTAGTCACAAACCGTAACCATTTCTTCAGATTTTTCCATGTGAACAATTATAAATACATTTTAAGTTTTAGTAATGTCCTATTAAGTAGTTTAAATTAATGTAATAAATTATATATTTTGTTTTTAATATTAACTACATTATTTCAAAATATCAAGAATCCAAACATTATAGAAATCAAAATTACATACAATACAGATTGTGTTTTATTTTAGTAGTTTTAGAAAAGTTATTTGTACTAGTCCTATTAAAATCTCTATGGTGTGGTTAACTTCTCTAATCCTAGAACATGGTAAGTGGGGGCAGGGGAATATGATTTCAAGGCCTAACAGTGTAGGAGGAACTGAGGTCTTGTGCTCATGAAAAGTACTAGGGAACCTGAGATGTTAACCACACGGGGTTGTTCCTTCAAAGATAGTAATGCATAACCTGTTATCATCCCAGAAGGCTTGGGTGACCTTTGAACTATCATTGTGACAGAGACCAGACCAAAGCCTCAGTTAGACCCTTATTATGATCTTGTTTTTCTCAATCAGATTATAGAACATATCCTGATGGAAGGTGTCGCATGTAGTCAATCTATAACACCCATCTTTTTGAAAGGTGTCACACATATTCATTTTGTAGAACCAATCTTTATGGAAGGTGTCACATACAATTTATAGAGTTTTGATGTATCCACGTTTGATCTTTAGTTTACTTTGTGCTTTATTATGTACATGGCATTGAGTTAAGAAACATCAGGCAAGTTTTCACTAAATTGTGTGGTGCTTAAATATAGCTACAATAAACTACTTGGGGCCAGACTAACAAAGTTTGTTTAGTCCTTTTGAACCAAACTGCCTTGTTTCCTCTGGTGGATCATTACCCTGCTGACCACAGTGGTTGCAGAGATGCACACAAAACCCTGCTACACATGGAGAGTCGGTCTCCAAATTTTTATCATTTGAATTTCATGGGAGATACCTCATTCAGTAATGTGTTTTCAGGGTAAACCTGTAGATCTAAGTTCACTGCCCTCTCCCATATGATGTGCCAGATGTGGACCATATACTTGGCAATCTTGTCCTGGGGAAATGGAAACAGGAGGATCCTTGGGCCCTGGTAAACAGTTAAACTCAGGTATTTGAGAAGCCTCAATGCAATGAAAGAACATGTCTGGAAAAATGGCTGGATGGCTACTGAGAATTGACACAGGAGGATGAACTTTGCTCTCCAAATGCATGCCATTTAAGGACAATATTGATGAGGATTTAAAAAATGTGTAGGTCTTGGGAAAAAGAAGAGACAACATAGTCAGTTCACTTTGCTTGTCTAAAACTCAATGTCTGTGGTAAATTTAAATTCCACTTGTTATGTTTTATTTAAACATAAAGAAAAAAGGTCCTTATTGGAACATTTTATGTATGCAGTTCAACCTGAAAATAATAAGAAATTTCCATGCTATTTAAACCTCCCCAAGTAGTGTAGATTAACAGATTACCACTTAGAACACTGTGAAAATTTCCTATCTGCAATCAGGAAATATAAATCCAATAGATAGTTGTTGGTTACCCACTATTGAAAGTGCCACTAATGCATCATTGAGGGTATCTTGACAATTCTTGCCTAGCACCAATGGATACAACTACAACAAAGCTCCTGCACCAATTGCTCAAGGAACACAGAAAAAGTGGGGAGCAGAAAGTTTCTTAGAGATAGAAAATAAAGTTGATGACTGTGAATCAGTGTTTTCTAGAAATAGCTGCATAATAAACATTAGGACAATGATAGTATCGATGGACATGATAAAATGGAAAAGAAAAAAGTCTAAAGATTCCCACCCTAGCTGTAAACTAGAGGTAACTAAAGGTGGCTAGAAAAATGAGAGTCAGCCTCTTCAAGGGATGACCCAAGAAATGTTGTCTATGGTGATATTTTTTTTAATTTTTTTTAGTAACTTTATTTTACAACATCATTCAGTTCAACATAATAGCCACAGATTCCCCTGTTCTCCCACTCTCGCCCCCCTCCCCCTCCCCCCACCCCACCCCCCATTCCCACCTCCTCCAGATCAAGGTCTCCCCCGAGGACCGGGATCGACCTGGTAGACTCAGTCCCGCCAGGTCCAGTCCCCCCCTCCCAGACTGAGCCAAGCGTCCCTGCATAGGTCCCAGGATTCAAACAGCCAACTTATGCAACGAGCCCAGGACCCAGCACCAACACACAGCTGCCTCCCAAACAGATCAAGCCAAATGACTGTCTCACCCGTTCAGGGGGCCTGATCCAGTTGGGGGCCCCTCAGCCTTTGGTTCATAGATCCTGTGCTTCCATTCATTTGGTTATTTGTCCCTGTGCTTTATCCAACCTTGGCTTCAACAATTCTCGCTCATATAAATCCTCTTCTTTCTCACTAATTAGACTCCCAGTACTCCACCAGGGGCCCAGCCTTGGATGTCTGCATCCAGATTCCTCAGACATTCCTTGGATAGGGTTTATGGCACAACTAACAGGGTGTCTGGCCATCCCCTCACCAGAGTAGGTCAGTTCCTGCCGTCTCTCGACCATTGCCAGCAGTCTTTTGTGGGGGTATCTTTGTGGATCTCCATGGGCCTCCCTAGCTCTCTGCTTCCTCCCCTTCTCATGTGGTCTTCATTTACCATGGTCTCCTATTCCTTGTTCTCCCTCTCTTTTCTTGATCCAGCTAAGATCTCCCACTCTCTTTCCCTCGACCATCGCCCTTCATTGTTCCCACTCATGACCAGGCTGTTCATGTAGATCTCATCCATTTCTCCGTGTCTTTTTTGGGGTCGTTTTCCAGGTAGCCTCACTGGTGATGTGAGTAGCAGTCCAGTCATCCTTGTTCCACATCTAGCATCTTCTTATGAGTGAGCACATACCATATTTGTCTTTCTGAGTCTGGGTCACCTCACTCAGGATGATTTTTTCTAGATCCATCCATTTGTCTGCAAACCGTACAATGTCATTGTTTTTCTCTGCTGAGTAGTATTCCATTGTGTATATGTGCCACAATTTATTTATCCATTCTTCAGTTGAAGGGCATCTAGGTTGTTTCCAGGTTTTGGCTATTACAAACAATGCAGATATGAATATAGCTGAGCAAGTGCTCTTGTGGTATGATTGAGCATTTCTTGGGTATATGCCCAGGAGTGGTATAGCTGGATCTTGGGGGAGATTGATTCCCAATTTTCTAAGAAAGCGCCATATTGATTTCCAAAGTGGTTGTACAAGCTTGCATTCCCACCAGCAGTGGAGGAGAGTTCCCCTAGTTCCACAACCTCTCCAGCATAAAGTGTCTTCAGTGTTTTTGATCTTAGCCACTCTGACAGGCGTAAGGTGGTATCTCAGAGTTGTTTTGATTTGCATTTCCCTGATGATTAGGGATGTTGAGCAATTCCTTAAATGTCTTTCAGCCATTTGGGTTTCCTCTGCTGAGAATTCTCTGTTTAGATCTAAAGCCCATTTCTCAATTGGACTGTTGGTCGTTTTGATGTCTAATTTCTTGAGTTCCTTATATGTTCTGGATGTCAGTCCTCTGTCACCTGTGGGGTTGGTGAAGATCTTTTCCCATTCTGTAGGGTGTCTGTGGTGGTAATCTAATTGTACTGAAATGTGATTTTGATTGTATGTTAATAAATAAATTTGCCCGGGGGTCAGAGCTATTAGAGCCATAGCAAGAGTGTGGCGGTGGTGGCACACGCCTTTAATCCCATAGATATCTGTGTGGTCAGGGATATAGCCAGCATTGGAGACATATGCCTTTAAGACCTAGGGGGCTGTACCTTCAGACAGTGACGAGGCAGTCACGTGTTTGGGTTTACAACCAATGAGAAGGCAGAACAAAATACTTTAAATAGACGAACAGACAGGAAAGAGGACCCTCATTCGGGAAGCTGGGACACCGCAGGCGGAAGGGTGAGATTTTAGCTCTGAGCTCTGACCTCTCAGCTTTCTCTTTTACATTGTTTCTGTGTTTCTTATTTAATAAGACGGTTGGTTACATCTACAGGTGTCGCTTTGCCTTGTTGACCGTATCCTTTGCTCTACAAAAGCTTCTCAGTTTCAAGAGGTCCCATTGGTTGATTGTTTGACTCAGTGTCTACACTACTGGTGTTATATTTAGGAAGTGATCTCCTATGCCAATGTGTTCAAGACTACTTCCTACTTTCTCTTCTAGCAGGTTTAGAGTAGCTGGATTTATGTTGAGGTCTTTGATCCACTTGGACTTAAGTTTTGTGCACGGTGACAGATATGGATCTATTTGCAGCCTTCTACACGTTGATATCCAGTTATGCCAGCACCATTTGTTGAAGATGCTTTCTTTTTTCCATTGTACACTTTTGGCTTCTTTGTCAAAAATTATATGTCCATAGGTGTGTGGGTTAATGTCAGGGTCTTCAATTCGATTCCATTGGTCCACATGTCGGTTTTTATGCCAATACCAAGCTGTTTTTATTACTGTAGCTTATAGTAAGAGCTTGAAGTCAGGGATTGTGATGCCTCCAGAAGTTGTTTTATTGTACAGGTTTCTTTTAGCTATCCTAGGTTTTTTGTTTTTCCATATGAAGTTGAGTATTATTCTTTCCAGGTCTGTGAAGAATTGTGTTGGTATTTTGATGGGGATTGCATTGAATCTGTAGATTGCTTTTGGTAAGATTGCCATTTTTACTATGTTAACCCTGCCTATCCATGAGCATGGGAGATCTTTCAATTTTCTGACATCTTCTTCAATTTCTTTTTTCAGGGACTTAAAGTTCTTGTCATATAGGTCCTTCACTTGCTTGGTTAGTGTTACCCCAAGGTATTTTATGTCATTTTTGGCTATTGTAAATGGTGATGTATCTATAATTGTCTTCTCAGCTTCTTTGTCCATTGTATATAGGAGGGCTACTGATTTTTTTGAGTTGATCTTGTATCCTGCTATGGTGCTGAAGGTGTTTATAAGCTTTATCAATTCCTGGGTGGAATCTTTGGGGTCACTCAAGTACACTATCATGTCATCTGCAAATAGGGAAAGCTTGACTTCTTCCTTTCCAATTTGTATCCCCTTAATCTCCTTATGTTGTCTTATTGTTCTGGCTACAACTTCAAGTACTATATTGAATAAGTATGGGGAGAGTGGACAGCCTTGCCTCGTTCCTGATTTTAGTGGAATTGCTTTGAGTTTCTCTCCATTTAATTTGATGTTGGCTGTTGGTTTGCTATATATTGCCTTTATTATGTTTAGGTATGTTCCCTGTATTCCTGATCGCTCTAAGACTTTTATCATGAAGGGATGTTGGATTTTGTCAAATGCCTTTTCTGCATCTAGTGAGATGATCATGTGGTTTTTTTCTTTGAGTTTGTTTATATGGTATATTACGTTGATGGACTTTCGTATGTTGAACCACCCTTGCATCCCTGGGATGAAGCCTACTTGATCATGGTGGATAATTGTTCTGATGTGTTCTTGGAGTCTGTTTGCCAATATTTTATTGAGTATTTTTGCATCAATGTTCATGAAGGAGATCGGTCTGTAGTTCTCTTTCTTTGTTGTATCCTTGTTTGGTTTAGGAATCAGGGTAATTGTAGCCTCATAGAAGGAGTTTGGTAATGTTCCTTCTGTTTCTATTATGTGGAACAATTTAGAGAGTATTGGAATTAACTCTTCTTTGAAGATCTGGTAGAATTCTGTGCTGAAACCATCTGGTCCTGGGCTTTTTTTGGTTGGGAGACTTTTAATGACTGTTTCTATTTCCTTAGGGGTTATTGGGCTATTTAAATAGTTTATCTGGTCTTGATTTAACTTAGGTACGTGGTACTTATCCAGAAAAATGTCCATTTCTTTTAGGTTTTCCAGTTTTGTGGAGTAGAGGTTTTCAAAATATGACCTTATAATTCTCTGGATTTCCTCAATGTCTGTTGTTATGTCCCCCTTTTCATTTCTGATTTTGTTGATTTGGATTCTCTCTCTCTGTCTTTTGGTTAGTTTGGATAAGGGATTGTCTATCTTGTTGATTTTCTCAAAGAACCAACTATTTGTTTCATTAATTTTTTGTATTATTCTCTTAGTGTCTAATTTATTAATTTCACCTCTCACTTTGATAATTTCCTGGCATCTATTCTTCCTGGGAGACTTTGCTTCTTGTTCTAGAGCTTTCAAGTGTGCTGTTAAGTCACTCGTGTGAGATTTCTCCAACTTCTTTATGTAGGCATTTAGTGCTATGAATTTCCCTCTTAGCACTGCTTTCATAGTGTCCCATAAGTTTGGGTATGTGGTGTCTTCGTTTTCATTGATCTCTAGGAAGTCTTTAATTTCTTTCTTTATTTCTTCCTTAACCCATTGGTGATTCAGTTGAGCATTATTCAGTTTCCATGAGATTGTAGGTTTTCTGTAGTTTTTGTTGTTGTTGAAATCTAACTTTAAATCATGGTTTGCCTGTTCCTTCTAAAGGCTTTGCTTTGTCTTTATTGAACTGTATAAAAAAACATGATATGGGAAAGAAATGATGGATTCTTTTCTACAGAAATTTTTAACAGAGTTTTAGAAGGGAAGATGTTACATTACTCATCTCAGCTGGCTCAAAATACCATACAAAATTGCATACAGATATGATCAACATACATCTATATGTTGCTTTTAGTACTCATGAAATTATTATTATAATTATTTTTTTTTACTTTCAACCTGCTGCCTATTTTTAGCAAATGATAACCATAACACACACAAATACACACACACACACACACACACACACACACACACACACACACACAATTCTGCCTCCAGGGCATGGAAGAATATATGCCAAAATTAAAGCTATGCATTTAGCTTATGTTTTAAAAGCTTATTACATGAGAAATTCAGTGCCTATTATGGTTGTTCTATTGCTTTCTGAAAGGGAGGTTAAACTTAAACAGGCTGAGTATGTAGTCGGAAAACAGATGGAGTACATAATCTTAAATAATCTCAAGACATGTTTTTAACTTGGTAGCAAGGCCTGGCAAAAGTTCAGTCTCTTCAAAGGCAAAAGGTATTTTCAGAAAAAAAAAAGATTGCTAAAGATTTTGCAATAAAAAAGACTCATAAAAAGAAGGTGCAGAATCTGTGAATAGCTCAGAAGACTAAAGGTGTGGGGATCTAATAAATGATTAGTCTAAGACCATGTCTCTAAGAAAGCCACTTTTCAGATGCATTTTATTCTAAATAAGTAGATACCTATGTGATCACATACAGTAAATGCCTATCAAGAAATTAAGCCAATGGAAATTTCAGTGAGAATATATTTATATGATATTGCTATAGAAAAAAAATAACTAGGAAGAAAATCCACAACAGACAAAACCAGACAGTTGTATGAATTATAGTGTAGCTGTTCTACTACATTCTATGCAGACATTGAAAAGAATTGTTATAAACCTACATAACAATATTGACATTTCTGTGACAAATGTTTATAAAAAAACACAAACATTATTGGTGATATTTTAACCTGCTAAAATTTGCATTTATATATAAAAATTCAAAAATTGTTTGCTAATTGTTTTGGTTTTGTGAAATATAAGAAGATGGTTAAAATTTAGTCATTTCAATCAATAACCTAATAATATTTTCCTATGAAATAAATATGGGTCATGAATGAATTTTTATGAAAATATATGTAAGAGGGGCTTATTTGGAAAATAGCAGAAAATTTTAATCTTTCACACAGAAAACAGGGTTATGAAGAGAAATGGTGAGGAATATTGCAAAATATTAATGTTAGTAATTACCAGTAGATAGGTCTTTGAAAAAAAATGAAAAACCTTGGAATCCTTTAAAATAATTTTATGTGGTTTGTGAATGTAAATTATTTATTTTCAATTGTAAGCCATGCAATGTACTTAAAACTACATAAAAGTTAAAACAATTTTTACAAGAAATTCTTAGCTAAGTGGGAAAAGAGATAAAAAATAATTAACTCGATTGTGTAGAATGATATTAATGTATAAAGCACACAATTCATTTTTAAATAAATTCCCTTAATATTTATCTTGTTTCCAGACTCACTCCTAAACTCATTTCTCTTTTAAATATTATTTTCATTTCATCATATTTTTACATTTATTTATCTGTGAATAATATTTCTTTCTATAAAATTCTTCCTGTTTATCCATTATGGTATCCTAATAATTCTCTTTCCAGCAACCATGCTATTCAAATGACTGTGACTGATCATGAGGCCTAATTAACTTGTCAAGAAAAATATAGTAATTTTTACTTTTCCATATGTAAAAAAGAAAAAGCATATCTCCAGTATGCACTCATACACTCAAGTGTTTCTTTGCAAAATGGTAGCAAATTACCCAAACTTACCCCCTGGAAGTTAGAATGAAATCTATAAATAAATAAAAATAAGCACTATGGATATAATTTCACATAGATATGCACTTAGTCAGAATTTAACATCAACAACATGAATAAGTTTGTGATATTGTTTAGTTATTCATAGAGTTAATACTTATTCATAAGAAAGCTCTAATCCATTCAAAGAATTAAGTAGATAAGGTACATTCTGTGTAGTTTACAAGGCAGACTACAAGCCTAGGCTAAATGGCCAAGAAATAACTCCAACATTTTTTTGCCAGTGTTCATTTTCAAATGGGCATTTAATGTGTTTTTGCACATTGATACATAAAGCACAGAGCCAAGATTTCAAAGAAAGCAATCATAATTGTCAGCTTTATAGACTTCTCATGAGTTATTGCACATTTTCTCACAATTAACCTACACTTTGACTTCTTTGATTGCTGCCAAATATTTACTGAAATATCAATAGAAGCTGGATGTTATATGGGTTGAGTGATAGAAGCAGTGAGAAAACAAAACTAAAATGCCTGCCTTCATCGAGAACACCTTATATTGGATTGTAATGGAATCATTCTACTTCATAGAAATTTGTAATTGTGAGTTTGAAAAAAATCACAATTTGCAATAGCTGTCAAAACATAAGTAATATTTAAATTTACTGATAATTTTATATGGAATAGAAAACAATATTAAATATTTATAGAAGTCTTTTTTCTCTACTTAAGTTGCTGTGTAAATCCCTTAATTCCTGCAAGTGATCCTGGAAGTGAGAAATCAGATATAAAATAGAAATGTTTATGTCACAGATATAACCCTGCAACAACTGAACAAAGAGAATTAGTGACAATATGCCAGCTTCCTTACTCTTCAGTGACGAAAACTGCAAGGCTTGAAGCTGGCCATTAACATGTCCTTCAAAGATCCTACCTGTTTCTTGGTTTTACTTGCCAAATTTTAACATTTCTTTACTCATATCCAAATAAGGCATTTGCACTCATATTCTTGCCAAAGTGTTCACATTTGAGGAACCCCAGAACAAGGTGATAATGTATATAGTGAAGAGTCACTTAACTATTCTTCTCCTTGCTACTCTAGGAAGAGTGAACTGTATTTCTTGCCACTGAATACAGAAATATCAGGTTCATAATTCAATAAGGAATCATGATGCTTTATCTCTCTCACATATATATAATAAGTGACTAAAAAGAATTTTTATTAGGCTATAACATCTTTAAGTTCATTCTCTTCTGCTTCATACATTTCTTCTTCCCTTCTTTTTCAGTTTGTTATTTGTTCTTTTTTCCTTTCATTTTATTTTTTGTTCATTTTTTCCCTCGATTTTTTGGAAATAGCCAGATCCTTATGAAATATTTGCTGTGATCATTAAGAATGTTCAGTTTTTTATCTAATCATTCCAATTGATATTTTTCACCAATATATGTCAAAGCACTGGATATTACAGAGAATTTTGCCAAGTTTGTTATGTTGGTTATGTAGCCATTATCTTACCACCTATAAATGTTTAAGGTATTAACATCTTGACAAAGTGGCACACAATGCCAAGGAAAATTTTAAAATAAATTTCTCTATAAGAACAAGAAAGAGTTGGCTTTTCATTTGGATTTTTAAAATAACCTGTTGGTGTGTGTGTGTGTGTGTGTGTGTGTGTGTGTGTGTGTGTGTGTATGGCAATCTGAATAACTACGGAGAGTAGGTAACTAATAAGTTGTGTGTGTGTGTGGAAATATTTACCAAGGAAGGGGAACAAGAATATAATGTTACATAGAGATAAAGAAACTAATATAGGAGGAATAAAGAGGGAGGGGGATGGGAGAGGAAGTAAAGGAGAGAACATAAGGAGGGATAGTTACACTAAAGGCCATTTGAAAAACCATATGGAAACATACTACTGTAGAAGCATCCTAAAATATATACATACATGAAATGAATTGAAACAGATTCACCATATATTAGGGGAGACAGTGCCTCAACTAGACATCTGAAGCCACCAAGTAAAACCTTCAGTGCAAGAATGGGTTATGTCTCGCTGAGTTGTTGGCCAACGGGATCCCAAGAGACTCTCCAAACATTGCAGACTGTTGTCAATGTTACTGGTTGTTCTCCATACCTTATGGTAAGGCCCTATAGCTGATGAAAGTAAATACTTGTGCCACAGAGAAGTTGAACTAGTGTCTAAATAGATTCTTCAACCCTACTGACAAGTATCCATGGTACTGTAAGGTATTCTGCACACTAACAAAGGAGAATGGTAATCATCAGTATCAAACAAAGTGACCATGTCTTTTCTATTGCTATGAAGAAACACCAGGACCTCAAAAACTCTTATAAAGGAAAACATTTAATTGTAGTTGGCTTACAGTGTCAGAAGTTTAGTCCATTATCATCATGGTAAGAGGCATGGCCCCATGCAAGCAGACATAATGCTGAAAGAGGATCTGACAGTTCTACATCTTTATCCAGAGACACCAGAAGGAGACTACCATACTAGGCCTCATTTGAGCACCTGAGATCTCAAAGTGTGCATCCACAGTAATGCACTTCCTCCAACAATGCCACACCTCCTAATAGTGCTACTCCTTATGGGCTATTCAAATACATGAGTCCATGGGAGCCATGCCTGTTCAAAGCACCACATTTTACAACCTGGCCACCACAGGCCTATGGCCCTACCATAAGGCAGAAATGCATTCAGTCCAACTCCAAAAGTCCTCATAATCCATGACTGTTGCTGGAGGGCTTCTCTCCAGGTTCCCCAAGCCCCGCAGTCCCACAATCCACTTATAAAATAATCACTCAGACGCTTATATTACTTATAAACTGTATGGCCATGGCAGGCTTCTTGCTAACTGTTCTTATATCTTAAATTAACCCATTTTTATAAATCTATACCTTGCCACGTGGTTTACCAGTGGCTTACTGGCGTCTTTACATGCTGCTTGTCCTGGCGGTGGCTGCAGTGTCTCTCCCCCTTCTTCCTGTTTCCCCAATTCTCCTCTCTCCTTGTCCAGCCTATACTTCCGGCCTGGTCACTGGCCATCAGTGTTTTATTTATATAGAATGATATCCACAGCACTTCCCGTTTTCTTCTTTTTTTTTAAAAAGGAAGGTTTTAACTTTAACATGGTAAAGTTACATGTAACAAAACAATTATCAAGCAAGAATTACAGTTACAATATTAATGATGTCCTATCTATCTTATATTTGTGAGTTTAAGGTTTTATATCTAACTTATCTTTTATCATAACTGAGGAAATTACAACTATCTAGTCTTCAACTACATCAAAGACCTCAGAAGGATATAATGGTACCTGAGAAATGGTAGATGGATGTAAGCAACTTTTGGGAATCTTGCAAGAGTAGACCAAGACAGCTGGCAGCCTGGACAGTCACCTAATGTTTCTCAGCATTGTTGGTGCATTCAAATTGGCTACAGGCCTAGAGTATCTGACAGACCATTTTCAGAAGCAGGAATTCTGAATGACCGTCTTACCCTGTCTTGGCAGAGTACAGTGGCCACTTTCCTTGTGTCCTGCTTGTCCAGAAAGGACAGCATTGCATTTGTACTGTCAGCCATCAAGGCAAGGACAGTTCTTTGCCCAGTAGGCCATTTTGTGCCAAAAAGACAAACTTCTAAATGGAAATGTCTTAGAAGCCCAACATTCTCTCAGGATCAATTGGTGCAGCCAGGAGCAATTGTATCTCATGTCAACAGAATTTTAAGTTGTTTAAATGCCATATTCTCTAGGTCTATGAAGTGTTTGAAGATTACCTATCTATCTGAAATATATCTATGTATACCTAGAAGACTTAACTAACATGGCTACAAATATGATTATCATAGATGACTAATTATTAATCTATTTTTAATTATCCATTACAATTTTAAATAAGTTAAATATAATACCTCAAACAAGAATAGAAATATATATATATATATATATATATACAGTAATAACAAAATTAACTTTAAGTTTGTATCAATAAACCAAAATTTATACCAATGTAAAACATTTTAAACATAAACTAAAATCTATACCAATGTAAAACATTTTAAACAAGTTGTTCTTTAAAAGTAGGTTCATTAATCTACCCTTTTATCTTATCATCTCTATATCCTCCTATATATCTATATCATATCCCCTTTTCTTTTTTAGAAAGAGATCACATTTATAATCAACCTGTTTTAAATAAAAATATTGGCTTTAAACTGCACCATTCTAAGACTGAAATGGTGCTGTGGCTGCTGGCTCCGCTCACTTCAGCTTCCCAACATGGCAATGGTACATTTTCTGCCAGCTCTGGGAGTTATCAAGTCTCAGAAATAGTGGGTCTAAGCTTTTATCAAAGCAGCGTGTAGCCCAGAAACCTTTTTTTTTTTTAATTTTTTTAAGAGCCCACACCAGAGGGCTCTTTTGATTTGGGACACAAGAATCTCTTAACCATTTTTTTTAAGCAATATGTCTGGGTTTAGAGGGGGAGTGAGCCAATTCCACCTCTAAAGCAAGCTTGGTATATTTGGGAATTTGGGCATAGCATCTCTTACTACTTCCTGCTAGAGGGGGGCGCTGTATCTTATGGGGATGCAAAGAAAATTTTAGGCCTATGAGGTAGTCTTTGAGGCTGTATTGTATGAACCAGTTGCCTTGAAACCGCTCTGGATGTTGGATCATCAGGGCCATGGTGTCATCGGAGACCTTTCAGGGGGTCTTGGCTGGTGAAACCTGATGTATCTTAATCTGGAACAAATCCACAGCCTCTGGCTTTCTGTGGAAACAAAAACAGAACCTCTTTTCCAAAGCAACATATCCTTAAATCCAAATTTTGAAGTCAAGGTACCTTTAAAATATACATTTTGGCATAACTCAACAGCTTTTGTAATCAAATGTTTTTTTTTTCAGTTACGAATATCAAAGAGAACATAATCCAGATTCTCTGTGTGGTAGCCATCTTTACGTGGCTTATTTTTTATATTACCTTGAGCCTATTGCTTTAAACTGCACCATTCTAAGACTGAAACGGTGCTGTGGCTGCTGGCTCCGCTCACTTCAGCTTCCCAACATGGCAGTGGTACATTTTCCGCCAGTTCTGGGAGTCATCAAGTCTCAGAAATAGTGGGTCTAAGCTTTTATCAAAGCAGCGTGTAGCCCAGAAACCTTTTTTTTTTTTATTTTTAAATACTAGTAAAGACTAAATCTACCACACAGCTTAATGTGCCTCTGGCAGACGCCTCATTTCCACCATACTGCTGCTCAAACGCACATGCCAGGAACCCGCCAGTGTTCAAACATGCGTTTTGCGGCATCTAGCTGCCTGTATGAGACAAGAAGCAGGAACCTGGTTTTGGCTCTGTTTAGAATTGGTTATTAAATATTTTCAGGTTTAAGGTGGAAACTCGAGCCGTTGGGCACCATTTGTTGCTGGAGGGCTTCTCTCCAGGTTCCCCAAGCCCCGCAGTCCCACAATCCACTTATAAAATAATCACTCAGACGCTTATATTACTTATAAACTGTATGGCCGTGGCAGGCTTCTTGCTAACTGTTCTTATATCTTAAATTAACCCATTTTTATAAATCTATACCTTGCCACGTGGCTGGTGGCTTACCGGCATCTTTACATGCTGCTTGTCCTGGCGGTGGCTGCAGTGTCTCTCCCCTTCTTCCTGTTTCCCCAATTCTCCTCTTTCCTTGTCCCGCCTATACTTCCTGCCTGGTCACTGGCCATCAGTGTTTTATTTATATAGAGTGATATCCACAGCACATGACAGCATCAAACTTGTTTAAAAGTCCAAAGTTCAAAGTCTATTCCATGATTCTTATCATCTCTTAACTGTAATTCCATATAAAATAAAAATATAAAAGCAGATAAAATACTTCCAAAATACAATGGCATAGGATATATGTTACCATTCCAAAATGGCAGAAAGGGAGGGTCATGAGTAAATATTAGACCAAAGCAAGACCTCTAAAACCAGCTGGGAAAACTCCAAACACTGCATCTTCATGTCTGATGTCAAAATCCTCTTTAGATATCCAGTTCTTTTCAGATTTGTTGACTGAAACACAATTCTTTCTGTTGGGCTGTTTCACTCCCTGCTAGAAGCTCTCCTTAGCAGGTATCCCATGACTCAGGCATTTCCAACATTTTGGGGTCTCTAAAATAATCCAAGTTTTGCCTTCACAGCTTCACATAATGGCCTCTCTCGGCCTCCATGCAGAGAACTCACTTTGCCTCAGTGGCTTTCCTTAGCCATGAAGGGAGATTCCATAACCCCTTTTCTTCTAGCCTTGACTTTAAATCCAGAACCACAAGGATGAAACTTCCAAGTTCTGCTGCATGCTGAGGCTGGAGCATGCCTCCCTCATTCAGTGACATCTTTATTAGGTTTTAGTTTTCAGTGGTTTCCTTCACTGCTTACGCTTGGCTTTCCTAGAGCTTGCTCTGTTACCAGGCAGCCTTGAATTTAGACATCCACTTGCCTCTGTCTTCAGGGTGCTGAGATTAAAGGTGTGTACCACTACACCTGGATTTAAGCTGTGTTTTTATTCCTTTTCATAAGTTGGAAGCTTAGCTTGGTGGGGTCTTACCCTGAGGTCACCACTCCCTTTATTATATTTAATATCAGGCTATTGTTTCATCTATTTATCTCCTTGAATATTGGACTCAGCTCCATTCACTTTCTTGTGACTCTTTTCCCTTCAAATTGTACATTTTGTATTTTTCTGTGCTCATCTTGCTCCTTTTTATTATAGATCTTCATAAGAATGACCACACGACAGAGTCAATACTATGCTGATTTGAGATTTCCTCTGCCAAAACAATTAATCCAAAACTCTTCAGTTTAGCATCAGACAGCCTTTATTGATAAGGGAAAAAAGCAGTCACATTCTCTGCCAAAATATCACATGAATGATCTCTAGGCTACATATTTAATACTCTTCTCCTCTAAAACCTCTTGATCTAGGACCACACATTTCAAATCACCCTCAGCACGATTGACTTCCACGTGCCTATTAGTAAGGTCCTCTAAACCCCACTTAAAGTGCTCATCTGCTTTTCTAACCAAAAATCTACATTCCTCTAAACAACAGTGTGGTTAGAGCTATCATAATACCCTAATTCTTGGTTCCAACTTCTATCTTAGTTAGGGTTTTGAAGAGACACCATGACTATACAATTCTTATAAAGGGAAAGATTTAATGGTCTGGCTTACAGTTTCAGAGGTTTATTCCATGATCATCATGGCCAGAAGCATGGTAGCATGCAAGCAGACATGGTGCTGGAGATGGAGCTATGAGTTCTATATCTTGATCCTGAGGGAACAGAAGGTGACTGCCACACTAGGCCTAGTTTGAGCATATGATACCTCGAAGTCTGCTTCTACAGTGACACATTTTCTCCAACAAGTCCACACAAATTCCAACAAGGCCACACCTCCTAATAGTGACATTCCCTGTGGGCTAAGCATTCAAACATGAATCCATGAGGACAATTCTTATTCAAACCACCAAAGACTTACAACGTAACTGATCTACAAAATATACTGATGCAGTGGGAGCATAAATGTTATGAGAATAAACAACTTTTTGCTTGGATTTCATGCTTTGTGAGATGGAACCTATACCTGTCACTGCTAAAGTTGCCAAGAACCTGTGACTAGATAGGTCATGGACTTTGGAGAAAACCTGCTACTGTTTATTCTGCTAAAGGAGCATAACTATAAATTGACTCCTAGTGGCATACTGTTATACACATAAATCAGAACATTGCTTTACCTTCATTAAAGAATCTTCTTCTTGCTATAGGTGGGAATTAACAGAGAGATCCACAAATGGACAATGTGAAGAGTGAGAGACTTTGGATAACTTAGCTCTAAATGTATATTTTCATAACCCCCCTCCCCAAAACACACACACACACACACACACACACACACACACACACACACACACACACACACATACACACACACTAAGGCTTGGAGAATATGTGAAAGAGCATGGGGAAAAACAATAAGAGCCAGCTATGGTGGATGACTTCAAGGAAACAGTGTCTTCCAGATACAATAGGACTGATATGCATATGAATTCATAGAGAATGGGAAAGCACATACAACACCTATACAGATTCAAGACAGAAAAAAATTCCAGCACTGAATATGGGAAGTTGATGCCAAGTCCCAACCTTAACAAAGAAGCTATTTGCCATTGACAATTGGGAAAATTAGTTTTCTCAAAAGGAGTGTCACTAAGTACATTAACTACATTCCATGGCAGGTCTGATGTTTAGGAGTAGTTGGCCAATAGCAAACAAACTACATGACTTTTTGTGAGATTTTTTTCTTTTTCTATCTTATTATCTTTTGTTTGTTTTATTTTCAATTTCCTTTAACTGAGAGATGATGAAGTTGTATGAATAGGGAGGTTGGAAGATTTAGAAGAAGTTGGGGAAGTAGAAACCACGATCAAAATATAGTTTGAATAAAATTTTACATTAAATAAAATTCAATATGTAGAATGTTAAAAAAGTAAGATGTTAAGACATAAATAGAAGCAAATTTCAAGAACTGCATATATAACTTTATAAGCTGTCTTTATATTTCTATTAAAATCAATATGATCAAAGTTTCAATATTTTCCTTTCTTATTTCTTATGGTCCATGTGTTTTAAAAGTATGCCTAATAATATTCAGTTTTGAACAAAATGAATAATTTCTTTGTAGTTTATTACTATCATGGGGTAGGGATAATTTACTGAAAGTATTTGTTCTTGCTACATTCAGGTCTTTTAAATTCAAAATATTGCCATTCTTTCCAATTCTTTGGGAAACATGAACACTACAAGAATTTTTGAGAAACTGTGATATTGAACTTAATATAAACAGTAGGCAATGTACTAAATTGACAATAATTCTGGTGTGTGTGTGTGTGTGTGTGTGTGTGTGTGTGTGTGTGTGTGTGTGTGACTGTATCTATGAGTAAGCTTAGACATGTGCATTTGAACAGGGAATAAGAAAAGACACTTCAGGTGAAAACCTATAGCTTTAGGCTTAGGTAGACAGAGAATAAGAAGTAGAATTTCTCCTAGTTACTCAAAGTAATGATAAACGCCTAATATCACTGATTTTCATCAAACTAGAAGCATTAGTCATACCTCTTATATCTGTGCCTCTCTCTCTCTCTTTCCTGTCTCTGTCTCTCTGTGTCTGTCTCTCCATATCTGTCCCTATCTCTCCCTGTCTCTGTCTCTGTCTCCCTCCCTCTCTCTCCTTGTAAGGAATGAGCAGATATAAGCTCTCAGCTACTGCTTCAGAACCATTTGTGCCTGGCTGTTGCCACGCTTTATGCCCTAATAATCACTGAATAGCCCCTTGAAACTGTAATCAAGCCGTCAATTAAATGCTTTATTTTAGTAAGTTACTGGGACATGAATTATCATCACAGCAGTAGAACAGTAACTAAGATACTCTGATACTTTCTACTTACTGTAAAGTATAATTACCCAAGGAAATATAACCCCATACCTAAGTCTAGTGAGTCTTAGATTCATCTGTAGTTATCCAATGAAGGTTTACTAAGCCAGATGCTTGACTTTATCGTGAAGCCCACAGTGTACTTACCTTTGCATTAACCATATTTCAATCAGTACTTCATATAGGAAACTTCAACCTGTTCATTTTGATATTGTTTGTTTCATGGCAATTTGGAGTAAATTGTCTTTAAGGCACTTTCTCATCATTTTCATTAATAGGTTTGCATCTTTGCTGTGGGATAATGCTTTTGTACACTGGTTTAATAAAACACTGGTTGGCCATTAGCTCAGGCTAACTACTGACTAGCTCTTTAATTTAAACTCAGCACATTTCTGCTAATCTATATGTTGCCATGTATTCCATGGCTTTACCTGTGTGCTATTACATTCTACTCCCTGGACAGAGGGTGTTTGTAGTCCAAGTAGCTGCAGGACCGGTAGGTGAGAGAGATTTGTCCTGACTGCAGGCCAGATGGAACACAGGAAAATATTCAGCTACACATCTTTTTATTTTTTCTCATCCTCAAATACTCAAATGGGACATATTTTCTTAAAGAAGTCATATTCTGTGGTTGTACAGCTGGATAATATATAAGCATACAACATATAATAAGGATCAGATGAGTTACTACACAATATCAGAAGTATTCAAAAGTAACAGTTAAGTTGAATGAAGAAAATGAAAAGCCCCTTCTCTTTAGTACATGTTCTAATTCTCAACAAATCCTGTTTAATTCCCAGTGTTCAGTTCTTACATATTTTATCAATGAAGAAAAGTGACATCAGTAAAACCACCAAAGCAAAAATTAATTTTCTTGGAAATCAGAGTGGGATTTAAAAAGTGGGATGAAAGTTTTTGAAGCTGTTGCTCTTTCTTGGCTTCCCACATAACTGTGGGAAATTTCTGACAAATACCTTGCCAAAAGGTCATTCAGCTTTTTAGGATATGCTTGTTTGAAAATTCTCATTTATCCCATCTCTATGGATTCTTAATCTTAAATCTTTCTGTGTCTGCAATGAATTTTAGTATAAAAGAGTAGCAGTGTAGATGAAATACACACAAAAAATTCAGAAAAGACATTGAAATACAAAGGATTTTGCTTGGTTTCTTTGGTTTTGACAATGTGAGCAGATTGAAAATTGGCTATAATTAATCCAGATAATTTCACCTGTTTTTCTATAGTCATCTGAAATGCTAAATGTACTTTTATAAAAGTAAAGGTATCCAAATATAATGAACATTTGATAAAACTTATTAATCTTTTCTACTCTCTAAATATTTTAAATGTTCTTCAAATAGAGTGTTCATATCACTGCCTGACACACTTAGTATATTTCACTCAACTTATTTTCTCATTGAAAATAAATTCTAAATCAAGATAAAGTAGGCATTTTGTGATCTTATAATAACTCACTGTATATTATCTGTGCTTTCTAACTTCAAAGTGAAATGGTTCAAATGAATAATATATTGACAACAGAAATATAAGGACAGTGAGAGATACAACTGGAATTGTAATTCCAGATGAACCTACTAACTAGTAAAGAGCTACATTCTTAGATAATGTGACCTTCAACTTTTTGATGTTTTTAATATAAGTAGTTTGATTCCATAAAATGTCCACTCTCTCTCTTCTTTCATTGTGTCATATGAGTTGGTATTCTAATTTGTTCACATTTATCTAGAGATTATGTATGTATACATAGTATGTTTGTGTGTGTGTATATGCATGCATATGAGCATGTGGGCATGTATGGTTGCATTTTGAAAGCCTCTATTCCCATAATTATGCCTGCTTTTTCCTTGAGGTTGTGATATTTCTTTTCATTATTCTTCTTTGTTGCCATATTACTTCTCAATTGTGGAATATTACTATTATCACAGATGTAGCATAAAATAGCATATAGTAACTATACATTGGTGCTGTCATTAATTTTTATCTAAGTCTTCTAATGTATAGTTTCAAAGATTGGTAATCCAGATGCCTTCAAAATCAGGCAGGGAAAAATGTCTTATCAAGACAAGAAATTTCAGTATTAGGTAAGAACTTTATAAAATACATTCAATATTAGCTAGTGTTGAAATTGTTGCTCAATCAGGAAACTATTAGCAATTTATATAATGAAGAATATTTACCTATATGCTATAAGTGGAAAGAGTAACTGTACATAGAGTAACATAACATAGAGTATTAATATAACTTTCAAACCTACCAATGACTTAATTATAAAGAAAAAAATGTAACATTTCTAGAGCAAAACATTAAAGATTACCTGTACTGCTTCAGAATTATAACTACTAATCTGTGTGTTTCATTCAAATATTTGTAATGAAATAGAATTATAGGACTTCTTGAAACTGAGAAGCTTCTGAATAGGTGAGACAGTTGATTGGCTTGATCTGTTTGGGAGGCATCTAGGCAGTGGTACCAGGTCCTGTGCTCACTGCATGAGTTGGCTGTTTGAAACCTGGGGCTTATGCAGGGACGCTTGGCTCAGTCTGGGAGGAGGGGACTGGATCTGCCTGGACTGAGTCTACCAGGTCGATCTCAGTCCTTGGGGGAGGCTTTGCCCTGGAGGAGGTGGGAATGGGGGGTGGGCTGGGGGGAAGGGGAGGGGGCAAGAGTGGGGAGAACAAGGGAATCCGTGCCTGATATGTAGAACTGAATCGTATTGTAAAATAAAATAAAAGGGAAAAAAAGAAAGTCAAAGTCAACTATAAAAAAAATGATTTTCAAAATATATACGGTACAGGGGTTGGATAGATGGTTAGTGGTTGAGTACTCTTGCTGCTCTTTCACGGTTGGTCCCTACCCTCTCTCTTTCTCTCTTTCTCCATATATAGACTAAGAAAGGAAAGGAAAGCGAGGGTATAGATCCCATAGAAAAAAATATACATTATATTTGCAATTAAATACTGTTTTAAAACCTCACTGAATGGCACAAATGCAAAATATGATAGTATAGTTTGTTTACAAACTATGGGAAGGAGGCATCCAATATATTTCCATGGCGTGACTGTATAATGGAACAAACATAATGGTGGTGCCTTATTTGACAATATAACAGTCTGAATAATTTTCATAATGGTAGTTCAAACCTCTTCTCTTAGGAAAAGTATGCAGTATGCTATGGGTTTTGCTTAATTTAATTGTATCAACTCACTTGTTTATTCTTTTTTTATTTAAAAGGTTTTTTTCCCCATTTTACATACCAACCATAGTTCCTTCTCCCTGTCCTTCTCCCACTCACCCCCACCTTTCCCCTACTCCATCCCCAATCCACTTTTACCCACATTCAGAGGACCTTCATCCAGTAACTGATAGAATCAGATACAGAGATCCACAGCTAAGCATTGGGTGCAGCTGCCAGAGTCCAGTTGAAGAGAGCAAGCGGGGGGGATTTTATGAACAAAGATGTCAATATCATGATGGGGAAACCCACAGAGACAGCTGACCTGAGGTAGTTGGAGTTCACTGACTCTGGACTGACAACTGAGGAAACTGCATGGGACTGAACTTGTTAATTCCTAAAATAAACTGTCAATTAACCTTTACACATCTATATAAATGGTTTTTCCTGTAGGGAAATTCCTACTGTCCTGTTTTTAATCACCTTTTACCTAAATCCTATCCAAACTTCATTGTTCAGTGAAGAGATGTCTTTGAGTATGGTGGCACATGGCTTTAGTCTCAGCTCTCAGAAGCTCAAAATCTGCCTGTTCTGCATAGTGAATTTCAGAACAGTCAGAGCTGTCTCAAAAACAAAAGGCCCAGCGGTGGTGGCACACACCTTTAATCCCAGCACTTGGGAGGCAGAGGCAGGTGGATCTCTATGAGTTCAAGGCCAGCCTGGACTACCGAGTGAGTTCCAGGAAAGGCGCAAAGCTACACAGAGAAACCCTGTCTCGAAAAACCAAAATCAACCAACCAAACAAAACAAAAAACAACAACAAAAAAGAAATACCTTCCTAAATATCCCTGACTAATTTTCTACTGTCTTTATGGCTCTGTGCACTATTATTCTTTGTCTGGAAGCACCCATAGTGTTGTGCAGTTTATTAAAATTACTTTAATAAATCTCTGATTGTGATTCACAGCCACCAGAGTTTTTTCTCAGACTTAGTGATACACAGCTACCACATCAGGGACAACAGTGTTGCCACATGTTGCTCTCACCCAGTTTGAGGCAACAGCAATCAAAAAATAAAACATCCACCCTTCAAAGGTGAGACCAGATATTTCCCCTAAGAAGCACCTCAAACACCACAACTTTAGATGTCAGAACCCAGAACAAAAGTGCAAATGGAAACAGCTAAGATAGTATATGTTTTCAAGAAGTCAGCCAACTATTGCAATAGGCCCCTAGGACAGCAGGTTAGCTAAAACAAAAACTAATTATTCACAACACAAGAACTTCAAAACAACAATTTTGAATGTATAATACCTTAAAGAGGATATAAACATCTTAATGAAGACCATTAAAACAAAATAACTAAATGAAATATTAAAAACTACTTAAGACATAAAAGTATAATTTAATGAAAAAAACAGATTTTCTTTAAAACAATAAAGCCAAAAATTTTAAAAATGAATGAAAACTCAGGAAGTGAAATAAAATGCTCATAGGTAAACCTCAAAAACAGATTAAAATACACGGAAGAGGGAATTCTATGTCTTGAAGACATGGTAGAAGAAGTGGGTCACTCAGTCAAATAAAACATCCAGTTTCAAAACATCAGGGAAATCTGGGCAATGTGTAAAGACCAAACCTATGAATGATTGGAACAGAATAAGGGGAACAAATCGAGATTATAGACATAGAAATATTCTTAACAAAATATTAGAAAATATACCCAATCTAAAGAAAGTGATGCCTCACAAAAAAAGGGAAACATATTGAACACTAAATTTAGATGACTAGAAAAGAAACTTCCATGACACAATTATCAAAGTACTAAATGAACAGAACAAAGAAGATAAATGATATTAAAAGATGCAAGGGGAAAAGATTAACTCAAATATAAATGTTGAGATATTAGAATAACTCCTGACTATTCAATGGGGCTCAGAAAGCTAGAAGGATCAGGATTCCTGTCTACTAGCTCCAAAAGAACACCAAGACCAGCCCATACTACAGCACCAAGTAAAACTACATACAGCAATAAACAGAGAAAGAAAAAACGTTTTATGATAAAAAACAAATTTAAACAATTTATGTCCAACAGTCTAGCTCTACAGAAGGCACTAGAAGGAAAACTTCTTTCAGAAGAGAGTTTGCAGCCAGCCTGCTATACATAGTATGTTTTAGGATAGCCATAGCTACATAGAGAGACGTGCCTTAAAAGAAAGGAAAGAAGAGAGAGAGAGGAAGAATAGAAGAAAGAGAAAGAAAGGAAGGGAGGGAGGGAGGGAGGGAGGGAGAGAGAGAGAGAGAGAGAGAGAGAGAGAGAGAGAGAAAGAAAGAAAGAGAAAGAAAGAAAGAAAGAAAGAAAGAAAGAAAGAAAGAAAGAAAGAAAGAAAGAAAGAAAGAAAGAAAGAAAGAAAGAAAACACAAATTAACAAATTGGATTAGAAAACAGGGTCCATCTTTCTGCTTCATCCAACAAATATATCTCAGTACCAAAGATAGACATCCCTTAGGTGTAAAGGGATGATAAACACTATTCTAAGAATAATAGAACCAAGAATCAAGAAGGTGTTATTTTAATATCTGACAAAATAAACTTCAAACCAAAACTACTCAAAAGAGATAAGGAAGTATACTGCATATTCATCAAAGGAAAAATCAACCATGAGGATGCTGTAATTCTCAACATTTATGTGCCCTACACAAAGACATGCAAATTGATAAACAAACCACTACTATAGCTAAAGAATCATATATTGACCCTCACAGAAAGATAGTGGGAGACTTCAGTACCTCATTCACATCAGAGCAATGCTACTCAAAGAAACACTGAAGGTAAATCACATGGATCTAGCAGGCATCTACAGTCCCAAACACTGAAGACTATAATTTTTTTTTTCTTCATAGACCACATAACGTACCTTAAAATTAGCATGTTATTAGGACATATATTAGGACACAAAGCAAATGTCAACAGATATGGGAAATTGAAATAACTGTATATTATTTAGCAACTATATAAAGCTGGATATCAACAATAGAGATGGGACAAAGTGCACAATTTCAAGAAGCTGAACAATTGACTTCTAAATGAATATAAGGCCAATACAGATACCAAGAAGAAAATTTAAAATTTTTATAATTGAATGAAAATTAAAATACAACATACCCCAAACCACAGGACACAATGAAAGCACTTCTAAGATTCAAGTTCACAGCACCAAGAGTTTACAAAAATAAATACCCAGAGGTATATCGTACTAATAACTTAGTGACACACTTGAAATTTCTAGAAGAACAAGAAATAATACCAAAAATTAGTAGACTGGAATAAATAATCTCAGTGATTAAATCAATGGAAATATAAAAAATAAAACCAAAACAAAACAAATAGTTAAGAAACAAAGATTTAGTTCTTTGAGAAAAATCAACACAGTTGACAAACATTTAGCAAAACTAACCAAAATGCAGAGAAGTAGAATCCAAATAAACAAAATTAAAGATGAAATGGGAGAAATTAAAACAGAAATGCAGGAAATTCAGAGAATCATAAGGACAATTTTTTAAAGATCACTATAAGACCAAACTGGAAAACTTAAAATAAATAAATAAATTTATAGCCTTCTTTTTATATATGACATCATGAATCAAGATTAAATAAATAATTAAAACAGACTCATAGCCCCTAGTGAAAAATTAGTGACTAAAAACTTTCAACCACAATATGAAGACCAGGGCACCATAGCTTCAGTACAGAATTCTACCAAACCTTCATAGAACTAACACCATTACTCCTATTTTTTTCTTCAACATAATAATTGTCCTGATAAGTTTATGCCAACTTGATACAAGCCAGTATTTGGGGAGAGGTAATTTGACTTAAGGAAATGAACTTACAATATTGGCCTGTGGCCAAGGCTGTGGTGCACTTTATTGATTGATGACTGAAGTGTGAGTACTCAGGTCTTTTGTGTGCAATATTATCCTCCTGTGGAGTAATCCTTTAGTACACTGTGAAAATGTGTTGCTCTCATTATTAGAAAAAACAGTGATTGGATGATAGCTAGGCAGGGTTTTGGGGGCAGAGAGAATACTGGGAAGAAGAAGGGTCTAGTCTGAGGATTCTCCAGCCAGACACAGAAGAAGCAACAGGGGAAGTTCAAGATGAGATAAAGGAGCCTTAGAGCCACACATTGATTAAAAGAATTGTGTTAATTTAAGTTATAAGTGCTAGATAAAATCAAGCCTAAGCTATGGGCTGAGCATTTATAATTAATAATAAGTCCCTGTGTGGTTATTAGGCAGCTGAATGGCGGGACAGAAAAATTCAGCCTGAGCTGGTAATCCTCAGGATCATAAGAAAGAAGAATGAGCAAGCTGTGAGGTGCAAGCAAGTAAACAGAATTCTTTTATGGTCTCTGGATCACTTGCTACCTCCAGGTTCCTTCCCTGAATTCCTTTTATTATGGACTATATATAATACAGTAAACTCCATCCTCCTTAGTTGCATGTGGTAATGATCCTTTTCCACCACAATAGAAACTCGAAATAATACTGAAATTGGTAGCAGAGAGGGAATTATTCCTGTGACAGCCCTGACCATGTGTTTAGGAGAGGATGGTTATAGCATTTGAACTTTGGACTGGAAAAGCAATTGAGTGTTCAGAGTTGAGTGGGCTTTTGGGTGGAGCTTAGAAGATAATGCTGAGAGCAGTGCAGATTATTGCTTGTGAAATTTAAGAAGTTTTAAAGAGATATTTAAATGCTTGATTGGGGCTATTTATGTGATATTTTTAAATTAAGAAAATGTGGTTCTGGTGAGCTGAACCTAAAGAATTGACTATAATTAATGAGAGCAGACCAACTAAAGTAAAACCCTTGCTTTGCTGAGGTACTGTTTAACTGGGGCTGGAGAATCAGTTTTGACATAGCAGAGACCAGCGTCACTAAGACAGACCTCCTAAGAAGAATTTGTTCAGGATCAGCACAGAGAAGCTGTGGTCCAGAACCAGCCAAGACTTAATCTCCTGCTGAAACCTGACTTAGTTGTGTAAGAGTCATCCAGATGGTACTGGTTTTTAAATTAGGAAGGCATAAACAGAACCAGCTGATGTTTGTTACCATGTGACAGGGCTAGAGTCCTTGAAAAGAGGCCATTAAAGTGCATTGCTGAATGTGCAGGCTCAAATTAAGTGAAAGACCTGGAATTGAAGGATTCACGGAAAGACCCAGGTGGTATTGGTTTTGAAAACATGAAGATGGTATGGGGAGCAGCTAAAGCTAGACTTCATGTGGAAGGGCTGGAGTCCCTGAAGGGAGCCCAGAAGTGGATTTTGGTGAAATTGTAATCCAGTTACAGAGTCCCTAGCATTTTGGAGATGCCAGTCCCACAGTTTAGCAAGAAAGACAGCAGAATCCAAGGTTTGGAGCTAGCCTGGACCTAAGAGATAAGCTGTGTGAGCTGTAGCAAGTCATATGGAGCATAGAAGATAGTTAATGAATTCCAGATGCCTATCACTGAGCTTTTTAAACTATTGGACATCACCTTTGAGTTTTTCTGATTTTAGCTGTGCCTTTGTTCTTTCTTCCTGGAGTAAGAATTCAACTTATTTTTGATTTTACAGAAGCACACAGTTCAGAGGGTTGGAATTTTTGACAGACTGTAGATGTTTTAGAGAATTTGAGTATTTTAGAGGCTCTTCATATTTTAGGTATGTTGGATATCTTGGAAAGACTTGAACTTTGAATATTTTAAAGAAATTGAACACTTAAAGACTTTGAATTGTAAGTACTGGTTGACTTTTAAACTTTAGAATATTTGTAATGTCTTATTTATATTTACCTATATTGGGGATAACAAGAAAGAAAAGGTTATGGTCTAATAATATTCTTGTGTGTCAAATTGACAAGAGAAAAACTTTACTGACCAGTTTTATGTGAAATCAACACAAGCCAGAGCCAGAGTTATCTGGAAAGAAGAAACTTGTATTCAGAAATTTTTCGCAAAGATTTGTCTGCAAGTTTTCTTGATTGATAATTGTTATGGACATAGCCTTCCCTTCATGTTTATCATATTGATAGATACTGTAATTAAGACACAGAAGGAACATTTCCAAATTGTAAGTAAAAAGCCCAGTACCAAGAATGGGACTTTTTGAGTGACTAGCCAAAGTGTTAGAATAGACTTCTCCAAATATAATCAATTGTCACTGCTATTTGTTACCCTTAAAAATTTAACAGTAAGGTCCTGTTGCTGAATACACCACTTACTTATTTCATTGAACATGGAAAAACTGAGTTCATGCCCAAGTAGAAGCTTAATTCTTACTGAAAAGCATTTATGTTTCCTGACAGTATATTACATACTAACAGAGGAGAAAAATAATCACTATCAGTCAGCTACAAACCTTATGACCAACAATAGAGACCTGTCTGCACAGAATACTGATGTAATCATAGCATAAATATTATTGGAGTAACCAACCACTTTTTGATTGAATTTAAGACCCACTGCTAAAGTGGCCAAGAACCTGACATGGATAAGTCATAGGCTAGGGGAAAACCTAAGGAAATGTAATTATAAAAGAAACATACTACTAAAATGACTCTAAAAAGCATAGTACCATACCCATAGATCAGTGCACTGTTCAACCTCATCAGAGCTGCTTCTTTCAGTATATGGGAATTAACACAGAGACCCACAATTGGACAATGTGCAGACAGATTTTAAAGCACTCGGTCATAATTTGGATGTCTTTATCAAACTACCTCACTCAAATCTCAGGCATTGATATGGAAGACTAGGAAGAAATATTGTAAGAGCCAGGGAAAGTGTTTACCCCACGGAAACTGTCTTGCAGATAGATACAAAGGGGCTGAACCACATGAGCTCACAGTCACTTTGGCAGCATACACAAAACCTTCACAAATTCAAACCAGATAGAGTCTCAGAACTGAAAGGGGGAGTGGACACAGTATCCCCCCCCTTATCAAGAAGATATCTTCAACTGATTCTCGTTGCAAAAGGGAAAATCAATGTTCACCAATGGAGTGACACTAGATACATCAAATATATCCCATGGCAGGCCCCACGCCAGGAGTAGTTGACTAACAGAAAACAGACTCTATATTTTGCATGTGGTTTTTTTTTTTTTGGTACTTTTGTCTTATTTTTTGTTTGTTTTATTATTGTTTATTTTAATTTTTGTTTGAGTTTGTGCTATTTCTTGAGGTTTATGTTTTACTTTGAGAAAAGCTTGCAAAAGGACCTTTAGTTGGGCTTTTAGGGAGGTGGGGAGGATCTGGGAGGAGTTGATATATGAGAAAGAATGTGAACAATATTGTATAAAAGTTTAAATAAAATGTGTAAATAAATATTTTTAAACATGTTTTATTCTTTTCTTCCCTTTCTTCCATCTAACCCTGCCTATGAACCTCTTTGTTCTCTTTCAAATCTGTATAGAGATTAAGTTTGTTTAAATGGTATAGCCCTCATAGTAGCTTGTGTTTGACTGCCTAGTCCCAAGGTGTGACTTTATTGGAGGGAGTGTGTCACTGAAGGTTTCAGAAACTCAAGTCATTCCAGTTGTACCTCTCTTTGCATTGTGGTTGCTGCTCTAGATATAAGTACTAAGTCACTGCTCCAACACCATCTCTGCCTGCCTGTTGACATGCTCCCTGTTATGATGCTCATGGATTCAACCTTTGAAACTGAAAAATCAAATGCTTTGTTTTACAGTTTGTTTTGCTTAATGTGCTTTGTCATGACAATAGAAGAGTAACTAATACATAAGTGGGTACTAGGAAGTGACATATTTCTGTGAGAAGACTGACTATGTAGTTCTTTTGGAGAAATGTAAAAACTCAGGGACTTTGTATTAGAAAAGTGGTTGAACATTAAGAGCAAGGAGGCCGTCCTAGTAAGAGCTTAGGACAGAGTAGTATAGAGAGCAATGTAGACTATGGACGGCCAAATGAAAAAGTGTCAGAAGGGAAGAATATTAAAAACTGGGTTAGAGACCATTCTTGTCATATTTGGAAGTGAATATGGTTGATTCTTGCCCTTGTACTAAGAATCTGATTTAAGCTAAATTGAAGAGATTTAGACTAATTTCATTTGCAGAGGAGATTTCAAGACAGCTTACATTGACTCTTCCGAGTTGTGATTAGTGATCACTTTAATGTAGACATACAGTGAAAAAGAGGAAGTGGCACAAAATGAAATGTAAAGTGTAGAGTTAGAGAAGAAAGAGAGAACCAGAAGTATAATGCTGGAATTGAAAGAATGGCCTAATGTTATAAGAAATAAAAGGAGTGGTGTCCTAAGGTGAAACTCCAAACACCTAATCCTTCAACCTGAGAAAAGAAAATGTCTAAGAAGTTTCTGTTCCTAAAGAGCAACAACAAAAAGTTTATACAAGTATAATTCAAGGAGAGGGCTACATTCTATCATAAGTGGGCAGCAGAATTAGGTAACATTGACCATATGTCTGTTTTGGTTTTTAAGTCACAAAGGACACAGCAGAAAAGGGCCTGTGTAATTTTCCTCTGCAGTTAAAGAGATCTTCTGAGGCAAGGCCTGTGGCTAGGGAGTCCTGCATGGTGGCCCAGATACTCCATTGCCTGAAGCTGTAAAGGTGAAGCCTAGAATTCTCTGGGCACCCAAAAATGTTTGAGTTGTGTTAGCTATGGGGTGTTTTCCAAGGAGAGCCACAGACAGGGAGTGGAGCCATCCTAAGAGAGAGAAGTGTGTCTTAGTCAGTAAAGCTGGGAGGCTAGAGCCATCTAAGCCCTTTGACATAAGGTTTTGTCCTTGCTTTGGTCTTGTATTTCCTCACTGTGCCTCCTCTCCTCCCTTGCGGAATAGGAATTCATTATATATTGGAAGTATGTATTTTGCTTTTTTGCTTCATAGGGAATTACAATTAAGAGATTACCTTGAGTTTCAAAAGAGACCGTAGACTTATACAAGTCTGTAGACTTAATTACGGAGAGTTTTGAAGTTGGATTAAGTCACTTTGTACTATGATATGGCCACAAGCCTATGGCACCAAGGTAGTGGAATGTGGTACTTTGGATGGTATGATCTCCATTGTCGCATATATTTGATTTCTTGGTCCCCAGTTTTGGAACTGTTAGGGAAGGAGGTATGACCTTGTTGGAGATGTGTCACTGAGTGTGTGCTTTGACCTTTTGAAAGCCCATGTCATTCTAATTGGCTCTTTCTCTGTCTCATTGTTGTTATACCAACATGTAAGCTCTCAGATTCTGTTACAATGCCATGCCTGCCTGCCTTCCTCTGTGATCCCTGCCATGATGGTCATGGACTTACCTTCTGAAAATATAAGAGACTCCCTTAAATCCCTTTCTTTTATAAATCACCTTTGTCCTGATATGTTGTCAAAACAATTGAAAAGTAACTAATACATAGATACAAATATGTATGTATATATGTGTATATATATATAAATACACACACATATGTATGCATTCATAAATGCATAATTATAATCTACTCAATCCACATAAGTTTACATATGTGTATATGTTTTGAGAGCTGACACTTGGTATTAGATAAGAAATCTGGTGGCTCTTCACTGAGGAAGACTATTTCTCCTGCTCTCAAGCATGCCTGTTGCCTATAGTTCTTTGTCTACAATTGAGGCCTCATGCGAATTTCCACTTTCATATTATCATGTCTATTGGTATTATACCTGTCTGGATTTTGTTTAGGCAGCCATGTTGATGATATTTTATGAATGTAGCTTCTTTGACATTTCTAGGAAACAAAATAGCCTGGCAAAATTTATTATTGTGGATCTTACAATTTTTTATCTCCCTCTTATACTATAATCTCTCAGCCTTAGGTGCAGGAGTTGTTTTGTACATGTATTTTAATAATGTGTATATGTCTAATACAAGTTCATGCACATGATTGCAGTGCCCACAGAGTCTATAAAAGGATATTAGATTCCCTGAACCCAGAGTTACAGGCACCTATGACCTGCACTTAGGTTCCCAGGAAGAACTTTACACTATTAATCATTGAGTTATTTCTCTAGCTCCTCTCTCAACATACATTAAAAATTAAATTTCAACCACATTTGGCTTGTTTACCATTGAATCTTCAGAATCATGTACAGTACCTAAGACATTTGTCATGAAAATTTAATAAATAACTAATTAAAGATGAAAGTATTCCAGTGGTCCTACTGCAAGCAGGGTCTGTGTTGATGTCCCATGGCTCAACTCGCCATTAAGGGCCATGCTGATTCCCTAGGTCTGGGTTGCTACCTGGGGCCATGTTGGTATCTGAGGGCTATGCTGCCACTGGGGGATCTGGGTGGCCTTGGCTGCCACCTGGGGCCATGGTGACATCCAAACTTGGGCTGCTACTGAGGACCATGTCTGGGTCCATAGTCCTACTACAGCTGGGGTCTGTGTTGAAGTTTGTGGCCCATGTTGCCACTAGAGGTCCCACAGATGCCAGGGATCTGGGTTGCAACCTATGGCTCTGTTGGAGTCTGAGGGCCACGCTGCAACTGGGACAATACATATCTGAGTAGTCTACACTGCTGTCTGATGCTGTGCTGGCATCTGGACCAGGGCTGAAGTTGGGTTTCATGTCTTAGGCCATGTCCCTGCTGCAACCTGGGTCTATGTTGATGTCAGACTCTCCTGTTACCTTGGACGGCCATGCAGACATCCAGGATCTAGGGCTTTGTTGGTGTCGAGGGGCACACTACAATTAGGGCCATGCTGATCTGAGTTGCCTGTGTGGTGATATTTTATTTGTACTGAAATGTTATTTTAATTTTATGTTAATAAATAAAGTTGCCCTGGGGTCAGAGCTATTAGAGCCATAGCAAGAGCGTGGTGGTTAGAAGAGCTAGATAGATTTCTGTGTGTTCAGGGATACAGCCAGTATTGGAGACATACGCCTTTAAGACCTGGAGGGCGGTACTTACAGGCAGTGATGAGGCAGTCATGTGGTTGGGTTTACAACCAATGAGAAGGCAGAACAGAAAGACTATTTAAACACAGACAAACAGGAAGTAGCTCTCTCTCGGGGAAGCTAGGAGCACTGCAGGAGGTAAGATTTTATCTCTGAGCTCTGACCTCTCGGCTTTCTCTTTTACATTGGCTCTGTGTTTCTTATTTTAATAAGACGATTGGTTACATCTACATGCCTGCACTGCCATCTGGGGTGATAATGAGATTGAGACCCTGCTGCTGCCAAAGACCATGTCTGGGTTTGTGGTCAAACTACGGTTAGGATCTGCGTTGAAGTTTGAGGCCCATGTTGCCACCAAAGATCACACAAGGCTGTCTGGGGACCATGTTGGTGTCTGGGGACTATGGTGCCCTGGAACCATCCTGATCTGAGTGGTCAATCCTTCCACCCAGAGCCAGGATATCATCATGGCCCAAGCTGCTGTGGAGGGCCATGTCTTGGTCCATGGTCCAGCTGTGGCTGGGGCCTGTGTTGATGTCTGGGGCCTATGTAACCTCAGGGGTCCCTGCATGATAAAATCAGAGGGCCATGCTGAGCTGGCCCCACCCTTCACTGGCACTGAGAAAGCTGGTCCTGTCTCTCTCAGGACACTGCAGTAGAAGAGCTATTTCCTGCACTCAGGAGAGATGGCTCCCATCCCTCACCATAGGTGCGGAGAACAGATCCTTATAGCATCCTTATAGACAGCTTGTGATAGAGCTGGCTCTCCTCCCTTGCCTGAGTCTGGTGGCCCCAGTGGCAAAGACTGACCAGCTCAGCTAATGCCCATGCCCGCAGCCAGGCCTTGGGTTGGCCCACCCTAACATCTTCCCCATCTAGGGTCTGCTGGATATCATGAAGGGGTTGGTCCTTTGGAATGATATCCACAGGATCTTCATGACTTGAGGTGACCAGGAGTTTCAGTAAGTATCCAATGATGATGGTGTGCAAGAAATCAGAGAGCTTGAACCAGACCAATGACTCATTGCAATGATCATTTGCTAGTAAAGCTAATTGAACAAAAGGGTGTACTGTGTGACACACCACTCCCAATGCTACCAAGATGAATGAGGGGATATTGGAGAGGAAGGAAAGATGGAGAAAGGAACAGTGGCTTTTGTTTGTTTGTTTTGATTTTTTTTGTTTTTGTTTATTTGACTGCTTTGTTTTGTTTTGTTTTTATTTTTTTAATTTTCTTTGGGGAGCACTTCACAGGTGAGGGGAGGATATGTGGGAGTACTGGGAGATGAGTGGAATTGGGGTACATGATATGAAATTCCATAGAATCAATCAAGGAATTATAGTTTTAAAAAAGATGAAATTATTTTTGTATATATTCTCCACTGCTATAGTATGTTTTACATATGTGTACATTATATAATTGAACGAAACAATGTTATTTTTCTCCCAGTACACTGTATTTTATAAGCATTAAGGGTAAAGAACTATTCAGATATTTAATAAATACTATTCTCAGCATCTTAAAGTATCATAACCTTAGCCCTCTACAAAACTGAAATGTTATTTTACATCTGTACCATATTCCAAGTTTTCTTTACAATATATATTTTTAATAAACAATTACTGACTTAGATGACATTTTACACTTATGCCATATCTCATCAATGTGTTTTTATCCTAGGAACTTTATTGCTGCTCAAGGTCTGAAGATATGCATTCTAATTTTTGTGGATTTTAATTGACCTTCATTCTGTTCTTTAACTTGCACTCAAACATTTATCTCCTCCTCAAACAAGAACCTGTATTTTCTAGCATAATTTCATAAACAGTGGATAAAACAGAACTAAATGTTCTGTGACTGGATGGAGCAGTAATTATCTTGTATTTAGGGAAGTAATTCTGAAGCACAATCCTCTCTGATAGGTTCTTCATGAGGAGGAAAGTTTATAATAAAAATTAAATGATACCAGACATTCTGAGGAAGATAGAAACCAGAATTGTCTTCCTAGACCTCTCTTCCTACATTAGTCCATCTCCAAACCATCATTCATGTAAGAAATAGCTGCACTTGAAAAACAGACAAAAATAAATAACCTTTATGTTCCACTATGACTGGTCCTAGAGAACTGCTAATTTACTTTTCTTATCTGGATTAGACCACTGTCTCTGAAGGACTGCAAAAAGCTATAGGAACAGCGTCAGGATACTGGAGTTTCTGGGAAAAAATGTTTCACTAGAATCCCTGGATGCCTCTGTGGAATGCTGATTCTAGTTGTATTTCTCATAAAATGACTGTTTTCCACAAATACTAAAAAGGATTGGTGATACAAAAGTGTGAATTTGCTATTCCTGTATTTAGACAACTGTGATTTTGTAAGTTAAAAAATAGACAGCAAACAGGTTTCATTCTGGTGATTTATTATTGTAAGTTAATGAAGCATGGTTTGAAATTGTGTTGAAGAATTTGAACTTTTATGTTTTATTCACTCTGAATATTTCATATATGTATAAAAGGTGTTTGATTGTATCAACCACCCATTCTCCATTCAATTCCTCTCAGACTCCTCTATTACATGCTCCAATATCATGTCTGCTTTTCATAGCCCACAAAATCCCAGTACTGAGAAGGAAAAGTAGACACAAATCCCACAATTGACTAGGAAGCTATATGCAATGAATAGCTACTGAGAAAGGCAAAATTAATTTTCTTCAATGAAGTGTTACTATGTGTATTAATAACATACTTCAGGGCAGGCCAATGCCCAGGAGCAGTTAACCAACACAAAATGAACTTCATTTGTGTGTGTGTGTGTGTGTGTGTGTGTGTGTGTGTGTGTGTGTGTGTGTGTGTGCACTCATTTTGTTTTATTTCTTTGGATACTTTCAGGCTTACTGATTTTTTACTTAGTTTGTCTTTTTGAATTTCATTCTTTTGATTTTTATTCTTTTTCCAATTTTAGGGAGAGAGAGCAAGAAAATTAAGTTTTGTGGAAGTAGAGGTGAGGAAGGTCTATGAGGAGTAGGAGGAGTGTAAAATATCAAAATATATTGTATGAAAAAATGAAATGTTTTTAAAAAATCAAAGAATGTTCGACCAATATAGACATTAGTTAGTGACCTAGAAAAAAACTGCCCAAATTACTCTATTAAAACATTATACTGTTACAGGAAAAAGAATGTAAAATGTCGGATTTGGAGTCATAAGTACAAATAATTCTAGGAAGAGATCCCAGAAATATGAGAAGAGAAAAAAAGAAATACCAAATAAGTGTTATAATATAAATATAAAAGCTAAATATAAAACAAATACATAAACAAGAAATCTGAATCAGTGTTGAACCAACTAACTGAATCTCATTTATGAACAGATTCTTCCTTTGACATTCCTGATAAACTTCTAAACAACAAGAATAAAGATAACAACCTAAAAAAATCTTGTAGAAATTAAGAAAATGGCAATTGATAGAAAAAAGAAAATTCAGAATAGCTTTTAGTCCCACTCTTACTTATCAAGCTATTGACAACTGATAGTTTCTGGGAGAGAATGAGTCACTTTTCTCTAATAATGTAGCCCCTAATACATCAACCAGGCTCCCATGGAAGACTACACATCTGAGCATCCAAGAATACTTAGGCAGCACAAATAATCCTTTTTAGGCTTAAAATTTTATGAAATAGACACAAACCTGGGTGTTTAGGGAAGTTGTATTTGTCTGGAAAGAGTTGGGGGAGGGGTAAGTATGATCAAAATGTAATATATGAAATTCTTAAATCATAAATACATTAAAATAAAAGTAGTTTCAAGATAACAAAAACACTAAAATGCAAAAGTAGTGATATTAATAATTCAGATATGCCAAAATAAGTCATAAACTGCTTCTTTTAAAGGTGAAAGTTCACAAAATGAAAAAAACATGCAAATAGTTTGTTAAGTTCTGTAGGAAGGGTATTCACCATTCTGATTACTGGGTAGGCCAGTTCAGGTACCCTCTCCACTATGGCTAGCAATCTAAGCTGGGGTCATCCTTGTGGATTCCTGGGAATTTCCCTAGCACCCCTTACCTCATAATGTTTTCCTCTATCAGTTGTGCAGCTTGGTCTGTTTGGGGGGTTCCTGGCAGTGTGATCAGGATCTATCCCTGGTGCATGAGCTGGCTTTCTGGAACCCATTACCTATGGTGGGATGTGGTGGTATTGTGTTCCCCAATATATTGTGCACCCTAATAAACTTATCTGGGGTCAGAGACAGAACAGCCACTAGATACAAAGGCTAGAAATGGTGGCACTCGCACCTTTAATCCTAGCATTTCAGAAGGAGAAATCCCTCTGGATCTCTGTGAGTTCAAGGCCACAATGGAAACAGCCAGGTATGGTGACACATGCCTTTAATCCCAAGAAGTGAGCCTTTAATCCCAGGGAGTGATGGCAAAAACAGAAAGATATATAAGGTATGAAGACCAGAAACTAGAAGCATTTGGCTGGTTAAGCATTCAGGCTTCTGAGCAACATTTCAGCTGAGATCCATTCTGGATGAGGACTGAGAGGCTTCCAATCTGAGGAAACATGATCAGCTGAGGAACTGGTGAGTCGAGATAGCTGTGGCTTGTTCTGTCTCTCTGATCTTCCATAATTCACCCCAATAACTGGCTCAAGTTTGTTTTTATTAATAAGACTTTCTAAGATTCCTGCTACAGTGGCTTTGCTGACTCCCCATGGAAGCCCCTACCCTTTTGGAGGAGGGGATTGGGGGTGGGTCTGGGGAGGATTGGGGAGTAGGAGGAGGGATGAGAGAGGGATCTGTAGTTGGTATGTAAAATAAATAAAGAATTTTTTTAAATAAAAAATCTATAGGAAGAATGAAATTGTGAAGAAAGTAAAAGAAATTTGTGGAAGTTTTTTTTTTTCACACCTCAAACTGCAAAAACAGGTATTTAGTTAGTATGAAAGAGGCAAATAATAAGGATTGGTTTCCTGTATATCTGGGTACTTAAAAATGTATCCCCTCACGTATAAGATGGGACTACTGTATTAAAGGGACCACAATTATTGTTTTATTAACTCAAGGGTTCAGTCATAATATAAACACCTTTATATATGGTGTTTGATTTTATAAAATACCTGTAAGCAATTTAATCATACTGGCATGGCATATTTAACTAGTTGAGTGAAGAGAAATATATGTTCATAAAAATATCACCATAGTCTATGGCATAAACTTCCAAAAGTTTTCTTCTGCTTTTTTTAAAATTCTTCTTTCATACAATATATCCCGACAGCAGGCTCCTCTTATTCCCCTCCACCCAGTCTGCCTCCACCCAGATTCTCTGCTCCTATGTTTCCTTTCAGAAAATAACAGGCATCCCAGTGATATCAACTTAACACACCATAACAAGATTTAATGAGACTAGGCCTAACTCAAGACTGGACAAGACGACCAAGTAGAAGGAAATAGGTCCTAAGTGCAGGAAAAAAGTCAGAGACAAGCCTCTCCCACTGTTGGAAGTCATACAGAAACCCAATGCTAAGCAATCCTAGCATGCATGCCTTGGGCCTAGAATAGACCCATACACAATCCATGGTTGCCGCTTCATTCTCTGTGAGCTCCTATTAACCCTGCTTAGTTAATTCTGTGGGCAATGTTCTCCTGGTGTTCTCGACCTCTCTGTCTCCTGCAATCCTTCCTCCCCCCTTTCTGTGGCATTCTCTGAGAGCGCCACCTAAATTTTGGCTATGGGTCTATATATCTGCTCCCATCAGCTGCTTGAGGAAGCCTGTGTGATGACCTTTGGGTTAGGCACCTATCTATGAGTATAGAAAACTATCATCAGGAATCATTTTGGGTTATTGTTTGTTTTGTTTTATTTCATTCACATTTGGTTCTACCCTAGGTCTCTAGGTCATCCAGCTTTCAGATCCTGCCCAGCCAGGCAGTGTTGGGCATGGGCTCCCTTTTTGTGGCTTGGTCCTCAAGTTAGACCAGTCATTGTTCAGTCACCCACACTAGCTCTGAGCCACCATTTCACCAGCACATCTTCTGGTATAATAGGTTGTAGGCACTAGGTTTCCTGGCTTGGTTGGCGTCTCAGTCCCACCATTGGAAATCTAGCCTGGAGACCAAAGATGGCCGGTTCAGGCTTGATATCCCCCATTACTAGCAGTCATCACTAGATTCCAGGAACCTAGTTACTCTGAGTTTCCAGGAAGTTTCCACTGCACTAGGATTCCACATTGCCCCCTAAATGCCCACCTACACATGTTTCTCTCCCTGTACTCTCTCCTTCCATCTCTCCATACCCCACCTGATTTCTCCTGTTTCCATCTCCACTCACCCCCAGCCCACACACAAAATCTGTTCTATGTTTCCTTCCCACAAAGATCCATGCATTTCCCTCACTCCTCTCCCCTTTATCTAAATTCTTTAGGTCTGTCAATTTTAGTGTGATTATCCTTTACTTAACAGCTAGTATCCACATATAAATAAGTACATATTCTATTTTTCTTTCTGGGTCTGGATTACCTCTCTCAGGATCAGTTCTTGAGGGTTACCTTCATATACTTGAGGAAGATTTAGGAAGGTCCCACTACAATTGTTTTTCCTACAATGCCTCAAAAGCCCCTCAATTCTAGCTGTCTCTCCTGTACTCCCTTCCTCAACTCCATCACCCCGCCTTACCACCCAGTCCTCCCATTTCTTTCCCCATCGGGACCAGTCAATCCTTGTATCTATTTTATTTCCCTCTCCCAAGGAGATATATGTGTTTACCCCTAGTCCATTATATTATGCTCTACCTCTCTGGTACTAGAGATTATGGTGGTTATCACTTATTTAATGGGTAATATATATATGCAATATTAGCATATTTATCTTTTGGGGTCTGGATTAAATCACTCAGGATAATTTTTTATAGTTGTATTCATTTGTCTGCATATTCCATTGTGTCACTGTTTTTAACAGCTGAGTAATATTCTATTGTGTAAATGTACCACATTTTCTTTACCCATTCATCATTTGACAGACATCTAGGTTGTTACCAGTTTCCAGCTATTGTGAATAAACCTGCTATGAACATAGTTAAGCAAGTGCCTTTTGTGGAAGGACAGACAATTATTTGGATATATGCCTAAGAGTGGTATAGCTGGGTCTTGAGTTATAATGACTCCCATTTGTTAAGGAACTACCATATTGATTTCCAAAATGGTTGTACAAGTTTACACTCTCATCAACAGTGGAGGAGTGTTCCTTCTGCTCCACATCCTTGCCGGCATGAGCTGTCACTTATGTTTTTGATCTTAGCCATTCTGACAGGTGTAAGATGGAATCTCAAAGTAGTTTTGATTTGCATTTCCCCGATAGTTAAGGATGTTGGACATTTCTTTAAATGTGTCTCAGCAGATTAAGGTTCCTGTGTTGAGAATTATCTGGTTAGATCTGTACCCCCATTTTAATTGGATTATTTGGTTTATTGATTTCTAGTATATTAAGTTATTCACATATTTTGTATATTATCTTCTTATCAGATGTGGAGTTATTGAAAATCTTTTCCCAGTCTGTGGGCTGCCATTTTGTTCAATTGAGGGTGTACTTTGCATTACAACTTTTCACTTCCAGGAGGTCCCACGTGTAGATGAATTTCCAAATGGTCTTATTATTAAATAAAAAAAAAACATGGAGCCAAATATAGGGGTGAAAGCCTTAGAGAGAAAGCCACAAGCCAACCTTATCTCACCAACTGTGCAGCTTCCAAATGCCATGACTTCCTCTCTACCCACGCTTATGCCTTGCTGTTCTGCCACCTGATTTGCTCTTTGTGCCCAGCTACATCACTTCCTCTTTCTGACCAGCTCTGTGATTTCCTGTCTGTCTGTACAGACCTCCAGACCTTCATGATTAACTAATTTTGGAATTTAAGGCATGTGCCACCACACCTGGCTCTGTTTCCAGTGTGATTTTCTCAACTAACTTAATCTGTTTCATTGATTCTTTGTATTATTCTTTGTTTCTAGGTTATTGATTTCAGCCCTAAGTTTCCTGCTGTCTATTCTTATTGGGTGTGTTTGCTTCTTTTGTTTCTAGAGTTATCAGATGTGTTGTTAAGGTGCTGGTATAAGATTTCTCCAATTTTGCCGGGCGTTGGTGGCGCACGCCTTTAATCCCAGCACTTGGGAGGCAGAGCCAGGCGGATCTTTGTGAGTTCGAGGCCAGCCTGGGCTACCAAGTGAGTTCCAGGACAGGCGCAAAGCTACACAGAGAAACCCTGTCTCGAAAAACCAAAAAAAAAAAAAAAGATTTCTCCAATTTTTTATGTATGAACTTGGTGCTATAAACTTTCCTCTTAGCACTAGTTTTATTATGTCTCATAAGCTTTTATTGACTTATCATTGAATTCTGGGAAGTCTTTAATTTCTTACTTTATTTCTGTCTTTATCCAGTATCCATTAAGTAGAGAGTTGTTCAGTTTCCATGAGTTTGTCGGTTTTGTGTTGTTTCTGATGTTGAAATACAGCTTTAATTTGTGGTGGTTGGATAGGATTCAGGGGTTATTTTAATTTTCTTTCATCTGTTAACACCTGCTTTGTGTTTGAATATGTGGTAAATATTGAAGTAAATTATATGAGGTGCAGAGAAGAAGATATATACTTTTGTGTTTGAGTGAAATCTTCTGTAGAAATCTGTTAGGTACATTTTCTTTATAATGTCTATTAGCTATAGTATTTCTCTAATTAGATTTTTGCCCAGATGCCCTTTCTGTTGGTGAGGGTGGAGTAAGGAAGTCTCCCACTATCAGTGTGTGAGGGTCAACATGTGGTTTAAACTTTAGTAATGCTTCTTTTGCTGACAAGGGTGTCTTTATGTTTGGGGCATAGGTGTTAAGAACTAACATGCTCTCTTGATGGATTTTTCCTTTGATGAGTATGCAGTGTCCTTACACATCTCTTCTGATTAGTTTTGGTTTGAAGTATATTTTGTTTGATATTAGAATGGCTACACTAGCTTAATTCTTAAGTCCATTTGCTTGGATAGTCTTTTTCCAATCCTTTACTCTGAAGTAATAGCTATGTTTGATATTGAAGTGTGTTCCTTGTATTCAACAGAAGGATGGATACTTTTTTCATATTCATTTTGTTAGTCTGTGCTGTTTTTATTGGTGAATTTAGTCTAGTAATATTGAGAAATATCAATGACCAATGATTGTGGATTCCTGCTATTTTATTGTTGTTGTGATGTAAATTATATCTCCAAGACTTATTAAGCTTTTATTACCAAACCTCTGTAACCTTGACTAATTAGACTTTTCCTTTTCTCCATATGGCCACATTCTCATTGGTCCCCAATATTTCCTTTCTTCTTAGTTGGTTTATACCATAGTGTACTGCCTTAGAAAATTGTATTCTATATGTTGAGCATCACTTTCCTAAAATGTTTTGAGACCAGAAGCATTTCTGTTTTTTTATTTGGCATTCATTTTAGAATATTTATGTGTATAACATATTCACTATGAACTCAAATCTAAACATCAAATTTATTATATATGTATAATATATATTTTATATAAAAATATTTCAACAAATTTTAAAATTTTAGATCTTGTGTTTTTTAGTTTGCATATAAGACCTTCAGGTCAGTAATATTCATCCTAAATTGATAGTTGACATCTTCTCTGTCACCATTCAGTGAAGGATATTACAACTGGAAATTCTAAGTAAGATTCTCCTTGTATTGGTTCCCAGATTTTTAAATATTTGCTCTGATGATTTGGAATTTTTAAATACAATTCATTGTTTGCATTTGAAAATATATGTGTGCTTAGAAATGTACATATTTTATGATTTCATTTAGGAATCTGAAATAGAAAATATAATGATCATTACTTGGAGCAGGAGTGGGAAAGGATAAGGACATATAATAATTTGACTAAAAGGTATATATTTTTAGCTAAGAAAAGTATCTTACGCAATTTGTTACACAAAATAGTCACTAGTATGATTAATAATAATGTGTGTTTCAAATTTTCTGAGTTCCTTCTTTTTCTGGCTGAACACGCTGCCTTTGTGTGTGTGTGTGTGTGTGTGTGTGTGTGTGTGTGTGTGTGTGTGTGTTTGTGTGTGTGTGTGTGTGTTAGCTTCTCATTTTCATTTGTTGATAAAGACTTATCTTCACTCTACACCATAGTTATTGATAATCATTTTGTGCAAAACATGACAAAGTAGTCATCTCTTAAAATATTGTTTTAATTTTTTTGTATATATCCACATAGTGGGATTACTGGAACCTATATTACTTAAAAATTTTTATTACAGAGTGACTGTACTAGTTTGTAATCTGCTGTACCTGGGAATGTTTGGGAGAGATGTCAAAAAAATACAAAGTTTTTGTTGGATAGGAAAAAAAGTTTTACGAAATCTGTTGCACAGCAGGTGATTCCAAAAACAGTACATTGTATGATTGCAGATTTGTAAGAAAATTCATGTTATATGTTTGTCATAAAAATAATTACTCTACGAGGTAATAAATGTTAACTACCCATGCTAAAACATGTATTTTTCAAAACATAATGTTGTGCATAACTAACAAATGCATATATTATATGCTGATTTATAAAAGTGAAATGATAAAAATAAAATTGCTAACAAATTTACAACTGTTTTTGCTAGATAAAAGTAAGTATGTGAGATAATTAGCTTGATTTAATTGTTCTACAATGTAAACATATCTCAAAATATGACAGTGTGATCCAGAAATCAATGCAATTACCTACTTGTCAATTAACAATAAAATAAATTTGGGGGCTGGAGAGACAGAATAGAGGTTAAGAGAACTTGCTACTCTTTGAGAATACCAGACATTGATTCATAGCACCCACATGGATGCTCACAACCATTGGTAACTCTGGTTATGGAGGATCCTATGCTCTCCTCTGGCCTCCCGTAAAAACAGGAACATATGTGTTGTGCTTACATGCATGTAGGCAAACAATAATAAAAATAACACAAAAGTAATTCCTTTTAAAAATTAATGCATATGTCCTTTGCATGTGAAGAATCCAACAGAGATATTTAAAGTGTACTGGATTGCATCTCAATTCTCTTGATAGAATGAAGTCATTTTTCAAATTGTTTAAAATTTTTCATGTTATCAATTTATTCATCAATTTTTTACTTGAGAATGATCATTTCAAGAGCTCTTGTATTCTGTCAAAATTCTAGAAACATTCACAACATGGAAATTAGGTAGTGAAAAAAAATAGAACAATAAGTTCTTTTCCATGATGTTTCCAAATGAATGAGCACAACTCCTAGAAATCTATGATTCTCAACAAATGACACTCAGGAAACATTCCTGGCACATGACAAAGACAATACTGCTCTTCAAACAAGAAAGAAACTAGAAACTCCAATTTTTGACAGTCTTGAGTTACTACTTACTTTATTACTGTCAGAAACCTGCTTGAAATTTACCATCGCATCGAAATATTTCATACATACAATATAATATTCAAATAAATACTCTCCTAGGATTTTTTGGGTATATTGCATTTTTCTGTAGCAAGTATAATAAATGTAACTTCATTTAACTTTAGAAGTGCTCTCACTAATATGTTCTGAATATCTTTTATATATTATTACGTAAGTTTTTGCACTAAGATATACATTTACTGAACTATACAAGAAAATGTAACTTATTTACAATAATTTAAATACTATGGTAAATTATATGTAAACATGCACATTAGAGAATGCATTAAGTTAAATATTTGAGGAGTCGATGTTACAAATTTCTATTATGAGAAATTCCTTGACAGATTTTTGTTTTAGAGAAATTCATCAGGGTATCTGTATGGGCTTGGAACACATTGTTAAATTTCTGATTTAAAAAGCTTGAATGCAAGTACGCACTATAAAACATTATACTATCCACATATTTACAAGAAAACATTAGTATCAGATGTTATATTGGAGTCCCATTACTGGTACACTGGATAGGGAAATCAAATGAGGCAATTGAATATATTTTTATTTTAAGTAGCTGCATTTGAAATACATTTCTGACAAACACAAATAGAAATGTTCTACCTTATCCTGGGTGTTCTGAATGGGTACTTAGTGGATAATATGTGGAAAAGGAGATTATTGTAGGAGATCAGTATTTTTATTTTGCATATACGTACCAAAATGATTTAAAATAAAACATCTCCTTTAGGCCATATGTCAATCCAGGGAGTCCCATTCTGCAGTAAGATGCATTTCTGCCACATAAATTATTGAGCCGGAAAATATATCTTTTTCCAAATATAGTTTAAAGGCTTTGTGTGGACTCTCCTGTTTTAAATTGTGGCTGGAGGTGACCTGCAAACACTTTTAGGATTCTATGTCAAACCTTGGCTAAAAACAGCATGCTCTGAAGACAAAAATGAAAAATGGTAGTGCCTTATTAAAATTCAACATGAGGATTATTAAAGGAAGGTGTTATAGAATAAATGTGGTTAAGATAAAGAGACACTTTCATTTGCTATAATGTTTGTTCTTCATGATATATGTACATATGAGAGCTTTGCTGAAAATGCAAAAGGCAAAACATTAAAGGCGAAAACATTAAAATTAATGTTGTTGCCACTTGAGTATAAACTAATTCTACAAATAACAAAGGTTGCTTTTCCATTCCTATTTCCTATATGAGAACTACTCTCTTCTTAAAATGACTACCCTAAAAGCTATCATTCCATATATGTATACATCATTTGGGAAAGGGTAGAATCATGTCTTGCACAGTGTCTTAGGATTTTTATTGCTGTGATAAAACCCCATGACCAGAAGCAACATGAAAAAGACAGGTTAATTTGGCTTGCCCTGCCACATCACAGTTCACCATTGAAGGAATCATTGTAGGAACTCAAGACAGGAACCTGGAGGAAAGAGCTGAAGCAAAGGCCATTGAGGAGTATTGCTCACTGTTTTTCTCCTCATGGCTTGCTCACTTGCTTTCCCTCTTTTACTATTTGAAATTATACTACAATTACATAATATCCACTTCTCTTTTTTCTCTCTAAACATTCTCATATACCCCTCTTGGCTATCTTTTGAACCATTGCCCATTTTTCATATATTTATATGTATATATAAATATAACCTGCTCACTCTGTATAATGTTTCCTTTATGTATATTTTCTTCCTTGGAGAAGGCTATTTCTTCTGCTCACAGTATTCCTTAGCTGTCTATAATTGAGGTCTCATGGATTGTCCATTTTCCACTATTTTTGTGCTTGTTCAATTTATGTTTCAGGAGTCATGTAGGTGATACTTTAAGAGTGCTGTTTCTGACATTACTATGAGACACAATCTCATAGCAAACTGCCTGTTCCTCTGACTCTTACAATCTTTCCAAACCCCTCTTACATAATGATAACTGAGGCTTAAGTACAGGAGATGTATTATAGATGTGTAAGTTGGTACTAGGATTCACAGCTCTGCATTTTGACTGGTTGTGATTTATCTATAATAGTCTCCATCTGTTGCAGAGGTTTCCTTGATGAGGAGTGAGGACAAATGTTTATAGTGCAGTTAGGTATTATGCTGGTTTAGTAAAATGGCAGTTATATGTTTTCCTCTAAAATTCTTGACCACATTATTCCTGAGTAAATTGAAGGTTTCCAGTACAAGGAATGATTGCTCTCTCGTTAAGTGGGTCTTAAATCTTATTAGAGACCTGTTGATTGCCACCAAGATATATGTGCCACTACTGTACTTTTATCATTATTGTGTCATAGTGGCCTTCTTGTGGCTTAAAGGCATCATAGCTGGGTAGGATTGTTGGTGGCTTCCCTCCTTTGAATGCTTTCATGGTGCCTTCTAATACCATGAAAGATAGACCTCAGGGAGGTAACAACCTGATTGCACCGGGTCCCCTCACACCAATAATCAGTCAAGTAATTCCACCCAGGGATACTCCAGGTAAGTATAGTGGAGATACTTTCTCAATTGAGGTTGTCTTCCCAGATGACTCCAGTCAAATAGACATTAAAATATACACAACACACACACACACACACACACACACACACACACACACACACACACACACCAGGAGAAAAGAATAAATTTCTTACAATTAGAAAGCACAATCTACCTAGCATTCATGAGGGTAATGCAGATAGCATCTAACAACTTTTCATTAAATTCTGTGTTCCCAGTTGGTTCAACAGTCACAACCATCCCTCCTCAAATCCCAGCATAAGTCACAACTCTCTCTGACTCTGCGTTTAATCAAATTCTGTTTCTAATAAACAAAGTTCTTAGCCTTTAAACATCTGCTATTGCTTTTGCTGCTACTCTAAAAATCATATCTTTCTCTTTGTGTGTCTTTGTAGCCTATACATTTGTGAATTTGCATTTTACTACTGAGTGGGAGATGTTTTTTGTCTAGGTTAGATACTCCAGGCCTTCTATCTTTTGATCTTTGCCTATAGAGCTGAGGATTACTGTGGGCTAAATCCTGTTGTTAGAATCTACACTCAAATGTGGACTTGTGTGTCAGCCACATTAAAATAGATCATGTGACTGTAAACCAACCTCCAAATCTCAGGTGTAAATTCTAATACATCACCATTTTTTTACTCTGTTGCATGGTGGCAGTGTGTGTGTGTGTGTGTGTGTGTGTGTGTGTGTGTGTGTGTGTGTGTGTGTATTATATATGTGCCACATGTTTTGCTATGTATCTTTTGGCAGAGAGGGTTTGCTTATGACTAAATGACAACAAATGGTAGTTCAGTCATATTTTCAAACAAGACCAGTTTCTATGACACAATGAATATGAAATACTTCACTTCTTTTCACAGACTATTGACCAAAATTAGCCACATTGCCTCATTAATCAAATGGAGCAAATTAGTATAATCTGATCTTTCACAGGATAAACAAAACAGGAAATCATTGGCTACCAGCATTAACTACTATTACTCAGGATGTGGAAAGTGAAATATTTAAAGTTCTGAATTGCCTGTTGTGATATTTAAATAAAAATATGTTATTTTGTCTTGACAAAAGAAGCAGGACATTTTAGTAAATATTAATACTAGGCTTGTGTTTGGTTTATTTTATCAGATATCAGTGAACTTAATCATTCATTAGAGAAAATTATTACAAAAACTGGAAAAGTATAGATTAAATTTTAGAGAAGTTAAAAAAAAATCATCCACATACAGTGATTTTAAACTACACATTCATCCTTGAGTTATATATTTCAACTGCATTATCCTTAGAATTGAATAAAAAAGAAAATACAACATACTCAATACTCTGGGACACAATGGAGGCAAGTTCATAGTGCTAAGTGCTAAAGAAAAAAAAACTGGATACATCCCAAATTAATAACTTAACAACACACTTGAAAGACCTAAAAAATCAAGGACAAATGATACCTAGACAAAGAAGATAGGATGAAATAATCAAATTTTGGGTAGAAATCAATGAAAAAAGAAAAAAATTTAAAAATGCAATACAAAGAATCAATGAAAATCATTTTCCTTGAGAAAAATCAATAAAATTAATGAACGCTTAGCCAAATTAACCAAAGAGAAAGAAAGTGGATTCAAATAAATAAAATTAGAGCTGAAAATGGAGACATTACAACAGAAAATCAGGATTAAGATAATCATAAGAACATACATATTTTGAAATCTGTGTTCCACCAAATTGGAAAACATGCAATGAATGAATGATATGATCTACCAAGTTTTAAGTTTTTTAAATTGTTTATTTCAAGATGAAATATACCCATAACACATTATTAAATGGGAGCAATAATTAACAAACACCCAACCAAAAACACCCAGAGCTAGATGGATTCAGTACAGAATCCTACCAAACCTTCAAAGAAGAAATAACACCAATACTAATAAATTATTCCACAAAATAGAAACTGAAAGAACATTTCTAAGTTCTTTTTATGATGCCACCATTTCCCTCATACCAAAAGTACACAAAGACTGAAAAGGACAAGAATATTATAGGCGAATATCCCTTATGAAATTTGATGTAAAAATACTTTATAAAATACTTGCCTATTGGGTCCAAGAACACATCAAGAAGATCATGCACCATGATCAAGTTGGCTTCATCTCAGAGATGGAAGAATTATTCAGCATTTGTAAAACAAAAACTGCAATTCCCCCAGATAAACAGAGTAAAAGACAAACACCTTGGTCATCTTATTAGACATAGAAAAGGCCTTTGTCAAGAATCCAGTATCCCTTCAAAATAAATGTTTGAGAAAGAATAGGAAAAAAAAAGAGACTTAGTTCAACATAATAAAGGCAATTTACAGCAATTCCATAGTCTTCATCATCCTAAATGGAGTGAGATTCAAAACATTTTCACTAAATTCAGAAGCAAATCAAAATTATAATCATTTCCATTAGTGTTGTGTTGATCAATGATGGATCGCATGTTTAATTTCTAGCATTATTAATAACATTTGATATTTGTAATATGAAAAAATTAATTCACATTATTTTTTATTATTTTTTGGTTTCATATATAGATTTATGCAATATCATGGAGGAAATGACTTGAAAAATCACTGGTGATGATTTAAAAGATTATCTCTCACTCTGTGTAAACAAAAGGGCATTTATCTGACTCTTTGATATAATTATTTTGCAATATATAAATCATCACTTAAATGTTATCAAGTATATAATTTCTACTTTATGCATTTTGAAATGCATAGGTGAGATTCTGCTGGTCAAATGAAGCAGAAAAATATGCATTATGTCACTGGGTTTACCTCAAATGGGGCACTTAGAATAGATGATTTCTCATTTACTATTGGATTAGTGAGACTAAATAAGCTTGATAACTTAGAGATAAGTAGATGCATGCTCATTTTCCCTGATCTCTCTGTTCCCATAAATAAGAGGGATTTGATACAGAAATAACTGGAAGTTGTGCTGACATGTCATTTTGCAGGGTATATCTTATTGGTGTGGGCTGATGTTAGAAGGAAGGAATAGCACAGGAGTGTGAAGGTGACTCATAATGTCATGTTCATATTATTTTCTATAAATAAGAAAGATAACATGCATCATTATGAAATATAGCTGAATCTGTTTTTTTTTACCCCAGTGCCAAGTTATATTATTTCGCACTTCCACTATTGTTATGATATGAACTTTGAAGGCTCCAGTGGAAAGTCAAAATGATTTTAAAGATATGCATCTTTTATACAAGATGTTCAATTTTTCTCCCTTTAATAGTTGATTCTAAAATACAAAATGTAGCCTGATACATATCTAACCCGTAAAGTATGATTCCACTTTGAAGAATGACTTACACAGTATTCCATATTTTCTAATATGGTATTTTCTTTAGGAAAGAAAAGGAATGCTAGTATTGCATACCATTTTTGTATTATATGAATTCAGTGAATTCATCATCTTGTCATAAACATAAAATTCAAGCAACGAAATAGAATGAATGAAAACCTTGTGCTTCATAACCCCCTCCCTCATTTTCTGAAATTGTAGTGTCATTCCTGCTTGACAAGCTGACATTAAAGCAAGATTTTCTTCAACAAGGAATCTTGTTTAGTGTTATAGTAAATAATGAGTGTGCATATCTTAAGCAAAGGCAGGCAGGAGAATGGCATTTCTAATATATTCCTTTACCCTCTGAGAGCTGTTTCTTTTTGTTTGTTTGTTTGTTTGTTTGTTTGTTTGTATTCTCTATTCTTGTGTTGGCTCTTGTCACTGCCTATAGAAGGGTTTACTTTCAATTGACCAAATTCTGTTTTCATACAGCAGTCAGGGAAATCCTAGGGTATGGAGACCAAAGCAGAGCTGCTTAAACATTTTATTGACTTTCCATTTCACTTTGGAAAAGCACAACTTTATTTTCACTATAACCTATAAGAAACTCCATATTTTGCCCTAAGTCTGCTTTTTGTCTTTTTTTCCCAGTGTTGTTTTCTCCAGTTTGCATATGTACTCCTAGTTTGAGTCTGATTTACAAGAATTCCTTCCTATTATTTACCTATTTAAAATTTATTTTGAATATCAGACTGTTGCTGATTTGCTTATAGAAGGCTGGATGTCCTTTTAAAAGTTCCCAGAATATTTTGAACATTGATTATATTTGTTTTCATTTCATACAAAACATTATATTGACAATTGCAATAAAATTATTCAATATATATTCCATAAACTTCCTTTGTACTTCCATCTTCTGTTTTATTCATGACACACACAGACAATTAAAATATTCCTTAACTCCACGTGTGTTTAAAACTGTAAAAAAGCAAGGATTTATTTCTTTTCTAATTTCCTTTAGTTCTAATATAACTAGCATTGCTTTTTAAGGAATGATACTCCCTTTCTCCCATTGGCAATATGAAGGAAACAATAGCAAACGATTCTCATCTACCATTGTATTTAAGAAAATGATTAACACTAAGGTTTCACCTACCATTTAGGTTTTTTTGTCACATGCTTTGTCTTGAACAGGAAATCCTTTAGCATTTCACTAAGGAACTTGGAAAATATAGATTAAATATACATGAGTTCTATGCAGAACCAATAGATTTAGTAATCTTGCTTTGAGTCATATAAACAACAGTCCATTTTGTTTACAAGGTTTGGTATTGTTTGTATGGAATAAATGCACGCATATTTATATATGCTTGATAAAATCTGTGTTTTTAATAAAATATTAAGACAATAATATGAGCAAACACTAATTTGTTTGTAAAAACTGATTGAAACTTTGCTCACTGAAATGAAGAGTTGCTAGATTCAAATATTTTCACTCATGTTTGCTTTTAGTTTTCCTATATAAAAATTATCATTTTTATATCTTTGGTCTCTTAAGTTCACATGGAGTCAAAGATCATCTATATTAAATACTCATCTTTGGGTTTTTAAAAAACAACTTATATTTAGTTAAAGCTAACAATGGCTTTTGCCATCCAATTCATAATATCAGACCTTTGGAAGTTTAGTCTGTCTATAGTAAAACATCCAGTATTGATGTGAATGATAATTTAAATTAAATTTGATCATTTAATATTAAAAGTGGAATTATTTAAAGGGAAAATGAATTTAATGTATCACAATGGAATGGTGAAAATGATTCCACTTAAATTAAGAAATATATATATACAACAAATTAATTGTAATTCAAGAAAGGATCATATTGATCAATCAAATAAAACTGCATCAATCATGTATGTAGTAACTAATCTAGAAAAACATGAGACTAACACTGATGATGAAACAAGTTTTCTAATATTGTTGTTTGCTTCTGTTTTTTAGAACTGTTTGTTCATCTAAAGCACTGTTTTGTTGGTTACAGAGCATATAAAATTCCCTGTGTTTTACTGTTGTGCTAAACTTTGTGTAATAATGAAATTTTATTATCTTTTAATTGTGTGTGTGTGTGTGTGTGTGTGTGTGTGTGTGTGTGTAGGGGTGTACAAATGTGTGCAGGTTTCTGTAGAGACAAAAGATATATTTGATCTTTCTGGAGCTGGAGTCACAGGCTGATATAGCTGCTGGGAACTGAAATCAATTCCAACAGAAAAGCCTAAAACTTTAACTCCTGCACCTTAAATTAAAGCTTTTAAAATGCATTTAAAAAAGAAAACTTGACAGAGGAAGTAAAATTTTGACACAACCCTCTAATTCCCCCAAAAATGAAAAAGTTTGACAAGGCACCCAATGTACTTTTTTGGTAAGAGTAGTTAGTAACCTAGTATTTTCCTATCTATGATGCAAGCCTCTAAACTCTCTTAGAAGGGACTTGATTTCTATAAATCTCATGTGGAAAAACAAGGAGAATGCTTTAATTAAGTGATCCCTTAAACCCTTTTAGACCTGGTTTACAGAGTTCACAAGAACTCTGACCTGCTACCTTTCTCCTTGTGTGCTTGTATATCTGTCTCATCCTGCTACAAACCTTTGCTATTCTGGGGGAAGATTTTGGATCATCAACCCTTCTCTTTGCTCTCTTCTCTGAGCTCTGTTCCTGACCTCTAGTGTCACTGATAATGGAAAAGCATCTCTTCTCTTATAACTCTCCTTTTTTTTTAATGTATCAAGGAGTGGGGAAGGATTTCAAGTATTTTTTGGTACCATAGATAATCAGATAATTGTGCATTTAGGAGTTATTTTTAAGTTATAGTTTCTTGTGGTATATTTAATTTTTGTCCTTACATTTTGGCTTTATTTTCTCATTTTTTGGAGATTACTAACTGAAGCATTTTTTAAATAGAGCAGTAAATCAACAACTTCTCAAAAAGATCGGGGATGGCAATCATATGAAAAAAATCTAGAGAACTTGAATATTTCTCTCTCCTTCTCAAAAGGTGAAAAAATTAAATGATGAGATCATAAAAGTGTGAAAATTTCAATCATAAAATTTTATATTTGTGCTTTTCAGTATCTTGTATTATTAGACATAGCTTTTCATTGAGCACTCAGTGAGGCACTCAAAAATTTGTAAATAGACAGCAATTGTTTAACAAGTTTATAAGAATTCTGTGAAGTAAATATTTAAGATAATGAGTTCAGCATTGCTGTGGGATGTTCTGTATGGCAAATGTGTTGCCCTGATTGGTTAGTAAATAAAACACTGATTGGCCAGTAGTCAGGCAGGAGAAAGTATAAGCGCGACAAGGAGGAGAAGAATTCTAGGAATTGAAAGGCTGAGTCAGAGTCACTGCCAGCCGCCACCATGACAAGCTGTATGTGAAGATGCCGGTAAGCCACAAGCCATGTGGCAAGGTATGGATTTATAGAAATGGATTAATTTAAGATATAAGAACAGTTACCAAGAAGCCTGCCACGGCCATACAGTTTGTAAGCAATATAAGTCTCTGTGTTTACTTGGTTGGGTCTGAGCAGTTGTGGGACTGGCTGTGGGACTGGCAGGTGAGAGAGATTTGTCCTGACTGTAGACAAGGCAGGAAAACTCTAGCTACACAGCATTTAATTTAAAAACTGGGGTCGGTTGGTTACAGTACCTGAAGAAAGATGAGAGAAAGTTATACTATATGTCTATATAAAGAGGATTCTGGATAGTTAGGAGAAAGAATCCAAAACTCTAAAAGTAAAATCATGTGTAGAGAATAGCAAGGAGATCCATGTGGTAGAAGCAGAAGTAGCCAGCTTTGTAAAGCATAGAATATGTGGTCAGAAAGGTGGTAGGACCAGATAATCAGGGATCTTGTCAAGAATATGTACTTCACTGAAAAATATATGATTCTATCACCAACTGTCCCACTTACTTACCATTCTTTCCTATGACTCTTCTAACATGATTCCTAAAGTTTGCTCTGCATTAAACCTATCCTATAGTTAGGTAGAAGATGTGTTCCCCCATTTGTCTGCCCAAGTCCTGTTACTTGTCAGTCATCAGCCTAGACAACTCTCTTTGGAAAGCTGTCCCTGACACACCTGGTTACATGGGCCCTTCTACCTGATCTCATAATGCATTACAACCAGCTAGAGCCTGAAAAAACCCCAAGATTTCTAAACTACCATTCTTGCTGTGTCAGTTATTTTGTGTTTGCATCTTCCAGCACATTGAATGGGTAATAATATGTACATGTATTGAGATGCAAGACAGAGGGGTTATCTAGCAGGGAGGTAGAATTACTGTATGTTAGGATAGATGATTTCCAGGGATCATTCCCTTAATGAGAAACTATTAGCAATTGATAAGGATGGAAAGAATCATTCTTCTTTGATAGTATAGTCACAGGTAGATTTTTTCAATGCTCTAGAGTCTGGCCATGTGGGAAGGAATAGTTGAAAAGTTGGAGAAAGACATATGGGTAGATGTGATCATATTTCATTGTATACATTCATGAAATTATCAAAAGAAAAGAATAGTTTCTAAGTCTCTTTCCAAGGATTTGGCTTCCAACAGTTTTGAGGCACTGTTCCCAGAGTAATAGCGGTCAGTGCTCATTTCAGATCTTATAATCAAACCTGCACTTTTATGTCATTGCTGTAGGTGAACTTCTATCTCACAGGTATCTTCAGAGAACCTGTGTGATTCTCTGAAGGCTTGCATTTCCTCCTCTGACCCTTGCTTACCCCTGAAAGCCTGGATATATTTCCTATATCTGCTACCTGCACTAACTTTCACTATGATGCCCTACAAATTTCTAAGAAAATCTTCTCATTAATATCTTCCTGAACCCTCAGCTATCTCTTATTTATACCTCTGCTGACTTTTTCTCCTAGTTTCTCTGGTTTCTATATCTACATTCTTTCATAATTATGTAGATCTTCACCCAAACTGAACCAAAGAATAGCTAATAAAATATCTGAAGTTTATTCTGTAAAATTTCAAAATTCGTAGTTGCAGACTCAATTCATTCTTCCTAACAAATGGTGGATTCTATTATGTATTTTTTATTATCATTTATATTTATTATTAATTTTCCCTATCCTGAAAGCTTTTCATTTCATTTTGTGAGCAGGTATCATTAGTCAGAATATCATTCTCTAAATTTTTATATCACAATAGTATTTGTGAGAAAAAAATATAATCTACATGAATGAACATAACTCCGATAAATTTACATTCTGTAATATGGACATTTCCTGAATGTCCATCAATTTTATATATTTTTATCAAATAAAATTATATATTAATATCTTTGAAAATGCAAAATACCATATTTTTATGATTTTACGAAGCTTGAGATATGTTATTATCATCATTTGGGGTATAAATGTTAGGAAAAATCATCTTAGGACTTAGAGTATTAAGAAAATATATACACTTTGTATTCTGCCTTATGTGCTATTCAGACAATAACAGCAGAGGCAAGTACACTTTCACAGACTATTGGCATCTCAAAGTGGAGCACTGCAGTACTCTATTGTTTTAATAATGTTTATTCTGCCTGAAACATTAAGAAAACAATTTGAATCTGTAGCAAAGTGGCTTTGTTTAAATGATATGTATCTCTCATGCCACCTAGTGCTATAGAAGTAAAAAAACAGGACTCTCATAATGAGTTTGTATCAGTGAGTCAGGGTTCTGTCTTCCTTTGTAGAATTATCTCCAAGCTACCACAATTCCTCTTTTTCTTGTGTGTTCTAGACATTGCATTTATTACATATAACTTCAAACATGTTCAATATTTCATACTGGAGTATCTTGCAGTGTGCTGTATGTGGTTCTCAAAATATCTATCACTTTGATAATACAGAAGAAAATGAAATCAGTGGTAGTATATTTGCTTTATAGGCAAGAGGGTCTGAGTTCAACTTCCAGTATTACCAAAAAATAAAATACCAAGGAGACTTTCAAATTTTTCATATAATTTCAGCAATCGCTACCTACAGAACTAAAAATAATGTGTTTCAGACTGTCAAAGGTTTGTGGTTCTACTGAGGCTCATAAATCTTGACCACATATTAACATTTTAAAGTACAAACTTCTATTATCTCTTTTAGAAGTGTCTGGAAGGAAAGAATTGAAAAGCAAGCATTTTCTTTCTTAAGAAAATATTAGTAAATGTTAATAAATTCAGCAGAAAAGCAAGGGATAAGCTTAACTTTTGTCATGACAATGTGAAGTTGTCATATACAAATGAGTTGGGATGCCTCATAATTATGGTGGGACACAAAATACTCATAGGCATCAAGTTGTACATTCCTGTTTCTACTCTAGAACAAGAGAGAAATAGCATAGTGAGAGGACTGGGAGGAGAATCAGACTATTTAATAAAAAAATCAAAGTACCATGGCCAAGAGAAGCCAGACATGAAACAAAAACACAAGCATTTACACGAACATTTATATTTACTACTTTCTACATTTCTACTTTTATAAGAGATTTATTATCCTATATAAAGCTTCCTTTTCCAGAAATAAAATAATAAAGCATGTAATGATGAAACAGGGAATTCAGAGAGATGAATGTCATTAAATTCTACTTAAAATAGCATAATTTATGCAGAACACAGTGTATAAACATATATACATATGCATGAGTTTACTTAATTAATGCTTAATAATGTCATATTATAATTTTTCTTATTACTTCCATCTTATAGGTTAAAATTTGTCCAAGATTTTACTAGTCTATTAATAATACTCGGGTTAAAACTGTCCATTTTGATACAAAGTTCCATATGAATTATCATATTACTTGTCTACTGTGAATGATTGATTGATTAAATAAAGTACTGATTGACTAGTAGCCAGGCAGGAAGTATAGATGGGACAAGGAGAAAGAAGAATTCTGGGAAGTGGAAGGCTGAGGCAGAAAGATGCTGCCAGCCGCCATTATGAGAAACAGATGTTAAGATATTTGTAAGCCACGAGCCACGTGGCAACTTATAGATTAATAGAAATGGGTTGATTTAAGACATAAGGACAATTAGCAAGAAGCTTGTCATGGCCATACAGTTTATAAGAAATATAGGTTCTATATGTTTACTTGATTGGGTCTGAGTGACAGTGAGACTGGCAGGTGAGAGAGATTTGTCCTGACTGTGAGCCAGGCAGGACCAGGAAAATTCTAGCTACACTTACCCCTATATCTAGTATTTGTTTGCTGTATGGGGTGTTTGTTTTTCATTTTATTTTTTAAGCATATGTTGCATATGGTTCTCAAATTACAATCTAGTGGCACTGAATTTTTCAATCATTATTTCCACTCTAGTGAGCAGTTCAGTTTTAATTCATGTCCTCTACCATGTCAGAAGATTTAAAGTATTTCCAATTCATACATAATCCTTTAAAATTTCATAATCTCATAGTCAACTAATAAAATCTTACACTGCTGTCTCTCCCAGTATTCTGAAATGGACAGGGTAGGAGGGAAACTCTCAGGAATCTATGAGGGTGACCCTAGCTATGACTCCTAGCAATGGAGGATACAGAACCTGAACCATCCATCTATAACCAGGCAAGACTTCCAGTGGAGGGACTGGGACACCAACAGAACCACAAAGCCTTCGACCTACAATTTGTCCTGCCTATAAGATGTGCTGGATAAAGGTGGCAAAGAACTTTTGAGAGTGACCAACCAATGACTGGTCCAGCTTGAGACCCATAATCTGAGAGATGGCTCATCACTGACACTGCCTGGAGGGCCAGTACCCAGAAGAGGGATAGTCAAGAGACATAGGATTTGAGCTAATCATGACTGGCAAAAAAAAGTCAGTGAAATGATTCCTAGTGATATTCTTCTGTACTCATAGATTGTTGCCTAGCCCAACTGTCATCAGAGAGGCTTCACCCAGCAAGTGATGGATACAGATATACAGACTCACAGCCAAACATTAGGTGGAGCTTGGGGAATCCATTGGAAGAGGGGGGGGCAAGGATTGTAGTCGCCAGAGGGGCTAAAAACACTACAAGAAAACAAATAGAATCAACTAACCTGGGCTCATAGTTGCTCACAGAGACTGAATTGATAACCAGAGAGCCTGTATAGGACTGACCTAGGCCCTTGGCATGTTCGTTACAGTTTTATGTAGATTAGTCTTTTTTTTTCCTTTTATTTTATTTTATAATACCATTCAGTTCTACATATCAGCCATGGATTCCCTTGTTCTCCCCCCTCCCGCCCCCCCTCCCCTTTCTCCCAGCCCAGTCCCCATTCCCACCTCCTCCAGGGCAAAGCCTCCCCCAGGACTGAGATCAACCTGGTAGACTAACTCCAGGCAGGTCCAGTCCCCTCCTCCCAGACTGAGCCAAGCGTCCCTGCATAAGCTCCAGGATTCAAACAGAGCCAGCTCATGCAATGAGCACAGGACCCGGTACCAATGCCTAGATGCCTATCAAACAGATCAAGCCAATCAACTGTCTCACCTATTTAGAGGGCTTGATCCAGTTGGGGGCCCTTCAGCCTTTGGTTCATAGTTCATGTGTTTCCATTCGTTTGGCTATTTGTCCCTGTGCTTTATCCAACCTTGGTTTCAACAATTCTCGCTCATATAAACCCTCCTCTTTCTCGCTAATTAGACTCCCAGTGCTCCACCCGGGGCCTAGCCGTGGATCTCTGCATCCAAATTCCTCAGTCATTGGATGGGGTTTCTGGCACTACTATTAGGGTGTTTGGCCATCCCATCACCAGAGTAGGTCAGTTCCGGCTGTCTCTCGACCATTGCCAGCAGTCTATTATGGGGGTATGGATGACTGGACTGCTACTCACATCACCAGGGAGGCTACCTGGAAAATAGGACCCCAAGAAAGACATGAGGATTGCCCAATGATGGAGAAATGGTGAATCAAAACAACTCTGAGATACCACCTTATGCCTGTCAGAATGGCTAAGATCAAAAACACTGAAGACACCTTATGCTGGAGAGGATGTGGAGCTAGAGGAACTCTCCTCCACTGCTGGTGGAAATGTAAGCTTGTACAACCACTTTGGAAATCAATATGGTGCTTTCTTAGAAAATTGGGAATCAATCTCCCCCAAGATCCAGCTATACCACTCTTGGCCATATACCCAAGGAATGCTCAATCATACCATAAGAGCACTTCCTCAGCTATGTTTATATCAGCATTTTTTGTAATAGCCAAAACCTGGAAACAACCTAGATGCCCTTCAACTGAAGAATGGATAAATAAATTGTGGTACATATACACAATGGAATACTACTCAGCAGAGAAAAACAATGACATCATGAGGTTTGCAGGCAAATGGATGGATCTAGAAAAAATCATCCTGAGTGAGGTAACCCAGACTCAGAAAGACAAATATGGTGTTTACTCACTCATAGGATGATACTAGATGTGGAACAAGGATGACTGGACTGCTACTCACATCACCAGGGAGGCTACCTGGAAAATAGGACACCAAGAAAGACACGGGGTTCGCCCAATGACAGAGAAATGGATGAGATCTACATGAACAACCTGGACATGCATCGGAGTAATGAGGGTCAAGGGAAAGAGAGCTTGGGGGAGCAGGAGATCCCAGCTGGATCAAGAACAGAGAGGGAAAACAAGGAATAGGAGACCATGGTAAATGAAGACCACATGAGAAAAGGAAGAAAAAAATGCTAGAGAGTCCCACAGAAATCCACAAAGATTAGTCCTAACAGTGGGAGCAGGGGTTGTCTGACTCTTTGCCTGCTTTGGGGAACCTTTCCTCCTACAGGGTTGCCTAGTCCAGCCTGAAAAGGAGAGGAAGGGTCTAGTCTCATTTCAACTTGATATACCATGGTCAGTTGATCTCCATGGGAGATCAGACCTTTTCTGAAGAGAAAAGGAGGAGGAGGAGTGGATGAGGGGAGAGAAAGTGGGGGGAGTGGGAGGAGAGGATGGATGGGAAACTGATTTGAATGTAAAAACAAAAAAATAAATAAATAACAACAAAAAGTTTACATTGAAGCCATGAGGGCTTTTGCTTAATAAATATTCATTGAATGACTGAGTGGATGAATGAATGGTTAATGAAAGAAGTGTTGATTCCCTAATCAAGGCATTTTTTTCCTCCACACCTGGAATTCAGTACTTTATATATAACCCAAAGATACACCTTCACAGTATTATCTTACAAAGGAAAAAAATCCATGGTCCATTTATCAAGTTTTGAGTAACAAATAATCTAAAACTTCTTTAAACACAGATCTTAAAAACAAGTATGCAACAATTTATCTTGTCTATGTGGGAAAAGTCCAAAACCCACAGTGGAGTTCTAAAACTGTGATTAGCAGTTAGCTGTACACAATATAGGATGCATTTTGCTTTAGCATATACATATAAGGAAAGGTCACATAATAAGCAAAATATAAAATTAGTGGTTAATAATAACACAGAAAAGAATGATACAATATAAAAATTATAGAGCTATTCTCTCTCCAAATGTCTTACTTTACTATAGACTGCAGTTACTAGGAAGTACCTGCATATCTAGAGATCATACTGAGCAAAACTACAGATATGGGGAGACCTCTGGACTACTTTTCATCAAGGCTCTGTGGATTAACTTAGCAAAATCATTTCAGCTTTGCATGACACTTCACCTGCATTTTCTAGACAGAAACGAGCTGAAGTCATCTCACAGTTTGAGAAGACTTGATGATCCTTTGAGTATAACCGAGATATGTGCCACTGATAGCTGAGAGTATAGCTGTTAGCTTTGACATCTCTATGTGCATGTGACCTTTACTTGAGGCTCTGTCTTTTAAATCTTTGTGTTTGGATTCTTTGAGAAATTATACCCATGACAAGAATTCCAAGTGACAAGAAGGCAAAGAAAGTCTGAGTCTATAAATTGGGATACCTTAATTTTTGTAGTATTCCATTACTCAAAGCAGTCAGGAAATTTCCAGATTCAAGTGGAGATGATATAAATCTAAATTACTGGATGAGAGAAGTGGAGAAAATGTTAAAAAAAAGGGGCAAATAAAGTGCTGGTTATGCTGTGGTGCTGCTCCTCATGGCTGGCCCGCGGTGGCCATGCCAGTGGAGGAGAGTGCTGGAGGAGGAATCACAGCCATGGTTACATTGTTAGAGCTTGAATGGGAGGGAGGGAGAGAGAGAGAGAGAGAGAGAGAGAGAGAGAGAGAGAGAGAGAGAGAGAGAGAGAGGAGAGAGAGAGAGAGAGAGAGAGAGAGAGAGAGAGAGAGAGGAAAGGGAAGGAAGAGAGAGAGGGAGAGAAGACGACAGATGGAAGGAAGGAGCGGAAAGGAAAGCGAGGGACACACAGAGGGCCCACCTGCTTTTTAGGCTGGGACACTGTCCCAGGCTGATGAAGTAATTAAGGATAGAATCCTTACATAAATTCCTGAGTGAATATTTTGTTTCGGTCCGTTTTTGACATGATCATGGCATGTCAAGGACCCCAGGGTCTTGATCTACATGAATCGCCATGCATTCCCCATGTTAAGCTCAGAGGAATGGAAAAGCCTTCTTCTGTTATAAATATGAATGTTACAAACAACTGACCTTTATCTAAAACCATTGTATGCAGAAACTTTCAAACGAGGATGACTGTAACCTGAAACTGCTCCCACACAAAAACCCCCTACCATGATTATTAGCTGACCTGCTTCCTCCTTCTGCTACATACAATAAACACACTGAGTTTTCTGGCTGCTGGTGTGTCTCCATCAGAGCACACAGCCCAAGCAAATCCAGCTTTTCATCATATGTGTCTGTGGTTACTTCATTTCCAGTTACCACAGTCAAGTCAACCCCAAAGCCATGAAGGTTGTGGCAAATATAGTGGTAATAAGTGGTAGTAATTGCCTTGATCAACAACAATAAAATAATGAAAATATTTTATTATGAAGATGAGAAGGAAAATGCAAGGAGGAAAAAGAGAAGAAGGACATAATGATGAATCTTTTCTAGTGACCCTAACATCTTCATATGACTCTGTGACCCATCTTATACATAAGAAAACTGAGAATGAAAATAGCCATCTAAGCTGGGTGGTGGTGGCGCATGCCTTTAATCCCAGCACTTGGGAGGCAGAGGCAGGTGGATCTCTGTGAGTTCGAGGCCAGCCTGGTCTCCAAAGTGAGTTCCAGGAAAGGCACAAAGCTACACAGAGAAAATCTGTCTCAAAAAACAAAAAAAAAGAAAGAAAGAATAAAAGAAAGAAAGAAAGAAAGAAAGAAAGAAAGAAAGAAAGAAAGAAAGAAAGAAAGAAAGAAAGAAAGAAAGAAAGAAAGAAAAAGAAAATAGCCATCTAACACAGTTACTGTCACACAGTAAAAGCCAAAAACAAAGGAGCATTTGCAATTCATTTCATCATTCACTCACTCTACTATAACATTTAGTGATTCCCTATGTCCTACCATATAAAAATTCATTTTTTATATTTGATTTCCTGCTTTTGCTACCTTACCTCTTTCTTTACTCTCTGGTCCCTGTAATACCTACTAGTACCACATACAAATTTTTCATCCTTGCTTGATTCCCTGTTACTGGAATGTATCCATTTGCTCCATCAGAAATCTCAATCCTACTCATACTACCTTCATAATCCACCACATCTTTCATTTAAATATCTACCCAACTATAGCAACCTATAGGGACCTTCCCTTTTGTGAAGTTAACACACTCCCCCTTCCCCCTTTAAAATATTGGCTTGTGGATTTGAACTGTAGCTGTTTGCATGTATTGCTTTTTGTTTTTTGACTTTATATCATTTTTTATAGCTCTGATCTATATTATTCAGCCTGGTAGTCTTCCTTAGTTACTCATAATCTCCCACTTTCTAAGCCTGTTCACCAGAGAATTGGCAATAAACTGCACCACAGTGCTCTTTAGTCATCTGTTGCAGAAGAGCTTCTCTCCAGGTTCCCCAAGCCCCGCAGTCCCACAATCCACTTATAAAATAATCACTCAGACACTTATACTACTTACAAACTGTATGGCCATGACAGGCTTCTTGCTAACTGTTCTTTTATCTTAAATTAACCCATTTTCAGAAATCTATACCTTGCCACGTGGCTGGTGGCTTACCAGAGTCTTTACATGCTGCTTGTCCTGGCGGTGGCTGCAGTGTCTCCCAGAATTCTCCTCTCTCCTTGTCCCACCGACTTCCTGCCTGGCAACCTACTTCCTGCCTGGTCACTGGCCATCAGTGTTTTATTTATATAGAATGATATCTACAGCATTTCCCCTTTTCTTCTTTTTTTAAAAAGTAAGGATTTAACTTTAACATGGTAAAATTACATATAACAAAACAATTATCGAGCAAGAATTAAATACCAAATGCCTATTGGAACAAATCATGCTGCTCAGGATGATGAAACAGAGAGAATAGAAAATTCAAGAGAAAACATAAAGAAAATTTTTTGGCAAACTTCTGTTAATGAACAAAGACCAAAATTAACGATAAAAATAAATGGTGTTTTGTTGTCTGGTCTGGTAGACACAGGTGCGGACGTTACCATAATTGCACCAGAATTTTGGCATCCAACTTGGCCTCTTCAGGAGGTAACGTTCAACTGTTAGGAATTGGGACATTATCTCAGGTGAAACAGAGTGCAAGATGGCTCGAATGTATAGGTCCAGAAGGACAGAGAGGAAAATTAAAACCATATGTGGCTAACATAACTATGAACCTGTAGGGTCGAGACTTGTTGCAACAATGGAATACTCAGATTAACATCCCTCCAATCTCAGAAACAAATCATAAACTAGCACATGTTACTGACTTTGGAGTTGGAGAATGGCTCTCTCCTTCTTTAAACTCAAGCATGTTGTTAAAAGGAAAATGCAAACTCCCTGTATCATGCCAGAATAAAAGAGCCATCTTCTGCTATGGGACAGGACAAAAGCCAAATTAATTAAGGGACTATTCTATTACTAATCTCAATTCTTTGATCCTATTCTGATTCTTTAAACTTTTCTTAAAGTATGTATTTTATATCAAAATTTACAAGATTAATATATATAGATAGATATATAGATAGATATACATTTTAAACTTTGTTAAGATATGAATGGTCATAGAGTACTAACTAATTCTAGAAAAAAAAAAGGCTTCAATTACCTGCATATATATGTCTTTGTGTTCGAGTCTCTTATCAGTTTTCTGCAGGAAATCATGGCCAGGCCTAACATCAACTGAAGTCTCCAGAAAGAAGATGGGGCCCCACAACAACAACAATTCCACGTGGACAATAATAATATCATTAAGCTGACAAACATCATCCACAGATCAGCTTTGAACTACAAGGTGCTCAGAGCAATTTTGAGATGACTAGCTGAGATGATCCAGTCTCAAAGACTACTTGAATAAGGACTTGAGATAAACCCTGAACCTTGGCATTATACACAGACTGGATAATGAAGGATATAGTTACCTTTCCTAGAATTTGACAATTAACCTAAAATTTTTCTTTCAGGATAAAGAAAACTTTGCCCATACCCAGCAGGAAGCAATTTTAAGAATACGATGCCCACATTCCCAAAGAGGTTGTGTGGGGCGGGTGGTTTTTTGGTCTTTTTAATGGGTTTTGGGTCTGGGATAATTTTCAGTGTTTAGGGGGGTTGGTTACAAGTTATTATCAAGGGTTAGGGAAAAGGCTAAGCAAAGGAGATTAGATTTAAGGTTCTTATAAGAAAGAAAGAAAGAAAGAAAGAAAGAAAGAAAGAAAGAAAGAAAGAAAGAAAGAAAGAAAGAAAGAAAGAAAGAAAAAAAGGAAGAAAGAAAAAAGGAAGAAAGAAAAAAAGAAAAAGACAATTACTAGTTTTAAATACTTTACATTGGATTGGATTGTTTTATATTGTAAACAAATTTGAAATTGATATTGTTAGAAAATGCTATATGTATATTTCTAGTTGTATTTATACCATTCATTTAACAATGTAATGCAATTTTCTGATCCTTGAATGTTATTATTACCAACTATTAGGATATAAATAAATGAAAGTTAGTAGTTAGACATTACAATAGAACTTGTAGTCATATTAGATATGTTTTAAAAACTGAGCAGAGATGTTTTAGACAGGTCATCTTCAAACCCTTCAGAGATCTACAGAATATGGCATTTAAATGTTTTAATAACTTAGAAAATTTTTCTTTTTTGAGACATGTCGGCTCCTGGCAGTAGCAATCTACTTCAGAGAAAATATGGGCATTGAAGAAACTGCATATGGAGTCAACTTTCGTTGTGGCAAAAGTTAGCCACTGGATAACAAAGTATCCTCGAATCAACAGGACAAAATGGACAGACAGAACACGAAACAAGGGACTACTGATTCTTGCCAAAACAAGTGTGGTTATGGCTTTATCAAAAGGCATCTTCTGAGGCCAGGACAATATGGCCCCATCCCTGAAGTGGCCTTCGCAATCCGGAAAAGGTACAGTGCCCTTTTCCTCAAAGGCAGCTTAACAGGCAGAGGGCCGATGGCTTCTGTTGTACAATGAAACAGCAGCTGAAAGCTCATGCCTCTCGAAAGTAGACTGGCATTTAATAGAGGGATGTGGAGAAGAAGGGGATGCTGAGATGAAGCCATATATACACACAGCCAAGAAGAATGGACAGCTGAACTCAAAAACTGTCAACAATTTCCAGAATTTAAAATCCTGAAATATGACAGGACACTAGTAGAATTCAGGCATTTCTGGTACATGGACTGCTCTCACCCCATGTGAGGTTGAACTGTTGACCTGTGTACATCCTACTTCACAAATGAGTCTGTCAGATACGCTAAGCCTATAGGCTGAAGATGATGCCCCAACACTGCGGAGAAACCTCAGGTGACTGCCCAGGCAGCTGGCTGTTTCTGTCAACTCACAAATTTTTTGGAAATTTCTTGCATGCACTTCCTGTTTTTATTTTTGTTAGCTAATATTATTTCCTTCTTTGGTCTCTGAGGTAGTTGAAGATTAGTTAGTTATGGATGAAAATTAGTTAGTTATAGTTGAAAATTAATTAGGCTAGAAAGTGCATTAGATAAATCTTGGATTTACCAAAATAGGATAGATAATGGAATTATTTTCTCTGATTTGTCAAATACCTGTTTAGGTATTTATTACTTGTATATATTGTATATAGTTATTATACTTTTGTATATAGTTTTTCTTTTGTTAGTTATAACCTTTTGCTTTTTTTCTTCTTATTAAAATAGAAAATGGGAAATGTGGTAGTATTCTAATTGTACTGAAATGTGATTTTGATTATATGTTAATAAATAAAGTTGCCCAGGGATCAGAGCTATTAGAGCCATAGAAAGAGCATGGCAGTGGTGGCACACGCCTTTAATCCCATAGATCTCTATGTGTTCAGGGATACAGCCAGCATTGGAGACATACGCCTTTAAGACCTAGAGGGCTGTACATACAGACAGTGACAAGGCAGTCACGTGTTTGGGTTTACAACCAATGAGAAGGCAGAATGATGTGGAAAGGACTGACACACAAGGAAATAGCTCTCTTTCGGGAAGCTGGGACACAGCAGGAGGAAGGGTGAGATTTTAGCTCTGAACTCTGACCTCTTGGCTTTCTCTTTTACATTGTTTCTGTGTTTCTTATTAAGACTGTTGGTTACATCTACAGTCATCCTACAAACAATTCGAGACTGCAGTACAAAAATGACCAATGTTATTCTGAAATAACTAGTTCGACCACAGTCAAGTTGAGCATAGTATTCAGACCATATACTTATGCAAAGTAGATGCCATTTGCACCCTTGAGCCTTCTCAGTAAATTGCACAGAAAACCCTGAAGAGCAAAGTGGCCCAGCAAAGCAGTAGAGTTAGTAACTACATGCTGTGATTTCTGAATTTCCATTAAATAGCATTTTTCCTTTCTACTAGGTGGAGATTGAAATGTCTTTGATAGGATAATTTATTCCATAATTAAGAATGAAGCTTAAGGCACAAGTTCACTAAAATTATGTTTTTTTTTCCATTGCACCTACTAAACTGTCTTATGGAGGACACAGGAATAAAAAGTACATAGACATATTGAAGAGATACAGATTTTTTTTTTTTCAAAAAAGGCAAAAGATAAAATACAGAGGCCAGAAAATCTCTTAATAGTTTGCCTCAGGTCCCATATGCTAATGTTTCAAAATTCACAAAGAGGGAAAAAAATGTCATAGGGCAAACATTCTCCAGGATTCAAATATGGAAAAATCACCCTATAACCTGTGAAGTACAGGTGAGCAGATTCAATCCCTCTACATCCTTTAGATACACAAATAACCACTTTCTGCAGACTGGTGATGTTTTTTAAAATGCAGCTTAAAATATTGGTGAGCTTTGGACAGGGGATAAAACAGAAATGTTTTACAGTATCTTTACCTACACAACCTTCCAAATTCAACACACTTACTAAATGGTTTCTTGTACCACATTTTCAACTCAAAGTACAAATCAGTAGTAAGTTTTGAACAATAAAATGAGCTGATCAAGGTCCCCATAGTGTTAAGTCCTCATGTAGTAATTGTAGAAGGGAGTTTAGGAGTCAGAGTAAAGAACAGAGCAGCCTGCTTGCCTTATTATTCACTTTATTTTCCTTCTATCAGGGATAGCTAATCTTGTTCAGCTGCCCATTTACTCTTAAGAAGACAAACTGAAAGGCCTAATGGGAATGCTAAAAATCTCATTTCTGAGCGTCAGATGATTTTTGGTTACCAGAGGCATATTTTTTTTACTCTGATTATGCAGTTTTTTGACATCCACTGGGGTGAGAAAAATGGTTTTATAACAGAAAACTGAACAAATGTTTGGGGTTTATTTTATTTGTCTTCAGGGCAACTGTTACTAGAATTTGCTTGCCCCATTTTGCCAAATGAATAGTTGCTATTTGCACCCCACACCCAGCTTTAGGTTATGCTGTGACTGCCTCAGCTACTGCATACCTTTGTGGATATGGTAGGAGAGAAGTAAAATTCTTTTGCCAGGCAAAGACTCCACAGTGCCTCTTTCTGTGACCACTGTGGATGGGTTTAGGGAGGCACAGCAGCTGCACTTGCTGGAGGAGTCTTATTTCTGTCTGCCTTTTCTTTCTTTTTTTTTCCTTTCATTTTTCTTTATTAAGAAATTTTCTGCTGTACGGAGTAGTGGAAAGGCCAAATCTGCAGTCATTCCAGCTACATTCAAAGTGTAGCCTCAGAGGAACAAGAGTGGGCTATGGACAATACAGAGCTAAGGGACACTGAGAGTGTGAATTTCAAGCTTTAATTTTTCCATCACTGAGTTACAATAGGAAACACTATCATCATTCTCTCCCCTCTGACTTAGCCAAGGAACAACATGCTACAAGCTTAAAAGCGTCATGGAGTCTTCTATACACTATTATGTTGTAAAAGGAGGATGTGGAAAAAAAGGTTTTCAAAAGATCAGGAACATGATTTTTTCTGAAAAAAGCTAGAAAAAATGGATTCCTTAAACAAGTTATAAATATTCAGAGTCGTTCAATTAATTCTAAGATTATACAAGACAGAAGTGCCAAGAAATGTTATTTTGAAAGCCTATTTTCTTTGCAGGATTATGTATAGTACTTTCTGGCATACATATATACATGTGTGGTATGAATGTGTGTGTACAGGTGCATATACATGCATGCATGTATTTGTGTGAGAGTTAGGAAGTTTCCCATGAGGAATACTTATTTTTGTCACCTGTATTATACATTTCTGCCCATTTTAAATACGTTTTTATGTGTTGTACCATTGGATGATTCACCTAATTCTATTTCCATCTGTTCCTCAGAAGGCTGAATAAGCCTCTCATAGAGCAGAGAAAGAGTTAGTCGCCCAAAAACTTTTTTCCCATGCAAAATAAATATAGTTTCAAACTCAGATTATGTTAATACATTGTGTCCATGAAATATTAAATATTACCTCATGTTTCAAAGAAAGTAATTTTGATTATATTATCAATTATTAAAGAACATGTATCTCACAGGGTTCTTAGCTGGGTAAGATTGATGATTTTTGTTTTCATGTCTTGGCATGTATAGAATCTTCCAGTACTATGAAGATACCAATGGGGATGAAGCTTCCAGGTCAGTATCATCTTGATTACTATGAAGTATGTAATATCTTCAGCACTACAGTTTTACCATCAAGTTTTGGAGAGTATCTCAGAGTGATAGCAATAGCCATCTCAGAGTGATGCTAATATTTGGAAGGTCTCTGGGACCCCACTGGTAACAGCAAAAGAGTTAACCTGTTCCTAGTGCTGGCTTTTATTAGTCTGTAGTGTCTACTAGTAGAATGCCATCCTGTTACAGGGCAACATCATTTAAAATTTAAAATTTTTATACATATTAATGTATATATTTTAAGAATCTTCAATAGTATTAAGTTTTCATACTTCTTTTCTTTTTTTTTTACAAACTATTTAGTGTTCTTTAGCTTTCTTTGCACTCCCTCCACAATCTTGCCTTCCATGACCCACCTTTTCTGTTCTGTAAATCTCTTTAATCCTTTCATAGTTGATGACTACCAGGCAACACTACCTTCTGGATAACACAGGACAGTGGCACATATGAACTTATAGTGGATATGACAACATACACAAGCCACACGTAAGTTCAAACCAAACTATATCCCAACATAAAGAGGGCGGGGGCACTAAGCTCCACACCTAACTGAGGATCTACTCACAATTGATAACTTCTAGGAGACAGTTTCTTTCACAACTTTCCCTCTGGTGAGTTGACCACACTTCAGTGGAAGGGTACACATCCAATAATGTATGGATAGGCCAAATTGGATTTGTGGAAAAACAAAAACAAAAACAAAACAGGACACAGCAGTGACTGAGCAGGGAATAAGGTGAATCTAGGAAGAGTGTGTAGGGGAGAATTACATGAAATTCTAAAAAAGAAAAAAATAAAAATCAAATGAAAATAAACTAAATTATTTGGATATTTTGGCTGTGGAAACATTAATTGTAATTTACCTAGCAAGATACTAATGTAAATAAATGCCAGAATGTAAAGTGAGTTGGAAGGATAGACAATATGCTATTTGATTAGACTTCATTTTCACTCCTTCAGTCTTCTTTGTGCTTTGGCTTTGTCCTCAAACTGTTGGTAGGATAATTCCAGCATTTCCAAACATGATGTCAACATCAATACATGAGAACATCCCCAAACCCCCAATCATTTCTGCCTCTGACTCTTAGAATTTTGAAAGTTCATTTTTACTTTCTCTCCAGTTTCTTTTCATATATTATTTGTTGGAACTGGACTAACATCCGTTTCTACACCTATCATGAAGTATCAAAAATTAGCAAATAGTATTGATTGGAAAGTCTAACATCTTAAACACTTATAGCTTTCTAGCATAAAGACACAAATTTCCAATGAGCTATTCATTGTGGTAAATTTTGCCATCTAATTTATTACACATTTAGTTATATCAGGAAATCATGGAAAATTCCAGATTTTTCAGTCCTAATTCAATGACATGGTGGTATATATACTTATTCTTAACCTCTTTAGCAGTCTGAAAACAAAACTCAGTTCTCTGAGTATGGAATCACCACTCCCAAATGTTTACACAATTTTCAAATAGAAAAATAAAAGTAAAATGATATGACAATTCTAACATAAACAAATATTGCTTGTGATATATGCCCCTGAAAGAATTCCCATATTGATTGGTATTATTTATTTTAGTTTGAAATACTCTTTGACTTATATATTTTTTTTCTTTTTACAGTGAGATATTGAAAAAATATATCAAAGAAGCAGGAATTCCAATTTATTGCCAATCAGATATGAACATGTAAACCAACAACAAGAACACACCATTTTTCATGTATTAGTCTATTAGGAAGAATGGATCAAATTATGCACAAATAGAAGCAGTCTAAAAGTAAATATTAAATCTTTATATTGAGTTTCTAATGAGAAAACTTACATTCTGTAGCAAAACCAGTCATTTTCATCTATAGTTCACATCCACAAAGTTCCAAAATTAATTTTCTAATAACGCTCTCTTTCTAGACTATAGCCATGCTTTTGTTTACTTCTCCTACCATAGACAATTTTTAAGAATCATGAAAGTTTTAACATGAAAAATATGAATTACCACTAGTATTTTCAGATGAACTGAAACAACGGTTTAAACAGTGTTTGTGTATGCATATACATCTTTATGTGTGTTTAAACATGTATTTAGAGGGTAGTGTCTATATCAACTACTTTTCACCATATATTTTGAGTTAGGGTCTCTCACTGAACCTACAGCTCATCACCTCAGGCTATCAAGACTTCAAGTAATAGGGATCTTCTTACCTCTGATTCTTTAGTGCTGGGATTACAAGCTTAGCTATGATCATCAATTAATCCAGAGATGAGGCTAGTGTCATTTTGACTCAATCATTTCTCTAGGCACCACCTCTGAATGTTGCTACAATACAAATTAAAACCACAATGTGTGAGTCTCTGTGGGATGCTTATTTGTTTATTACAGGGTATCTCTAGGTAGCTCTGGCTGTACTGGAACTCAGTATGTAGACCAGCCTACTCTGGCCTCAAACACACAAAGATCTGCCTGCCTCTGCCTCCTGAGAACTGGGACTAAAGGCATGTACTACAATAAATGGCACAAGTCATGTTTCCAACCATAGAGCATTTTCATAGACATTTTTCCATAAACCTACTTTAAAAAGATTTTTGATAAAAGCTTTGTTAAGAACTAAAACTACTCTATCATTTAAATTTTAGGGTTAAGTACCAGTAAGGCAAAGCCTATTATCGATGAGACTGTGCTTCTCTTTTGATTCATGGACCCATGGAATAGATACAGTTTAAAGGTAAACAGTAAAAAATTCCAAAATGAAGCACAAATTTTTAAAAATAAGGAATTTGAAAAAATTTTGGGATCTTGAAAACCAATGCAGAAAATAATATTTTAGTAATCTCAGCTATGTTAGTGTTAAGATTATTATTGATGATAGGTAAATAAGTGTATTCTATTATAAAATGGACAAGAGAGTGAGATTATAAAACTTACACTTTATTTTCTTCACTTTTCTCTTGCTTTTCTGCCTGCAATATTTAATGTGGGGTATTAAAATTTTACAGTTAGTTCAGAATTATATTAACATTTAAATACTGTTAGTACATTGCATAAAATATATTCTTTGAAGTATTATTTTAATAACATTTTATGTATTCAAACTGATATTTAATGAAATGAAAATGGATTTTCTCAGTCCTTTTTAAGTTTTTGTTATTTACTATGTTGAGAAATGTGGCTTGAAACATCCTCTGCAATTTGTGCTTATATTTTGCCTTAAGTCTTCTTTGGGTTAATTTCAAAATAAGTCTATTCAATTGTTAACACAAATGCACAAACACTGAACACTAAATCTCACCATGCATTCTTGAAAAATATAGCAAAATTCACTTTAACTTCAAAAGAAAAATGTAAAAACTAATAATGAAGAAATCTAAACAGGCATGAAATTGCAATATATTTTCAGGACCTCAGTGAACTTCAACATCATCAGTTTATTTATTCAACCTCACAATACAGCAAAATTGAAATGTACTTGATCAACATATGTGGTTTACTCAATAAGTAGTCACAAACAAAATGATTCAGTATCCAGAAGTAATTGTGGAACCCAAATGCTTTTTAATATGACTAATTGACTAACTACATACATAAATATAAACAAACGGTGACTAAAGAGGAGATATTAAGAAGTACAAGGAAGTGTTTTATATTCTACAATGATTGAGCCAATACCACGCCCCCCCCCACCAGCCTCTGATTTTGGGTTTCCTTCTGAATTTAATTTCCAAGTTAGTCAGTATTTTTTACAATAGCAAATAAGAGACAAATTGTTAGCATTTCAATAGAAATTTTGCAAAAATTGTATTGTTTCAGTGAAAAGGAGTTTTGTTTAGTTAAATTTTCTTCATTTTTCTTGTATAAATACCCTTATGTGGTGGCCACAGCTGGAGCTTGGGTCCTCTGAACAAAGACTCTGGTGTAGGTTTTCACAAGATGGTCAGTGAATTCCTGGTAAGGAGACTTGGTGAACACAATCTTTTTACAGAGGTTAGGGGTCCAGAAACTGTAAGTCTTGGAGACAGCATCAAAGGTGGCTTTAACAAAGTTGTCCAGGGTAGCAGTTTAGCCCCTGGGTAATGGGTAGCCATCATCAATACCAGACACCATCAGTAGCTTCTTGGGCATAGGAGATGGGTCAACACAGAGCCACAGCAGCCTGTTACTTTGTATGTAATGTTTGGAGGGCTTGCCAATCTTGTTTCCCCAGTAGCCTCTCCCCTACAAGGGCAACCAAAAGCTTGACCAAGACAGCCCCTTTAATGTCAGGCAGTATCTACCTCCTTGTAACACTTAACACTAAGACTAACATGATCATTGTAATCCTCAATAGTGATAAAAGCCTTGAATCTGGTCTACTGGTCAGCCACAGTCTGCTTCCACACAGGCACAATCTTTAGAACCTCATTATGGATTACCCAGTGTCTGGAGATTTTGCTATGTCCAGCATGGGATATCTGAAGGAAAAAAATCTACTTACACTATGCTCTTATATATGTTAATTTTATTCCTCTAAGACAAAACTTTATCTACACAGCTACAGCTCTGTCAGGCTTTCAGATCAGGAATAGCTCTAGATGCACCAAGCTCCTTATCCTTCTACTTTATTTCTCTGGGGTGAAATCCTGACTCCATAGCTTCAGTTCTGTCTGGTTCCCTCTCATAGTCCTGCTTGTGATACCTCAGTAAAACCCCCCACTCTATTCCCTACAGACAAAGAAAAGCTTAAACCAAGATTCCTAAGTGTAGATAAGAACTTAGACCCCTTTTCCCCAGGTGGCTGTACATGCTACAGGGACTTTGGAAAACACAGCCAGGATATTCGGCCAAAAGACTAAAAAGGGAGGCAGGTTAAAATAAATTATATGGTCTGTGCCTTTAAGAACTAACCTCACAAAGAAAGGGGAGTGCTCCTTCCAACCTCCCTGCTGTGAGTGAGAGATTTGAAAGAGCCTCCCTGGAGGCTTGTAAACTTAGAAAACACTTTACTTTTACATACTGTACCTAAAGTCTCCAGTGGCAGCTTTGGGGACACGATCTAGGCACAACAAGACCCTCACTCTATTGTCTCAAAAAGGGGAGCTTAGACAAAGATATCTCAATATAGATAGACCCAGGCCAGTTTCAAGTCCCCAGAAATGATGGCACCAGCCCCAGGAACTAAAGAACAGAGTCAGGATGTCTGATGGTAACCAATTAACTACGAGATGCCCCTCTCAGGAGATAACATGACCAGACCCCGGAGAGGAGTTGTAAAACTCCTGACAGGGCAAACAGATAAGCTAGAATAAGATAAAGTCCAGGCCTGGGAAAAACTGGACCAATCAAGGATGGACCCGTACTAACCCCTCCCCTCTAAGAAATTTTGTCGGTTTCGCCTATAAAAACTACCTTCCCCAAGAAAGAGTAACTCTTCTCTGCCTCACTTGAGATGGCTTGAGTTGAGTTCCCTGTCATGACTTGTAACAGATAAACCTTGCTTTTGCATTCTGGTATGCTCGTCCTTGGTGGTCTCTCTGGGGGTTATAATCTGGGCACAACACTGCTAATGACTAAGCCCTTATGCTTCCAACCTCATCTTCATCCTCTGTTTCTTTATTATCCATCTCTACTATTCTCTACTCCTGGCTCATCTATATTATCTCTGTGTTCTTCTCTTCTCCCTGGTCATGCTCTCCTGTCTACTCTACAGAAAATGTCTGTCCTTTCTTTCCCTGGCCATGTGGTTCTCTGCCTTCTGAGGAATGTTGTTCTGCCTTCCACCTTGATATGTAAAAACCTCTTTTGTTCTCAGTCAATTGCTCTGGAGAGCCCTTTAAGCTTCAAGGCCAGAAGATGGTCTGAGCTTCATTAGCACAAGAAACAAAGCTATGCCCCTCCCTGCAGCTTGTCTTTGCTTACATGACCTTATCCAAGTACTGGCTCCAGCAAGGAAGTTAGTTACCTAGAAGTTCAGCAGGTCTGGGGAGCTGAACTGTTACTAAATGGTCTGGAAATATTTGGACATGCAAAAATTTCATAGCAGAAGACAGCTGAAACATTAAAGGTTTGATTGTTGGTTATGCTGCTGCTGTGCTTTTGGCTGGCAGCAGAGGAGAGTGCTGATCAGAAGAATCACAAGCCATCATTACCTCTATAGAGCTTTATTGGGAGAGAGGGAGAGGGAGAGAGACAGAGACAGAGAGAGAGAGGGAGGGAGAGAGAGAGAAACAGAGAAACAGAGAGGATGCACGGAGGGAAGAGAATGGAAGGAGAGAGTGCAGAAAGGAAGAGGGCACACAGAGGCCATGCCCGCTTTTTAGGCTGGGACACCATCACAGGCTGGTGACATAATTAAGGACAGAATCTTTACATTGATATCACTAAATATTCATAATAAATGACTTCCCTTTTGACAGACCCTTGGCCAGTCAAAGTATAGCTTTAATACACAACTGAATCTCTATAATATATTCTTGTGGCTAGCCACACCTTGTCCTTTGGGGATGCACTCAGGAAAAAATTCAATAAACTGGAATTCCTTAAAGGGCAGAGAGAACAGGTAGATGTCCTCCAGGGACTTGTTCTTTATATCCTTAACCAGGCAGCTCAGTGTGATGATTGGAATCCATGCCTTGTCTTCAGCCCTGTGGCCTTGACCATGACTAGGCCTCTAAGATTACTGCGGAATCTTCCTCAGAAGATGCCTCAGCTTCATAATCCTGGGTGCCTGGGTCCTCACTGCCTTCCCACTGCATGAGCATCATTTGGCACTTGGTGTTTTTTTGAGGAAGAAGGAGAAAGAGAAGGAGGAGAAGGAGGAAGAAGAGAAAGGGGACCAGGAAAGGGAAGAGAGAAGAAGCAGAAAAGGATTTAAGTAAGCCCTGATTTCTCTTCATTTGATCACTGACTCAGTGGTTTCCTCTTTCCACTTCCCATTTTGTCTCTGTTTGTTTCTCCTTTCCTTTTTTTCTTTTCTTTTTATTTAAAATAGATTTTTCTCCTACACAATACATCCCTACCACTGTTTTTCTGTCTCCTATCCTCTCCCCACTCTCTTCCCCCATATCCCTATTTCTTCTTCAGAAAAGAGGAGGCCTCCAAGAGACAACAGCCAAAATGGGCAAAATAGGATACAATAAGAAAAGGCAAAAGGCCTCCTGTCAAGACTGGACAAGACAACACAATAGGACCAAAAAAAAATGTATCAAGAGCAGGCAAAAGTGTCAGAGAAGCAACAGCTCCCATTTAGTAGTCCCACAAAACCACCAAGCTAACAGCCATAACATACACAAAAGCTACCAGCTATAACATAAATGCAGAGGGCCTGGTGAAGACCCATACAGGCCTCATACTTGTAGTTTCAGTTACAGTGAGCCATTGAGTCTATGTTGACTCCATGGGCCCTGTTTTACTGGTATCCTTGAACCCTCTGTCTCCTACACTATTTGCTACCCCCCTTCTTTGGGTTTCTCTGAACTCTAAAGTGAGAGACCTGTTGGAGACTCCAGTTTTGACTCTCTCTCTCTCTGCATGATGTCTAGCTGTGCATCTGCTTTTATCTACACCCAGAGGAAGTCTCATTGATGACAAGTGGACAAGGCATTGATCTGTATAGCAGAATATCATTAGGAATCATTTCTTTGTGTTTTTTGTTTTATTTTTTCCAGTTGTTTTTGGTTTGACTCTAGGTCTCTAATCTATCCAGTCTATTTCCTGGCTACCTAGTCTCTGTAGAACATGGGCTGTCTCATAGTCTAAGCCTCCAAACAGTGATTGGTCACTCCAAGTTCTATGACATTTTACCCCAGTACATCTTTAAGGCAGGACAAAATGTAGGTAGAGGGGTTTGTGACTGGAATAGTGTCCACATTTCCCTTTCGGTAGCCTATAGGGTACCTTCTCTAGCTAAAACAGAAAGTAGAGGTTGAAGGCTCCATGTCTATACCAGCTCGACCTCCGTACATTCCATAAGTTTTGTGGATGCTGTCCTCAGCAATACAGTGCCACTGTAAATTTTCAGAGAGTGACTTTCCAATCTAGCAGCAGCCTGGGTTGTTAAAGGATATCCACAGGACCCCCTGGGCCAACAACTCAACTTAATATAACATAATCCCACCTCAAAGTCTGTATAATTTGCAAAAGCAGTTATGAAAGGTTTGTGGCAATTATGAGGAAGTGGTTGAATCAAACAATGGCCATGGTAAAATAATATTGAAAAGCATTTCAAACTCAAGTTTTAAAGTAATTGTAGAGGAAAACTGCATCTTGTATCACACCCCAATCTTCTCTAAGTCCCATAAGGTTCCTGTTCTGCTTCTATATAGGGAGTTGCCATGCATTCCTGTACCTATTAACTGAATAAAGCCTAGAGAACCCATTTGTGCCACTCAGCTTATTTTTATTTGTATTTTTAAAAATATTATACTTAAAGTTACTTTTCTGAAAGCATAAACTGTGAAATATTCAGCAATAATTCTAGTCTCATAATCCAAACATATTAGATAAACAACTATTTACTAAACAGGATAATAACACCACATCTAAATGACTTTAATGTAGGATCTTCAATTTAATTGGTACTCATCACTGTCAAGTGAAATATTATTTGCATTTTAAATCAACAAATTTAAATTGTCTTAAAGAAACTCCATCAGGTCTGTAGTTCAATGGTAGAGTATTTGTCTAAGCATCAATGAGGTTCTAGGTTTAATCTCCAGAACCATGAAAAATTCCATCGAAAAGATTATGAGAAGTCATAAGTGTACATTGTGTGTAAACATGATATATTCAAGATATTACACTTGTAATCAAAATACTTATTTTATAATAATTATCTATATTCTTTAAATGCTGAAGACACGAGTGGGTAGTTCATAAGAGCAGAAACCAATAGCATGCATTTTCTCTCCTCCTATCTGGCATCAATGTACACTTCTCTCTGAAATAGCAGTAAATCATATCCTATTAATAAAATCACATATTTTATTGACATAGAAAAAATCTCTAAACTGGGCATTTGCTTAGTGCTATAAGAAGTAGAAAAGATGAATGGATCCAGCTTTTAAAAAAAGGTTCATATACCCTCAGTTAAGAACCTTAAAAATGAGATCCTGAAATAGAAATTACTACATGGGAAACTAACCCAGAATAGTCTTTATAGAGTAGCCTGAAAAAGGAAGTAATGATGACAGAATGGGGAAAAGAAGAAAGTGAATAAAGATGTGATTTCAAGTAAGTCTCATTCACAGTAGACAGAGCCTACAGTTCTGGGAAGTTCTAGAGGATAACTGAATCTCAGATTTGTTCCCTATAACCTCCCCGTAGGAAAGAAAATGGTGATTACATAATTAAATTCTGGTAGTCATTAAGCAAGAGTTGTCTTAAGGGTTAAGCTAGAGGGCAGTGATTTCCCAGCTTCTTCCTTTGCCTCAAAAAAAAAAGAAAAGAAAAAAAGAAAGAAAGAAAGAAAAAAGAAAGGAAAGGAAAGGGAAGAAAATAAAAAAAAAAAAAAAACCAAACTACTCCACATACATTCTGTCAAAAAAAAAGAAGCAAAGGGGCTACATGTTATCAAAACAAATTCCAAAAAAAAAAAAACAAATTCCACACACATGCACATGGCACCCTACAATACGAAACTTCATAAAGTCCCAAAATTTTGTTTATAGGCACTTAAAGCCAAAAATTGCATAGCAAAGGTATAATTGTGCAAGGGTGTTATGTATACCATATGGTAATCACAGACAGTAGGCTAACAGACTTCTTTGGAAAGACAATTGCAAAGAGATTTTGGTGAAATAATATTTTTGTGATAAATTTTGAATATTGAATAAATGTTGCATTTGTTAGGGAGAACATTATGAATTGACACTAGTATTAGTATCACATGAAAGAAAAAAAAGTATAGCGTTTATCTGTTTGAAATTAAATTTTTCTGATTTCATAAGAAGCCAGAAATTTTCAAGAGGATAATGTTGATTTTGAGCTATAGTGTGGATAAACACCAGGCATATCTCTCAAACCCATGATCAAAAATATACAATGTATAAATAGTAAGTATTAGGAAACAGCCATTGAAGGATTAAGCACTCTAGCATAAAAATTATGACTTCAATAGGTTTGTATTTGGAATGCAGCTCTGTAAAAAAAGACAGACTACCAAGAGAAACAAACATATATATATATATATATATATATATATATATATATATATATATATACCTACAAGTCAAATAGTTCTATAAGCAATGACTTTGAATTATATAGTATGTATGTTTTCTGATAAAGGGCAGAAGTTACAAGAGCAAATGACTTTTGCTATCAATATATAAACACTAAATTATGGGAAAAGGAAAGCAAATGGAAGATAAATATTAGTTACCATACCCTGTCAATATAAACCCATTGTTAGGTTATTATTTTAAGGCTATTAAGGGTACATAGCTATCTTCTCTAATTAACCTTTCTTTTCCTGGTAGAGTGGGGCAAGATTCATTGTTCTAAAAATATATACATTATGAAAAATATGAATACCAAAGCAAAGTCAGAAACTCTGTTTCATTAGTTTCCTCTGGTCTACAACTCAGCAATTCTTATATTTTTTGGTAGTGTGCTGTGGTTTCCTATATCACAGTGTGAAAATTATTGTCTCTAATTTCACAACTTCAATAAATGTTTATTTTATAAAATCTTGGAGAATTCATGAGAAAGTTAATATTTTTCTCCACATTTAACTGAAGTATTAAATATTTGCTCAAAATTGTATTTTTGCTGTTATAAAAAGACATTGTCTCTGATACAATTAGACAATGAAAGAATATTTACTTCTTAAACCATTATTTTTATTTCATTTATTTATAAATTATCATTTCTTAACTTGGATGGATGACTTCTGCATTTCTGAATAAAATTTTTACAATAAACCTGAAATAAGCATCTATAAAGCTACTAAGGGGGGAAATATCCAAAAAAATTTATTGTTGGTGGTTATTATATAATGGTTTGTGACTCACTGTTATATTTGACAGGTGAACAGCTCTGACTTTCACAGTGGACAAAGCACAACTCCTCCATTCCTTCTCATTCAGTAGTAACATTGCTTGTTAATGTTCTGGAAACAGGAATGGGCCAACAATTTTATTCAGGCTATGATCAAAAAGCTAGAGAGAAAAAGTGCTGCTGCCAAGAAATCCACAGCTGTTGGTCAATTTATTATGTGGCCACTCTCTGAGGACTGGCAGAATAAAATCTGTCTGGGAAAAAGCAAAAAAACAGTGTATTTCCAAAGGGAGCTCAATAGGTTTCAGATCATCGCATTAAATCAGAGGTAGCCTAAGGCTGAAGTATGAGCCCCGACTTTCAAGGAGGATGAATAATAAAAACAACTTCACTTTATGGAACACTTAATATGTGACAGTGAGAAATATATATGAGGTTGATCTTATTGATGTTTTTAAGAGGAAGAGAAACTGAAGAAAGAATCCAAGATCACAAATCTAGTCAGTATTAAATCCAGGATTGGAACTTGAATATTAGCTCCCTCCTGGAATTGTGCTTATATGTTTTCATTATTTGTTGCTACCTCCAGAGAGTGTTTAAGGAAGCTTTGTGTTTTATTTGGCCATCATAATCCCCTCTGTGAACCTTAAGTTGGGCCTCTTGCCACAAAGAAGTGGTACATTATGCAAAGCATTTTTTTTTTTACTCTGAATGCAATTAGCGTCCATTACTCCTTGTTCTGTTCCAAGGAAAAAGATTGTAAAATATTGGTAATGGCAAAGATCCTATATATCTCTCAGTGATAAGAACTACATCCCAATGGAGAAAAGGCAAGAAAACTGCACAGAAAAAAATATGAGAATGCCCTGGAGTCTGTTCAAATATGACTGATACTTTAGAGCAACATCGCCGAGCCCCGAGGCTTTGGAAAGTAGATGGCAGTAAACAATGTGGTAGATAAAACAAGAAAAGAGAAAGGAGTCTGAATGATTAAGTATTCTGAACTAGGGCAGTAGAGCCCTGAGAAGGCAGACATGTTTCTGCACTCAGACACAGAGAGGTCTTGAATAAACCTGGTGATCAATGATGGAACACATTTGGAAAGGAAAAAGGGAAAACACTTCCATAAACAATACAGTGAAGACATACATGATAGCAATGGCTAGGCTGAAAGGAAATAAAAATTTCACAGTGACTACCTCTTTCACTTAGAGTACATACCAGGTATGTCATGATCTATGGGCCTGTAGGTATGATTTTCTATTCCTTTTACTGTGGGATCTGCTCTCTCACTGACCTCACCTTGTACTTTCCACTCTAACCATATTGGCTTTGCTATTATTGCACCTAGAAAATTATTTAAAAAAAAAACAACTAGGAAAACTCCTCCCTCTTTTATAGTCAATGGCTACCACTCTTACTTCCCTTAACTGTTTTTTTTTTGTGTGGTAAGATTGAACAGGGTCTCACTCTGTAGAACAGGTTGGCCTCAAATTTCATCCCTCTTCCCTTGGCCTCCTAAGTGCTTGAACCATTCACTGTTTCCCATAAGGATTTGATCAAATAATATTCTCCATGCGACATAACCTCACTATTTTAACTTTCAATGTTTCCTCCTCAAGTACGTCAGCACTTATACCTAAAACATCATTAAAATACTTCATAAAATTACAAACACCGTTTTAGGACCATAGTAGAATGAAACCATACCACCGCACTGATAAGCTTAGCTTGTCTGTCTGATTTGCCTTAACTAATTTGATGTGGTTGTAAAAGACATGTTAACACTTCTGGCTAGAAACCTTCAGGAGCCAATACTTAATTTGCCACTTTCCTTCCCCACTGTTTTGTGAACATAATAGAGTGAGAAATAAAAATCTTTTCTATTAATGACATTTAGCTTTTGATGTTATCACATTATCAAAACCTATCCTCTTCTAACAGATAATATTTTGGGCACATGTGTATATTTTTGTGCATAAAATTTGTCACTTTCTAAAACACTATGTATAATTTACTTTGGTAATAGAGAAAGCAATAGGTACAATATTGCCAGAATATAATCTCCAGAATAAAAAGAATATTTTATGGTATCTTTCATCCATTTGCTAAATATTTAGAATAAATAGTGTATGCCATAGTAAGTTCTCAAAAATAGTTTGAAGAATAACTATCAGTAGAATGAATTTCAAATCTCATTAAGATACACTAGAATCAATGCAGGTAAACTGAGGATATTTGATGAGATGGTATCCCTAAAATTCAGTAATTAAAAGATATGTTCATGTTTAAATGAGAAAATCTAATGCTCTCCCATGGGGAGTCATCAGAACCCGGCACACTGAGCCTAGGCAGGTCCAAGCCCCTTCCCACTGAACCAAGGTGGTGCAAGGCATCACACCACAGGCACCAGATTTCTAAAAGCCTGCCCATGCACCAGTGACAGATCCTGATCCCCCTGCCTGTGTGCCCCCCAAAGAGTTCGAGCCAAACAACCATCTTCTGTATCAAGAGGGCCTAGTCCAGTCCCATGGGGGCTCCATGGCTACTAGTCTACAGTTCATGGGCTTCCATTAGTGTGGCTGGTCAGATCTCTGCACATCTTCCCATCATGATCTCGATGTGTGTCCCCCCCCCCAACCCCCCGCCGCCTGCAGAATCCCTCCTCTCTCTCATTGATTGGATTCCTGGAGCTCAGCCTGGTGCCTGGCCATGGATCTCTGCATCTGCCTCCATCAGTCACTGGACAAAGGCTTCATGATGACAGTTAGGGTATTCGCTAGGCTGGGGGAGGAGGAGGGAGGATCTGTGGGAGATATATAGAGTGAGTAGAAAATTTTTTAATAAAGAAGAATGAAAAAAAAAGAAAATCTAATGCTCACCATCTTTCCAGAAATGCAGAAAATAGAATTAACTTGGGATTATATATTAATTAGAATTACTTTCAAATAAAATCTTTATTCATACATGATGAATTCATGGGATGTATCAAACACATTATGAAGGACAGTTTGAAATGAGATAACCTTATGGAAAAAGATTTGTGATGTTGCTTTTGTTTAATGCATCGTAGTCTTATACAATATACATCAAGATTCAAAATCCTTAATTTAGATTGGTAGAAGAAAATTGAAATTGTGATATTCATATTAATTTTTGTATTATTATGAGAAGAATCTTAATGCAGTTGACCTTCTGTTTAGCACACTACAACTATTATTCTCATGCGAAGTTAGGAGAGAAGATAAGAGATTACTTTAAAAATCAAGCAATTAAGCTTTATAGTGCCTTTGTTTATATCTTATCATACCTAGTGTTTGGATAGCATTAGATTAGTCAAAAGCAGGAAGTTTATGGGAGGTTTTGAAGGGAGAAAAGGGAAAGGAGAAATGTTGTAAATATATGATCATCTCAAAGAAAAAGTAATCATAATATGTTATCAGGTAAATAAATGACCAGAAGTTTTACATGTCTTTTATGGTCACATTAAATTAGCTAAGGCAAAGTAGATGGACAGGCTGAGCTTATCAGTGTGTTATGGTTTCATTCTACTATGGTGTTGAAAAGAAGATGTTTTAATTTTATAAATTATTTAAATGATGTTTTAAGTATAAAGTGCTGAGGTATTTGATGAGGATAGGTTTTGATAATATGATAACATTAAAAGTTAAGTGTCTTTAATGACAAAGATTTTTATTTCTCACTCTATTATCAGAAGTAGGATGGTTCACGTAACAGTAGGGAAGAAAGTGGAGAATTAAGTGTTGGCTCCTGAAGGTTTCCAGCCAGAAGCATATCTAGCAGCAAAAATAGAGACCTTCAAGAGTAAAGATTTACTGCTTGGAAAATAGTTCTCACTTAGTCTTAAAGTTGATTCCGCTTTGTGGAAAGATAACTAATATAAATAGAACAAGGAATATCTTAAGTAGAAAGAGAGTCCTTAGTGGTTAGTGAAAAAATATCTTTGGAATGAACAGAATGCCAATATAAAAATCCAAAGATCTATAGAAATTTTGAATCAGTTCTGAAATTCAAATTCTAGGTGAACATGTAAAGAGGAGTTCAGAAGGTAGATCAGTGGCAGTGCTTGTTGAGCAAGGCTGATAATATGAGTTCCAATCTCTAGAACCTACATTTAAAAAAAAAGCCTAACAGTAACCCACACATCGGTAATCCGGTATATTTATAGCTCTATCAATAGATCGACACAGATTCAGGAGAATCTGGGAAGCTCATTGACCAGCTAGCCTGGCATATGCAGCATCAAATAAGGGAAACCTACAAACAAAGTGCAAGGTAGGACCATGCACACTGTGACACACAAATGTCTACATTCACAAAATCATTTGCATGTACACACTCATACATACATATATCATACATGTACACATACACAAATGTAGAGTGACTACAGCAAATCCTCAGTAAACAGAGATATTCATTCATTCATTTTTGTTAATTAGAAAAATGTGTTTGTCCTGCTAAAGAATATGGCAGATCCTAAGAAACACACTAGGTGAAAATTAGTTAAACCATGAAATTAATTTCATCTGAAGGACATTTGGATACTGAGTATGCACAGAGTTAGGTGTGAGGACAAGATAGCAGGCAAATAAGCTTGTTTGGGACAGTTTTGTTTCCACTTATTCCACTAACCACTTAGATCATTGGTTTGATGGAAAATCCAGGAAACTAATTCACATAGTGAAGCCAGATTTTCTTTTTCTTGTGAATTAAAACAATCTAGAGAAAATATGGTATCTCAAAATAAAAGAATAACTGTTGTGTAGCAACAGTTAAATATTTTCTCAACAGGAGAATATTATAGGCATGAGTTTAATATTAAACCTGGAGATAAATGTTCAACATTTTATTCTATCTCATGACATTAAGAAGGATTCAGAATCACAGTTTTCATATTGATCAAATGTAAATATTTGACAAGTTAGAAATTTTAATGTTCTCCACTGTCAATATTCTGTACTTCAATATTCTGTACTTTGTGCTCCTTACTTACTTCACTTCTAAGCAGTACAGTAACCCTACAACTCGGCCTACAACTCAGAACCAGGCCTCAGAGGAACTGAAAAGACAACAGTTAGAAAAAGCATTCTGATAAGTAAGTCTAGAACTTCAGTGTGTGGAGTCATATGGTGGTACTCTATTTGTACTGAAATGTGATTTTAATTGTATGTTAATAAATAAAGTTGCCTGGGGTCAGAGCTATTAGAGCCATAGCAAGAGCGTGGCGGTAGTGGCGCACGCCTTTAATCCCAGCGCTTGGTAGACAGAGCTAGATAGATCTCTGTGTGTTCAGGGATACAGCCAGCATTGGAGACATATGCCTTTAAGACCTGGGGGGCTGTACATACAGACAGTGACGAGGCAGTCACGTGTTTGGGTTTACAACCAATGAGAAGGCAGAACAGAAAGACTATATTAAAGACAAACACACAGGAAGTAGCTCTCTTTTGGAGAAGTAGGAGCACTGGAGGAGGAAGGGTAAGGTTTTAGCTCTGAGCTCTGACCTCTTGGCTTTCTCTTTTACATTGGTTCTGTATTTCTTATTTAATAAGATGGTTGGTTACATCTACAGAGTCACTTGTTCATCTTTCTATAAAACAAGTGTTCAGCCTACTTGCTTTCAATGTGCTTTAGTAAATTTTGATGAACAATTTTAGCAAACTTGTTAGGTTATGAAAATTTTAAGACCACTGGTTTAAATCTTTTTACTTAAACACTTCTGAGCTATAAAGTGATTTAATTTCCACATCAAGAGGTAGTTAAAATTTTCTTGATGTACTTGTATTGTTCCAACTTATTCTTCTCATAGTAAAGCTCTGCTAGTAAATATTACACTTCAGGAAGATTCCTCCTTTCAAGGTTGTTAGCTGCTGGTTTTCGAGGTTTTTAAAACTCCAGATATGAGATACACTTTGAAAATATCTCTGTGAAGATATTTCAAAAGTTGAGAAGTGCTGTGTGGGACGCTCCCTGCATAGTGAGCAGGAAAGTATAATGTCCACAGAATGCACTATGTCAGAATAATGATTCCAATAACTTATATCATAAGCTTTAAAATAGCCAAGTTCAAGATTATTCCTGATAAAATATATGAGGTGTATTTTAATGCAAATTTTAAACATATTTGCTTTTCTACCTCATATTTCCCTTCATATTATACATTTTCTTTGAAAATTCATCTGTATAAATAAATTTCCATAATTGATGTGTGTGCTTAATAACATTCATCCTTGAAACTGTAAGCATTCTGCTACCTACCTCTGTTTTTATATGATAGTTTCTCTATACTTTCAGGTGTGTACTAGTTTCCTTGGAAGGAATAAAAATGAAAATTTTACATACATCTGCTGCTGCTAATACTCTATTTGACTCTTCCTATTTGACCAAAGATTTTAGAACAAGCTCAGTGAAATACTTCCTTTCCTTCAGGTTATCTTAATGTGTTTTTCCTCAATAAAGAGAAAAATTATAGATTTATATAAATAGATAATATAATAACACAATAAAAATAGATAATATAAAATATAGAAAGAAAGTTAAGTAAAGTAGATTTACTTTTTCACCCTTGTTATTCTCTTTGTGTGCAGATATAAATATGGAATTGGATACAGATACAAATATAGATGTAGATGCAAAGATATATAAACAAAGGGTCACTGACATATCTTTTCTTGGATGAGTAGAGACATGTTCTCAATATGTATACACGGCCGGTATGAAACATGATTTGTAGTCTATGCTTGCCTCAAACTCATAAAGATCTGTACCAGTTTTTTGCATTTAGGCCACCAACCAGCTCCCAAATCATGACAGAGACTTATTAGTTTTGAATGCTCAGCCTAGCTTAGGCATGTTTCTGCCTAGCTCTTTTAACTTAATCTGTTTCTCTTTACCTACCTTTTGCCTTGGGGCTTATTACCTTTCTTCTGTATATCTAACTTTTACTGCTTCTCTATGTCTGTCTGTCTGACATCTGCCTTGCTTACTCTAGGTGTGTCCCTTGGTCTCTCCTCCTTCTCTCTTGTTCCTTCCTTCTTTCAAGCTAAAATTTCTCCTCCTATTTATTCTCTCTCCCTGCTAGCCCCACCTATCTTTTCTCCTGCCTAGCTATCGTCCCTTCAGCCCTTTATTAGACCAATGAGGAGCCATAGACAGACAAAGTGAAGCAAATGCAACACATCTTTACATAATTAAATAAATGCAACATAAACTAAAGTAACACCTTTACACAGTAAAAATAATATTTTGCATCATAAACAAATACAGCACATCTTTGCCTAGTTAAAAAAATATTCTACAACAAAGATCTAACTTCCTCTGTGTCCCAAAAGCTGTGAATAAAGGCATGTGCCACCAAGCCTGGCATTACAATATCTTATTAGCAAAATTCAGTGTCCTTTTTTTCATTCTTTAGCTTGTATTTTTGTTTAATGTATCACTATCCATTCACTTTCTCTAGTCGGTGATAGTATTTTAAGATACACCACAAATAATCTAAACTACCTTGCAGTTATAACTAAGGGCAAAACATACATCCCTTAAGATAACAGATTTAGTTCTCTCTTGTTAAATTAATACCATAATGGAATATTTGGGGAATTGGAAAAGAAGATACAGCTTCTTATCAATACTCTAAGATCTGAAAAGGACAAACAATAAACATTGTTAATATTAACACTCATGAAAGAAGAACTTTGAAATATCTTCTACCTGTTATTTAATTAGTCCACCAAAGAAGTGGCAGATGTCAAATATAATCATACAATATTCACCAAAATTATGTAACCTAAGAGTTCTCAAGTAATCTGAGAAATAAAGGTCCTCATGTTCGGAAAGTAAAGAGCCAAAAATATCTGTAATTTATTATAATTGATAGAACACATTTATACATATGTGTTCTTTTTTGGTTTACATAATATTTAATTTCACAATATCTCACTTTTTTACTTTTCTTCATGCTCATATATCCTTCAAATAATGTTAATATTGTTATTCAATTTTCTGTTCACAAGCACTTTCATAACCTCACCAACTTTCAAGCACTTTTTATTTCTTTACAGTTGATTCCTTCTATATTTTCTAGATCTCCCTTCTACTACTTCATCCCTATCTCAATCAATAGTCACAAGGGATACATTAGGTATTGGAACATTATTGTATTTTATTATGGACTTATAAGAATCTGCAATGGTAGAGCTGTAATTTCAGTAAACAGAAACCTGAGATTGTGAAATCTACTAAAAGAAAATGTCATAAATATATTAGGATACTGGGAGATGGGTGTCCATTCTTCAGCTTTTCAAATATAATGTTAAGTTGCTAATCAAGGAAGATGTAGTGAAACTCATTTCACTACAAATTGTGTGATAAAATTTGTATAAGTAGCCGGGCGGTGGTGGCACACACCTTTAATCCCAGCACTCTGGAGTTTGAGGCCAGCCTGATCTCTACACCCAATTTCATTACTACTCATGTATATGAAAACTACTTCAAGTCAGAATTGGATGTGTTACTAAGACTGGTGGTAGAGAAGATCCCATGGCCTGCTTAACTTTTGTATTACTAAAAATTCCAATTATTTAGCCTGATATTCAAGGTATTAAACAAACAAACAAAAAAGGGACCACCTGTGAGTGGGATCAGGATCTGTCCCTGGTGCATGAGCTGGCTTTTTGGAGTCCAGTGCCTATGGTGGGACACCTTGTGCAGCCTTGGTGCAGGGGAGGAGCTTGGACCTACCTCAACTGAATGTACCAGGCTCTGCTGACTCCCCATCGGAGGCCTTGCCTTGGAGAAGGTGGGAATGGGGGGTGGGTTGGGGAGGAAGGAGGGGAGGAGAGGAGGATCTGTGGTTGGTATGTAAAATTAATAGAAAATTTCATAATAATAATAAAAAAGAAGAAAAATGGCAGAATACAAAAAAAAATCATGAACACTTCAATGACTCTTTTAGGAAGTTTTAGTATTGTGGTATTGTTAAGTTTCTGTTTGTTTCTTTGTTTTTTTTTCCAGACAGCATCTCACTGAATGGACCACCTTGAATTTAACTCTGTAATCTCACCAGGCCTCAAACACATAATCTTCTTGCTTCATGCTCCTGAGTTCTGAGATTGCATGTATGGACTCCTGTGTCTGGTTTTAAGGAATTTTCTGTATTCACCTCTTATTTTCTTCATCCTTCTTCTCTATAAATTAATATGAAAATAAGTAACATATATGTTCTATATATTTTCCTATAATTTTAAATAAATCAGTGAAAATTCCCACTTCAATACAGTGACACTGATTTACATACTTTTCCCAAATTTCCATACAAAATAATGTCATTTGAATGATACTTTTATGTCAAGGAGTGGTTGCACATGCCTTTAATCCCAGCACTCAGAAGATAGAGACAGTCAAATCTCTCATTTTGAGGCCAGCATGGTCTACAGAGCAAGTTTCAGGATGGCCAGGGTTACACAGAGACACCCTGCTTCAAAAAGTATAATAATAATAATAATAATAATAATAATAATAATAATAATAATAATAATTTATGTATTATCATGTAAAATGATACATTTTATGTAATAAAACATAATTAAATAAAAATATTTTTAAAACTCCACTATATGCTTAAATGGTTTTAACTTGCTCACAACCTCAGGAATCCTATTAAGTACAGAAATAGTTTAAAGAGTCAATTGACAGCTAATAGACAATAAACAAGGCAGATCCATCTGTGTCAACAACCAAATAAACCTTTCTGTCTAACACATTCTCACTACTTTGCCTTGCTACAATTGCAGACTCAAGTTACTGATTTCTGTTCAAGAAATGTGTCATGTACTCAAACACTTGCCCTCATCTTGTCCTTCCAACTTATTTGAGTATCATTTTTCATAATCATTCCATCTGAGTATTATTCTGGTATATGCACTCATAGATAGTCCTTCTGTATATGTGTGTTACTTTCTATTAGTTCTTTGAGAGTTTTGGGTTTTGATCATATTCACCTCCTTCCCACAACTCTTCCCAGATCCACCCCTTTCTGTATGTTCTCTTCACTATAAAATTTCATTGTATTTTAAATAACATGCATTTATGCTCATTGTGGCAACTATATATAAGATAACTAAGACAAAATGAATATTATAAACTAGCTTTTGAACATTTAACCAGATTTTGCCATAGAAACTCAGCAAATTTCTAATGTTTCCATTTTAGATGGTACATGGATACAATCATTGGTGCAGCATTTACAAGCACAGAATATAGTGCCAGACGATGTTGGTTTTCTCCTCTTTGTCTCTACAAATCTAGGAGTTTTTAAAATATACTAAAATTGTAGTCAGCATTGTTAATTATTTTCTTCCTTTTGTTCCGTGCCACGTTAGGCTTGTTTCTAACCTTGTAGATCCACTTTTTCTTCAACTATCTTCTATGTGATGATTTCTTCCCTGTTGGTAGAACTTTTATATCTGTAAGTTCACATTTTTGCTAGTTTCTCTGAATTCTGTGTGTAGCTGTCTCTAATTTGTTGCATAAATTCCATTATTTACTATATTGTTACTATCAGCTCTGTTTAAAATGTCTGAGACACAATAGCTTACATAGTGTTCCAAAAAAAAGCTTAATTTAGCACAATTAAATTTTGTGTTTCACTAGTCAAAAGTATATACTTCACGATATTCTTCTTTCAATATATCTTTAACATAATGTTTGCATCATACCCATAAGGAAAATATAAATATTCTGATTATTTGGTTTATTGAATTTTATATGTTTGGTAGTATAACATTAAAATGCATTGGGTAGCACTAATAGATTTAAAGTTGCAATGATGATTGTTTTTCATTGCCTCAGAATATGAGAGACAGTATGGTGAATGTTCACCTCTATTTTTTAGTGTCTTTGATACGGAAAGTACTCTGAAAGCTACCAAAAGAGAAACATAAATACCAACTCAGCCATAAAACCTGTGTTCTACAATCTGTCTGCCTGGAAAATATGCTATGGTAATGGTGGCACAACACATGTTGGAGTCACTAATGGATCTCCAATTTGACTTAAGGCCCACTCCACAAGATGAAACTCATACCTGACACTGCTTGGCTGACCAAGAATCAGATACTGGATATTCCAGAGACCTATTGTAAACCAAAAATCTACTGGTCTAAAAACAAAGTAACAATAAAATGATTCCTAATGCTACTCTGCTATACTCATAGACTGGTGCCTTATTCAGCCATCATCAGAGAACCGTCCTTCTGAAACAGATAGAAAGAAATACAGAGACCCACAGCTAGACTTTATGCAGAGAGAAAAACCTGGAACACCAGCTCTAAATGGAATATCTTTGTAAAGTCCCTCCTATCAGAGCTCAGGGAACCCGACAGAAGAGGAAGAGGAAAGAGTGTAAGAGCTAGAGAACACACAGGAGAATAAGGCCTCTAAATCAACTGAGCAAGGTCATACAAATCCACAGAGATTAAAGCATCAAGCACAGGGTGAACACAAGTCTGCACCAGGTTATCTGCATATGTATTAGAGCTTTCAGTTTAGTATTTTTATGGGAGTCCTGAGTGTGTGAATGAATGGGGCTCTGATTCTTCTGCCTGCTGCTGGGGCTACTTTCTTTCTGTTGGGTTACCTTTATAGCAAAGTTTTCTCCAGTCCTGCCTGGCCCACAGTCAGGACAAATCTCTTTCACCCACCAGTCCCTCAGCCACTCAGACCCAACCAAGTAAACATACAGAGACTTACATTGCTTACAAACTGTATGGTCGTGGCAGGCTTCTGGTTATCTAGTTCTTCTGTCTTAAATTCACCCATTTCTGTTAATCTATATGTTGCCACATGTTCTGTGGCTTTACCTGCTCCTTTAAATGCTGCTCCCTGGACAGCAGGCTGGCGTCTCCTCCTAATCTGCCTTCCTGTTCTCCCAATTCTCTTTTCTGCTAGTCCCGCCTGTGCTTCCTCCTTGGCTACTGGCCAATCAGTGTTTTATTTATCAATCAATAATTCACAACATACCTTGTCCAGCCTCAATGTCATAGTTTCTGCTTCATCTTATTGCATTTTATTTTGTCATGTTTGATTATCTTTTAGAAGCCTGTTCTTTTCTAATGAGAGACAGAAAGGGAGTGGATGCTGATGGGAAGGGAGATGAACTAACAATGGAGAAAGCCTTTTCCATTTCAGCTAAGGATCTCCACTCTTATGGTGATTTTTAAAAGAATCATGGAAGTAGGAAGATGGCTCAGTGGGTAAAATCTCCTAATACTAAGCTTGACAAACTGAGCTTGATCCTCTGGGCCTACATGGTGGTAGGAGAGATTCAATTCCCACAAGTGTCCCTTTGAGTTCTACAGAAACACAATGATTCATGTGGCAAAATGTGTGTTGCCTGCCCAGTCACAAAAAATAAAAAGTAAAATAAAAATATTAAAAAAAGAAAAGAATTTAGGAAGAAAAACCAAAGAAAGAGAAAAGTTGAAATGAGAAAAAAAAGAGAGAAATTTCCATTAATTTTTCCCACCCCAGTCTTCCTTTTCCAATGTTTATTATCTCTTTTCTCTAGCCAGATTAAACAGTTCTTGAGCTTTCACCCCAGAAGCATCCCTTCGTCTAGTCCAATACTTGTATCTGTCATGTAGCTGGAAGTTTTTCTGTTTCCTGCCCAGTCTTCAGTCACTCAGACTCAAGTAAACACACAGAAGTTTATATTAATTAAAATTGTTTGGCCATTACCTCAGGCCTACCACTGACTAGCTCCTACACTCAAACTCAGCCTATTTCTGTTAATCTATATGTTGCCACATGTTCTGTAGATCTACCTGTGTGTCATTACATGCTGCTCCCTGGATGGTGTGTAGTGGGTAACCATTCCAACTTTGATCTGGAAGTTTTAACCTCCATTGAGGCTTTGGTAACAGTCATGGCTACAAGGCAGGCCCAAGAGATGTACCACACTCTCTCTGTTCTTGGACCCTAGATGATGGAGGTTGACTGAGCGAATTTTTCCAGAGAACACCGCCAGACTGTGACACACCTTCCCCAGACTCTGCGACCTACCTATCCCTTCCTTTGTAAGTTATGCCACTAATAAACCTCCCTTTTAACTATGTGGAGTGGCCTTAATAATTTCACCAATAATGGTGGGCTGGCATCTCCTTACTCAGCTTTCCTCTTCCCAGAATTCTCCATGTCTGCTTATCCTGCCTATAATTCCTGCCTGGCTACGGACCAATCAACATTTTATTTATCAACCAATCAGAGCAACATATTCACAGGAGACAGAGCAATATCCACAGCACTGTCAAACTAGAAGCCAATCTGAGGGTCATTTCCTCATATGGAATTTTATTAATCTGCCATGAATAATAAAGTTGGTGAAATTTAAAGTGATAAAAATACCCTTAAGGAGTGCATATATAATATGAATCTCCTTTCTAATTATGTAACTACACGAGGAAAGTCGAGCTTTTTGAAATAATGATAGAGCAATATAAATGTATGATCTTATTATTATTATAATCATCTTTTTACTTTTAAGTATGGATAGTTATCAGAAATAGCAGGAGTCTATATTTAGCAAAGCAGCCTTCTGTAGCTGCCAAGATACTGGAAGGTATTCAGTACTTTTTTGGATGGCTAGGGATGGAGATCAAGACCTTCTGAATTTGGTAGCACTCCTACTACTAAGCCACTTCAATCCCCACAGGCAATTCTAAATATGTAGAAAACTCTAACACGTGGTAAGCTATTAAATAATCTCTTTAGGCTAAACTTTGGTCACACTACTTTTTCCAAGAACCTTTTAACCAAGAGCCAATATAAAAATTCATAATTCTGAAAATTATAAATCCTAAAATCTCAAAGCATATTCCAAGCCATAGTTAGGAGCTATGAACTTTGTGCCTATTTCAGTAGTATTATATTTAGCGTTTAATTTCATCATTCAGTGCATTTTTATGATGTGATTTTCTAGATAGTACACTATACTAACTCTTTTGGAAGATATACAAATACAGAAGCAATAATATTTACATTTTCAGTTTAAATTATAATTGAAAGAGAGCATTTAATCAAGTAAGCTCAAAACAGAATGCCAGGCAATCAAATTATATAAAATTATATAGTGTGTTACTCACTATATCAGGAACAGCATTTTTGCAGGAAATGATTAGAAAAGTTCAGAGTTGATAACTTTTGAGCAGATTGTTAAAATGAGATTCTGCATGAAAGGAAAAATAAGAGGTCATAATAATAATTATAATAATAATCACTAATTTTAATAATAGCAATATTGCAAAAGTAAATGTAACTAGAATTTTCATTTTTGGATCATATTCTATATTGCAACTTATTTTTTAACCTGTTACTTTGACTTCTTTAATATTTAAGATTATGTAATGATCTAGGTACTATATTCCAGTAACTCCTCTAATAGCAGTTATTGTGTGAATTTCATGGCTCCAGCATTTATAAGAAAAATCTATTATGAGTGAGTAATCTGACCATAGGCTCTTCTACAACCTTCTGTTGGATTTTCTCTTTTCATAATATTGATAGAAGTGGATTCATTTTTATTGCTAATCATTTCACTAAGTAGGTCTTCCTTACTTCTTTTAAGCTTTCTTGTATGTATCCCCAATTCTGTCTTTTAAATTACATGATTGTAAATAATTAAATTTTGACAAATTTTTTAAACAGAAGAAGAACACATTAGGAGTAGGTGATGAAAACTTTCTAATTTCATATAGTAAAATTTGTATTTTTACTATTAAATTTTAAACTTGCATTTTTTTAGTATTTTATGTGTGTGTGTGCATGTATGAACACAAGTGAGCATGTGCTATGACTTATAGATGGTTGTTGGTTAGAGGCCAGCTCTTAACATTTGGTTTTCTCCTTTCATCTTTTGGTGATCCAGGGATCACACACAGGTCCTTAGGCCTGAGCCCTAACACCTCTACCCACTTAGCCATCTTGCTGTGTTTAAAACATTTAGACTCTCAAAGCAATATAGGTTATTTCTATTGCCCTTGGTTGCTTCCCAGTAGTTTAAGTTTTCTTTTTTCTTAATTTACCTTTTTTCATACACTATATTTTGAGGAAAGGGAAATTGAGTTCTCTCCAAAGGAGTATCACTGGGTATATCAGTCACATTCCAGGACAGGTCATTTTGGACACAGGACTCAAGAGGATTTGAGTTGGATTTGACCTCAAAGCCTCCTCCCTGAGAGCTAGCTTTCATAGTATCAGGAGGTGATATCCAAGCCTCTAAAGGAGGAAAGGAATAAATCTTCCTATGCAGCTTTCAAGCCCATGAACCATAGTCAGACTGGCAACATATTCCAAAAGGTGTAATGGTATCACTTATATCTTGGCAATAATAAACATTTGTCTATTTGTATTTAAGGTTTGCTCAACAAGAGGGAAATGCATGTGTGGTACTAGAATCCTAGCCAACTATTCTTGGCTTGTAACGTCATGAATCTTGGAGGAAAATATACTACTTGCTATTTTCCTTAAAAAGTATAATTCCTAACTACATTCTAAATACTTATCTTTATACCCATAGATAAGTGTAGTTTTCACTCTTGTTCAAAGAAGCTTCTTTTTTCAGAAGGGAGAGAACATTACAGAAAGCTATAATTTGTCAAAATGACAAGACAACTGACAATTGGGTGCTTAACACTACTTGATACATCTACACTACAAACCCTACTCCTAAGACTAAGAAAACATCTCAAAAGAATCATCAGAAATATTGTAGGAGACAGAGGAACAAGAAGTCTGCTACACTATTGTGTCTTCTAGATATCACAGGGATATTACATCCAGGAAATCTCTACAATTTGGCTTCTTAAACAGGACCTAAACAATGATAACGCTGACTAATATTCCAATACTTATGGGGGAATACAATGGGAGTTCACTCCTAGATGAAGAATTACAGGCAAGTAAAGTCAGCTGAGAGTGGGTCAATTAGTCTTCCCCAGGGAGAAGCCCAGTTAGTGTTTATCCAATACCAAGTGGACTCAGCAACAATAAACAACAACAATGAAAGAAAGGCCATACATTTGGCACAGAGCAGGAACAAATGAGAGGGTGGAAAGAGATGAGGGAGGGGGAAATTATTCATTTATATTTTCCCTCAAGATGTACATTTTGTAACACATTTGGAAAAAAAGAAAGTAAATGCTCAAACTGTAGAAACATTAACTGGATTTATAAAGTTAATAGACTGGTTGTATTTGAGGAAAGATTTCAGGAAGTGTAATTTTGAGAATGAATTTTGATAGTTTATACTTATGGAGGGGTTTAAAGGCTAGCTTTAATGCAACATTGCTAATAAAACACAGAGTGACTAGAAACATTAAAAACATTAATCTAAAATGAAAGTCATTTTGTAGTTGTTCAATGAATGTGTCAAAGTTGTACCAAATGCTTTAAAAGAGGCAAAGGAGAGAGTAAAGACCATGATATTGGGAGTCAAGACAATTTCAAGAAGAACTTAAATTCATCTTTGCTGAAACAAAAAAAAATGGAGAGATTTGAAATAACTGAGAAAGGTATGAAGCACTATTATATATTGTTGGAGAAAACATTTAGAAGATTGTAAGATTGGTCCATAAGATTAAGTTATCTGCATCTTCTAATTGGTAGTCTCCTAACTTCTCTCAAAGAATAGAAACACAGGCTATATATTTCTTAAGGATTATGTTTCAAAATACTGGCTTTTGTGTTTTTGAGAAAAACAAAATACATCATTAAAGATATTAAGAGGCCAGCCAGAAGTATCAAGAGATAAAGGAAGCTGCTTTTAGACCTGATGACTTAAATGAAATCCCATAGACCAACACAGTGAAGTGAGAGTACCAAGATCCACAAATTATCATCTTACTTCTTCTACATGTATACCTTGTAAAGAGCCTGTGTGTCTGCACACCGAAACAATCACCCACACATTCACAAATGTACATACAAACACACACATATAGACACCCATATATCTCCCTCACATTAATAAATGTAATAAAATTGAGAATAAAAGTGATCAAAGGCTTCTAGATGATTTATGTTTCAAGGAGCTGAAAGAGTTTACAGTTGCAAGTTTTCAAAAACAAGTCTTTAAAGAGAGATGAAGAATGTGTCCAATGAGAAGGAAGCCTGTTTAATGTTTAGTCAAACTCAGGGAACATTAAAACCATCATAGGCACTGACTAAAGTCAAGGATACAGTATGAAGATTATCTTAGAAGAATAAAATTTTGGGGAACAGCAGAAAAAAACATGCTAGGAAAAAATATCAGCTGTCATTTGGAACTGTATTCTACTTAAATAGAGATTTGAAAGAATGAAAAATGCAAATTAATTACAAGTTAAACTCAAATACTGTTCTCAGACAACTGTGACTTTAATAACGATGGTATGTGAAAAAAGTTCATCAATTCATTGTTACCAGGTGAAACTCCATTTCTTGGATCCCATATATTAAAAATAATTTAAAAAATTCTAACGATTAACAGTCACTATCAAACTTCATCAATACTTTTTTACAATTATGCCTGTCTGGGAGATGAAGAAATTTAACTTCAGCTTAATAATTAATTTATGTCTCTGACACCTAAAAGCAGCTTTGGAGATATGTATTGGAAGAGTTGTATATCTCTAAAATATTGAAGTGTCTATTGTATTCTGATTTTCTCTTACTTATGATGAAGGAAATGATAAGTCAAAATAATTAAACAAGGAGTAAGGACATTTGCCCATATTGTTGATAGTAATTTTATACATTTAGTTTATGTAATTCTTCAATAGACATGAACCATGAGCAAGACATTATTTGTCCTAATCTTGAATGAAATTATCTTTGTAAGGTAATATACAACTCTAGGGTAGAACTTTCTTTGTCACCTAGTCTGTTGAAGTTCACAATCCAACCTATTTACTAAAACAAAGTGTTTCAGATAAATACTAGATTTAAATAGATAAATATTAAAAAGAAGGAAATGTAGAGTATGTCAAGAAGGAATCCTTCAAATAGAACTGATTTGGTTGGATATGAAGACCATAGAAGAAAATAGAGCTAATGGGTGCTGAACAGAAGAAGAAGGCAGCTGCAGCTAAAGATGCCATTCAACTAAAAATACCTTCTAGGCAATGTTTTATTATTTTTTTCCAATCTCTTACTAATGTGTTTCATAGTTCAAACCTAAGAAGAAGGTGGTTTTCAAAAAGCTTGAAAAGTTCAATTCTGGCGCACGCCTTTAATCCCAGCACTCGGGAGGCAGAGGCAGGCAGATCTCTGTGAGTTCGAGGCCAGCCTGGGCTACCAAGTGAGTTCCAGGAAAGGCGCAAAGCTACACAGAGAAACCCTGTCTCGAAAAAAACCAAAAAAAAAAAAAAGAAAGAAAAGTTCAATTCCTAGCAATCTCTTCTCTATATTAAACATTAGAGTATAAAATGAAGAGTTATTTCCTACTAACATTTCCTTTGCGTCTTTATTCTTTTAGATGCCAATGTCTATTGTTTCTATATATTTGTAACTCAAATTCATTTTCTCTTGTTTATTTATTTATATCCAAAACAAGAAAACTCCAAGGCACTGGTATTTGCTTTCTTTTCTGGCTCTGACAATTCTTTTCTTCCTCTTCCATGGGGTTCCCCAAGCTCCAAGGTGGGGAGAGAGACAAAACGGAGATCTCCAATTTAGGCTCTCTCTGTGGGACTGGCCAACTAATGACTGGTCTAATTTGAGGCCCAGGCCAAGAGAGGGATCCCATGCCAGACAGTGCCTGGATGACCAGGAACCAGAGAATGGATAACCCTGAGACCAAGGATAGAAAAAAAAATTACAACTTTTTCTTTTTAATTAACTGTAATTTGTCATGCTTTTGTTGGAAGTAAGATTAAATTTTCAAACTACTGTTTTCAATGATGCAGCATGGTTTTCCCCTGGAGGCTACTCGCAATTTTAAGTTGTATGTAGTTAGAAAAATAATTAGGCTGCCTCTCCACCTAATGTTTGGGTATGTGTCTGTGCACCTGCTCTCATCAGATGCCAGAGGAAGCATTTTTGGTGACAATTGGGCTAGGCACTCTTCTATGAGTATATCAGATATCATTAGGAATATTTTTATTAGTTTTTTAAAAATCTATCCTGTCACAGATTCTGACCCTCCATTGCCGCATAACATCTTGTAGGCAGGCCACATACGCAAATATTTTCATGAGTACAATCAGCAGTTTCCTGACAACTATTGTGTATTTATCTGAAACCTTGAAGCAAGATTCTTATTCTTTATGAAATTCTACATTCTAAGCTTCCTGAATTTGAGCTGTCTAAACTATGCGTAATCCCAGAAAACAGAGCTCCAAGATAATACTTTAAAATTACACTGTTCATTTTTCTGAGCCTGAATGTAGCAATGATCTCATTACTAAGTAAAGATGACAAACATCATTTTTAAATCAGTGACAACATGATTATTTGGATTACCACCAGTGTTTATGTTTATTTGGGACAAATTTCTCATTCAATACTACTTTGGGAAGTCAAGTTGTGGATACATTTGCTCATTGCAATAGAAATAACTTCAAGTACTCTGGAATGCATTACCTGTTTCTCATAACACCAGAGGTTTACCAAATGAAATTATGTTAAGTGTTTACAGTCACAGGCTAGTACACGGGAACAGACTTAGATGGCCACTGTGAGGGTCATAAAAATTTTTGTTTCTTTTTATGACAAAACAGACATGGCTGAGAATTCATCTTTAAACGTGAATTTGTGTGTTGATATAGCAAAATACAAAGCTATTGGGAGTTGAAGATTTAGGATAAGACTCAAAAGTAAGAGAAAAAATTTAACCCAATTCTTCAAAAAAACTGCTTTCAACTGGAAGAAACTAATCAGACACTGTTTAATATCTCTCCAAACGCTGCTGTTGAAATATAGCCATATGCTATATGATGCTTCTGTTAATGTTGGGCTTACAAACAATAGTTGCTTCAGAGGGCTGAAATGAAGCTGAAGAATCCCTATTGTCTGCTGATATCCTAACCATAGTGATGTCACAGCACAACTCATTGCTCGCAGGGTTGTGGTGAAGCTGGTGGGAAGAAATTTGTCATTTTCCCAATCAAATAAAAGTATAGCACATATTAGCACAGGCATATATAATGCTTGACAATGATAATAAGCTTCTATGCTATTGTGTTATATACCTTTTAGTGTTATTGTCTTGAATTCCTATTTGAAATATGTTTACTTCACTATTTAACTAGAAGAAGCAGTTTTGTATTTTCTGTGATTCTTCAATGTGTTAGAAAACTATATGAAGTGAATGGTTTATTGCATCTGGATGTGTCTAAGTACACTTTATATTTTCTACAGGATGAAATTCCTTAATAATCCATTAATCAAAATATCATTAAACAGAAGCAATTCTAAGAGGTAATGGCCTCTCAGAGACTGAAATGGCTGACTAATAAGATCCAAACAATTACAAGCTCAGTAGACAAACTAATTAAGAATGGGGAAAATGTCATAGAATCTCGTCCCTAGACAAAGAATTGGACGAAACCAATGACTGCCAAGATAGGCAGACACAGCCTCTTCCAGAAACCAGGCCCCAATTAGTTATCTAATAAAAAGAGATCAGCCAAAAATTTATAGACACACAAACAAGAAAAGTGGACTAAGCATGTTTTAATTATATATTTGTGTATCTGTCTATATGTGTAAAAATAATAAAAGAAAAGAAACTATCTATTTAAAGAGAGATGAGGCAGGAGACATAGAAGAAGTTGAATGGAAGAGACAGGGGAGTGATTGGATGGAAGAAAGTGAAGGAGAAAATGATGAAATTATATTTAATTTTTTTTATTTTTTAAAATTTTTTACAATTTTTTTATTTTTTTATTTCTCTTTTTATCTTTAAAATGTTCTATGAATAATTCTTGAGGGAATGTTTTGTTTTCCCTCTCAACTTTGACCCCAGATTGCACAACTTGTTCATGGCCAATCCTAAGAGGCAGCATTTACTAAACTGCACTGGAGAATTACTAAGAAAAAGCATTTTCCTCAGGTTTTTCCTGTTTCCAAAATCACCTTCCCACCTTGACTTGCTAGTAACAGCAGTTGGCATGGGCCTTTTTTTTTAAATGCCAAATGCCATTTATTGAAGGAAGGAGGAGGTCTTAAATACGGGCTTATAGCACGATGGGAGGACCCCGGAGGGCAGAAGTTCACTACCGATGTTTTACAATCTTGCATCTAAGCTGTTAATGTCCATTATGCAGGATATACAGACAAGGAACTTCCCTTAAGCATTCAGGAGGGTGAAACCTGGCAGGGAATTAGCATAGGGAGGCTATCAAGGTCAAGGTCAGCAAGCAAGGCAACAGTTACCCAAAATGGGGGCCAGGACCCTACGGGTCCCCTTTTTACTAAAAATTGAGCTTCTAACTTAGGTTGCATGGGACATCAGCAGGTCACCTTATCTGTCATGGAGACGCCTGCCCAGGCCACACAGGCAGTCTGTCTTAGGTTGGTGAGTGCCCCCCAGGTATTACCCGTCTCTGAATACTCATTATCATACAGGCTCAATCATGTGTGAGCTGCAGAGTTAACTGCTGCCAAAGATCTCAAAGTGGTGCTGGGCTTGCAATCTGTGTGTTTGACACAGAAAAGACCAACAGAAGTCCTAACTCACCCATATCCAGTAGGCTAAAGGCAACTGAGCCAGTCCCTTCCATAATGAACCTTACTGCAAATTGGAGTCCTTGTAAGGTGGTATCCCAAAAGCAAATGGAACTTAAGTTTATAAATTTATAATGTTCAAAGCCAATTGAAATGTATATAACTATTGAATTAAATTTATCATGCCCAATAGAGTGAAAGATTAACTGTAGTAGCTACTTTTGCTGCCAGGGTCTCCACTGTGCTAGCTGTAGTAAGCAATTATGAAATGGTAATCCCAGAAACAGTAGCAGTGGTGGCCACCACTGCTATAACAGCAACAATGGCAGCAACAATGTCAAATTCTCTTCTGGAGCATGTGGGCATCCACTGGCATGGATACAACTCCAGGAACATGAACTGCCAAAACCCATTTTTCTTGACCTCAGCACTACATACTCTGGCAGCTCTGCAAAAGAACAACTAAGAACCATAAAGAAAAAACAGGTGGCTCACAAGGAGCATAACTAATGGTCTTATAATGGCTACATTCAGACTCACAAATTTTAAGGTATCTTCAAAGGGGGCTAAATGAATTTCAGGAGGCCAATTAATGTTGCACAGAGCCACTCCTGAAAAGTAGGTACTACACCAGCTTGAAGAGGATTGTGAAAATGAAAAAGCTTAGCTAGCATGCTACTGTTAACAAATGGAGGACAGTGACCTTCAGGGTTTTCCTTAATCTCCAATATATTAATTTTAATGGAAAACAATTTTAATACAACATATTCTGATTATGGTTTCCCCTTTTCCAACTGTTCCAGGAAACATTCCACTTTCCCACCCACACAAATCTACAACTTTTTTAAATCTCTCTAATTAGAATACAAATGGGCATTTAAAAATGATTATTATAATAAACTAAAATGAGTTAAAATAAAAACAAACCAGAATAATAAACAAAACCTTTCCAAGCAAACAGAAGCAAAAGAGCCAAAGAAAGACTTCACAAAACACATACAGACACAAAGACACACACACACACACACACACACACACACACACACACACGCACATTCAGAAATCCAATAAAAACACAAAAACAGAAAACATAATGAATATGCAAAGGACACATAAGGCTAAATAAAAGAAAAAGAAATGAAATTAAAAACACCCTGGCAAAGCATTATGAGACAAAGAATCTCCAAAAATACCACTAAGTTTATTCTGTTTTTTTCCATCTACTGCTGAGCATGTGGATAGCTATTAATAGTGGTTTGTGTACCCAGTTACAATCCTTAGAAGAAAAGAAATTATTCGTTGATGAGTGGTTTTCAACCAAAGATAGTTTCTAGTTTAAGGTGGTAGAAAGTGTCTACTTCCCTCCTTAGTACAGACCAAACCCACGCAGGCCCTCTACAAGATGTTGCAGTCTCTTTGAATTCATATGTACATTGGTCCTTCTTTATTTAGATGTCTGCATATAATTGGTGTCCACCTGGCCCTCCATATATTACAGTCTTTCCACATCCCTTCTGCAGAGTTCACTGAAACTTAATGAAAGGGATTTAATGGAGGCATCCCACTTAAGACCGAGCACTCCAAGGTATATTACTCTCTGCACATGTGCAGCTTTTGGTTTATGTATTTAACCCATCTATTACAGGAGGAAGCTTTTCTGATGGTGGCTAAGCAAGATACTGATCTATGAATATAGCAGAAGATTCTAGGAGGTATTTTATTACTACATTTCTATAGCAGAACAGTAGTATTTTGTTTTCCCCTAGGTCTCTGACATATCTACTTTCAGGTTCTTTGCTGCCCAGGCAGTGTCAGGAATAGATAAGGCCTTAAATCCAACTAGATATATGTTGGTTAATCCCATTGCCTTTGTACCACTATTATGCTGGGGCATCTTTAAGGCAGGTTACCATTGTAGATCAAAGAGTTTTCAGTTGTGTTGGTGCTTACCTTTATTTTTTGGTACCATGCAGCATACCTTCCAGTAAAATAAACTCTAGTCAATAGAAGTGAAGGCTCTAGGTAGGGACTACCTTGACTTCTAAATGTTCAATTAGTTACATAGGTGTTGTTTTCTGCAATAGGACCTTCCCATCTGTTTGTGCAGAAAAAACAACATCCTTGGCAATATCCTGGATTGTTTGGTGGGGAAAGGTTGTGCTCCCTTTAACAACAGTTTAGTTAGGTGTAATCCATTCCTGAAACTGGAGGATTCATATGGTAAACAAAGATATCCAGTTAGGGTTCTGTCTTCCCCATTATTTGGTAATTCCATTTATATCACTTCTATGTATATGTATATGTTTTGGTATGCATATGTGCATATGTATGTGTGTCTATATATGTGTGTATATATATATAAACACATGTATACATAAAGATATATATATCATATATATATATATATATTCACACACACAAACATATAGTTTCTATAGTATTAGGCATATATACAGCCCCTCAAATGGCCCTTAGTTTGAGCTGATTCTCCCTGTATACCATTCTTCACCAGTGTCTTCCCTCTGCTCAATCCCCATTACAGCTCCCCATCCTTCCATAATTATCTATTCTATGATCCCTTCTTGAGGTGATACAATCATTCATGCCAGTCTAATTTTACTCTATGGCTTACCTCTGGGATTATATATACTGTAGCCTGTTTAGCAAGAACTTAAATGCTATCATCCATATATAAATGAATACATATCATATTTGTCTTTCTAGGTACAGGTTACCACATTCTGAGTGATGTTATCCACCTCCATCCATTTAACTTCAAGTTTCATGATACCATTTTTTTAATAGCTGAGCGTATAGTGTTGTGTAAATGTACCACATTTTCTTTATTTATTCTTTGGTTGAGGGACATTTTGGTTGTTTATCAATTTCTGCTTATTATTAATAAAGCAGAAATGAACTTGATTGAGCATGTGTCTCTCTGGTAGGATTAAGTGTTCTTTGGGTATATGTCCAAGAGTTGAATAGCTAGATCTTGAAACAGATCTATCTTTATGTGAAACTCCCACACTGATTTTCATAGTAGCTGTTCAATTTTGCATTCCTACCAGTAATGGATGAGTGCTCCCCTTATTTCACATCCTTGCCAACATGAGCTGTCATTTGCTTTATTGCCACTAGCTAATCTTATGGACGAAAGATGAAATCTAAAAGTAGTTTTGATTTGTACTTTCCTAATGACTAAAGTTGTTGAATATTTAAGTGCTTCTCAGCCATTTATGTTACCTCCTTTGAGAATTATCTGTTCACAACTTGTAAACTGGGTTGTTTGTCTTGATGTTCAGTTTTTCTGAGTTCTTTATATATAGTCCTCTATCAGATGTGTAGTTGGTAAAAATCATTTCCCATTTTGTTGGATGCCACTTTGTCTGAATGATTGTGTCATTTTTCCATACAGAAGCTTGTCAGTTTCCTCTAGTCCATTTATTAATTGTTGATCTTAGTGATTATGGTAACAATATACTGTTCATTCATTTCCTGTGGCAATGAGTTAAAGACTATTCAGTTTTCTCCTCTATCAGATTTAGTGCACCCTTCATTACAGTGAGGTCTTTGGTCCACATGAAGTTGAGTTTGTACAGGGATCTATTCACATTTTTCTACTTGCCCACATTCAGTTACACATGCAATGTTTTTGGAAGGTGCTGTCTTTTTCCAGTGTGTATTTCTGGCATCTTATGAAAAACCAAGTGTGTGAACTAATTTATCAGTCTTTACTTCAATTCCATTGATCAAAATATTTGTTTTTATACTAACACCATGAACTTTTTTCTCCATCTTTTTTTAAAAAATTATTTATTAAATTTAATTTTACATATCAGCCATGGATTCTCTTGTTCTTCTTCCTCCCACCCCCACCTTCGCCCCAGCCCACCCCCCATTCCCATCTCCTCCAGGTCAGAGACTCCCTCGAGGATTGAGTTCAACCTGGTAGATTCAGTCCAGGCAGGTTCAGTCCTCTCCTCCCAGGCTGAGCCAAGTGTCCCTGTATAAGCCCCAGGTTCCAAACTGCCAGTTCATGCACTGAGGACAGGACAGGGTCCCACTGTCTGGATGCCTCCCAAGCAGATCAAGCTAATCAACTGTCTTATTTATCCAGAGGGCCTGGTCCAGTTTGGGGCTCCTCAGCTATTGGTTCATAGTTCATGTGTTTCCTTTCATTTGGCTATTTGTCCCTGTGCTTTTTCCAACCTTGGTCTCAACAATTCTTGCTCATACAAAACCTCCTCTTTCTCGCCAATTGGACTCCTGGAGCTCCACCTGGGGCCTGGTTGTGAATCTCTGCATCCGGTTCCCTCAGTCATTAGATGGGGTTTCTAGCATGACAATTAGGATGTTTGGTCATCTTATTGTCAGAGTAGGTCAGTTCCAGGTTGTCTCTCGACTATTGTCAGTAGTCTATTGTGGGAGTATCTTTGTTGATTTCTGTGGACCTCTCTAGCATTTTGCTTCTTCCTATTCTCATGTGGTCTTCATTTATCATGGTCTTTTATTCCTTGTTCTCCATCTCTGTTCTTGATCCAGTTGGGATCTCCTGCTCCCTTAAGTTCTCTTTCCCTCGACCCTTGCCCTTCCTTACTCCCACTTACATCCATGTTGTTCATGTAGATCTCATCCATTTCTCCGTCATTGGATGATCCCTGTGTCTTTCTTGGGATTCTGTTTTCTAAGTAGCCTCCCTGGAGTTGTGAGTAGCAGTCTAGTCATCTTTGTTTTACATCTAGTATCCTCCTATGAGTGAGTACATACCATGTTTGTCTTTCTGAGTCTGGGTTACCTCACTCAGGATGATTTTTTCTAGATCCATCTATTTTCCTGCAAACCTCATGATGTCATATTTTTTCTCTGCTGAGTAGTATTCCATTGTGTATATGTACCACATTTTATTTATCCATTCTTCAGTTGAAGGGCATCTAGGTTGTTTCTAGGTTTTGGCTATTATAAACAATGCTGATATGAACATAGCTGAGCAAGTCCCCTTGTGGTATGATTGAGCATTCCTTGGGTCTATGCCCAAGAGTGATATAGCTAGATCTTGGGGGAGATTGATGGTAGATGAGAACAAATGAGAATGGAATTTTTGAGCTGAAACAGGGATGGAATAGGAGAGCAATGAAAGAGAAATTATGATAGAAGAATTTTTCTTTAAGGAGTATATAGTGTTCTTTCCTATTTCTTCAGTATAGGGTTTGAGATGAAGTCTACTTCGTCAGATATTAAAATACCTACACTGACTTGTTTCTTGGGTCCATTTGCTCAGAATATCGCTTTTCATCCTTTTGCCCTGAGGCCTTGTCCAACTTGATATGAAGTTGTATTTCTTAGGTTTAGCAGAATAATGGATCCTGTTTTCAAATTCAATGTGTTAATCTGTGACTTTTTATTAGTAAATTGAGACTGTTGATGTTCAGAGGTATCAATGAGCAGTTTCTGTTAATTTCTGTCATTTTGTGTGGTGTGGGTATTTCCAACTATTTTGATATGCTTTTCTGAGATTAGTTATTCACTGTGTTTTCTTGGATATGGACATAATTTTCAGATTGAAGTTTTCCTTATAGTCCCTTCTATACAGCTGATTTGTAGATACTGCTTAAATTTGGTCTTATCGTGGAATGTAATTTTTCTCCATCTATTGTGATTGAAAATTTTTCTTGATATAGTAGGTGGAGATGACATCTGTTGTCTCTTACAGTTTGTAGAAAATCTACCTGGGCTCTTCTGGATTTTAGAATCAGCATTGAAACAACAGGTGTAATTCCCTATATGTTATTTATTCTTTTTCCCTTTAAGCTTTTAACATTCTTTCTTTTGTTCTGCATGTTTACTGTTTGGATTACTACATATAATGGGGAACTTCTTTTCCAGCCCATGTTATTTGGTGTTTTATATATGTCTTATAACTTGATTGTTACCTCCTTCTTTAAGTTAGAAAAATTTTCTTCTATAACTTTGTTGAAACTATTTTCCATGCCTCTGACCTGGGTTTCTTTTCTAACTTCTATTCTTATTATTAATAAATTTGGTCTTTTCATAGTGTTTCTTATATCCTGGATAATTCATTCCCATAGTTTCTTTTAAATTTATCATTATTCAACCAAGGTATCCTTAAATTGTTTATATAGTCAGTCACATTCCAGAAGCCTCTTGTGGGAGTCTACGTAGTGACCAAAGTTACTACATACTTGAAAATGTACTCTTTCTAATTTATCCCAGCAGCAATGTGGGTAGTAGGTATCCTATAAGTTAGTGAATGTTAGACTGTGATATATGGAAATTAAGCCTGGAATGAGATGAATTTATAATGAAGAATTTGTCTAAAATTTCATATTTAAAATATTAGCTCTAGAAGATGGAAAAGAATCAAATTGTGTACTATTTAAATGAAATTTGATTTCTATAGCCATCAACATCAAATTATGCAAAATATACCTGTGTATATATACCAAAACGTGGTAAAGTGAATTAATATATTTAAGAAAATGTCAGTACTTGACTTGATTAAAAAAATTATTAGAGAGTTCCATGTAGCTCTATATCCATGACAGGAGTAGAACCATTTATTTAAACCTTTGTATTGTCTACCTTCAGTGGGTTAAAAGAGTAAATCAAGGATACTACCATAAAAATGTCTTCTTAGTTCTGATTCCAATTTGAATAGGCTTGATGTCATTGTAGAATAGCAAAGTATCATGCCAGTATTTAACATCAGAAAATAGTTGAGAGCAACGACAGAGTAAGTGGGGTCAGAATGCCACAGTGTTTTGATCCAAAGTGTTTCCTAGCAGTGCTTAATCATATTTTCACTGAAATTTTAATTGATGAGCAGGCTTGAAATGTTTAAATAAAAGTGAAACCTAAGTATAAAGATCAGAACCCTTTATTGAGTAATCTTAATGAGTATCCATGATCTTACCTAGACTGAAACCCATACAAAAATGGCTAGAACACTTACAAAAAGTTTTAGTCAGTATTCCCCATATCATATTGTATAATGCTTTTCCTTATATACATTCTACACTGTGCTTTTAACAATTGACTATAGACATGCTTAATTAGAAAAATGAAGAATTTGGTGAAGCTGGGCAGTGGTGGTGCATACCTTTAATCCCAGCACTCGGGAGGCAGAGGCAGGCAGATCTCTGTGAGTTTGAAGCCAGCCTGGGCTACCAAGTGAGTTCCAGGAAAGGCGCAAAACTACACAGAGAAATCCTGTCTCAAAAAAAAAAAAAAAGGAATTTGGTGAATATTAAATTTCTTTTATATACCCAAGAATTCAGGCTGTAATTATTTACTCATACCTGAACATATTGTTGGAATACATATGCTTGAAAAATGACAGAATTCCAATCCGCACTCAGAGAAATTGAGATAGGAATGACTATCATGTCACCCATTATCATTTCCATTTTATGATAATAACAAGTATTGATAAGAGTGTATGTAACTGAAAACTTTGTATAATGCTGACAGAAATGCCCAAAAGTACATAGCTGTTATGCAAATGATTCTGATAGTTGTTCCAAAAGTTAAATTTATTGTTGCCAAGAAATTACTTTTCAGTATGTATCTCTAAAACTTAAAGTCAAAGACTCAAACTAATATCTGTGTATCATTATCCAGAGTCATATTACTCACAATATACAAATAGTAGAAACGTTCCAAATTTCTTTTTATAAATGCATATATGTAAAATTTACTGTAAATACAGTATGAAATGTGACATATACTAGAAAAACTAAAACAAATATTGTATAAGTGCACCTATATAGGATATCTAGAATGCTTATAATAGACATTATTGGCCTGGTAGTTGATGGGGTTCTAGATAACATGACAATAACAGTGTTGTTTACTAAGTATTGTGCTCATTGTTTTTTGTTTAATTTTTTTTAATGTCAACTTGACACAAGCTAGGGTCATTGGAGAGAGAAAATGACTTCATGAGACTGGGCTGTAGGCAAGTCTATGGTGGCATTTTCCTGATTAATAATTGATGTAGAAGGGTCCAGCCCACTCTGTGTAGGTAGTTCTATACCTCTGTAAGGAAAACATCTGAAAGTGATCCTGAGAACAAGCCAATAAGCATAGTCCCTCCATGTTCTTTTCTGCTTCTGCTTCTGTTTCTACATGAGTCCTGGCCTGGTATCCTCAAGGATCAGCTGTGATCATTATGTGAATGAAAAATAAACTCCTCCCCACATTGGTTTTGGCTCTATCCCTTTCATAATAATTAAAAGCAAACTAGGACAGCAATGGCCAGCTTATCAAACAATCCCAATAACACAAAACTGACACTTTTATATTGGGGGTAACAAACGGGTATTTACTTGGATTTGAGCCTCACTCAATAGAAGGAAATGCATGCCTGGTACTATAACAACCAGCTAACTACAATTAGTTTAAAAAGACATGGACCCTAGAGGAGAAGCTACTACTGCCATTTTACTAAAACAATATAATTTGTAACTCCATCCTAAATACTTATTCTTGAACCCACAGATAAGTGAAGAAGCTTTTATTTCCAACAGATGGTGGCTCTTAGAGCAATCTTCAACATCTAAAACTTCAGAGAATAAATGACAGTGGAATGCCCAGCCCTTACTGATAACAACTACAAGACAATTCCTACCCCCAAAGTTTAGGGACTATCACATAAGAGAAGGCAGAAATATTTTAAGAGCCAGAAGACCATGAAGCCTGCTGCTAGACACAATATGGAAATATGACCAATGACATATCAACATTATGGTTGCATAAACAAGGCCTGCATAGTGATGACATTAGGTAATATGCCAATGAGGATAGGGGGATTTTCACCCATCCCTAAAGGAAGAGCTATGGGTAGTCAATCATGTATATATGGAATTGTCAAATAATGGGAGAGGAAATGCCCTCAACTAGACACTACTTGCCACCAAACAAAACTTTCAGTGCCAGGAATAGGTTATACATATTGAGCTGTTGGTTAAAGGGGTTAAGGAGCTCCATGGAAAATTCCAAGCAACCAAAGATATTGCCAAGAATATCGGTTTCTTTCTACAAACTGATATTTGTGCCTTTTGCTGAAGATAACACCCACATAACTCATTGAACATGGAAAAGTCAATCTGGTTCCTACCTAGAGCCTTCATCCCTACTGACTAGTGGTCATTGTACTGAAAGTTACTCTCCATACTACCAAAGGAGAAAGGTAAACATCAACTCAGCTACAAATCCTGAGATCTACAATAGTTTCATCTGCATGCAAGATATACTGGTACAACAGTGTCACAAATGTAGAAATAACCAACCAATACCTAATTGGATTTAAGGCTCACTCCATGTAACCCATTCCAGACATGGCCTAGTTGGCCAAGAACCTGAGAGTAGATAGACAGGAGAAATAGGGGAAACAAAATGCTATTATTATGGCTAAAAACCATATCAGTAAAATGATTCCTAATGACATTGTTACATTCATAGATAAAGGTCTTGCTCAGCCATCAGAGAAGCTTCTTCCGGCACTATATGGGAATAAACACAGAAACCCACAAGTGGGCAATGTACAGAGACTCAAACCTAAATAGGATGTCTCCATAGGATCCCTCAGGGGTCGAGCAGCAATGTATAAGAGGAAGTGGAAAGACTGTAAGATCCAGTGAAGATGAAAGACACAAAGAAACAAGATTTTCTAGATACAACAGGATTCATACACATATGAACTGACAGGGACTGTGGCAGTGTACACAGGGCCTATATTAGATATATACTAGTTTGGGTACCAGTGTTGAAAGGAGAAGTGAACACAAGTACCCATCCCTAACCCAGAAGTTATCTCCAACTGATAGACACAAATGAAAAATTGGGTTTCTGCACTGGAGTCTCATAGTGCATACCAATCACAATTAAGGGGAGATATCTGGCCCAGTAGTAGATGGCCAACATAAAACAAATTCAATGGTAATTTTTGAGCTTTTTTTTCCTCATACTGTTTTGTTCTGGATGTTTTTAATCTTGCAAACCATTTGCTAATATATTGTTGCTTCCAATTTTGTTTTTATAGGATGTCTGTGTCTGCAAATGTGTGTCTCAGTGCCTATAATGTGTTTCTTGTGTTCTTTCTTAGAATCTTTTTTTTTCTGCTTGTTTTATCCTATTCTGGTTTGTTGGTTTTAGTTTCATTTTAATATTTTAGATGCCTTTTTGTTTTCTAATGAGAGAGATAAAGAAAGAGATGGTGTGGATTTAGCTTTGTGCAGAGGTAGGGAGTATCTGGGAAATGTTTGGGGAGGGTAAAATGTAATAAAAATATATTCTATGAAAGAAAACTATTTCTGTTTAAAAACCTGAAAAACATAAAATAAATAAAGAAAATTTCTTTATTCTTAAAACTTCAAGTGGAAAAAGGTAAATGTAAGTAGAAATCTTGATAATTTAGATGTTCTGTATGCATTCTATAGTTATGTCCTGAATAAACTAAATAGAAGCAATAGCATAAAGAATATAGTTATGATATATCAGAATTTCAAATATTATATAACTTACAAAATCACATATCCAAACAATGTGTTTTTCCATGTCTAATTAAATTCTCATCATAAGATCTAAATATATTATTTGAAATACCATAAAGAAATGATAAATTTAAGTGCATTTAAGTTTACAATTTAGGCTTCTTTTGGTGTATCATTTAAAAATGAAAATACAAGCTAAAGGGCTGAAAAAATATTCTTGTAACATGTGTATTTGGCAACAGATGGATATTTGGATATTGAAAAATCTTACAGTTAAACCACGCATAAGTACCTGATGGAAAGTGTACTGACATCTGAAAACTACTTTGAAATATAACCCAAGTACAATAGTGATTGATATACATATAGAGAACTGTACAGATAAATATGTGATTAACACAAATATTAAAAGTAGCATGTAACTAATGGGTATTTAAGTTGCAACTACATTTCTCCTTGAGTTTCAGTGTATGCTTAAAACTGTTTCTCATAACTTATCAGGAAAGTCGATTTTACTAAATACATATAATTATTTTCATGAGTCTAAATTTCAAACAAAATTGTTATACTCTATTTTAAAAATGTACAGGTTCAGTCTAGTCTTGAGCACTGTAACAGACCACCAGCTTCAACCTTCCTTCCTCCTTGCCTACATCTCCTTTTGACACCACAGGTAATACCCTCTTAATTTCCTCTTGCCACTATTCACTGTATCCCAGCCCCCAACTTCCACAGGCATATCCTGCTAAACCACTGGTCACACCAGCCAGAAAACAAGGTAAACTACCTGCAGATCCTCTATGATGTCTCTCTCTGCCTCTGAACCTCGTTCAAATACCCCATGCTCACATCCTGTGGAACCCAACATTCTTCCCCTTCTGAACTTCCTTGCCACAGTTGTTGCTTTGTTGCTTTGTCCCAGAACCCAACCCCAAGAGGCAAGCCCTGAAAACTCAAGGGCTGCTTCTTCCAGTACAAGAAGTAGACTGAAAGCAGAACAATACATCTACTGCTCTTGAGAATGAATCCCCCAGTATAGTTCCAAATTCTGTAGCAGGAAACCATTGAGGTCTCTGCTTTCTCCCTGACTCCATCCCCAATGGATCACAAAAACATTCTTCTCAAACTTCGTCCAACAAATTCCAATATCCTAGCCTACAACATTAGCAGGCATTCCCTGTGGATGCACCAGTTGAACAGGCCAGAAACAAGCAGGCAACACACAGCCATTACAGTCTCCAAAAATCTAGAAAGGAATAAAAAAAAACAAAGAACAGAACACCAACCCCCCAAAAATACAATTTTCTTAGATATTTAATCATCCAAAGCCCAAATGCTTAGGCACCAGCATAAAAACACATTCATAGAAAACAATTTTCTACCCTAAAGAAATACATGGCTATAATTGTACAAAAAATCATACAGAACACCAAATAGATTATACCATTAAAGATAGTTCCCTCACCACATAATAATCAACTCACAAAACAAAAAAAGAATAATAAAATTTGCAAGGGAAAAATACAAAGTAGCAAATAGAGGTAAACCTATTAGAATTACAACTGAGTTCTCAATGGAGACTAGGAAGGAGAGAAGGGTCTGGATAGAACTGCTGAACACTCCAAAAGATTACAGAGGCCAATCCAGACTACTATACACAGAAAAACTTTCAATCACAATATATGAAGAAAATAAGATATCCTACTATAAGTCAAATTTTAACAATATCTATCTATACATCCAGGTGTAGAGAAGGTATGAGAAAGAAAACAACCTAAGAAGGTTAATTCAGCCATGAAAACATAGGAAATAAATACTATTATGCCAGAAAAAAATAACAGACACATACAAACACACGCAACCAACAACAGCACCAACAATAACAATAAAAATAAAATCAGGAATCAACAATCATCGGTCATCAATTTCTCTCAATACCAATGGTTTTGATTCCAACAATAAAAAGACACAGACTAAGAGAATAGATGCAAAAATCATGATCCATCTGATTGCTGCATCCAAGAAACACACATACCCAACAAGGATAAGCATTACCTCAGGAAAAAAAAGGCATGGGGAAAGACATTCCAAGCAAAGATACCCTAGAAACAAGATGCAGGTATAGCCATTTCAATAGCTAAACCACGATGAATCAAATGAAATAGGTAAGGGCACTACATATTCATCAAATAAGAAAAAAAAATCCACCAACATAACACTTCAATTATTAACATCTATGTCTCAAATATAAGAGTAACTAGGTTATAAAAAAATACTACTATAGCTTAAATCACATACTTACCCTCACACACTGAAGGTTGGAGAACTCAATACCCCATTCTCACCAATTATCAGAGTATCCAGACAAAAACTAAACTAAACAGAGAAATGCTGGAGTTAAGAGATGTTATAAACCAAAAAGGACCTAACAGATATTTACAAAATATTACAACCAAACACAAAAGAGTATACTTTCTTCTGAGAACCGAATGGCACTTTCTCCAAAATGATCAACAATCAAGTCTCAACAGATACAAAAAAAGAAAAAGAAATCGCTCCCTGCATTCTAACAGACCACCACAAATTAAAGCTGGATATCAACAACAGAAAAAAAAAACCAGAAAGCTTACAAAGTCATGAAAATGAAACAACTCTCTCCTGAAAAAAAAAAGAAAATGTGTCTATAAAGAAATAGAAGACATTCTAGAAGTCAAGAAAAAGTAATAGACAGCATACTCAAATATATGGTACATATTGAAAGTAGTTCTATCAAGAAAGCACATAGCACTAAGTACCTACCTCAAATTTAAAAATGGAAAGATCTCATACTAGTAACTGAAGAACACACCTGATAGCTCTAGAACAAAAAGAAGTAATCATAGCCAAGAGGAACAGACAAAAAGAAATAATCAAACAGGGAGCTGAAATCAATAAAATAGAAACAAAGAGAAAAACACAAAAAGAAATCAAAAATTGGTTCTTTGAAAAAAATCAACAAGATAGACAAACCTGTATCCAAAATAACTAGAATACAGAAAGAAAATATCCAAATTAAGAATCACATAAATGAAAAGGGGGATTGAACAGCAGACACAAAGGAAATAAAAAGATATACTTTAAAAACTCATACTCTGCCAAATAGGAAAATCTAAAAGAAATGGATAATCTTCTTTATTTAGAAAAATTACCAAAGTTTGACCAAGATCAGAAAAATAATTTGAACAGATTCATAATCCCTAGTTAAGTAGAAGCAATCATTAAAAATCTCTCAACCAAATAAACCAACAGCTTGATGGTTTTACTGCAGAATTCTGCCAGACTTTCAGAAAAAGAATTATCACCAATACTCCTCAAAAATATTCCATGAAATAGAAACAGAAGGAACATTTCTCAATTCATTTGATGAAACCACTGTTGACTTGATGCACAAAGCACAGAATGACTTACCAAAAAAAAGAGAACTACAGACCAAATTCCCTTATGAACATACATCCAAAAGTCCTCAATAAAATACTTACAAAGTTAATTCAATCATACAACAAAAACATCACCCACCATGATCAAGTTGGCTTCACGTAAGAGATGTACAAAAAATTAGTAAATGTAACTCACCATATAAACAAACTAAAAGGAAAAAAAAGCGTATGATAATCTTATTAGATGCAGAAAAGGCCTCTCACAAAGTCCATCACCTCTTCATGATAAGCTTCTAGAGAAATTAGGGATAAAGGAATATAACTAAACATAATATGAGGAATTTACAGGAAACCTATTGTCAGCATCAAATCAAATGGAAACACACAGCAATTCCACTAAAATTAGGAACAAGAAGAGGTTGTCCACTCTCTCCATCATTAGTCAATATAATACTTGAAATCATAGCTAGTACAATAAGACAACTGATGGAGGTCAATGGGATTCATATTGGAAAGTAAGAAGTCAAAGTATCATTATTTACAGATGATATGATAGTATCTGTAATTGACCCTAAAAATTCCATCAGGGAACTCCTGCAGCTGATAAACACCTTTAGGGAAGTAGCTGAGTAGAAGATTAACTCACAAAAATCATTTACCCTCCTATATACAAATAAATGGATTAAGAAAGAAATCATGGAAACAATACCTTACTTTTCTTATTTTCCAAATTAAAAAAAAATATTTTATTAATTTTACATGCCAACCCCAGATCTCCTGCTCATCCCTCTCCCACTCCCCCTACCACCTTTCCCCCAACCCTTCATCCCCTCCACCAACAGAGTAAGCTCTCCATGGGGGGAGAGCTAAGCCTTGTATATTCAGTTGAGCCAGGACCAAGCCCTTCCCTGCTTTATCAGGGGTGAGCAAGTTGTATGTAATAATGGGATCCAGAAAGCTGGCTCACGCACCAGGGATAGATCTTGATCATACTGCTGGGGGCCCCTCAGATAGACCCAGCTACACAACTGTCTCCCATATGTAGAGGGTCTAGTCTGGTCCCATTCAGGTTCCACAGCTGTCCATCTAAAGTTCATGAATTCCAGCCGGGCAGTGGTGGCGTACGCCTTTAATCCCAGCACTCGGGAGGCAGAGCCAGGCGGATCTCTGTGAGTTCGAGGCCAGCCTGGACTACCAAGTGAGTCCCAGGAAAGGCGCAAAGCTACACAGAGAAACCCTGTCTTGAAAAAAACCAAAAATAAATAAATAAATAAATAAAATAAAAAAAAATAAAGTTCATGAATTCCTATGAGCTTGGTTCAGCTGTCTCTGTAGATTTTTCCCATCATGATCTGGACCTACCTTAGCCATATAATCCCTCTTCCTTCTCTTCAACTGGACTCCCAGAGCTCGGCCTGGTACATGGTTGTTTATCTCTGCATCTGATTCTTTCAGTTACTGGATAAAGGCTCTATGATGACAGTTAGGATATTCACTTATCTGATTACCAGGGTAAGCCAGATCAGATACCCTCACCACTGTTGCTTATAGTCTAATCCAGGGTTGTCTTTGTGGATTCCTGGGAATTTCCCTAGCACCAGGTTTCTCCCTTACCCCATAATGTCTCCTTCTATGAAGATATCTCTTTCATTGCTGTCCCACTACATCCCTGTCCCTCCCACAGATCAACCACCCCATTCCCCCATGTTCTCATTCTTCATCTCCTACCTTCTATTGCCTTTCCTTATCCCCATTTTACTCATCGGGATCTCCTCTGTTTCCCCTTCCCAAGATGAATTGTACATCCCTGTTAGGGTCCTCATCTCCTAGTTTCTCTGGAGCTGTGGGTTTTAGTTTGATTTTCCTTTGCTTTACATCCAGTATCCACTATGAGTCTTGAAACAAAAAGTTCAACATCCTTAAACATCAAGAAAATTAAACTTAAACTACTTTGAAATTCCACCTTATACCTGTCAGAATGTGTAAGATCAATAACACAAGTGCAATTTTATGCTTGTAAGAATGTGGAACAGAAGAAAAACTCATCCATTACAAAGTTGTACAGCCAATATGGGAATCAGTTTGGTTGTTACTCAGAAAGATGGGAATTGATCTACCTCAAGGCCCAGCTATACCACTCTAGGGCATATACCTAAAGATATGATCACTCCATCTTACCACAAGTATACTTGCTCAACCATGTTCATTCTTGCTTTATTCATAATAGTCAGAAACTGGAAAATATCTAGATGTCCCTCAACAGAAGAATAGATAAATATAAAGTGGTACATTTATACAGTGGTATAGTACTCAGATATTTTTAAAAAATGACATCATGAAATTTGCAGGCAAATGGTTGGAACTATTAAAAGTCCTGAGTGAGGTAACCTGGACTCAGAGTGACAAATATGGTATGTATTCACTTATAAGTGCATATTAACTGTTAAGTAAATGATAACCAACTTATAATCTGTAGACCCAGAGAGTTTAAAGAGGAGGAGTTTAGGGGGCATGGGACTCATGGGTTTCCCTGAGAAGTGGAAATAGAATTAATTTTGCAGTTCAAATGTGGGCAGTTTGTTTCAGAAGCTAGAAAGTTCAGGTGTAGGGCGGATTGGATGGAGGGAGAAAATATGGTGACAGTCAGTTGTTATTAGGGAGCACTTGGTGGGTGGTGTGGAAATATAGTGCAGTAGATACTTTGTGGAATCTATGAAGGTGATCCTAGTGAGGACTCCAAGTAATGGGGGATAAAGAGTCTCAACTGGCTATCTCTTGTAGCCAGGGAAGGCTTTTAATGGTGGGATGTGGGTTGCATTCAACTGAATTGTTGGAAAAGGGAGTCCAATGGAAATCTCCAAACAACCCAGGCTATTTCCAAGTCAAAGGACTGCCCTCAGCAAACTGACAGCAGGGACTCATTGCCAAGGACACCATTCACACAACACTTTGAACACTGAGAAATCAAACTGATATCTACATGGAGTCTTTACCCCTGCTTCCTAATATCCTTGGTATGGAAAGATACTCTTCAGGCTATTGAAAGAGAAATATGGACACCTACCTAGTGACAAAATCTTTGACCTACAATTTCTCCTGCCTGGAAAACATGCTAGGGCAATAGTTGCACAGAACATGTGGGAGAAGCCAATCAATGTCTGATTTGACTTCAGGTCTATCCAATGAAAAGGAACCTGTAATGAACACTGCTTGGGTAACTGAGAGCCAGATACTAGATATCCCAGACACCGAGGGTAAAACCAAACACTACTGTCTGAAAAAATAAATAAAATGATCCCCAATAACATTCTGCTATACTTATAGATCAATGCCTTATCCAGTCACCATAAGAGAGGCCTTCTCAGGCAGCAGATAGGAACAGATGCAGAGACCCACAGTAAGACACTGTGTGGAGAGAGAGTCTAAATTGGAGGTTTCCATCAAGACCCTCCCCCCAGACCTCAGGGTATGCCATGGAAGAGGGGGCAAAAGATTATGAGTCAGGGTGAATGGAGGATACCAGAAGAACAAGGCCCTATAAACCAAATAAGCAAAACATATATGAGGTCATAGAGACTGAAGCAGAAAGCACAGGGCCTACATGTGTCTGCACCAGGTTTTATGCTTATATAGTATAACTATTAGCTTAATATTTTTTATGGGAATCTTAACTATGAGAACAAATGAATCTCTCATTCTTTTCCCTGCTCTTGAGTCTCTTTTCCTCCTGTTGGGTTGCTGTGCACAACTTCAATATGATAGATTTTGCCCTCATATTTTATTTCATCATATTAGGTTGCTATCTCTGAGGATCCTGTTCCATTCTAATGAGAGAAAGACAGGACATTGATCTGAAGGGAAGAGGAGGTAGAAAAATGGAAATAGTAGAGGGAAGAGAAACTATAATTAGGATATATTATATAAGAAAACAATCTATTTTTAATAAAAGAAAAAATTCACATGCTTGTAATCAGTGAGCAGTCTTTCTAGCCTCAAGGTGAATATTCTTATCAAAAATTTCTTCTTTGGAAATGAAGAAATGAAAACTTGATCTGTGACTAATGTGTTTTTCTATTTATGTTAAAACTTAGTATTTTCATGGTCTACTGCAGGCCTTTGTTGTACCAAACTTTCATAAAAGAAATAGGAAAAGCTAAGGAAGAAATGTGCAGTGTAAAATAGAGTAAGGCAAGAGAAAAATATAAATGTAAGAAATGGATTAAATGAACCATAGGGACAAAAAATGGATTTCTAGAGTGAGACTGTATATTGCCAGAGTCAGATCAGTGGCCTCTATACAAGTATAAAAGACAAATGTTCAGATTCTTTATCCACAGTTCAAGCTGTTAGACAGAAAAGTAATCTACCACGACCTTCAAAACCTTTTTACTATATGTTAGCAATGTAGTTGTTAACCCATTGCAAGAAGAGTGATATTTTCAACATTGCTGCAAATCACTAGCTTAGAAAGCCCCATGGCAAAAAGAAATATATTTCCCTTTTGAGATCATTGTGGTTATGTACAGTGCCTTGTTCTGAACTATTTGATGTTGAGAATGCTGACCTCCAAAGCTATTGAATTCACATTCATATAGGTGAAAGCTAGCTAAAACTAACCTTAAGGGAGCCTCTCTGGGACAAAGGAATTCATAAAGAGCCAGAACATTTTCTGGGATCTGTAAACCCATCAAGAAAAAGAAGTATTTTCAAGTTTTCCTTTGAGATAAGGTCGGGACTTAACCTGTTAATACAATTATGAAAATTATTATCTTGCTTTAGAGAATGAAATTATTCCCTTTGAAGTTATATTAACAGAAACAACATGGAAGGGGTAGGGAGAGCAACTTCTCTTCATCTGAATCTGCATTATCAGATCTAGTGCAGACACAACATTAAAGCATTTGGAAAGGGAGATGGATGGGTGACAGGTTACCTTACTTACTGGAGGAGCACTTACCTACCAAGTACCCAGCTTTAGATTTCATCTTCAAAATAAAGGGAAAAGAAAATAGTTTATTAACAAATTATTATATGTGGAACATTTTCCTAAGCCCAACAAACTATAAGTGGGCATATGATAAAGTCATAACAAAGACCTGTAGCCATTTTTTCACCATTAGTGTTAATTGTGCTTTTTGAACTGCATCATTCACAAATAACCATGCATGGTAGTTGGAGAAGAATAGAACAAGCCACAATATATAAATGATCTTTGTTCTGTAGAAGTTATCAAGAATGTTCTAGTTTAGATGAAGGGAGAAGAAAGGAGTTTGGTAAATCACTGGTAGTTAGAAGTATTACACAGTGACTAAAACTGACTAACATGGTCAGGAGATTGAATAGATACACTACAGAAAATGTTAGCAATAGTACACAGGAGTCAGGCAAATAGAAATCTACATGAACAATACTTCACACCAGGTAAAAAGCAACTCTATTGGTCCTGTGATAGACAAGATGTTGGGATATTCATGTTAAATGTGTTGTTAGGAAAGAAGTCCAGCTAAAGTACAACAAATACTAGTGTGGCACAACCTATGGATAGAGGATTTAGAAGATGCCACATCATGTAGAACTTGAAATTTGTGATGAAATATTTTTATTTATTCCATACCTGTAGCATAGAATAATGGAAGTTTATGGTAACAGAATTAAGAATGGGTCGCCGGGCGGTGGTGGCGCATGCCTTTAATCCCAGCACTTGGGAGGCAGAAGCAGGTAGATCTCTGTGAGTTCGAGGCCAGCCTGGACTACCAAGTGAATTCCAGGAAAGGCGCAAAGCTACACAGAGAAACCCTGTCTCGAAAAACCAAAAAAAAAAAGAATGGGTAATGAGAGAAATCCACGAGAGTCTGCTTAAGGAACATTAGGGAATTTATTAGGGTATATATGGAGGAAATACACTCATGAATACAGAACTAAGTAGACAGCTGAAGTGGTCCTCTGTTCTAACCAGAAACATATCCACCTGGCAGTTCAAACACACGAGGAAACAGGAAACAGGAAGCAGAGAAAAGGGACTTTGTTACCCCTCTCCCTTTCCTTTTAAGAGGTCATGTATAACGACATGAAGCACTGCCTCTTTCAGGCCATATAGCCCAAGGTTATGTGTGCAGCAAATACCACTACACATGGGGCATTGTTTGATGTAATTTCTGTGTTTTTTAAACTTATTTATAGGAAATTTCCTATAGACAAATCAACAAATATTTAAGGAAAGCAGAAAGCTTTCTTAATAGTATATATAAATCATTTCAGTAGCTTATGTTAGGGAGTACAAGCAGAAATGATCTATTAATTGAAATATCAAATATACAATGCAGGATATAATTTATATAATTTAAGATGTATTTTATATGTACACATATATAATTTAAGGTTCATCAGATCCCTGAAGCACATATAAAACTATCATTGTTTTACTTATTTAAGATACAATAATGAAGAATTGCTGTGTTATTTTCTTTTATTTTGTTAATTTATAATAATGTGCCTGTGGCAGTGCTCGATGTTCTTATATTCAAAGAAAGACATTAAACCTTTTATTATTCTTCCACAGACCATACAAATGTCATGCTCTTTCAAATTACATCTGTTTAAAACAAATAATGAGCAATGACAATTCTGAGCTGGTTCTGATATCCAGAGACTTGAATTTAATCTTATTTCATTTTGTCAATAGAATTTTTAATGTAGGAAGTTTACTTATAGGATAGGCTGAACATCCCTAATAATATCCACTTCTTTCATTAGTTTTGGTCATTTCATACTACCATTGTCATACTTTGTTTCTGTCAACTTGACAGAAACCTAGACATATCTAGGAAGAGGAAATCTCTATTAAGGACCTAATGCCAACTGATTAGTGATGTGTAGGCATGTGAGGAAGATGCTTCCCTGATTGGTAATTGATGTGAGGGGACCTAGGCCACCATAGTCAGTGACATCCTTCATCAATTGAGTCTGAGATGAACATGACAGGTAGATGAGCAAGCCTAGGGAAGAATGCTAGTGAGCCACATTCTTCCTCATTTCTTCCTCAAGCTCCTGCCTTCAGTTCCTGCCTTGACTTTCCATAATAATGGACTTCCAACTACAAGTCAAATAAATCTTTTCATCTCTAAGTTATTTCCAGTCATACTGTTAATTCCTAGCAATGAGAAACTAACTAGAACTACCACATTGATGCTACAATAAACTTCACATGTTTAAATAAATATAGGCATTAAGTGGTTTGTATACTTACTTTAAATCTAATTTAATGAGATTATAAGCTCCTATTACACCAGGTTAAAAATGAATTCAACATCACTGTTTCATCATTTGTGAATTTGTCCCTCTCCTTTATCACCTTATATGAGCACTCTGGAGGTATCCAATAACCCTAAGTATGGTATAGATACTATACATGCAGCTCTTAAGAGCAGATACATCTGTGTTGAATTGTCAGAATCATTTTACATCTACTGACTTTACTGCTTCACTGGCTCTGACTTACTTTACTTTCACACCTTGCAATGAAATTATTTATTAAATCTTGCTCTATCCCCTGGAAATAAGTCAATATGAATATACTGCCATGATGAGATTCTAAATTTTGTGCTACATAAGAATATTTCACTCTTTCCCAATTTCAGGATATTCAAGGATATATGTTCCTCTGACTCTGAAAATTTACTCTAAGAAATCTTAAAGGATTCCACCCACCCAATCTGTCTACCTCCCTTCCTCTTTCCCTTTTTCCTTCATGTGTTATTTTTTTTCAGAACATTTCTCTTTTACAAAGCAAAACAAACAACAAATACACAGGAAACATTTCCATTTCTAGCTTTACACATAATAAGAATCTTCACTGAAATAATTAAGATGAAACCTTGACTATCATAATGAAGTGGTAGTGGTAGAGTCATTATGGAAAGCACACACAAATTAACACTTCAATAACTCATACCGTGGCAAACACAAATAATTAGCACTTCAGGAATATAGTTCCATATGTCAATAAAACACTTGTGCTGAAGTTTTCTCTGTCTCTAACAGTCCTAATGTCTTCAAGGGAATAATCATTTCACACCTATCCCCATATCACACATTTTGCAAAGTCTACTGTTCTGGAAAGTCTACTTGAACTCCTCTGCAATAAATTTTAATGGATTCAGAGAAGAAAATATTTGTTTAAAATAGTCAAATGAAAATAAATAAATGAAGCTTGACTGTCCTTCAAAATATGTGATTCATAAACATCATTATGACAGAGACTATTGCATTTAAAAGGAACTAACCTAACAAATACTGTCCTGGAGTTCATAAATAAAACAGTATAAACAAAAATCTAAGTGAGCAATGACATCAAGTTTGGCTTTGAGCTGAAATATTTCTGTGTTATAGGAATTCAAAAGCTTCAAAATAACTACCACATGTTGAAGGTAAACATCAATGTATAGAAGATTAATTCTACTGAATATATAAGATTACTTTTGGTAATGGATTTAAAACATTTCAAAATAAAATATAATTATATTACATCCTGTCTTTTTCTCTTTCCAAACTGTCCCATGCTCTTCCAACTCCTCTTAAATTGATTGCCTCCTTTTCTTTGAATAGACATATCTGAATAAATATATACATTAAACCTATTGTATCCATTTAGTATGGCATTTGTGTTTATGATTTCAGGACTGACTATTTTGTAATGGATAACCAATCAGGCATCTCGTCCCTGAGAAAGACTAATTCTTACTCCTCCAGTCATTATTGCCTGAAATTATTTGTCTATGGGGGGAGCCCTTTAGGATTTCTCCCTTCTGCATTAGTATAACTATTAATATTGTCATTCTTTAGCTCTTGTTTAGGCAATCATAGTGTTAAGGTATCATGGATGTAGATTCTCTGTCATTTTCTAGAGATACAGTCCCACAGCTGATTTCTTGGTCCTCTGACTCTTACAATCTTCCCAGAGTCTTAGGTGCAGGACCTGTGTTGTAGGTATATTCTTTGAGCTGAGCATATTACAATCAATTGGTCTGTGCATTACTACCTGCTGTGATTTTCTGTAATGGCATACATTTACTGTAAGGAGAAGCTTATTTGGTGAGAAATGAGAAATCCTCTTATCTGTGGGAATAAGGATATGTTTTATTATATAATTAGGAATTTTGCTGGCCTAGTAAAGAAGAAATAGTATATTCTCTCCTAATATTCATTACCTCACTAGTCCAGAGTAGTTGACAGTTTCTAGTACTAGGCATAATATAGTAATTAAAATATAACCATACTGGTATAGCTTCTGACTTTTCTTTTTTTTAAGATTTATTTATTTATTTTGCATACAGCATGTATGACTACAGGTCAGAAGAGGACACCAGATCTCATTACAGATGGTTGTGAGCCACCATGTGGTTGCTGGGAATTGAACTCAGGACCTCTGGAAGAGCAGTCAGTGCTCTCAACCTCTGAGCCATCTCTCCAGCTCCAGCTTCTGACTTTTCTAGGACACACAATAATACAGCAAAATGTCTGATTTTCTTCTCTCATACAATGTTTCTACTCCCTCTTCCACAGTAATCCCTAAGCTAAAATACAGGAAGTTATATTGCAGATGTATCCATTGGGATTGGGATCCACAATTCTGCACTTTGATTGGTTGTGGTTTTCTATAATGGTTTTCCTATTTTGTTAAAAGAAGTTTCCTTGATGAGAGGTGACAAAAACATTAATTTTGGGGTACATGACTGTATAAACATTAGCTGACTAGGTCTGCAACAATACACATACCAAAGTGGACAGAGGAAGGCCCATGATGCCTCAACCCTACAAAATGAATGACAGGAAACTGAGAAATGCTCAGAGTGGGGAAATAGTCATCAAATACCAAATGGTTAGCCCTGAAAACCTATATAGAAGTTCCATTATACAGGTTATATTTAGGAATAAAGAGATAAATAAGTTTGTGTGTGTGTGTGTGTATAGCCACATATATGTATATAAATGCAATCATAATTAATGAAAAAGAGACCATGAATTTGAAAGGGATTAATTAAATGGTATATGGAAGGGTAGAGGAAGGAAATGGAAGGGAGAATTGATATAACTATAATATAATCTCAAAAATAAAAGAAATAGCTTTTTAAATATATAGAAATATTGATTTAGAGATATGAAATAACTCTAAAGAGAACCATGGTATACATATTTAATATTTATTCAATAGTGAACACTAAATTAAATAGAAATATGCAAGATTCAATATATGGAACAAAAATATAATTAGTTTTTGACACATGGAAAAAACAGTATTCATCAACACAGTGTGTCAGTGAGTGTGTAAGGTGTGCATCTATGAAAGAAAAATAAAGACTGGATTACTACAAAAATTGTCTGAGAGTTTATTTCTATATTAAGAGAGAGGTGAGATGACAAGAAAGAATTATGCATTGTTAACAATGTCTCATTTCTTAATCTACATGATGAGATAATTCTTTTTGATAGGCATTAACAATTATTAAGTAGATGTACGTATGTGTTATTCATTTTCCATGTTATACTGTTGAACAATCCAGTGCTATGGCTGAAATTTAGTAAACTTAGTAAATTAGTTGTTGTAGGAAAATTCGATTCTCCACCTCAATGCTGCTAAGCCAGATCAAGTAAGTTTGCTTTCTAGATATTCATCTGCCAACTCTCACATAAATATTTGCTTTTTTATAACACTTTCAAGGTTTCAGTTTTCAATTTTCCAATCTCTACTTTGTACATATAAATTTATGTGCATGATTGTGTGTGTACACATGAGAATCTGATGTATATACATATATGTAAAAGTATGTGGAAGTTGAATGTCAGAAAACAATCTTAGGTGTTTTCCCTGGGAACTCTCACTTGCTGGCCATCTGGCTGGTCAGTAATCCCACTGATCTGCCCACCTCCTGCTTGATGGTTCTGCTGTGTCCGCTACCCCAGCCCAAGTATTATAAACACACACAGGAATTCTTGGTCTCAAACTTAGTTCCTCATGCTTCAAGGAGAAAAGTTTATGTTCTGAGCTATCTACACAGCCTTATCATCTATACTCTTTAGGAAAGCACATTAAAAATGACACCAATTAGGTGACAGATGTTAATTCACATAGTTCATTCTAAGAGTAATCTTAGATGAATTAGGTTTTTTTTTAAATGACTGAATAACAATTTTTACCAAGTAAAATCTACAGAGGATACAAGCAGACAAAATGAGAAACTTGGTACAGTTAGGACTTTACTACTCCTATATCACTAGAATGCAAATCATATCTACAAAGATTAAGAAAAACTAGCAATATAATCAGCAGTGTAAAATTAAACTCTAAACTACAACAGAGAACAGGGTTTCTTTTCTATATTACATTGCAAATTTACAAACATTATACATTAAATTATGAATATAAAAATTCAAAAAGAGAGCTTTTTTATTTTACCTTTTAATGCCCTTTGAAGTCTTCAAATTGTTTTCATTCTTTGTTAGTAGCAATCAGAGACATGCTATCACATCCCTTGATGATGAATAACATGCTCCATGAATTTACCAAATATACTGGATTCACCAAAGTGTTTTGTGTCAAAATTAACCCTGTTAAATGACCTTTTAAAACTGACTACTTCAAGGAGAGAAAAACAAAAACCTTTCGTTTTTACAGTCCTTAAAATTCCTAGGCCTAAGCTCCTTAATTACATAAACTGTACTTCCCCCAAACATACTGGAGGGCTGAAGTCCAGGTACTATGCTGAAATACTTTCCCAAAGGGACAGGGAAATTGACTGGGAAAAATAATTTACAGTACTTTTGTGGTATGCCCTTCCTATAAATATCACATAATATTCAATCTTTACTTAGAACTCCTCCCTCCTTTAACTTTCAACATGTTGAAAATTCCTCATGCCCTACCACCTGTGCCCTAAAATCACACATATGAGAACAAAATCTTTTTCTCATTCTGGTTCACTTCACTTAACACAATAATCTTCAGTTGCACGCACTTTGCTAAAAGTGACATAATTTCATTCTTCTTTATTGATGAAAAACACCCATTATGTTTACAGGACATATATTCTGTATGCATTCATCTGCTGATGGACATCTGGGATGGTTCCATGACTTGTCCATCATGACTAGTGCTGTGATTACCATGCGTATCTCTTTTGTTCCCATGCTGACTTTGATTATTTCAGTTACAAACCCCTGAAAGTTCAAAGTTATTTTAATATTGACTTTATATATTAGGGACTTTAAATTACTAGAGACTGCACCTGCTAACCTCTCAAAAGTTATAATTAATTTGAGTTCACTTTGCTTCAATTCTAAAGAGAACATACTGCTACCTTTCAGATGTCTCACTTTTAAAATGTAATGATTTATTATTGAGAGGAAAAATTATTCAAAAATTTCTTAAATGTAAAATTTAAATACCACTCCCCCTCCCTGCCTATCAATGCCTGAGGCAGGAGGGAGAGCTGGCTCTGAGGTCATAAGAGCAGGAGAGCTGCCCCTGCCCACCTTTAGCTGCAACACTAAGGAGAGCAGGCCCTGCACTTCACATGGGCAGCACAATAGAGCCAATCCCATTGGTGGAGGTGTTGGTGACCCAGCCCCCCCCCCAAGTTATGTGCATGGGAGATCTGTCCCCACTACTCATCTGTCATGTGGCAGCATGGGAGGGGGGGCAAGACTGAGGACTGAGGTAGGTGGGAGCTGGCCCTGAAGTCACAAAAGTAGGAGAACTGTAACTACCTGTCATCAGCTGCAGCACTCCAGAGAGTGGTCCCTACGCAACACCTGGGCCACAGAGTAGAACAGGACCTGAAGGTGTGATGCGGGAGAACAGACCCTAAGGGCATGAAAGCAAACCCAGCCCAGTCTCTTGCTCATTGCTGCACGGAGTAAACACACCAAGGCAATGCAGGACAAGGGTGAGGACAAGGGAGAGCTGGCAGGCCTACTAACCCTGCAACTACCCAGGCCCTGAACCCGAGTTATGTGTTGGCATACCTTATTATCCATCCTCCCCATCTGTGATCTGCTGGAGCATGTTGAAGGGTCCAGTCCTGGGTCCTGCAGACCCAAAGCTGCAGGATCTTCACAACAAAGAGCAGCAGCAGGATAACCAAGAAGAGTTCCAGGGAGGGCCCAGCATTGATAGTGCAGCAGAAACCAGAGGCCTCCAAACAGACCAGTGACTTTGCAATGAACACTTGCGAGTCATGTAACAACTTTCATGAGGAGATTGTTTTTTCCTTCTCTTTTTCTTTTTCTCTTAAATTTCATTTTCTTTTATTTGGGGGGGAGGTAGCAAGGGTAGAGGGCAGATACGAAGGGGTGGGAAAATGAATGGGATGGAGATGCATGATATGAAAGACAGAAAGAATAAAAAAAGAAAGTTAAAATATATAACTACATGCTAAATGACAAAAACATAATTGTTCTATTTCTGCACTGTAAAAGCATGTATTTTAGTCTAGTTTTTCCACTTATATATTATAATATATGTGGTATATTCAACTAGAAGTTGTATTGAAAAAATGTCCTTATATTTTATAAGTAGTTTATTCAGCCAGGAAAAAAAAACATCAATATTGTAAAATATTCATTTGCAATAATATCTTAAACAAATATATTCTATTAATAATAAATGAAGCCAAAAACTGTTTATACAACTGCTCCAGAAGGAGTGTGATTTTGAAGTTTCTGCTTCAGAGTTGATGTTAGTTTTCATGTTTATGTTTCATTTGACTTACCTTAAAATAACTGCTCCAATTTTTCCTTTTTTAAGTAGAAGAATCATCATTCAAAATTTTAGAAAAGTATCAAAAACAAGAACTGCTTAAAGTAAGAAATTTTATAAAATTATAACAGCCTAACTAACTATTCCTCACACATAACATTCATGTGAGAATCAAAACATCCATACATATATACACACATGTATGCACATGCAAAAACTAAAATATAAAACAAAAACCAAAGACAAAAAATGAAAAAGAAAAAAATTCTTAGTGTGGAAGCTGTAGTGTAGTCCAGTGAGTCACACAGTATAACCTATAGTCAGTCCATACATCTTTACCTGCAAATGTTTATTGCAATGAATCATTGATCTGATTTGAGGCTTCTGGCTTCTGCTACACTATCCATACTGGATCCTCACTAGGACTCTTCTTGAATACCCTGTTGCAGCGCTGTGTCTTGGGGATCCTACACCTTTGAATATATAGACTTGGTCCCTTCACATGTTCCAGCAGTTGATAGACAGGGTGGATGCTGGGGTGGGGCTAGCTCTGGATCTAGACCTGGGTGGTAGCTGAGTTGGTCAGCTTGCCCGTTCTCTGCTTCCTCACTCCCAGGTCAAGCTACCCAGCACTGGCCCGCTACCTCAACCAATGTTGCAGGAAGCAAGGGTTGAGGTCAGCTCTCTGGTTCTCATGCCCTAGGCAGGCTCATTGTGCCCCAGCCAACAGGGTCAGCTCTACTGTGCTACTGAGGTGAGTTGAGGTGTGGTTCAATTGCTGTAGCTGATGAGGTACAGGGGCAGCTCTCCCTAGTGCTTCAGCCAGTGAGGGGTGTGACCAACTCTGTGCAGCTCTTGGATGTCAATGTGGTCTCAGGACGTACTCCAGACAAGGGACATTCACATGGCCTTTGGTGGTAACACAGGCCATGGACATTGACAGAGATCACTGTTGCTGCATGGCCATGGAACCAGACATGACCCTCAGTTTTGGAATGAACTTTAGCATCACCATGGCCTCAGGTGGCTTACTCAGGCAACTCCCATCAGGCTGTTCCTCTCCACCCTTAATTCTCTGGATCTTCCCCTCTTTATAATGCTCAAGCTGTTCCACTTCTCTTTCTCTCCCATCTCCCCACCTCATACTTGCACATTGTAGTGGCTTGTGCTGTAGGTGCGCTACACATTTGGCAGGGTCTCTGGGTATCTTCTTCCTGCCCACTGTGTGTGGTAACAGGCAGGGTCTTTTAGTGGCTTCAAGTGTTTGTCCAAAGCTACCCAAGGAAACAAACCTCTGGCCAAAGATGCAGCAAGGCAAAACTGCAATTCACCACAGAGTCATCCAGTCTTATGATTGAACCACCACCACAACTTACTAGAGAGATTAGCACCTAGGCCAATGATGAGAAGTAAACACAGCAGGACATGTCCAGTCAGTTGTGGGTCTCTATTTTGCAGGCACTATTTTTCCTGGGCTAGGATGCAGCTCTGGAAGTCACAGCAATTCATATGGTGGTGAGTTTTCTCAAAGAAAGAAGGAACAGGACCACTAGCACTTGTGTTTATTACTCTCTCTATTGATGGGTGGTGTACTTCATCTTTTCCCAAGGAGCAATGACAGCAACCACCTTTGAACCTTCTGTTTTGCCTCACTTAATAGGACACAAAGGATCATCTTCCATTTCTCCAACACTTGTCACTTCTTTCTATCCCAACACTCCACCATCTACTTACTCATTTTCCACCATGGCCAATGTGGTGCTGGGCTGTAATGGTGTCTTTGTGCTTCCTGGTGTGCCTAGACTCTTTGTGGATCTAGGCCAGTCCATGATGTCTAGGCAATTCTTGGCTTTGAAGAACTGTTTCATGATGATACCATTCATTGTTCCTGTCAGGAGTAGGTGCTGCTTGGTGGTCCTCTCTTTGTCCTGCCTCACCAAAGCCAATCTAGAGGAGAGGCACCAGAGGGTTGACTCTTGGGAGAGATGGAGGCCCTAGCTGAGGCTACAGGATCCTAGCCACCACCAAGAGCAGGTCGCTGTGGCTGCCAGTGCCATCTTGTGTCTCCATTTTGTTTTGTTGTTTGTTTGACTGATTTTCGTCTCCGTTTTGCCTAGATAGCTTTGTATGCAAATGTTGGTCCAGTACAACATTTCTGATTTCTCAAACACCAAAAATACTGGACTATTGCTGAGAAATTCATCTCTGATATCCAGAATCAAGGTGATGATACATCTAGACAGGGCATCCTAGGGCAGTTTCTGTGAGAACCCCTGGCTGCCGCATACCTCCACCCCAAGGCTTCCCAGGCTTGACCTCTGTGTTGTAGCCTGAGGGCAGCTGTGCTGCCCCACACTCTCTGCCTTTCAGCAGGTCAAGTAGCATGGGCCTCAGTTTCAGAGGCTCCACTTTGTGTGCTGGCTGGCAGGCCTAGGACCAGCCCTATTCAGTTATGATGTGTTTCCAGTCCACTGTGAATCTCCTTGCCATAGGTGCTGACCACCAGGCAGGACCTCCGTGCTTGTAACCTGCAGGCAGCCCTGTGCAAACAGCACAGGCTGCAGCCCTAGAGGCTCCATGCCTGGAGCCAGTTTATGACTCTTGGACCAGCTCTATTTAGCAATTACCTGTTTCTGCAGGAGCCCCAGAGAGCCTCAGTTCTCACTGTTGTAGGTCCAGGCAATGCCACAGCTCATCATCAAGAAGGACTTTTGTGCTTTCAGCCTGCTGGATGAGATTGAGTGGTGAAATATGTAGATTCATCATTCTCCATATGCAGTTCTGTTCTGCCAACTTTCCTTCAGATGTCACAAGTCTACAGTTTAAAAGCATCTTCCCAAAAGACTTAACTTTTTTTCTTGTTTTCTTCCTGAGGTATCGCAGGCCCTAGAGATTCCTTTTCAACTGCCACATCACCCCTGTGAGCCTCCACACGTCTCTCAGGTGCCTCGGGAAACCAGTGTGTGCCGGTAGCTGCCAATATCTTTTCTTCCAAGTATTCTTTAAGCAAGTTTATTTTCAGTTCAACTAAGCCAGATCAAATCAAGGTTATGTTGATAGAAAAATTGCTGGGATTAGAAACCAAAGACAGTTTTTTTAAGAAGACAAGGAAAATTGCCATTAGTTATCTAGCCTGGTTGGCACTAAAGACAATAAACCCCTACTGAGTAATAAGGAACATATATCAGGCATGCTACAGCACAAAATGAGCCAACAGTTCTTAAAATTATCCTTGAAGTCTCTTGCTATTGAGTTTCCATCCATACCTAACTAGAGAAAACCATATACTAGCTACCATAGTAAAGGAGTAATTTAAGGTCATGTATATTATATGTGTGTAAGATGAGACTGCTACTTCTAAAGGCACCAGGGAACTGGATATAATGAGAATGTCATGCTTGTCTTAAATGCTCAGTTCATGGGAGTGTGAAATATCATTCACTCTCCATTTTTGTGTCAAAAGTCTTAATTCTTGGGTCCATAAGGTTGAGATTCAAGAAAAAAAACATTTACAGTTTATTTAGGAAGTTGACACATTATGAGAGATTAATTGAAAACTTGAAATACAGCAGTGATTGAAAAAATTGGGTTCTTTTTGCAGTGGAATGAGGTTTTAATGGTTGATTTTAGTAAGAAACAGGTAATTCCTGAACAATCTCTTTCTCACCTGTAATTGAGTAAATTATTTTCAGTCTTTATTGAAACTCATTTTACCATATTTATATACTTTAAAACTGGCATTTCCTAGAAAGTAGAAGCTGCAATTTCTTATCCAAACTTCTTGAGCTATGGTCTTGATATATTGAATGTCAACATAGTCCACAGATTTGGGTGAAAGCTTGTGAAAACGTGATGATAAATTAAATAAGGCTCACTATAGTACTAAAAGTTCTAAACTTCCAAGGATTTTTACTAGATTCTGAGTACAGTATTAGAGGGATATGATCAGGAGCATATAATCCATCAACTTCTCTTGGCAGCATAATCCAATGAATCATATCTATTACTTGGAAAAGGCAGTATGAAGTTTATTGAACTTCCTCTTTATATTAAAATAAGTTACCTAAAGCAATACTGCAACCATGAAAGATGAAAAGAATGCTTGACAGATTTGGAGTTGCTGGTTGCCAGGATACTTCTTTTAACTTTCCAGTCTGCCTAACAGAATGAGTATTCCAAAATGCAGCAAAGGATTATTATAAATCTGATTGGGTAGAAAGAAAATTAAGGCTACAGGTCTATATGTGATGTTTCCGATAAAACAAATCAATAAACTTCTAAAGAAGCTGCTTTGTAGCTGCTTCGGTAGATGATTTTATTCCTATAAAATGATGAGAATGTCACAATGATACAATTTCCTTGCACAAGAAGAAGGCATTAGTTCACCTTTTCCTTAGATTCCTATTTAACAGCTTAGTTCAAAGGGTATTTGACTTTCTGACTTTGTGCTTTTATTTTGATGTCATAAGAGAACATAGAGATAACTAGACTGTGATAAGCATTTTAACAAAACTCAGGAGTATCCCAAATCCAGATATTAAGGTGTGAAGCTGTAGAAACTTCCTACCTAAAGAAAGTGGATTGGGAAATTATTGTTATGGTTTGGATGTTAAATGTCTCCCAAATGCAACATGTGCTTAGAGCTTGGCCACAAGCCCATAAGACTATAGAGAGTGAAAGACATTTTAAGAAGTAGATTGAGTAGAGGAAGTTGGGTCATTTACAGCCTGATCCTGAAAGGAATATCAGGGCATCACCCACTTCTCACTGTCTCTCCCTTTGCCTCTCAGTTACCACAGTATCAGCAGTTTTCTTTCACCACCCTTTCTTGGCTGTGGTGTGCTGCCCCAACACTGGGTTAAACCTAATGAACCTAAGCAAAAACTAATCTTCCTGTCTTTTCATTCAGTTATGTCAGGTATTTTGTTATGGTGCTGGAAAACTGATTAACAAACTACAGACATAGTCTCCAAATTTTAGCACTGATAGTGGGATATTTTTGGAAGATTTTATAGGCAGCATATTTTGTACTACATTGTTATTGTTTTGCTATGTTTGCTGACCATGTGCCAGAAACGAAAGAAGACTTCACAATTGAACTAGAATGCAGTATGAGCAGCTCAGACCTTAGGTTTTCTGATCCAGTGACTCCTACAACTTCCTATGTCTGTGAAGTATCAGATAACTGAGTAAATTAAGTAGAAAGTCTTGATGTGAAACTCTTAAAACTTTAAAGCAGGGCCTAGAGTTTTTCATCAATGAACAATTCTTCACTTTATGACCAGCAATAACTTGGACAAAGATATGCACATCTCTTCAGAAGTGTGACTACAGAAAATTTGCCAATACTCCAGTAAATAAATTCACACCCAGGCTCATGCAAGCAACAATGATTAAACCCAGTGGGTTATTTGTAAGAACAAACCACAGCTGAAGGGAGAGAGAGGGGTGTCTAAAATAAGAAGAAGGGAGAGAAAAAGAAAGAGGGCACATCATTGGGCATCTATATTTGGTTGTTAAACAGGTGACTTCTCCTGGGAGCAAGGGATAATGAAATTCTCCAAGACTCCTTGGAGAAACTCTACAGATGTTCAGGTTTTCTTTTCTTTCTTTCTTTCTTTCTTTCTTTTTGTTTGTTTGTTTTAACTATGGTAGATCCAGAATGATAAATCTGCCATTTCTAGCTTGGTCCTTTTAGGCAGGTCTCTCAATATCTGAGTCTCAGTTCCTTCATCCCTGTCCATAATGGGAGTTAAATAAACCAACTTTACTTGCAACAGAAAAAAGTTCTAATTCTGGAATACTAGCAAACTGTTGGTTTTAACTACACACCATAATGTGAGTATTGTCTGACCCAAGGCTTTACCATGAATAAGGAATGCATTCTGGATAAGATCTAAGCATCATTTTTATATAACTCCTTGACACTGGTGTTTCCAATGATAAAAAAAAAATATATCCATGGCTGCATTTTGCACTCATCTCAACAAGAACTTTGGTTGCCTGGGATAAAGGGGTGGTCCCTTGGTGAAGAAACCTTACCAAATGGTCTAGTTTGCTTTCTGTTGCTGTGACAAATGCTATGACAAAAGCAACTTGGGGAGGAAAGTGTTTATTTTCTCATATAGGTTATAGTATACCATAGAGTAAAACCAAAGTAGGAACTCAACAAGGAGTTTGAAGCATAACTACATGGAGGAAATGATGCTTACTTATATGCTCCCTCTGGCTTGTTCAGTTATCTTCTTATATAGCCCAGCCCACCTCTTTAGAAATGACAGTGCTTGGTGGGCGGTGGTGGTGCACGCCTTTAATCCCAGCACTAGAGAGGCAGAGGCAGGCAGATCTCTGTGAGTTCGAGGCCAGCCTAGGCCACCAAGTGAGTTCCAGGAAAGGCACAAAGCTACACAGAGAAACCCTGTCTTGAAAAAAAACAAAAACAAAAAACAAAACAAACAAACAAAAAAGAAATGACAGTGCTCACCGTGGGCTGGGAACTCATGCACCAATTATCAAGTAAAGAAATGACTCACAGACATGGCCATAAGTCAATCTAATGGAAGAAATTTCTTAGCCTAACAACCCATGATTGTTAAACTGACAACCAAGATTAGCCATCATACACCTGGAATGTTATTTTGTTTAAAAGTCAGCAGACTATTACACTAAGAATACAGAACTTACTTATAATTTCGTATAGTGCACTAATATGTTTATGCTGACATAACCTATGAACTTTTTCCATAATTTACATTCTCCCCACCAAGCCTCTTGTTTTCAATGGCTCAATCTCATACATGGCAAAAACAACTTTTACACATATGTTATTTGTGTAGAAAATTATATTTATACTTTGAAAATGCATCACATTAGCATAGAAATATGTGACTAATCACAAAGTACATTCTTAGTAAAACTTGTAGGAAGTCACACTTGTGCATAGACGTTCTGGAAAGTTTTCTAGTAGTAAAAGTATAGATATTGGCAGGTGTTTCTAGCAGTAAGGGGTGACATTTTACTACATTTATAGCAAATTTGCATTTACCATTTATACAATAATGTATAATACATTTTACATAATTTACAAAATACATTAGTTGTTTTGTTGTGCCTTGGTATTGAAGTATTTTGGTGTTTTAATTGTCATGCAACACAAAACACTTCTTAGGAAAATAAAAGAAAATATACTCGGTTATAAAGAAAAGATTAGTAGTAGATAAAATTTCATTTTTTTACAGAATATCAAACATAGATATGTGGCAAAAAATGAAATAGACAAAGTTTTTCACTGAAGGACGTGGCTAGTGAGCTGAATGCAGCATGTGTTTATCCTTTTTCATCTAGTGCATGTGATTTCATTCTGTGGCGATTTTGAGTCCCAGGGATAATATGTAATATTTGGAGATATTTTTGACTGTCACAACTCTAGGAGAGGTATTACTGACATCTAGTGGCGAATGCCATAGATACTGCTAAACACTGTACAGTGAACAAGCAGCCTCTCACATGTTATCTGGGCCAAATATCAATAGTACTGAGTTGAGAAACCCTTCCCATCTCTCATTTTAAATATTTATATTTTTTCTAAAAATGTGTGTGTGTGTGTTTTCTAAAAATGTGTGTGTGTGTGTGTGTGTGTGTGTGTGTGTGTGTGTGTGTATACGAATATGTGTAGGTACTCATGAAAGCCAGAGTTTTCCTGGAACTGAAGTTATAGGCAGCCTGATATGATTGTTGAAAATTGAACTCAGATTCTCTTCAAGAGCAATAACCACTTCTAATTCTTGAAGAATCTTTCTAACCTTTCTTCTCCACAATCAATGAAACAGGCCAATTTCAGTCAGAAGGGACAGTTGCAAATGATCATATTATTTTCTAATAGAAGCAGAGAGAAAATAAAAGTTATGATGATGTGATAGTATGAGAAGTAAACTGTAAAGTCTTATACTATCATTTTGTGTGTTCAATGTCCTCAATAATTGCTGATTTTTTAAGAATCACCCAAACCATAGTGGGTATAGACTTTCCACTACACAAGCAAAAAAGCCTCAATACTTGGGTCTTGGGTTTTTTTTTTGCTTGTTTATTTTTGTTTTGTTTTGTTTTTGCCTCTATGCAAAGTAGGGTAGTTGCACAGCAGGGACAGGGCTTTGTAAATTGAATAACTGTGACCCAGATTTAGAATACAAAGCTGGTAGGGATATGAAAAACAAAGCATGCAAACAAAAAATAGCTGAAGTATCTATTCTAGTCACACAGAATTGTAGTGAAAAGAACTTTCACTTTCCAGAAGCAGCAGCAATCAATGCCCTGGTTTGTAAACTCAGTTTTACAATCTGCAAAGGAATGAAGTAATCTGGCAGCAGTGGCAATTGTCTTTACTAGACTAGGAAAGCAGGTGTTTCTCCTGGTTGGCAGGGTAGGTCACTGTTTCTCTGGCATACCAACTAGTTATGTGAGACATACTATTTCAGTACAATACTATTTTTTTTCTGAAATCATTGAGGGCAAATCATGCTGCTGAGAATGAAGAATGTTGTTGTCTGGCACATTCAGTTATCCCTCACTGAGCTTCATTCACTGGTTTTGTCTATGTCAGAACCTATAAGAAGTCAAACCACAAGAACACAGAGTCAGGGGAAATTATCTTTTGTGAAAACTCTGATGAGATGTGTATTGTGACTTATTGACAAAATAAAGAAAAGAGATACTACAGCTAAAACTATGTGTTTCTTGTGTTTTTATATATTATTTTATTTATGTCTTAATTAAATGAAATATTAACTCATAAATATTTGACATTTTTGACATAACCAAATTAATGTCTGAATAAAACATTTTACTTCAATATTGAAAATATACTAAGGCTTTCTTTAGGTACAATTTACAATGAACTATGGAATATGGTTTATATGTTATGTAAGAATATGGAACAAACTATTTAGGAAGCTTGAATCTGATAAAGGTTTAATTTTCTCTTTTAAAATTTTATAAAATTTCTATTGATTATGTTTCTACTACTGGGATAATTTTGTTTACAATTCACTATGAGTGTCAATAAAAAAATGAGCTTTTATCTGTCAAGTTTTTTTCTAGGTAGATTTTCATGGAACATTACTATATGTATGGAATTTTATAAAGATTTTTTAGAAGCTTTATGCTCTGAAAAACCAAAGAAATTTACAAGTAAACTATTAGAATTCGTAAGATGATTCAACAAGGTTGTAGAACATAAAATCAATATGATAAAATATGACTATGTACACAAACAGTATATGGGAAATGAAAATCAGAAAAAAATATTGTTAGCAGCCATACCCAAAACTCAAATACATAACAATACATTAAGGAGTGTGAATGAATTTGTGAAACATTACTGGAAAATTTGAAGACTACTTAACAAATAAAAGAAGATACCATATTCATGGAATAAGAAATTAAATTTAATTAATTAATTAATTGTATGCCTTACTAATTTTAAATGAAGTTTTAAGAAGTAAGTTAAATCTCATCAGATTTTTCTTTATTTAATTTAAATTTATTATTTTGGTTTACAGTAGCAAACAATAAAGTCCCTGTCTCTAACAATGTGTTGTCTGACACCCAAGGTTGTCTTATGATCTCCAGTGGTGAATGTAGGTGCCTGCAGCACATAGGCACATCACACACACACACACACACACACACACACACACACACACACACACACACACACACGTTTGTCTCACTCCTTACCTTTTTCATCTCACCTTCTCTTTCCTATGATTTTTAATACCTATCCTCAATAAAACATATATAAGAAGCAAGAGAACCTGAAATTCAATATTAGACTGACAACCGCCAAGGAAAACTCCAGTTCCTTCCATTGGATCTCGCAGAGAAATGAACCTGTCAGGAAAACAATGAATTGATGCATCATGTCATTATGACATTAACAGTGGGCTTAATGATAGATTCTTCTTCAAAAAAATGCCCCAGAAATCTGTGGCCAGTGCCTAACTCACAGAATGCTCAGGGATCCAGATATCTTGGCTAAGCCTTCAAAGGTGCTAAACCTACATCTAGTTCTCTGAATAATCAAGAGCATTGAGGGCCTGCACATGCTTACAAAGTTTAACTTGTGCCAGAGCCTGCATGTAGGTAACACTAAAAAAATAAAATTTAAAAATGAATATGAAGATCAGATGTATTTGTCAGGTTTAATATTAAACAGGAGACTCAACTGCACTGATTCATGGCCTGAAGCTCCAGAAGCCTGGCAGAAGCTTTTTAAAAATGGATGCATTATTTCAGTTGTTCTTAGATAGGTATAGCCATGAGTATAAATGGAAGAATCAGGGCCATCAATTGAAAATAATGGGAAGTACCTTGGAGCTCAGGAACCCCATGGAAGAAGGAGAAGAAGAATCATAGGAGAAAGAGGGATCAACGAAACAGTACAACAAGGCCCACACAATCAACTAAACAGGGATTATAGGGGCTCACAGAAACTGAAGTGCCCCAAAACAAGCTTGCATGGGTCCATATTAGGTCCTCTACATATATGTAATGGTTGTTAGCTTGGCAGTTTTTTTTGGGGGGTGCACTCCTGACAGTATGAGTGAGGGGTGTCTCTGACTCTTTCATCTGCTCTTGGGTTGTCTTGTCCAGCCCTGAAATGAGGGTTTGTGCCTAGTCTTATTGTATCTTCTTATGCCCTATTCCATTGATATCCTTGAAAGGCCTGCTATTTTCTAAAGGAAAATGGAGGAGGAGTAGATCTGGGTAGAGGGGACATGGGGGTGACTGGGAGGAGTAAAGCGAGGGGAAATTGTGGTCAGGATGTATTGTATGAGAGAAAAATAAATAAAAAATGGAGTGAAAAAAGAAGAAATGCATTAAGACATAAGAATTCATCTGGGTGGGAGTGTCTCACACCTTTGATCCCAGCACTTGGGAGGCAGGGACAGGCAGATTTCTCTGAGTTTGTGGCCAGCATGGGCTACAGAGTGAGTTCAAGGACAGCCAGGGCTAACCAGAGCAATTCTGTCTCAAAAAAAGCAAAGAAAAATAATAATAACACCCCACCAACAACAACAAAAAACCGATATCAAAGTTCTCTGATCTCTGAATTCCCCCCAAATCTGGGCAATCAGGCTAAAAAATGTAGACACTAAAGCTAACAACCAAAAGTATGTTGTGTTTTGTTCTTATTTTTACTTCTTATACTTTTTCTTTTCTTTTTTACCTGTTTCTTGTCTCCTAGGGGACTAACCCGAGTTTGGTCCTCTCACCATTTATAATTGCTACTCTCTCCCTCATTGATGCTGAATATCCACTGAGTATTCACTATGTTTTTTTTTTTCTCTTCTTAAATTGCATCCTATACAAATGCAGCATTTTAGGGCTTCTAAATAAATAATGATTCAATATAAGTGTAAGGGACACCGGAATAGAGATGAGACAACTACAAATCCAAAATTAAAGTAAAGGAAAATAATAAAGACAGGAACACCTCCACAGAAAGGATTCCTATATCCTGCTTAACATATCTCCGTCTTTACCAAAATTCAGTATTTCCAGTATGCCATTACCAACCATGCACAACCTGTTTAATCAAGAATATTGATTTCACTTTCACATTGTTTCTAAGCTGAATTCCATGTTTGGTATTTTGCTCTTTTTAGTATAGAGAGAAAATGATTATATATATAATATATATATATGTATATATGTAAATATATACATATATATATTTACATCATAATTAGTTCACAGCATTGTAGAAGTTTATTAGATTAATAACAAAGTGATTCTAATATTCTTAATATTTATTATGTAGTGATTCATTTTTGACAAACTGTTTGACTCAAAGTGTCTTATTTTTTCTTTTGTAAAATGGACTGAAATAGTTCATGAATTGTGATTCTTCCATCCGCGAATATGTGAATTTTAATTAATTGTTCACTTGATTATCCAGGAAATACTTTCTAAAAATAAGATAATAATTATAATTATAATTTTTTCTCTTAATTATTTCAGTTAATTAATCAACATTTTCAGTTAATAATCAGAGGTAGATATAATTCTTTGCTAAATATGGGAATTACAGTAAAATTTAAAGTTTTTCTATGTTTAAAACCATAAATATTAAAGGGATGAATAATATCAATAATTTAGAAAATGATTTTTTCCTGTTACAGATGCAGTTCAGATATTACTAATGTTCCACATCATTCAGAAATTCTAAAAGGGCAAGTAATTATTCTGTGTATGACAGTTATATTAACACAAATCTTTGATTCTTAAAATACAAATTCTAATTCAAACCTATTTCTAAATTATTCTAAAATAATTATATTTACTCCTTAGAGCTCAATTAATTAACTTTCAAAAATAATTCAAAAAACCCTTCTAGATGACCTTTTAAAATATACCTTACTGGTATTATTATACCTTCACTCGAGACTGGCAAATTATATAACTTGAATTATTAAAATAATACTCAATGGCATTAAGCAATCTAAAAACACTTTTTTCTTTTTTTCTTTTTTTTTTTTTTTTTTGTTTTTTGAGACAGGGTTTCTCTGTGTAGCTTTGCGCCTTTCCTGGAACTCACTTGGTAGCCCAGGCTGGCCTCGAACTCACAGAGATCCACCTGGCTCTGCCTCCTGAGTGCTGGGATTAAAGGCATGCGCCACCACCACCCGGCTTAAAAACACTTTTTTCATAGTTACTTAGACTATATGTTTTCTAATTATGGTTCTTCCATGTAGGATATTTGGTTAAAGCATCTTGGGAGTTTATCAAATAATAAAATTAACATCATTGATTTAATATCTTGTATATTAGCTGGATTTTTTCAAAACATAGGACATGCTGTTTTAAATATTTGATCATGAATAATTCATACACAAGTAATACACTAAATGTGAAGGCTAATAATATAATTATCTTGTGCTGATAGCTATAGTATAGTGAGCATTTATTAAATACCAAACATTGCTGGAAATTTCAGACACATGAAATCATTCATCTTGACACTAATCCCATGGGCATTAATTCCATTTTACAGATATAGAAATCAAAGCTAAGAAATTAAATATATCACTCTTCCAACTAGGAAAAAAAGAAATCAAGATCAAATTCAAGCCATGTAGCTCCAGAATACTCAATCTAATTCATAATATTAATTAATTATCCTATAAACAATCTTAAAACCTAGATAAAAGAGATAAAATACACTCAAAAGAAGCAATGCAACTGATGAGTGCTCACACAAATCCCTAAATGAGAGATTTATATCACCCTTTCCAACGTTCATAGAATTTTGTGGAAGAGGGGCAGGAATTTGGAGAAGACAGAGGAAGAGGTACAGTGCTCTGAAAAAACTGTCTTCTGTGTTTTACTTAGGTCCTCTTGGATGTCTCTTCAAATGGCATCAAAAACTACAGTACTTACTTGAACTTAAAGGCATGTCCTGTAATGCTGGCCACAAGTTTGCACAGTAAAGACTAAGATGAAAAATATCCAAACAATACTTTATCAAAAAGTTAATGGCAAGGGAGGACGGGAATCTGGACAGAAAGACTTGTTTTGGAAGCAGTTGCTTTTCAACAGATCGCTCTGAAGTAAGAGGAGCAAGAACACTATACAAATATCTGTAACTCAGTTTCCAACCTAGCTAGAGCATACAGGCTAGGCAGGTGGCTCAGTAAATAAAATGCTTTCTATGCCTGAATAAAAACCTGAGTTATGATTCTTCAGGACCCACATACAAGCAGTGCAGTGGCATTCATCTGTAACCGCCATGCTGGGGAGGGAAGGCATAGTTGGATTACTGGGACTTTCTGACCAAGGAGTCTAGCTAAAATGGTGAGTTCTATACTCAGTAAGACAGCTCTGTCTAGAACATAACAATGAGATCAGTTAAGGAAAAATAGGAAGACATCTCACAACAACTTCTGATCATCACATATGCACACACTAACTTGCATGCAAAACACACACACACACACACACACACACACACACACACACACATACACACACACACAACTTCCTTAAAGATATGCTGGATCTATAATGAGAGAAAAGAAAACAGATTCTTAATCTGCTACCATTATTCTTGATATTTGACACAATCTCAAGTTTTAGGTGGAGTCATAATAATGTTTTTGATGAAGGAGCACAAACAGCCATGAGACTAGAAACTGCTGAATTCACAAAATAATTGGAAATGAAGACAACAACAATCACTCAATGCAATAGTGACTTTTTAATTGTGTAAGAAGAGTAACTAGGTAGCACTAACCTAAGTGACATACAAGTGTTTTCTAAATATTAATTCCAGCATATTTGGAATACATGACAATAAGAAAATGCACAGAATAATTAAGTGGAAAGAGAAAAAGAGAAACACTGCAAGTAACAAAATAATTTGGTGAATGGATAAAATGAATGATAAAATAGTTCATCATATACAGAAAGGCATTGTGTATATTGAGATGATAATTAGAAAAGTTCTAATACTTAGAACGTCATGTTGCAAATAGTAAGATGAGACAACTGCTAATTCTTTCATCTCTCCACTGTCCATGCTAAGAGCATGATGTAAACCTGTCACTCACTCTCTCATTTCCCAGCAAACTTCTCTTAATGCAATATATTTTCCTCACCTGAATTTTTCCAATAATGTTTTAGTGCAGTGGGAATACAACAGTAAAGCTGAATTCATTTATAATTCCTTCCTTTCAAACATTGTCCCACATGAAATGCAGTGAGAATTAATTAAAAAGAAAATAGAGTGACTAATAAGAAAACTCTGTTGTGAAGAGACTTTTGAAATCCTCTGTTCTGCAAGGCAGATATGAATCACAGCTTGTGCTCGCATACTATCCAGGTGTAGTTTATATAAGAAAGTAATCAGCATTTCACACAGCTTTGTCCCTGTGTAATTGTGCCCTCTACAGTCATATCAAGTAATGAAGGTCACTTCAGATTGAAAGAGCTCTGATAAGTCTCTGATACTTAAACCACACTCGGATTTAGGCAAGCAAGCTAGACGTAATTCTTTGAAAAGATATGCCTGACCTATTTAATTTGGAGAAATCTCTAACAGAAAAGGTGGCTGTTGAATTCAGCAGTGGTCTGGCTGTGTGGCAATCACAGGCAAAAGAAAATTAAGTTCATGTACATAGAATTTACTCCTTCAATAAAGAACACATTATCACCAGTGACAAAGACAGACTTTATCTAAACCCTTATAATCATGTAAACTGTGACAGAGATTAAGAAGACCCTGCATTCCAGCAAATAGTTAATTATGTAAAATATTACATTTATTACATTTCTCCAATATGACTTAGAGCAGATTCAGGGATCTTGCTTTTTATTTACCTATGACAAGGTCAGACAAAAATTCTCCAAACTCTTATGTTTTACTTTGTGCTATGTTTTTTTTTTTATTTTATTTTACAATACTATTCAGTTCTACATAACAGCCACAGATTTCCTTGTTCTCCCCCTTCCTGCCCCCTCCCCTTCCCCCCAGCCCACCCCCCTTAACCACCACCTCCAGATCAAGACCACCCCCGAGGACTGAGATCGACCTGATAGACTCAGTCGGGGCAGGTCCAGTCCCCTCCTCCCAGATTGAGCCAAGCGTCCCTGTATAAGCCCCAGGTTTCAAACAGCTATCTCATGCAGCGAGCCCAGGACCTGGAACCACTGCCTAGATGCCTCCCAAAGAGATCAAGCCAATCTCACCTAGTCAGAGGGCCTGATCCAGTTGGGGGCTCCTCAGCCTTTGGTTCAAGGTTCATCTGTTTCCACTCATTTGGCTATTTGTCCCTGTGCTTTATCCAACCTTGGTTTCAACAATTCTTGCTCATATAAACCCTCCTCTTTCTCTCTAATTAGACTCCTAGCGCTCCACCTGGGGCCTAGCCATGGATGTCTGCATCCAGATTCCTCAGTACTTGGATGGGGTTTCTGGCACAACTATTAGGGTGTTTGGCCATCCCATCACCAGAGTAGGTCAGTCCCGGCTGTCTCTCGACCATTGCCAGCAGTCTTTTGTGGGGGTATCTTTGTGGATTTCTGTGGGCCTCTTTAGCACTTTGTTTCTTCCTTTTCTCATGTGGTCTTCATTTACCATGGTCTCCTATTCCTTGTTCTCCCTCTCTGTTCTTGATCCAGCTGGGATCTCTTGCTCTCTTTCCCTCGACCCTTGCCGTTCATTGCTCCCACTCATGTCCAGGCTGTTCATGTAGATCTCATCCATTTCTCCGTCATTGGGTGATCCCCGTGTCTTTCTTGGGGTCCTGTTTTCCAGGTAGCCTCACTGGTGATGTGAGTAGCAGTCCAGTCATCCTTGTTCCACATCTAGTATCCTCCTATGAGTGAGTACATACCATATTTGTCTTTCTGAGTCTGGGTTACCTCACTCAGGATGATTTTTTTCGAGATCCATCCATTTGCCTGCAAACCTCATGATGTCATTGTTTTTCTCTGCTGAACAGTATTCCATTGTGTATATGTGCCACAATTTATTTATCCATTCTTCAGTTGAAGGGGAAAAAAGAAAGAATCTTCAACAAATGGTGCTGGCATAACTGGATATCAACATGTAGAAGGCTGCAAATAGATCCATATCTGTCACCATGCACAAAACTTAAGTCCAAGTGGATCAAGGCCCTCAACATAAATCCAGCTACTCTAAACCTGCTAGAAGAGAAAGCAGGAAGTACTCTTGAATGCATTGGCATAGGAGATCAATTCCTAAATATAACACCAGTAGCACAGGCACTGAGAGAAACAAACAACAATGGGACCTCTTGAAACTGAGAAGCTTTTGTAGAGCAAAGGATACAGTCAACAAGGCAAAGCGACAGCCTACAGAATGGGAAAAGATCTTCACCAACCCCACATCTGACAGAGGACTGATATCCAGAATATATAAGGAACTCAAGAAATTAGACATCAAAACGACCAACAGTCCAATTAAGAAATGGGCTATAGAACTAAACAGAGAATTCTCAACAGAGGAAACTCAAATGGCTGAAAGACATTTAAGGAGTTGCTCAACATCCCTAATCATCAGGGAAATGCAAATCAAAACAACTCTGAGATACCACCTTATGTAGCAGGAATCTTAAAAGTTCTTATTAATAAAATCAAACCCGAGGCAAGTTATTGGGGTCCATGCTGGTAGATCAGAGAGACAGAACAAGCCACAGCTATCTCACCTTGCCAGTTCCTCAGCTGGTCCTGTTTCCTCGGACTGGAAGCTTCTGTGTCCTCATCCCAATGGCTCTCAGCTGAACTGCTGCTTCAAAGCTTGAATGCTTAACCAGCCAAGTCTGAACCAGCCCAATGCCTCTAGTTTCTGGTCTTCACGCCTTATATACATTTATACTTTCTACCATCACTCCCTAGGATTAAAGCCTTGCTTCCTGGGATTAAAGGCGTGAGTCACCATGCTTGGCTGTTTCCAATGTGGCCTTGAACTCACAGAGATCCAGAGGGATTTCTATCTCTGGAATGCTAGGATTAAAGGTGTGAGTGCCACCATTTTCTAGCCTTTGTATTTAGTGGCTGTCTGTTCTCTGACCCCAGATAAATTTATTAGAATACACAATATTTTGGGGAACACAATACCACCACAACCTTACACCTGTCAGAATGGCTAAGATCAAAATCACTGATGACACTTTATACTGGAGAGGATGTGGAACTCGGGGAACTCTCCTCCACTGCTGGTGGAAATGCAAGCTTGTACAACCACTTTGGAAATCAATATAGCACTTTCTTAGAAAATTGGGAATCAATCTCCCCCAAGATCCAGCTATACCACTCTTGGGCATATACCCAAGAAATGCTCAATCATACCACAAGAGCACTTGCTCAGCTATGTTTATATCAGCATTGTTTGTACTTTGTGCTATGGTTTTAATACGGGTTTTCCTATCAAAACTTCTCTTAGTACTTACTTCCTCAAGCCTCAATGCTGGAGGTGAAATCTAATGTTAGTTGCTGGCATCATGGAGCAGAGCCCACCTGAGCTGACAAACTCTTTTCACAGCAATGAGTTACACAACTTAGTGAGAGAATGATTCAGTGCAGCTCTTGCTCTTTAAATCCTGCCTTTCTTCTGCACTTGCTGCTTGCTACTCTTTTATTCCCACTGCCTGATACATTCTGCAAGGTTGTGATGCATCACAAAGCCATCATCAGTTGCAGCCTTATGATCTTGCATTTTTCGAAATCCACAACTATAAGCTAAGTAATTATGTTTTTCATTATGAATCACCCAGGCTCAACTCTTATGATATTGCAAAAGAAAATAGAATATATCACTATACATATAAGCATGTGAACTGCTTTGTGCACTTGTACAACTGCTGTTTTTCACTTTCCTCTATGTCTTTGAATTCTAAACATATTCTTAAATGTGCCAATAAATAACTACTCCTGAGAATAAGCAGAGCCATTGGAAAATGGTATCTTATACATGATCTGATTCTACTTCCATTCCCCATATTCTCAGTTTTTCTTATAAAACACATTTTATATGCTTACAAATATTATGACCATAGCTTGCTTACTATTGCAAGAGTGTTTTTTCCTATGCAATATAACCCTACTGTAGATATAATCATTTCTAAATTTTTAAGATTTTTTTTTGTTTTAGATATGTATCTAAGTGTTTTGTCTGCATGTATGTATGTGTACTCCATGCATACCCGGTGGCTTCATAGTTCAGGGGGAGATATCAAATCTTTCAGAACAGGAATTGTGAATGATTGTTATTCCTGATATAAATGTTAGGAACAAAAACTAAGTTTTCTACAAGAGCAACAAGTGCTGTTTAACCACTAATCCATCTCTCCAGTTCCACAAAAATTTCCTGAGATTTGTTTTTGTTTTTTCCTGGTATTTAGCAATTCAGTGAATGAAGTAAATATTGCTGCACTTAGAATTATGTGATGATTGGAAGTTGAAAACTCAAAATACTATGAAATTTGAAACATTCAGTGGTTTCTGAATGACAAAGTTATAGAGCGACAAAGAGGTTAGATAAGTGTATATAAGGTGTGTACTAGGTTCTTTTTTATTAATTCCCAATTATATACATCTATTATATGAAGCAAAAGTGGTTATTGTGTAAGATCAAAATAAAGCAGTTATGGTATGAGTTAATAGAAGTGTAGCCAAACTATTATACAAATATGTGATAAAGTCATTTACTTTGAATGTGTGGAGTTGGCTACAATAAAATTATGAAACTGTAAGAGGTTCGCAGTGAAGATCCGAGGTAAACATTGAAGACTTCAGGATCACCGAAGACCACTAGAGAACACAGATAGTTTATATTATGGTTCATAACAGCAGGAAAATTACAATTATGAAGTAGCAACAAAAATAATTTTATTTTTGGGAACCACCATAAAATGAGGAACTATATTAAAGGGTCAAAGCCGTAGGAAGGTTGAAAACCACTGGTCTAGATAGTAAGAATAATTGGAATTGACTCAGGTATAAAATGTGAATGTAAGACAATTGAAGAGTAGCTAGAAGAATGATCATATTCATTTTACTACTGTGCAGGTTGGACACTACAAAAATCAAAGGGGTATATTTCATGTTTTGTCAATGTGAGAATTACTTCACCGAATTGTGTACAGATATATACAACAGATCTGAGAACAGACCAAGCTCATATAATTCCTTTATTCCATGTTTAAACAGTAAGAAGAATCTGATAGCAGATAATATAAATCACATCTCCCTTTCATGAGTGTCAAGCTCAGTTTTTAAAGGCAAAAAACCACAAGATTATGTCATTTAGGTGCTAGTATGGGTACAATTCTGATTGGCTCAAGTTTTAGGGGCTTTTCAGAATTTCTGTGTTATTTTACTTTGTAGTTTTAACCGATTGTTTGTCAAACTTTATAGATTACCTCCGGCATTGGGGCATTCTGTGGTTAATCAATTGTTACCAGATAGTCCTTTAAACATCCTGACTTTGTACTTTGACCATCTCTGGCATTGAGGCATTCTATGTTTAATCAGTTGCTACCAAATGGCTCTTCAAACATCCTGACTTTGTCCTGGGACTTATGTCAGCAGCTCTGAGAATTTTGAAACTCTCGCCTGTTTCAAGCTGGGGTGAGGGCTTGCTTGAAATGGGGGTGTTTTGATTCTTCAAGGATAATGTTCTGAGTCACTTAAGGAACTTTTAACTTTTGATAAATATTTGTTAACTGGGAAAAGGAACCCTAAATTGAGAAATAGTTCTATCAGATTGTCCTGTAGGTAGGTATTTGAGGTGTTTCCTTGATTAAGCATTGATTAGTGACACCTAATCCAGTATTAGTGGTACCAATCCTGGGCAGGTGTTCCAGGGGTGTATAAAAAACAAACTGATCCCAGCTATGTAAAATAATAGCATATGCTTTTGTGGATATAGTAATGATGCTTTGTTCACTCTTATATTTTTCAGTTACCGAGAGTGATTTTTAAAGCATTTGCAGGTTAATATTTTGGAATAGCAGAATGTTTTATAACATAAAGTTCCATTTTGAATTTTATTTGTTGTTAAAAAGCTTTTCATTTCAATAATAGATGATGGATGTTTCCATTTCATTTTTGAGTGCGAAAAGTATTCAGATTTATGAGAAGAAATTTTCTGATCCTATTCATAGTTACAATTGTTTATAGAGATATATTTGTGTGCACACAAATCCATGTATTCAGACACACACACACACACACACACACACACACATATATAACGTTTATTTATAACCACCTCTCTTTCTACCCATCTATTCCTACATCCATTAATATTGCAAACTACCTTTCTGTATATTATACCTACAGTGATAACATTGGATCAGAGTTGTATAAGAACTTAAAATTTAAAATATCACCTGAGATAGTTTGAACAAAAGTAATTTTGTTTTCCAAACTCTAATTCTGTCTGGTGGTACTAGTCATAAGAAATACAATCTCAGGCTGGAGGGATAGCTCAGCCATTACAAGCTAGGCTCATAACCAAAAATATAAGAAATATAATCTCAGTATTACTTCCACCAAATTATACTGTCATTGTTTAGATATTTGTTGTATAGATACTGACTAGTAGAAGACTGGGTTAGGGCTGTAACAATTTCCTGCTGATATCTGTTGTCAACTAGATTCTCAGTTGAGTTTTGAAATGTACTAGTAGTTATTATCAGTTCATTCTTTACCTCTGTTTATCCTCCTGGGTATTTTTATACTCAGTCAATATTAGTAGAACTTCCTTTTATGTATCAATCAGCTGTTTTCAGTCAAAGTTATCTATCAATGTAATATATTTCAGTCTGGTAAAATAGATGTTTGTGTCAAAAACAGCCTTTTTGTCTCACACAAAATAATTACAAATAGCATTTGACTGCTCTATCCTCAGGCTATATAATAACTAGTTAAATAAAAATGTTTTCTGTCTCTCATAATAATTTACTATATCCAGACACATTCACTTCTTTTTATGTTTACTATATTACTAATATAAATTGATTTGTAATAAATAAAAGGGATCATCACTATAAAAGCTAAACATGTCACAGATATTTGTTCTTAAAGAGAATTTGTTTTTCATTTTTTTCAAGCAAAAGGTATTTACCACCATTCTTTGAAATGGTTCCATAATTTCTTTTATTTCTCTTTTTCCTATTCTTTTTATCCTACAAACTCAGGTCATCTATGATGACAAAATTATAGTTCATAACTCCTGGAAAGAACCAGAAACATAGTTAGATATATGGTCCATTTCTGAATTAACCCTTAATGGAAACGGTTTTCATTTTGTGGGGCCACTATTCAAATCCCACATTCACTCAACTATTAAATTCCCTTGACTGTGCAGTGAGAAGGGAACAGATTCTTGGATGGAAGTGCTCAGTTCCTATAAGTACACCTTTCCTTGTGGAAAGCCTTAAGATGGTTAACCATAGAGCAGGATTTACACCTTAGCATCTGCAACTATGTCTTCTCATTAACTTTCTCCTTTCATTGTTCCCTGCTTTTGATACTCCTCTTGAATTGCCCTTCAACTGAAGAATGGATAAATAAATTGTGGCACATATACACAATGGAATACTACTCAGCAGAGAAAAACAATGACATCATACGGTTTGCGGACAAATGGATCGATCTAGAAAAAATCATCCTGAGTGAGGTGACCCAGACTCAGAAAGACAAATATGGTATGTACTCACTCATAGGAAGATGCTAGATGTGGAACAAGGATGATTGGACTGCTACTCACATCACCAGTGAGGCTACCTGGAAAACGAGACCCCAAAAAAGACACGGAGAAATGGATGAGATCTACATGAACAGCCTGGTCATGAGTGGGAACAATGAAGGGCAACGGTGGAGGGAAAGAGAGTGGGAGATCCTAGCTGGATCAAGAAAAGAGAGGGAGAACAAGGAATAAGAGACCATGGTAAATGAAGACCACATGAGAAGGGGAGGAAGCAGAGAGCTAGGGAGGCCCACAGAGATCCACAAAGATACCCCCACAAAAGACTGTTGAATTGTCCTATAGTAAGTCAAATTAGACTTCTGAGGGGGACCACCTCTGAACCATTTTAAAGTCTCTTCCTATAAAAATCTAAAGGTAATTGTTTTCCCCACACTGAGAACAATCTCAAGTTCTTTATGCTTCAAAAGAGATCATAAATGAGACTCTGTGTACTTTTGAAGGCTAGACATGTAAAATCTTCCAAAATAATCAAAATATTCACTGTAGTAGATGACAATTTGAGAACCTGCAAGACCAAGACTGAAGGTATGTACCCTACCTACTATCTTCTATCAGGTTCAATGTATCTGTTTTTATTTTTTATTTTTGGTTCTTTTAGTTATTCTTATCTTATAAATATATCCAAATCTCAGCAGCTTCTGCTCCCTCCACCCCTCTTACCACTTCTCCCACCTCCATTCTTTCCAGATCCTCTGTTCTTCCATTTCTCTTCAGAAAATAGCAGACCAGCCAGTGATACAATCTAAACCTGGTGCAATAGAACTAGGCACACTCATATCAATAGTGGACAAGGCAACCCAGTACAAGGAAAGGAGATCAAATAGCAGACAAAAGAGTCAGAGACATCACAACTCCCAATGTTCCACAAAAATCCCAACTAAACAACCACAGCATATATGTAGAAGATCTAGTACAGACCCATGCCAGCTCTGTGATCTGATTCAGTCTCCATGCTGCTTCAGTCTCTCGGAGACCCTATGAGCCCTGTGCTGGGGATGTCTTTTTGTATGCTGTGAATGTGTGTTGCTCTGATTTGGTTGACAAGTTAAACACTGATTGGTCAGTAGCCAGGCAGGAAGTATAGTATAGGCAGGATAAGCAGAGAGGAGAATACTGGGAAGTGGAAGGCTGAGTGAGGAGATCCTGCCAGCCACCACCACCATGAGAAGCAAGATGTAAAGCACTGGTGAGCCACAAGCCACGTGGCAACTCTAAAATTTATAGAAATGGGTTAATTTAGGATATAAGATCTAAATAGCAAGAAACTTGCCAGGTCATACAATTTATAAGTAATATAAGTCTCTGTGTGTTTACTTGGGTCTGAGCGGCTATAGGAGCTGGGTGAGTACAGGAAAACTCCAACTATGAATGGTGTCCAATGGCTCAAGTTTCCACCTAAAACCTGAGAATACTTAATAAGCAATTCTAAATGGAGCCAAAAACAGGTTCCTGCTTCATGTCACGTGCAGGCGGCAAGATGTCGCCACATGCGGACATAAGCTACTTTATGGCAGGTTTGTGGTATGCAGGGTTGACCTGCATCATGGCTGTGAATTCCCAAAAAGGTGAACAGAGGTGTCTCCAAGCTGTGCACTATGCTGCATGTTGGATATAGCTTTTGCTAGTTTAAAAAAAAGTTTATGAGCTACACACTGCTTTAATGGTGGCATAGGCCCACTGCTTCTGAGAGTTGATGGTACACATGGCTAGAGTTGGAGATGAATTACATTTGCCATGTTGAAAAGCTGAAATGGGTGGAGTCAGCAGCCAGGGCTGTGGCTTCAATCTTAGCCATGCAGTTTAGTAGTTTTAAATCTCTCCTGGTCAGAGAAGGATTATAGATTCACAATAAGGCAGAGTCAGCTGGAATAAGACTTTAAACAGTTTATAATGTGTGTGAAAATGTAGAGAGGCGTGAAAGAAAGAGGAAAAGGAGGACAGACAGTTAAATAAAGAAATAGTTTAAAAATAGTCTTTAAAGAGATAGTAAAGATAATATAAAAATAAGTCACATAAAAATGGATATCACATAGAGAATCTGGATTGTGTTGTCTTTGGGATTTTTAACTGCAGAAAGACATTTTATTGTAAAGGCTGCTTATTTAAACCAATATGTATATTTTAAAGGTATTTTTACTTCAAAATTTGGATCTAAGATATGCTGCTTTGGAAAGGAGGCTCTGCTTTTGTTTCCACAAGAAGCAAAAGGCAATGGATTTGTTCCAGATTAAGATACATCAGGTTTGACCAGCCAAGACCCACTGAAAGGTCTCCAATGACACCATGGCTCAGATCATCCAACATCCAAAATCAACTTCAAGGCAACTGGCTCAGAGAATACAGCCTCACAGACTACTCCAGTCAGGACTTGACCATAATCCTAAAATTTTCTCAGGATCCCCATAAGATTGCCAGCACCCACTATCAGCAGGAAGTAGCCTAGAAAACTATGCACACATCCCCCCAAACAGGATTATGGATGTTTGTCTTTCTTTAGGTTGTTAGTTACAAATTTATATTGGTCATAGTCAATCTCTTTCTAAAAGAAGAAAGGAGCATATGATATAGAAATATAGGATATACATATGATAGGATGAAAGGGTAGATAATTGAATCTACTTTTAAAGAATAACAACTTGTTTGAAATGTTTTGTATTGCTATGGATTTAGTTTATTGATACAAGTTTAAAGTTAATTTTGTTATACTGTATGTATATTTCTACTCTTGTTTAAAGTATTTTGTTTGTGCAACTCATTTGAAATTTTAGTGTATAGCTAAAAATACAGATTGATAATTAGTCATCTATGATAATCAAACTTATAGTCATATTAAGTTTTCTAGGTATACATAGATATAATTCAATTGGGTAGGTAATCTTCAAACACTTCAAAGACCTACAGAATATGGCATTTAAAATGTTATAAAAACTTAGATTTGTGCTCGCTTCAGCAGCACATATACTAAAACTTAGACTTTCTGGACAGTGAGACATGTCTGCTCCTGGCAGCACTGATTTAGTTCAGAGAAGAGGATGGGCATCAAAGATATTCTATATTGAGTTTATCTTCTTCTTGACAAAAATAGCCATGTGGGCAAGAAACTGTTCTGGACTGGACTTCTTGATCAACTGGACATGCAGGATCCATAGAAATATGAGCAGGGAACTTTGCTGGAAAAAATGGTCCTTCAGGTTCCTGCTTCACAGAGCAAACTGCCAGACATTCTACAAGACATAGAGAGAAGTGACTGAGAGACTCTAGGCCTGTGAGCTGAAGACAGATGCCCCAACTTTACAGAGAAACTTTGGATGACTATCCAGGCTGCCAGCTGTCTCTGTCTACTCTGGCAAGACTCCCAAAAGTTGCTTGTGTCCTTCTCCCATTTCTTGGGTAATATTACATCTTTCTGGGGTCTTTGATGTAGTTGAAGACTAGATAGTCATAATTTCCTTAGTTATGATAAAAGATAAGTCAGTTATGAAACCTTATATTCACAAATACGGGATACATAGGATATCTTCTTTAGATATTATAAATAGACTAGATATTGTAACTGTAATTATTGCTTGATAATTGTTTTGTTATCTGTAATTTTACTATGTTAAAGTTAAAACCTTTCTTTTTGAAAGAAAAGGAGATTTGAATGTGGATATCACTCTGTATGCTCTGAATGTGTTCCTCTGATTGGTTAATAAATAAAGTGCTGATTGGCCAGTAGCCAGGCAAGAAGTATAGTATAGGTGGGACAAACAGAGAGGAGAATTCTGAGGAATGGAAGGCTGAGTCAGGAGATGCTGCCAGCTGCCTCCATGAGAAGCAAGATGTAAAAGTCCTGGTAAGCCACAAGCCACATGGAAACTTATAGATTGATAGAAATGGGTTAATTTAAGATATAAGAACTAGTTAACAAGAATCCTGCCACAGACATACAGTTTATAATTAATATAAGCCTCTGTGTGTTTACTTGGGTCCAAGTGGCTGCAACACTGGTGGGTAAGAGAGATTCGTCTTGACCACAGTCCAGGTGGGACACAGGAAAACTTCAACTACAGCCCTGATTAGTTGATACTGTGGGTCATGTTATCCTGGTGTCCTCAACACCTCTGGTTCCTACAATCCTTCTTCCCCCTCCTCTGTAAGATTCCTCAAGCTCTACCTAATGTTTGCGTGTGTTTCTATGTGTATGCTCCCATCAGCTGCTTGAGAAAGCCTCACTGATGATGATTGGGCTGGGCACTATCTATGAGTAGAGAAGAATATGGTTAGCAATAATTTATTTTCTGATGTTTTTGTTATTTTGTTTTTATTTATTCATTTATTTATTTGGTTGTTTGTTTGTACCCTAGGTCTCTGAGTCACCCTGCTTCCAATTCCAGGCTATACAGGCAGTGTGGGCATAGACTCCCTCCCCTGCCTTGGGTTTCTAGTTAGAACTGTTATTGGTTAGCCACTCCCACAAGCTCTGAGCCATCATTGCCCCAGCACATCTTGTAGGCAAGACAGTTGTGGGTCTACGGTTTTTGTGGTTGTGTTGGTGTCCTAGTACCACCACTGAAAAACTTATGTAGTTACAGAAGATGGACAGTTTAGACCACTTATCCTCCATTACTAGGAGTCTTCAATAGGGCCACTCTTCTAGGTTCTAAGAAGATTTCACTGTGCTAGGTTTCCACAACAGCCCCCTTTCTTAGTTTGGGTTTCTATTGCTGTAAAGAGACACCATGGCTATGGCAACTCTGCTGTACTGCTAATTCATTGTGGAGCCAAGAATGACCTTGAACCTCTGATCCTCCTTTCTTAATAGCTCAACAACTGTATTCCACCATTTCCCAATTTAAAAAGCGTTTTCTAGAAAAAAATGGTTCACAAGAGCTTGCTTATAGGTTTTTGGGTTTTGTGTGTGTGTGTGTGTGTGTGTGTGTGTGTGTGTGTGTGTGTGTGTGTAGTATGAATATGGAGTGATCAACTTCCAGATTTTTCTTATTCTAAGTTTGGAAACAAAGCTATGGAAAATTTAACTTCAATGTCACATAAAATTTTCCTGTTCATAAAATTCTGTTCATGTACAGAATATAGTTTGTTTTTCAAATTTTGGAGATTATAGATCAGCACAATAATTTCCCAATTATCAACACAATGCTTTGTATTCATTGGAGAAGTATTTCCAGGTTAAGTGGTAAATTATATGGATGGTTTCTGAAAGACCTCCACTATAAGCTTTATGATAAAACATGTGGTTTACAAATTTGTGCTTTCTTTCTTTTGTTTTGTCTTCAGAATAACCAAGTAAAACTCACATTACTCATGGGGTCCAATTTGTGCCAAGGCTCTGAAGTTATTCTTTATTTTGTAACTGGCATCTGAATTGAACAAAGCCAGACACATAACATACCTTCCTGCCCCAGTACCTCCTGCTCCAATAAACATGATAAGGTGAATCAAGCTTGTATACTCCTTGACGTGAACAGTTATTAGACAGAGTATGTTTGTAGCAGAGGCCTATGCCCACAGACACATGAGAACACACCAAGGACAAAAGACTCAGCACCTTCTACCAAGAGTCTAAGTCGATAATGAGCACCATACAACCAGAAAATAATTCTTAATGTATTTTTCTTTCTTCATAGGTATATTTCCCCTTATAGTTTGTAGCCAATCATCCAGGGAAGTCAAGGCAAGCACTCAAGGCAAAAACTGGTGCAGAAGCTATGAAGGGGTGCTGCTTGCTAGATTGCTCCTCATAGCTTGATCACCCTGGTTTCTTACAGCACCTAGAATAACCAGGTGAAGGCAAGGCACTGCACACCATGGGCTTTGTAGCATGAATCTTAAAGAGTCTTATTAATAAAATCAAACCTGAGCCAGGTATTGGGGTGAATGCTGGAAGAGCAGAGAAGCAGAACAAGCCACAGCTACCTCACCTTGCCAATTCCTCGGCTGATCCTTTTTCCTCAGACTGGAAACCTCTGAGTCCTCATACAGAATGAATCTCAGCTGAACTGTTGCACAAAAGTCTAAAAACTTAACCAGGTCAAGAGCTTCTAGTTTCTGGTCTCATGCCTTATATATCTTTCTGCCTTCTACCATCACTCCCTGGGATCAAAGGCTTACTTTCTGTGATTAAAGGTGTGAGTTACCATGCTTGGCTGTATCATTGAACTCACAGAGATCCAGGTAGATCTCTGCCTCTGGAATGCTAGAATTAAAGGCATGTGCTACCACAACCAAACCTCTATGTTTAATATTATGGCTGTTCTGTCTCTGACCCCAGATAAGTTTATTAGAGTGCACAATATTTCGTGGAACACAATACCACCACAGGGTTTTGTCTTCCCAAATCAATCACCAATCAAGAAAATGCACCACAGGCTTGCCCATGGGTTTATCTGGTGTGGAAATTTTCTCCATTCATGTTCCCTCTTCTAAAATGATTCAAGCTTGTGTCGAGTTGACGTAAAACTGACCAACATACATTATGAAGGTTTTGTTAATATATAACCTTGGGTAAAACCATTTAAAGCCACTAAGTTATTTGAAGGAAGGATGTGTAGTATACTCCAGGGTATATTTATGGCTTAGTTTTGTTCTTAGTAATTTGTATATCAGAAATATATGTGCAAACAAAATTTACAAAGGCTCTCCAGTATGTTACTTCTTTTCTATTTCTCTTTTACTGAAAATAATCTTTTCATGCAATATATTCTGATTACGATTTTCCATCCTCCAACTCTTCTAAGATTTTTCCCACTTCCCTCCCATTCAAATCAACACCCTTTCTGTCTCTAATTAGAAAACAGATATTTAAATAATAAAAATGAATCAAAAAAGATAAAATAAAAAAAATAAATTGGAAAAGCAAATATGATAAAAACAAACCAGCGTAAGAAAAAATTGTTAAAGAAAAAGCTCAAGAAAAATATGTAGATACGCACACACAGTTTCATGTTAGCACATACAGGAATGCCATAAAAATATGAAATGGGAAGCCATAATATAGAAATAGAGAAGCAATGAACCTATAAAGTAAAAAATAAATAAATTCAATAAATAAATGTAAATATAAAAACAAATAAATTAAATTAAAAATAAATAAAAGCCCTGACATTATGAGACAAAGAACCTCCAAGGACGCCATTGAGATCATTTTGTGATGGCCATCTGGGCATGGGACCTGCCCTTAAGTGTGCTTTGAAACACCAGTGAGACTCTGTTGAAGAAAACAAATTTGTCATTTGCAAGTGGTTATTAACTAAAAATATCTTCTGAGTTAGGGATGGAAGCTTGTTTCCACCTTCCTCATCTCTGGGACCTCATCTGGTTTAGACCCCTGGAGGCCCAGTGCATGCTGCCAAAGGTTGTGTGAGTTCACTTGGGCATCAGTCCTGCTGTATATAGAAGGCCTTGTTTTCTCAGTGTCCTCCATCCCCAGTGGTTCTTACAAACTTTATACCTTCTCTTCTGCAAGGTTCCTTGAATCCTGAAGGAAGGTATTTTATAGAATCATCCTATTTGGGACTGAGTGTTCCAATTTTCTCACTCTGGACATGGGTCTCTGCATTTGTTCTCATCTAATGCAAGAGGAAGTTTCTCTCACAGTGGCTTCTCAAGACACTGATAACTGATATAAGTACAGAAGAACATTGTTTGGAGTCACTTTATTTCTATATCCCTTTATCAAAACAGTCATATTTTATTTTCCATTAGGTCCCTTGTCTAACAATTTTCAGGTTTTGGGTCACCTGAGCAGTGTCAGAAATGTGTTACACCTTATGTAGTATACATCTTAAGTCCAAATGGATACTGGTTGCTTCCATAGGCTTTGTGCCATTATTGTACGAGCACATGTTCTTGGCAGGTAACAATTATAAATGGAAAGCTTTGTAGCTGAGTTGGTGTTTACCCTTCTCCTTTAACAGCATGGTTGTGCAGAACAAACAATAGCCTTGGTTGTTTGTAGGTTCCCATGTGGCTTCTTTGTCTAACAACTCAAGTAGTTGTAACCCATTCCCAGTAACGGATGCATTGGGTCATGATAGACATCATGTTGGGGTTCCATATCCCCCTATTATTTGGTGATTTCTTTTATATCACCTTCATATATGTATATATTTTAGGAAGCTTCTATTAAACTAGATTTCCATATGACCCCTCAAATGACCGTTAGTTTTCAAAGTCCCTCCCCATACTTCTACCCTCCCCTTCTCACTTGATCTTCCTGTTCTAGTACCCATCATGCATCCATAACTATCTATTTTATTTCCCCTTCCTAGGGAAATCAATGCCCACTCTCTAGTCCTTTACTCTATTCCTAAGCTCTGTGGTTATACAAATTGTAACTTGATTACTGAAGACTTAAGTGCTTACATTCTTATATAAACAAGTACATACCAATGTGTGTTTCTGAGTTTGGGTTACTTCACATAGTATGAATTTTTTCTAGTTCCATCCATTCACTTGTGAATTTCATTTTTAACAGCAGAGTACTATTCTATTGTATAAAGTATCCCATTTACTTAACCATTCATCTGTTGATGGGCATCTAGACTATTCATAATTTCTTGCTATTATGAATAGAGCAACAATAACCATGATTCAGAAATTGTCTCTATAATAGGATGAAGCTTACTTTGGTATATGTCTAATAACTATATTGGTATAGCTTGATCGTGAGGTGAATTGATTCCCATCTTCCTGTGGAAGTGCCTCATTGATATACACAGGGTCTGTACAAATTTACATTCCCACTAGCAATGGATAAGTGTTCCCTTTACTCCACATCCTAACCAGTATGACCTGTCATTTGTTTTATTGATCATAGCCATTCTGACAGGTGTAAGATGAAATCTCAAAGTACTTTTAATCTGCATTTCCCTGATGGATAAAGAAGTTGAACATTTCTTTCTTTAAGTGCTACTCATTCCTTTGTGTTTCTACTTTTGAGAATTCTCTGTTGAAATCTGTACCCCACTTTTTAAATGGATTGTGTGTTTCCTAGATATCCAGTTTTTTTTAGTTCTTTACACATTTTGATATTACTTATCTATCATATGTACACTTGGTAAAATCTCTTTCCGGACTTCCCTTCTGGACCAGAGGTGAGTATCTGGGCCCAACCCAGACCCCATCCCTGGGCACCAGCCACTCAGGGAAGACCTGCCCAACTTGGCCCCAGGTTCTGGCCACCAGGCAGATCCCCTTCTAGCCCCACCAGGAGGGATCCCCTTTTTTAAGCCCCCCAGCAGCCCCTGTAACCTCCATGCCCTGCCCACACTCCCACCTGCCTGAGACCCCAGCCACTTCCTGAGATATAGAGACTGGCCCCCAGCTCCCATCCTGCCCCCGACTTCCCTTCTGGACCAGAGGTGAGTATCCGGGCCCAACCTGGATCCCATCGCTGGGCACCAGCCACTCCAGGAAGACCTGCCCAACTTGGCCCCAGGTTCTGGCCACCGGGCAGGTCCCCTTCTAGCCCCACCAGGAGGGATCCCCTTTTCCAAGCCTCCCAGCAGCCCCTGTAATCTCTATGCCCTGCCCCCACGCCCATTTGCCCGAGACCCCAGACACCTCCTGAGACTTAGAGACCGGCCCCCAACTCCAATCCTGCTCCCGACTTCCCTTATGGACCAGAGACTTCCAGTCCAATAAGAGCTTCCATCCTGCCCCAGAATTCCCATTTGGACAAGAGAACTCCCATTTGGACAAGAGAGAGAGACTTCCTGAATCTGTCAGCTCTTTCTGAACCAAGTACACTGATAAGACCAAGAAGGAACCACAAGGAGATGGGCAGACATCAAAGCAGAAGTACATACAACAAAATGAAGAGCAATACGGCATCACCAGAGCCTAGCCCACCTCCAACATCTAGACCTGAACATCAAAAATTGGAAGAAGCAGAAGAAAGTAGCCTTATGAGTAACATCATGAAGAAGGTAGAGGCTTGTGCAGAGGAAAAGACAAGAAAATTGGAAGAACGCTGTAAACAACTAGAGGAAAGGGCAAACAAATTAGAAGAAAACGATAAAGTCCTGCAAGAAAACAATAAAGTCCTGGAAGAAAACAATAAAGTCTTGGAAGAAAACAATAAAGTACTGGAAGAAAACAATACAGTACTGGAAGAAAACAATAAAGTACTGATGAAAATCTTGAAAAAGCAATGAAACAAATAAAGGAAACAGTCCAAGACCTGAAAAGGAAAATTGAAAAAATAAAGAGACACAAACAGAGGGAATGGGGGAAATAGAAAACCTGAGGAAAAGATCGGGACTTTCAGATGCAAGTATAACCAACAGAATGCAAGAGATGGAAGAGAGGATCTCTGGCATTGAAGATACAGTAGAAGAAATAGTTTCATCAGTCGAAGGAAACACTAAAACCAACAAAGGCATGAACCAAAATGTCCAAGAAATTTGGGACAGCATGAAAAGACCAAACCTACGAATTATAGGGATAGAAGAAGGTGAAGAATACCAACTAAAAGGCACAGAAAATATATTCAACAAAATTATAGAAGAAAATTTTCCCAACTTAAAGAAGGAAATGCCTATGAAGATACAAGAAGCCTATAGAACACTAAACAGACTAGACCCCCCCAAAAAGTCCCCTCGACACATAATAATTAAACAACTAAATGTACAGAGTAAAGAAAGAATTTTAAGAGCAGCAAAGGAAAAAGACCAAGTAACCTATAAAGGTAAACCCATCAGAATAACACCTGATTTCTCAAAGGAGACTTTGAAAGCCAGAAGGACCTGGACAGATGTAATGCAGACACTAAGAGACCATGGATGTCAGCCCAGACTAATATACCCAGCAAAAGTTTCAATCATCATAGATGGAGTGAACAAGACATTCGAAGACAAAGCCAGATTTAAACAATACCTATCCACAAACCCAGCCCTATAGAAAGCACTAGAAGGAAAATTCCAACTGAAGGAAGTCAGATACACACTTGAAAACACAGGCAATAGATAAAGCCACAACAGTAAACCCCAAAGAAGAGAAGTACACACACACTACCACAAAAAATAACAGGGATGAACAATCACTGGTCGTTAATATCCCTTAATATCAACGGACTTAATTCACCTATAAAAAGACATAGGCTTATATAATGGATACGCAAGCAGGACCCATCTTTCTGCTGCATACAAAAAACACATCTCAAATTCAAAGACAGACACTACCTAAGAATAAAAGGCTGGGAAAAGACTTTCCAATCAAATGGTCTTAAGAAACAAGCGGGTATAGCCATCCTGATATCCAACAAAATAGACTTCAAACTAAAATCAATCACAAGAGATAAAGAAGGGCATTACATCCTCATCACAGGAATGATCCACCAAGATGAAGTTTCAATTCTGAAAATTTATGCCCCAAACACAAGGGCACCCACATATGTAAAAGAAACATTACTAAAGCTTAAACCACATATAAAACCCCACACATTAGTAGTGGGAGATCTCAACACCCCACTTTCACCACTGGACAGATCTCCCAAATCAAAACTTAACAGAGAAATAAAGGACTTAACTGATGTCATGACCCAATTGGACCTAAGAGATATCTACAGAACATTCCATCCTAACATGAAAGAATACACCTTCTTCTCAGCACCCCATGGAACTTTCTCTAAAATCGACCACATACTTGGCCACAAAGCAAATCTCAACAGATACAAAACAATTGGAATAACCACCATGGTTTAAAGTTAGATTTCAACAACAACAAAAACTACAGAAAACCTACAATCTCATGGAAACTGAGTAATGCTCAACTGAATCACCAATGGATTAAGGAAGAAATAAAGAAACAAATTAAAGACTTCCTAGAGATCAACGAAAATGAAGACACCACATACCCAAACTTATGGGACACTATGAAAGCAGTGTTAAGATGGAAATTCATAGCACTAAATGCCCACATAAAGAAGTTGGAGAAATCCCACACTAGTGACTTAACAGCACACCTGAAAGCTCTAGAACAAGAAGAAGCAAATTCTCCCAGGAAGAATAGATGCCAGGAAATTATCAAAGTGAGAGAGGAAATTAATAAATTAGAAACTAAGAGAATAATACAAAAAATTAATGAAACAAAGAGTTGGTTCTTTGAGAAAATCAACAAGATAGACAAGCCCTTATCCAAACTAACCAAAAGACAGAGAGAAAGAATCCAAATCACCAAAATCAGAAGTGAAAAGGGGGACATAACAACAGACATTGAGGAAATCCAGAGAATTATAAGGTCATATTTCGAAACCTCTACTCCACAAAACTGGAAAACCTAAAAGAAATGGATAATTTTCTGGATAGGTACCACATACCTAAGTTAAATTAAGACCAGATAAACTATTTAAATAGTCCACTAACCCCTAAGGAAATAGAAACAGTCATTAAAATTCTCCCAACCAAAAAAAGCCCAGGACCAGATGGTTTCACTGCAGAATTCTACCAGATCTTCAAAGAAGAGTTAATACCAATACTCTCTAAATTGTTCCACATAATAGAAACAGAAGGGACATTACCAAACTCCTTCTATGAGGCTACAATTACCCTGATTCCTAAACCAAACAAGGATGCAACAAAGAAAGAGAACTACAGACGGATCTCCCTCATGAACATTGATGCAAAATTACTCAATAAAATACTGGCAAACAGACTCCAAGAACACATCAGAATAATTATCCACCATGATCAAGTAGGCTTCATTCCAGGGATGCAAGGGTGGTTCAACATGCGAAAGTCCATTAATGTAATACACCATATAAACAAACTCAAAGAAAAAAACCACATGATCATCTCACTAGATGCAGAAAAGGCATTTGACAAAATCCAACACCCCTTCATTATAAAAGTCTTGGAGGAATACAGGGATCATATCTAAACATAATAAAGGCAATTTACAGCAAGCCAACAGCCAACATCAAATTAAATGGAGAGGAACTCAAAGCAATTCCACTAAAAACAGGAATGAGGCAAGGCTGTCCACTCTCCCCATACTTATTCAATATAGTACTTGAAGTTCTAACCCAAGCAATAAGACAACATAAGGAGATTAAGGGGATACAAATTGGAAAGGAAGAAGTCAAGCTTTCCCTATTTGCAGATGACATGATAGTATACTTGAGTGACCCCAAAGATTCCACCCAGGAACTGATAAAGCTTATAAACACCTTCAGCAACATAGCAGGATACAAGATCAACTCAAAAAAATCAGTAGCCCTCCTATATACAATGGACAAAGAAGCTGAGAAGGCAATTAGAGATACATCACCTTTTAAAATAGCCACAAATGACATAAAATACCTTGGGGTAACACTAACCAAGCAAGTGAAGGACCTATATGACATGAACTTTATGTCCCTGAAAAAAGAAATTGCAGAAGATGTCAAAAAATGGAAAGATCTCCCATGCTCATGGATAGGCAGGGTTAACATAGTAAAAATGGCAATCTTACCAAAAGCAATCTACAGATTCAATGCAATCCCCATCAAAATACCAACACAATTCTTCACAGACCTGGAAAGAATAATACTCAACTTTATATGGAGAAACAAAAAACCCAGGATAGCCAAAAGAATCCTGTACAATAAAACAACCTCTGGAGGTATCACAATCCCTGCCTTCAAGCTCTACTATAGAGCTACAGTAATAAAAACAGCTTGGTATTGGCATAAAAACAGACATGTGGACCAATGGAATCGAATTGAAGACCCTGACATTAACCCAACACCTATGAACATATAATTTTTGACAAAGAAGCCAAAAGTGTACAATGGAAAAAAGAAAGCATCTTCAACAAATGGTGCTGGCATAACTGGATATCAACGTGTAGAAGGCTGCAAATAGATCCATGTCTGTCACCATGCACAAAACGTAAGTCCAAGTGGATCAAGGACCTCAACATAAATCCAGCTACTCTGAACCTGCTAGAAGAGAAAGCAGGAAGTAGTCTTGAATGCATTGGCATAGGAGATCACTTCCTAAATATAACACCAGTAGCACAGACACTGATACAACAATCAATCAATGGGACCTCTTGAAACTGAGAAGATTTTGTAGAGCAAAGGATACAATCAACAAGGCAAAGCGACAGCCTACAGAATGGGAAGAGATCTTCACCAAGCCCACATGTGACAGAGGACTGATATCCAGAATATATAAAGAACTCAAGAAATTAGGCATCAAAACGACCAACAGTCCAATTGAGAAATGGGCTTTAGAACTAAACAGAGAATTCTCAACAGAGGAAACTCAAATGGCTGAAAGACAGTTAAGGAACTGCCCAACATCCCTAATCATAAGGGAAATTCAAATCAAAACCACTCTGAGATACCACCTTACACCTGTCAGAATGGCTAAGATCAAAAACACTGAAGACACTTTATGCTGGAGAGGATGTGGAACTAGGGGAACTCTCCTCCACTGCTGTTGGGAATGCAAGCTTGTACAACCACTTTGGAATTCAATATGGTGCTTTCTAAGAAAATTGGGAATCAATCTCCCCCAAGATCCAGCTATACCACTCCTCGGCATATACCCAAGAAATGCTCAATCATACCACAAGAGCACTTACTCAGCTATGTTCATATCAGCATTGTTTTTAATAGCCAAAACCTGGAAACAACTTAGATGCCCTTCAACTGAAGAATGGATAAATAAATTGTGGCACATATACACAATGGAATACTACTCAGCAGAGAAAAACAATGACATCATGAGGTTTGCAGGCAAATGGATGGATCTAGAAAAAATCATCCTGAGTGAGGTAACCCAGACTCAGAATACCAAATATGGTATGTACTCACTCATAGGAAGATGCTAGATGTGGAACAAGGATGACTGGACTGCTACTCACATCACCAGTGAGGCTACCTGGAAAACAGGACCCCAAGAAAGACACGGAGAAATGGATGAGATCTACATGAACAACCTGGACATGAGTGGGAGCAATGAAGGGCGAGGTTCGAGGGAAAGAGAGCAGGAGATCCTAGCTGGATCAAGAAAAGAGAGGGAGAACGAGGAATAGGAGACCATGGTAAATGAAGACCACACGAGAAAAGGAAGAAACAGAGAGCTGGGGGGGCCCACAGAAATCCACAAAGATACCCTCACAAAGGACTGCTGGTAATGGTTGAGAGACAGCTGGGACTGACCTGCTCTGGTGATGGGATGGCCAAACACCGTAATAGTTGTGTCATAAACCTCATCCAAGGACTGAGGAATCTGGATGCAGACATCCACGGCTAGGCCCCGGGTGGAGCGCTGGGAATCTAATTAGTGAGAAGGAGGAGGGTTTATATGAGCGAGAATTGTTGAGGCCAAGGTTGGATGGACTACAGGGACAAATGGCCAAATGAATGGAAACACATGAACTATGAACCAAAGGCTGGGGGGGCCCCAACTGGATCAGACCCTCTGAATAGGTGAGACAGTCGATTGGCTTGATCTGTTTGGGAGGCATCTAGGCAGTGGTACCGGGTCTTGGGCTCGTTGCATGAGTTGACTGTTTGAAGCCTGGGACTTGTGCAGGGACGCTTGGCTCAATCTGGGAGGAGGGGACTGGACCTGCCTGGACTGAGTCTATCTGGTCGATACCAGTCCTCGGGGGAGACCTTGATCTGGAGGAGGAGGGAATGGGGGGTGTGCTGGGGGGAGGGGAAGGGGGGCAAGAGGGGAGAATAAATTTGTTTTAATAAAAAAAGAAAAAATAATCTCCTTCCATTCTGTAACATGCCACTTTATCCAAATAATTGTATCCTTTGACATAGAGAAGCTTTTCTGTTTCATGAGGTCCCATTTATTAATAGTTGATTTTAGTGCCTATGCTAATGGTATTCTGTTCAGAAAGTTGTCTCCTGTGCCAATGCATTTAATAATTTCTCTTATTAAGGATGTTTTTTCAGACAGGGGTTTTCTGTGTAGCCCTTACTGTCTGGTCACTCTGTAGACCAGGCTGGCCTCAAACTCAGAGATCTGACTCTCTCTGCCTCCAGAGTGCTGCAATGAAAGTCATGTGCCACCACCACCAGGCTTTCTCTTCTAATAAATTCCATGCATCTGGGATGAAAGTCATGTGCCACCACCAACAAGCTACTTTTTCTTCTAACAAGTTCCATTCATCTGGGTTTATGTAGAGGTCTTGACCATTTGGAGTTGAGTTTTGTGGAGGATGATGAGTATTTATTGATTTGTTTTCTTCTCAGTGCAGCCATCCAGTTTGGCAAGCACCAGTTGTTGAAGATGTTCTTTCATGAGTGTGTATTTTTAGTGTCTTGATCAAAAATCACATGTCTGTTAACATGTGGACTTATATCTACATCTTTAATTTGATTCAACTGATCAGTGTATCTGTTTTATACAAATGTCATGTTATACTCATTACTATAGCTTTGTAGTACAGTTTAAGATTGGGGATCGTGATAACTCATCCAGTTATTTTATTATTTGGGATTGTTTTTAGCTATCATTGAATTTTTGTGTTCCTATACGAAGCTGAGGATTGGTCTTTCAAGTTTTGTGAGGAATTGTGTGGCATTTTGATGGGGATTGCACTGAATCTATATTGCTTTTGATAGGGTGGCCATTTTTACTGTATTTATCCTGGGATCCGTGCAAATGGGAGACATTTTCATCTTGTGATATTTTCTTCAACTAATTTCTTCAATGTTTTAAAGGTTTTATTATGCAAGTCTTTTCTTTGCTTGGTTATGGCAAGTCCAAGGTATTATACAATATTTGAGGCTATTATTAAAGGGGATTTGTTTCCTTGATTTCTTTTTCAGACTGTCATTAATGTATAGGATGTCTACTGATTTTTGGTTATTAATTTTGAGTCCTGCTACTTTGCTGAAAGTGTTTATTGGTTGTAGTAGATTACTGGTGAAATGTTTATGGCCACTTATATATAAAATCATATCCTCTGCAATTAAAGATACTTTGACTTTTTTCTTTCCTGTTTTTATTCACTTGATCTACATTAGTAGTTTTACTGTTCTAGCAAGAAAATGAATAGAAGTGAAACAGTCATAGTAAATTATGTTGCTACGGCCCAGAAAGACAAGCTCTATAATGTTCTTTTCCATGAGGCTTCTAGCTTCAAACCTTTTGTATTCCATATTAACTTGGAGTACAAGTAGAAAATAGACAAGCAGAAAGAGAAATTTGCGGAATTTATTTATGGGAGGAGAAAGAGTAGAACACAGATAAAATGAAAATAGTGTGACTTTACACTGGTGGCAGAAAGGTGTAAGCAGGGAGTGTATGGGGAAATCAAGAGATAAAAGGGAGAAAATCAATTTAAATAGACAAATAACCCCTAAGGAAACAGAAACAGTTATTAAAAGTCTCCAAACCAATAAAAAGTCCAAGACCAGATGGTATCAGCGCAGAATTCTACCACATTTTCAAAGAAGAGATAATACAAATACTCTTCAAATTCTTCCACATAATAGAAACAGAGGAACATTACCAAACTCCTTTTATGAGGCTACAGTTACTCTGATACCAAAACCACACAAAGATGCAACAAAGAAAGAAAACTACAGACTGATCTCCCTCATGAACATTGATGCAAAAATACTCAACAAAATACTGGCTAACTGAGTCCAGGAACACATAAAAAATTATCAACCATGATCAAGTAGGCTTCATCCCAGGGATGCAAGGATGGTTCAATATACAAAAATCTTCAAAGTAATACACCATAGGAACAAATTGAAAGAAAAAACCACATGATCATCTCTTTTGATACTGAAAAAGCTTTTGACAAAATCCAACACCCCTTCATGATAAAAGTCTTGGAGAGAACAGGAATACAGGGAACATACCTAAACATAATAAAGGCAGTTTACAGTAAGCTGACAGCCAATATCAAATTAAATGAAGAGAAACTCAAAGCAATTCTACTAAAATCAGGAACAAGAAAAGGCTGTCCACTCTCCGCATATTTACTCCATAAAGTTCTAGCTAGAGCAATAAGACAACAAAAGGAGATCAACGGGATACAAATTGGAAAGGAAGAAGTCAAACTTTCACTATTTGCAGATGATATGATAGCATACACAAGTGACCCCAAAAATTCTACCAAGGGACTCCTACAGCTGATAAATACCTTCAATAATGTGGCAAGGATACAAGATTAACTCAAGCAAATCAGTAGCTCTTCTATATACAAATGATACATGCGCTGAGAAAGAAATCAGAAAAACATCACCCTTTACAATAGCCACAAATAATATAAATTACCTTGGGGTAACTCTAACTAAGCAAGTGAAAGAACTATATGACAAGAACTTTAAATCTCTGAAGAAAGAAATTGAAAAAGATATCATAAAATGGAAAGATCTCTCATGTTCGTGGATAGGTAGGATTAACATGGTAAAGAAATGGCAATCTTACAAAAAGCAATCTACAGATTCAATGCAATCCCCATCAAAATACCAACACAATTTTTCACAGACCTGGAAAGAATAATACTCAACTTCATATGGAAAAACAAAAGACCCAGGATAGCTAAAAGAAACCTGTACAATAAAGCCACCTCTGGAGGCATCACCATCCCTGACCTCAAGCTCTACTATAGAGCTACAGTAATAAAAACAGCTGGGTATTGACATAAATGCCAACATGTGGACCAATGAAATTGAATTGAAGACCCTCACATTAACCCACACACCTATGAGCACTTGATTTTTGACAAAGAAGCCAAAATTGTACAATGGAAAAAAAGCATCTTCAACAAACTGTACTAGCATAACTGGATGTCAACATGTAGAAGATTACAAATAGATCCATATTTATCACAATGCACAAAACTCAAGTCCAAGTGGATGAAAGATCTCACATAGAACCAGTTACACTGAATCTGATAGAAGAGAAAGCAGGAAGTAGTCTTGAAGGCATTGGCACAAGAGACTGCTTCCTAAATATAACAGCAGTAGCATACACTGAGAGCAACAATTAATAAATGGGACCTTCTGAAACTGAGAAGCTTTTGTAAGGCAAAGGACACAGTATTTAAATAGGACAAAACAACAGTCTACAGAATGGGAAAAGATCTTCAGTAACCCTACAGAGAGGTGATTTCCAAAATATATAGAAAATTCAAGAAACTAGACATCAAAATACCGAACAATCCAATTAAAAAATGGGCTTCAGATCTAAACAGAAAATTCTCAACAGAAGAATCTCAAATGACTGAAAGACATATAAGGAATTGCTCAACATCCTTAGTCATCAGAGAAATGCATATCAAAATGACTCTGAGATACCATCTTACATCTGTCAAAATGGCTAAGATCAAAAACACTGAAAACAGCTTATGTTGGAGAGGGTGTGGAGCAAGAGGAACATTTCTCCACTGTTGGTAGGAGTGCAAGCTTACACAGCCACTTTGGAAATCAGTATGGTGGTTTCTCAGAAAACTTGGAATCAATCTTCCTCAAGACCCAGCTATACTACTCTTGGACATATAACCAAGAAATGTTCAATCATATCACAAGGAAACATACTCAACTATGTTCATAGCACCATTATTCATTATATCCAGATCCTGAAAACAACGTGTATGTCCCTCAACCAAATAATGAATAAAAAAATGTGGTATATATACACAATGGGGTACTACTCAGCAGTGAAAAACGACATCATGAAATTTGCAGGCAAATGGATGGAACTAGAAAATATCACCCTGAGTGAGGTAAACCAGACTCAGAAGAATAAATATGGTATGTACTCATTCATAAGTGGATACTAGAGGTAAAGCAAAGGACAACCAGACTATAACCTACAGCTCTAGAGAAGCTAGCTAACAAGGGGGACCCAAAGAGGGTCAAATGGATCTCCCTGGGAAGGAGAAATAGATGAGATTTCTATGAGTAAACTGGAGATAAGGGGTGGTCAAAGGAAGGTTGTGGCAGGGGATGAGAACATAAGGGAATGTGATGGTTGAGCTGGAACAGATGATGGAGTGGGAGAACAATGAAAGACATACCATGATAGAGGGGGACATCATGGGGATAGGGAGAAACCTGGTGCTATGGAAGTTCCCAGGAATCCACAAGGATGACCCCAGCTTAGACTGTTACCAATAGTGGAGGGTGTTCCTGAACTTTCTTACCCCAGGTATAAGATCAGTGAATACTCTGTCATCATAGAGCCTTTCTGCAGTAACTGATGGAAGCAGATGCAGAGATCCACAGCCAAGCACCAAGCCGAGCTCCAGGAGTCTACTCGAAGAGAGATAAGAGCAAGGGGCATCAAGATTATGATGATGGGGAATCCTACTGAGACAAACAAACCAAACTAGTCGGAACTCATGCAATTTAGACCAACAGCTGTGGAGCCTGCATGTGACTGGGCTAGGCCCTACGCATAAGCGAGACATTTGTGTAGCAAGATCTGCATAAGGGTCCCCTGGCAGTAGGATCAGAATCCATCCCTGGTACATGAGCAGGTCTTTTGGAGCCCACTTCTGTGATGGGACAACTCTCACAGCCTTGAGGCAGAGGGAGGGGCTTGGACCTGCCTCTACTAAATGTACCTCCCGGTGGAAGGCCTTATCTTTTGTAGGAGGGAATAGGGGGTGGATTGGGAGGGGGGGCTCGAGGGGCAGCAGTAGGGAAGAGGGGGATCTTTGGTGTGTAAAATGAATAAAATTTTATTAATTAAAAGAGATAAAAGGGGGGAGATTACCCCCAAAGAATGGGTATATGAAAAAACACACGGGAACCTTCCATCTCACAAGCCAACTTTAAAAATAAGTGGAAGGATAATAAAACACATGTGGAAATAAAGAAGTTTGGAGAGCACCGAGGATTAAAGTATTAAACAGAGATGGCAGGAAGGAATTGTTAAAAAAGGAAGTTAGTAGGTGATTTAACCAAAACTAAGGATGTATGAAGAAACCTTATAGAAACCTGCTAGTTAATAACATAATTTCAAAGTACAACTTAAAAAATAAGAGTTTAGGGGCTGAAGAGATGGCTCATTCATTAAGAACACTGACTACTCTTCCAGAAGACCTGGTTTCCATTTCCAGAACCCACATGGTTGCTATGGATTATGCTCAAGAGAACCAGTAAGCCACAGACCACGTAGCAATAAATTGATTATCAGAAATATGTTAATTTAAATGTAAGAGCTAGTTAGTAATAAGCTGGAGCCATCAGCCAAGCATTTATAATTAATATAAGCCTTTGAGTGATTATTTGGAAGTGGCTGTGAAACAGGTGAGACAGAGAAACTCCGTTTATACATGCCAACACAGTTACTCCAGTTCCAGGCTCATTTATACAAATATGCATACACCAGGAACACACACATACATATAAAATTAAATGAACAAAAAATGTAAAATGAACTATTCCCTTAAAATTTGTTAAGAAAAAAATACAATTTTCTCTTATATTTTATTTATAATGCCCCTTATTAAATCCAATCATTTCAACGCCTCTTAATTCATTCTCTTTTTCTCTCTTGCTCCTCCTATCTGCACTTTACCTCCTTTTTAAAACATGGTGAACCTCTGGTGAAGAGTTACAAATCTAAGAATAACTTATGGACAGCACAAACTGGACTTACTAGGTTCAAAGAAATCAAAGAGGACACAACATTGAGCAGATACAGAAGAGGGGGTGGATTAAAATAAATTGTGTGAAATTCTGAAAGAACTGTACTGTTTTTCTTTTTAAAAAAGCATGCTTTCCAATTTAACGTTTGCTTTGTTCTCTCTTTGCTTTTAGTTCAGCCTTGTAGGGAAAAGTGTACACTTTGAAAATTTGTTTTCAGATATTGGTGATAATTTTAGCCCAAATTTAATATCAGTTGGATTTTGGCAGCATCCTTTTTCTTTCTCCAGCATTTGGGAACCCCAAATACAAAATTTTGCATTCAATGTTTCCAGTATATGTTTCTGCCACTGGGTGGTGCTCATAGTACATGTTAGATCTACTGTTTGTGTGCCCTACTAACACCCGGAGTCTACCTGGTATCCATATGAAATTTATGTGCATTTATTTGTTTGTTTCATTTTTTTTCTAAAGTGACTGATAAGGATGGGGAACTGTTAATTTGCATCACATTATAGCTGTTTTTAATGTTAGCTATGATGCTTGAGAAGCAGTTCATTTTGTGATTTTGAAGAGGCAATGGCTCTCACATTCCACAAGCCATACAGATACAGCTAGAGTGATAGTTTTATTTGATCATTAACCTAGGGACAGGATGCTAACAATTAACAGATTTGAAAAGCTCAAGTGTACTGGAGGGTCATCGATGCATCAATGTAGCCTGGAGAGCATTTCTGTGTTTCATGTTTAAATTTCAGAATTTTAAATAATTAAATGTTAGGGGTAGAATCTTTGAAAACATTTTTGTGAATGATATAGTCTATGCAGCTGTGATCACATAATGCCTGGGGTACCTATCATATGCCTCCATAAGAGTGAGCCTTTCAAGAGTCAATTACAGATAGGGCCAGGCCCAGGATCCTACCTCTCCATGAAGAATCACTAATTGCTATTGAATTATGGGGAGATACACTCATCATCGTCATCATAATGTACCTCCTGAGGAGCCCTCCACCCTCCAGTGGATAATTCCAAACTCATAGCCATGCAAACAACCCTGGTTAGACTCAGTGGACCTCAAACAAACAGGAATGGATATGGGGAAAGGACTTATAGGGAGGATGGGTTGTAGTAGAGGTAGAAGTAGTATGAAAGCAATTGGTATGTTACAACAATCAGAGTGTACTATATACAAGTATGAAATGTTAAGGAATAAACTTAGTTTAAGTTATTTTAAAAACACAGATCAATGAGGGGTTTGTTAAATAGCTCACTGAGTGATTGTTTTCACAGCATGTATGAGGTTCTTGATTTTTTTCAGGCATCATTAGCAGTAAAGGAAAAAGAAGCAATAAAAAGAGTGAAGATTTGATATTGTCTTCCTTTTAAATTTAAAAATTTTAATATTGACAATTTTGAAGCAATGCTACTGTGCAATATATGGAAAGAATCAGAAACTAGATGATTACAAAATACAATATCATTTTCTACCTGGAAGATATGCCTAAGGTATCTCAGCATTTTCTAGTCTGACAAGTTTGAATTTAATATCTGAAACTCATGTTATTGTATCTCTTCCTTACTTAACTAATGTATATTCATTTTTATTGAATCTTTTGCATAAGTCAATTACTAAACCTGATATTAAAGATATAAAATCAAGATGTAAAAATATTACTATTTCATTTTTAAATTTGAATTAGCTTTAGAAACCATAACTTGAGTCAAAGAGGTCCTGATTATTCACAAATATATTGAAATTTCATTGTGCCACTGAACAATAATAAAATTCTTTAGCAGTAGAAACTTAATATTCCATTAATATTAATCAATGCTTAAATTTTATCTATGAAAAGTCTGATTGCCATTTTTCTTTTATATTTTAGTTAGCATACAACATTATTCATTTAATTATGGCATTTTATACATGTTTACAGTTTTAATTCCAAAGTAGTTGCAATTTTTTTGAAAAAGAATAAACCATTCTTTAAACAGTATTACAATTGTCTTACTTTTAAATTTCGATGAGTTTTGTTTTGAAATTTCAAAACAGAACCTCAGGAAAAATTAGGGCACAGAATTTATGTTTACGGAGCAAATTTTAATAGTGTATTTGTAAATTTTACTCTTTTCAATTCTATGTGAATTTTCATCCAAAAAACAATTATTGAAAACTACAAATATAAATAGATTCTTCAGTGTCTTCAAAAGACTCATATCCACTGAGAATATTAGAATGTAGCCTTATTTGATTATATGATATCTGTAGTTGTATTTGAAGGCCTCAAAACGAATTCATTTTGGATTTGAAGTAGGTAGTACATTAGTAGCTGGTATCATTATAAGAGAAAAAGCAAAGGAAAATTGGATACATGTTTGCAGACACAGAGAATAATGTGAAAATTGTGAGAAGACAATGTCTAGAGATTGGAGTCATGCTGCCACAACACTTTTCAAAAAACCAGAGGAATGTAAGAACGGTACCTGCAACAATTGGTGGGAGCTTTGAGAAGGAAGAAACTTTACCAGTACTTTGATTCTGGATGGCTGGTATCTTGAATTGTGAGAAATAAGTTACTCTTACTTTAGTCTGTAAAACTAATGATAATGTATTATGGCAGTTCTAGGAAATCTACACACATATTAGGAACAGTTTTACTGCTAATTCATTTTAAAAATTCAGTTCCAAAACTTAGTTTATGATTCTCACAAATTTCTACTAAATCCTTACCCTCACCACAGGCAAAACAAAGGTAGCCATAAGTAAAGAGTAGTTCATATCACAAGGTCCCTTGTCCTTTCTTCCACTGTTGCTGTCACTGTTGCTGATATTTTGTGATTGTGAGGCTTAAGATACTACCCTACCGATACTATTCAATAGCAGCTCATAAGTGGTCTGCTAGAAATCTTTCAGGACTGAAACAAGAGCCAAGATTTAGAGAATGGACTGGCAGAGATTGGGGAGAATATACTCAAGCAATTTCTAAAAGGTGGAATAGGCAAGGTGTGTGGGAAGGAACTGACAAAACAGGGAGAATTCCTAGTCAGTTCTATGTCAAGAGTAGCGGATAAAAGAAAAACAACTACCTGTGAAAGGATATTTTGTTTTGTTTTTACTTTAAAGCAAGAATCAATCTTGATCAAATCAAAAATTTGCATTGTTGACATAAGTAACCTCTGTAGATCCCTGTGTTAAATGGTATGCAGAACTTGCAATTTGTGAAACACTGAACAGTGGACCTAGTGGGTGGAAGCTAGGCCATTGAAAGAGTGCTGGAAGGGGATATTGAGATCTTGTTCTTTTCCTGTCTCTATCTTTACCTCTATCCACAGAAGAAACAATTTCCTCTATCATAAATTCACAACATTAGGAACTATTTTGCCTCAAACCATATAACAAAAAAGCCAACTGACCACAGACTGAAATCAAAACATACTTTTCAAGCTCCTTATAAGCTAATTCTCCAAAGTATTTTGTGAAACATGAAGCCAACATAGAAGAAGGGTATAAATGACACATGTTGACTTTATTAATCAGTGTTTGAAAACAGTCTCCTAAAATTAAAAAAAAAATCACCTTCTATACAAAATTAGATAAAAGAAGGTTGGCTGTGGTTTATAAAATTATCATTGGATTATATGGAAAAACATGTGTTTTAAGTATGATATTTTCTACATTTTTATATTGCAAATATATATAAAGCTTAAAATGTATATGATACTGTAGCTGGAGAGTTTCTCTCTGGGTCCTGCCAAGCCCCGGCAGTCCTGCAGCTCACTTATAAAGTAAACACACAGACACATTATTTAAACTGTTTGGCCTAATGGTTCAAACTTCTTGCTATGTAGTTCTTCTATCTTAATTAACCCATTTCTATTATCTATACCTTGCCACATGGCTCATGACTTACGGGTACTTTACATTCTGCTCCTCATCTGCCTTAGCACTCCACTTCCCAGCATTCTCCTCCCTCTTTGTCCCGCATATACATTTTGCCTGGCTACTGGCCAATCAGCGTTTTATTGATCAGTCAACCATCCATAGCATAATACAATGTGCTGCCACATTGATTTTTTTTTCATATAGAAATAACAGTTTTGTAGTGAGTGGGACGTCTACCTGCGGGTCATAGCGATCAAGGTGTTGGTCACCAGGGAGCGAAATAAAAATGGGTGATGTTGAGAAAGGCAAGTAGATTTTTTTCAGAAGTGTGTCCAGTGCCACACTGTGGAAAAGGGAGGCAAGCATAAGACTGGAACAAATCTCCATGGTCTGTTTGGGAGGAAGACTGGTCAGGTGACTGGATTCTTGTACACAGATGCCAACAAGAACAAAGTCATCACCTGGGGAGAGGACACCCTGATGGAGTATTTGCAGAATCCCAAAGAGTACATCCCTGGAACAAAAATAATCTTCACTGGAATTAAGAAGGGAGAAAGGGCAGACCTAATAGTTTATCTTAAAAAGACTACTAATGAGTAATTCCACTGCCTTATTTATTACAAAACAAATGTCTCATGGGTTATAATGTGTACTATAATTTAATTCATACATCAAAATTCAGATCATGAATGGCTAACAATGTTTTTGTTAGGACAGTCCTGATTTAAGTAAAAATGACTTATAGTAAAGTAGATATGATCCTTTCAAAAAATAACAATTCCAGTCACTATCACAGCTCTCACTTTCTCAAGATTGGATTGGACTTACTAATGTTATACTTTCCACAAAGATGGGGTATCACCTCAAAACTGTTGAATAGTTTTATATTTAAATTTATATAACTGGGAATATGGATATGTTTAAACACTGGGAAAATTCTATCAATCTCTCAGAAACAAGAAGACTCACCTGTGCTTCAGTTTGTATTCACTAGCCTGTTACAGGCAATGGAACGCCAGGAAGCAACTGTCTATTCTTGACTTGATGATGTCATTTTAATTAGAATTCCCTGTGAAAGGATGCTGCCTTTCACCATTGAAAGGCACTTACTGTGATCTATGTGTAATATCAAATAAAGAGTATTTAGCACTTCAAAAAAAAAGAAAGAAATAACAGTTTACTTCAAAGTCAGTTTTCTTTCCCTAGTATTGGCCTGTCATCCTCCCTCTCAACTGTATTTCTACTCTGACCATAATTTTGTCATCTACTTTCAATGCACATTTTTGCAATTAACTCTGTAATTTAAACCTTAAGAACCCCACCTGTCTCTTTTACATCACTACAGTGAAATTCTTGAGGAAAACTAACTTCATACAGCTTTATTTACAGTTTTGGGGACTGAAAGTTAAAGACAGAATAGTTTCACTATAGTGATCCCCAGTGAGGGTCTCACATTTGGAACAAGTATGGGAGAAGGTATTTCTCATATCTTGAAACAAAAAGCCAAACCGAGCCTCATGGGTCAGACGCAGTCTTCTAAACTAACGCACATGAAAAAGAACTTAGAGGTCTCATAAGAGCACCCTTAATTGCTTCAGAAAGCCTCACTCTCTGTTAACATGAGGACATTCCATTAGGCCTACCTGCTAAGGTTCTGTACCTTATACATACACTGGAAGCCTGGATATCAAGGGTCAGACAGAGGCTAGAAATCAAGTCTCAATTTTGTAGAACAAAGGAAATGGAAAACATTAAAAGAGGGGAAATAGATGAGTTCTCCATGAGTAAATTAGGGATGTGGGGCGGGCAATGGAGGATAGGTGATGGGGGATAAGAACATAATGGAATGGGATGGTTGATCTTGAACTAGGATGGAGTGGGAGAACAATAAAAGAGATACCATGATAGAGGGGGGCCATCATGGGGATAGAGAGAAACCAGGTGCTAGGGAAATTCCCAGGAATCCACAAGGAAGATCCCAGTTTAGACTACTAACAATAGTGGAGAGGGTGCCTAAACTGGCTCACCCCAGTAATTAGATCAGTGAATACATTGTCATCATAGAGCCTTCATCCAGTAACTGATGGAAGCAGATGCAGAGATCCACAGCCAAGCACCACGCTGAGCTCCAGGAGTCCAGTCAAAGAGAGGGAAGAGGGATTCTATGAGCAAGGGGCATCAAGATCATTATGGGGAAACCTACAGAGACAACCAAACCAAACTAGTGGGAACTCATGAAATTTAGACCAATACCTGTAGAAGCACCATAGGACTGGACTAGCCTTCTGCATAAGCAAGACATTTCTGTAGCTTGATCTGCTTAAAGGTCCCCCTGGCAGTAGGATCAGGATCCATCCCTGGTGCATGAGCTGGGCTTTTACAGACCACTACCTATAGTGGGACACCTCTCACAGCCTTTAGGCAGGGGGAGGGGCTTGGACCAACATCTATTGAATGTACTAGGTTCTGCTGACTGCCCATGGGAGGCCTTACCTTCTTATGGGAGGGGAAGGGAGGGGTTGAGGAGGGAAGGCAAAAGGGGTGGGAGGAGGGAAGAGGGGTGTCTGTGATTGGTATGTAAAATGAATAAAGATTTTCCTGGGTGGTGGTGGTGCATGCTTTAATCCTTGCACTTGGGAGGCAGAGGCAGGTGGATCTCTGTCAGTTCGAGGCCAGCCTGGTCTATAGAGCATGTAGTGGGTAGCCATTCCAGCTTTGACCTGGAATCTCCAACCCCCATTGAGGCTTCAGTAACAGATATGCCTACAAGGCAGGGCTGAGAGAGGATGCTGAAAACCCAGGTTCCAGATGCATGCACGTTCTCTTTGGTCCCTGGACCCTGGACACTGGAGGTAGACCAAACAGAGTTCTCCAGAGAACACCACTGCTCTGAGCCATGCCTTTCCCAGACTCTGTAAAATATCCATTTACTTGTAAGTTACCCCACAAAATAAACCTCCCTTTTAACTATGTGGAGTGGCCATAATAAAGTGTCTCAAAAAATGAGGAAAAGAAGAAATGGAATGGATAGGTATAAGATATTATGGTAGATTATTGTATATACTAGTAAACAAATTTAGTAAAATAGCAACCTTAGATAATTTGCACTGTAATTTGCACTGTTATGGATCCTTATATGTTGATACAAATGTAAACTATTTTTATATTCCTGTTTAAGATAATTTGTATATTGATACAAATACAGAACTATATTTGTTATAATGTAAATATATTTCTACCCTTATTTGAAATGTTTGTATATTTATATCTGTCATACTGTATGTATGTTCTACTTCTGTTTAGGATATTCTGTAGATTGATATATATTTAAGATTATTGTCATGTTGTGTATCGCACTATACATTCCTACCTCTGTTATAAATATCTTGTGTATTGTCACAATTTTGAAGTCATCGTCCTTTACCATACATTTGCTTATAGACTGTTTACCTTGTTTACATGAAGCTTTAGTTTAGGTTATTTCAGTCGATAAGACTTATAGATTTATAGTCACCTATGCTTGTCATCTCTATAGTTATGCTAGTTAGGTTATCCAGATTTACAGATACATAGGTCAGATGGACAGGTAATCTTCAAACACTTCATAGACCTAGAGAATATGGCATTTAAATAACTTAAAATTCTGTTGATGTGAGACACAATTGCTCCTGGCAGCACCAATTTGATCCCGAGAGAATATTGGGCTTCTAAGACATTTCCAGTTGGAAGTTTGTCTTCTTGGCACAAAATGGCCTACTGGGCAAAGAACTGCCCTTGCCTCAACTGCTGACAATATGAGTGCTATCCTTCTAGACAAGTGGGACACAAGGAAAAGTGACTTCTGAACTCTGGCAAGACAGGGTAAGATGGTCTTTCAGAATTCCTGCTTCTGAAAATGGTCTGTCAGATACTCTAGGCCTATAGCCAATTTGAATGCACCAACAATGCTGAGAAACATTAGGTGACTGTCCAGGTTGCCAGCTGTCTCTGTCTGCTCATGTAAGATATCTGAAAGGTGCTTGTATCCATCTTCCATTTCTCAGGTACCATTATATTCCTTCTCATGTCTTTGATGGTGTTAAAGACTATCAGTTATAGTTACAACTTAGCATATATATATATATATATATATATATATATTATATATATATGTATATAATCTTAGAACATATTAAGTATTAGATTCAGGTTTTTTAGGATAGGACACCTTTTAAAATGATCTTTGTAACATGCCTTTTACCTATACTCTAGACTTCTCTGGATTTTAGTATGTGTTTCTTGCTTAATATTGTTTGCATTGGTTGTAGTTCCATCTTATCTAGGTTATTAACAATCTTTTCCCCTGGACAATATTTGATAACCTTTCCTTGTATATAGTCTTGTATTAGGTTAGAACCTTCTTATTTAGACAAAAGGGGGAGATGCAGTGGGTAGCCTTCCAACCTTGTTCTGGAGGTTCCAACCCCCATTGAGGTTTTGGTAACTGTTCACACCTACAAGGCAGGGCCAAGAGAGGACCCTGAAGACCCGAGATCTGGATGTGCTGTCGCTCTTGGTTCCCAGATCCTGGATGCTGGAGGTAGACCAAGCAGAATTCTCCAGAGAACACCGCCGGACTGCTCTATGTCTTTTCCAGACCCTGCGACCTACCTATCCTTTCATTTGTAAGTTAGGCCACTAAATAAACCTCCCTTTTAATTACGTGGAGTGGCCTTAATAATTTCAGTGATAAGAGTGAGTTTCAGGACAGGCTCCAAAGCTACACAGAAAAACTCTGTCTCTACAAAACCAAAAAAAAATATATAATTCTTAATAAAAAAAAGATATCCTTGTTTTGTCTTTGTTTCTTGTACTTCAAGTATATTCCTTCTCAAATACAAAGTTTTATATTAAAAATTTGAAAGACAAATCTTTCAGTAGATTGTATTTATATATACACTGAGTAAAACTTCTTAGTTACAATACAAGTTTCATAGTATAAAGTACTTTTTCAGCATGGCCATGCATTAGGTTACTTATATGTTCCTAAGAAATAGAGAGTATATTACCAATATTAATTTGCATTTACTTCTATTATATAACATTTTACTCACTATGCATTCCTACATGCTGTATTCGTTTTTTTTTTTTTGGTATATAGTAACATCATATCTATGTTTTCAAGTGTACACATTTCCCTGATTATCTACTTAATTTCTAAAAACTCAAATAGTATATTACTCTAATGATATCATGTTTCTCGTTGATAAAACCATAAGATACTCCATATTGAACAAATTTAGATGTGCATTTTCTTCTACATATCCCCAACTAAATCATTTATTGAAAAGAACCCCTCCAGGGGTGTTTATTACTAACCCAGTATATTTTCCTCATTATCAAGGCTAAGATAATGGAATTTTGTGACATAATCATTCCACATATAATTATAATAAATCTGAAAGAGAGAAGAAATGGAAGCTTTTATTTATTCTGATAGGTTACATGATAAATTGAATATAACTGCTTGAGAAAATCATGGCAAATTAATTTTAGGGTTATAGATCGTATACTCTATGTCAATAGCTTCAAAACAGGTTAAAAAATTATTTGGCATTAATTTCTATACATGAAAACAGCATGTCCAAAGTGAAAATTAATGATTAATACATCTTTTATTCTGAATAAATGTTGGAGATGCATGATAAAATTATGTCCTTGTATCAACCAGCTACTTTTTAAGTTCTCTAAAATATATATTAATTTCTATTTGTGGATTTAGAAAGATATATGAGGAAGTTTTTTTAAGTATATTCTCTAGGAAATGTCTAGAGAGACAGCAAAGGTGGATGAGAAAATTCTAGTCCCCTTATAAGCACAGGAGGGAGCTAAGAGGTTTGTTTTTGCTTCATCATTGTTTTAGTAACAAAAAGGCTACAGTAACTTTAGGGCTTATTAGTTTAGGAAATAGTGAGGACTCGCCTCATTTTTCAGACTATGATATGGGATTATTTCATGAATAATTACATTTTGAAATTGTTGAATATATTTTTTCCTTTTTCAGAACTCTATTTTACATTCTTGGCATTAGATTTTTTCTGACTGTTCTGTATTCCTGCATTCATTTTGATTTCACAAGCATAGTGCCATTCGATAGAATGAAAGTAGACCATTTTCTGTGTATTGAGTGCTTCAAGGACATTCTTCCATTTTGTGTGGTAGTTTTTTTTTTACTTTCTAGTACTTCTATTTCCTGTGTTTTAGATTAAATTATACAAATTAATGCATTATAACATCTGTAATTCTGACATAAAAATTAACTCTTAACATTATCTAACATCCTAAAATATGAATAGAACAATAGGATAAATAAAATATATTTATATTTTATGTGAAAATAAAAGTAACTGCCATTTTAAATGAAATTATCATATCTGGTCTGTGTAATAACATAAACACATATTTTATGCATTTCATTTAGTACCCATCCTACTTAATAATATTTTATTTAATCACCACAAACATGTCACCAAAAATTTACTTGAAGTTTATAGATAAGGAAATTGAGACATCAATACATCAAAATATGTAAATGAGTAAGCTTTGATTACAGTTTGAATATGCCTTACTAAATTCAAAGCAATAATTTTCTGATACTCAATGTCTATGTAAGTGTGTGGCCTTGTCTACTTCATATAGGAGCATGTTAGAAATATAGCTAATAAATTCCCCCCACAAAACTGCATCATAATCACCATTTTAACAATCACCTGTGGTTGAGAATGTCCCCTATAGGCTCATATATTTGAAAGATTGGCCTATAGTTAGTAGAAATATTGACAAAAATCATGAGGTGTGGCCTTGGGAGTTATATTGCTGTGAGTGGGCTTGGAGGTTTAAAAAGCACAAGCCATTCCCAGTGAGCTTTTTCTTTCTTAAACTCTTGCTTGATCAGTTGCAAAGTCTAAGCTTCTGCCCCAGTGCAAAGCCTGCCTGCCTGTTGCCATTCTTTCTGCCATGAAGGGCACAGATTCAAACCCCCTAGAACCATGGGCCTCAAATTAAATATTTTCTTTAATAAGTTGCTTTGCATTATTCAAAATAGCCAGAACCTGGAAACAACCTAGATGCCCATCAACCAAAGGGGAATCCTGTTGAAAAGAGGCAGAAAGGATTGTATGAACCAAATAGTTCAAGGTCATCACAAGGGAACACACAGAAACAACTAATCTTGGCTCATAGGAACTCACAGAGTCTGGACCAACAGCTAGGGAACCTCCATGGGACTGATCTAGGACCTCTCTATATATGTGATAGTTGTGTAGCTTTCTCTATTTACGGAACTGCTAGCAATAGGAGCAGGGCTTGAACCTAAAGCTTTGGCTTGCTTTTAGGAAAATATTCCTCATACTGAGTTGCCTTGCTCAGCCTTAATGCAAGGGGAGGTGCTTAGTCTTACCACAACTTGATATACCATGCTTTGTTGACACCTATGGGAGACCTGCTCCTTTCTGAACATAAGCAGAGAAGGAGTGGATGGGGGAAGATGAAGAAGAGGTGGTGGGAGGGAATTGGAGGAGAGGAAGGAGGGGAAACTTTGGTTGGGATGTAAAATAAATGAGTAAATTTAATTAATAAAAATATGTTGGCCAGGCGGTGGTGGTGCACGCCTTTAATCCCAGCACTCGGGAGGCAGAGGCAGGCGGATCTCTGTGAGTTCGAGGCCAGCCTGGACTACCAAGTGAGTCCCAGGAAAGGCGCAAAGCTACACAGAGAAACCCTGTCTCGAAAAACCAAAAAAAAAATATGTTGTTTTGGTCATGGTGATTGTCATGGCAATAGGAAAGTAATAAGATAACCCCCCAAGTGATTTTTAAGCACATTAAATGTAAAATACACTTCAACATAGGCTTACAATACATGTTCCCATAAAGAATTCAACAGTATTTAGGAATCATTTCTTATCCATAATAACACACACACACACACACACACACACAATGTTGTGGCACACCCCCCCCAAAGATACCGAAACTTTGTTCAGAGATCAAACCTTTATGTGTATACAGTTTTCTCTCTGCTCCATATATTCAGAGTAGACATTTTCTTTCCTGGATATTTTTATTCTTGGTTGGTTGAATCCAGAAGTATAGAACACACAATCATGAAGGATTAATAGTGTTTATCATATGTATATAGCTCAGCACAAAATTTAGAAATTAAACACAGTTTAAGAGTTCAATAACAGATTAAAATCAAGAAATTATAATGTTATATTGCAATAAATGTTAAAATTAATGTTGTCTTTATTGTGTTGTATTCATACTTCTTGTGGTGATATGAGATGATATATGCTTCCTATATAATTATTAAAAAAAAATAAGTGACAGGCATCATTCTGTAGCAATAACCTAGTACAAATAATGTATTTGAACACTATCATTTTGATATAACTAAGTAAGAGAAATGTGACTAGCAACTAGGTAGTATATGCAATATAGGTGTATACTGAGTAAATGAGAGATTCATGTTGTAACTAAGGCAGAGCATGAGAGCCTGGGATTTCAACCAAGTTCTCAGTGCAGCATACAATTTAAATTTTAGGAGCTGTTGATTTCAGGAATGTTCTATTTAATATTTTCAAGCCACATTTGAGCATGAATAACTGAAAATTTGGAAAGTAAAGCTACTGATAACAGGAAAGTAAAGTGACTGGTAATGAGGAAAGGTACTAATGTATGCATTATTCAATTTAGTATTGATCCAAACTTCTCCTTAACAAAACTTGAGTTGGAGTCTTCTGTGTTCTTTTTCTGACTGCTATTTACCTTGTACATGAACATTGCCATCTTTATTTCAATTTGAGCAAGAGTACTACTGGGTCAGTTTTAAGAAATATATATGACTTATCCTTGACAGCTTATCAAATGCCTCACCTCTTTGTCCTTGTGTCTGACCAGCTTTCATATTAATCACTTCTCTCCTACCTTCTGTACCTTTCCAGCTTGGCCTTTTAATAATACTATCTAGTTAATTTGCCAAAATGCCAGAAGGACTCTTTTTGTATTGTTTGTTATTAGTCGGATATTATTGGCACTTTTTTGGCTATACATTTCTACACATCCATGGATTATGCATCACATCCTATTAATAAAATCTGCTTTATTATCTTTAACAAATATCATGAGTTTTCCTTAAAAATGCTGCCCAAATGTATGATTTCTAAAACCATCACAGTATATTATATAACAACTTTTTTCAAAATTAATTACAATTGAAAACATCAGAATATATGTGAAAAATGTCTCCATTATTCATCAATGTAAAATAATCATGAAATTCTTGTGCATACAACATATTGTGAATTACTACAAAACTGATAATAGGATCCCATGATTCCTAACTATTGGCCCTACTGGGAGAGGTGGCACACACCTTTAATCCCAGCACTCAGGTGTCAGAGACAAGTAGATCTCAGTGAGTTTGAGGGTAGTCTGGGGTGTGTAGTGAGATACTGTCTCAAACAAAACAAAAACCCTACATCCATTCACCTCTTTGTTCTTCAGCCTTAAATTTTCACTTATCCTTATAATAGGAATCCTCTGAATAAAATGTTTACTAAAAACCCTTTTCTATTAAAAAAAATAATAGTGGATAAAATAAGATTATTCCAGTCTTTCTCCCTTTTACATCCCTCACTAGTTTCTTTTCCTTCTATATTTCATTTTCTTTGAATTTAGAAATCATTCTACTTCTTGCTTAAGAAAATATACTTTATTATATTCCTCCAATGTCACAGAATCTCTCATTCATCTCTCAGAGGAGTGATTGAGAAAATGAAAGCTCATGGACTTTGAGACATATTCAACTCACATAAAAGAGAGCTAACAGTGTTCACCTGCTTATAATAATTAATGTGGTACTTCCAATACTCAAGAGAGAGGTTGGTTATAACAGCAAGTTCTCTGACAGATACACTGTATTTTTTAAATTAATAGATTCAAGAAAAGGATTTCTCCAATGACCTTAAAAATTTCTTATTGGAAATAAGAAGCCAAGGAAAGCAAAATTGAGTGATACTATACTTTTAGACAAGTTCTTAACTTTTTATTATGATTAGCTTGAAATGTCTGTGTCTTTTTATGGTTTCTTGTTTTATAAATGCATAGACTACTTACCAACAAAATTATTTCTAAGTGGAATTTATTAATAAAAAAGGCAATAAATTTACTTGGTTAAGCTGACAGGGGATCATGAAAACTTTTAAGAAATTATTGAGTCTGTAAAGAGAGAAAAGTGCAAGTTCAGTGGCTTATATTTCTCAGCATATTTTACTTCTCTGTATATTTATTTTATTTTTATTTAAATATAATTTTTAAAGTGTATAGCTTGGTGATAGAGCACTTGCCTAGCATGTGTTAGGACTTGGTTTCATCTCCTAGTACTGCAAAAAAAATATTTTAGGGGACAGAACTTAGGGCACAGATCCTTAATCCCAGCACTTAGGAGGTAGAGGCAGGTAAGTTTGAGTTCTACAACTCAAGTTTCAGGGCTACAAGGGGAAACTGTCTTAAAATAAATAAATAAAGATGAGTAGTATATTTATTTTAAGGTTAATAAAAGAACAGTCTATGGACAAAATAAATCAACAACTTTCCTTCTAGAAAAAAAATCATTTTCAAATCCATAGTGTCAACATTATAGCTCAGATGGAAAGGTATCCTGCGACCTGGGAGCCAACAAATATCACACAGTCAAAAAGCACAACAAACCACACACACAAGAGATGTATTGGGAGGGAAAACAAAAACAAAAACAAAAACAAAAACAAAAACAAAAACAGCATGGCTGCTTCTGCTCGGGCAAGAAACATCAGCAAACTGATCAGGATACAGGGCTTATATAGAACTTCTAGGGAGGAGGGTAGAACTGTTCAGGGTAAAGCTTTCCAGGGTAGAGATTCGTAATATTTCACATTCGGAGACTGGGCTTTTTATTCTGTAGGGTTGGGGCAAGGTCCAGCATTTAGGGCATTTAGAATGTTCTATGGGTGAAACATGGCAGTTAGAGGTCCTACGGGAGGTACTTGGTGGTCCTTGTGGGAGGGTTCTGGTCACTCATGTAGGAGTTTAGATATCCCTCTTTAACCTTCATATTGTTGTTATATAAATTACTGAATGGAACCAGTAAAAAGTTTAGTAAATTTATAATTCTACTCCATGGTTAAGAACATTGGAAGGTAAAGGTATATTAAGTATAAATAAATTCAATTCTAACCTTTAGTTGATTCTGAATGTCTGAATTTGTACCAGAAATGTTAAAATAATTGTGTTGTGATTACACCACTTATTTTAAAGTGGTATGCAATTATATTCCTCTATTTCTCAAATAGTTTCAACTCTATGAGTGGGCGGGGCTACGTTAACCATTCTAGAATGTGTGAGCGAATACAAGGGAATCGAATACTCAAAGCCAAGCAGTCAAGAAAATGGCCGCAACCATAGAGCTCTTCTCACGGATCTGCTCTATTTCCCCCTAATAACTGTTCATTTCAGAGAATATAAGACTGAAATATCAAGGAAAATGAGTTACAGCCATCCTCTTCCTAATGTGGAGGAAATGGCCTTCCTCAAGGTGGACAACCTGGCAAACTTCACTTCATCCAGCACGCTGAAGCGTGTGTTTGAGGATTACGGGCCCGTTGGTGATGTGTACATCTCCGAAAATCACTTAACCGAAGAGCCTTACCGAGTGGCCTTCATCCATTTCTACAACAAACGTGATGCTGAGACCGCAATGGTTGCCTTAAATGGAACTTTTCTGGATGGTTATAAATTACGAGTGCAGATGGTGCACAATGATATTCCACAGCATGCTCAACCTAGCTGTGGCCAGGGAGGGCAATACCATTTTGAAGAAGACAACCATGAATACCAGAGTAACGACAAAAGACACTGTTGTTCCTCCACCAGTCACCGATCCAGATCTCAGAGCAGATCTTCTCCAGATCATTCAGAATCTCTGCCTCAATCTCTTCGCTCACACAGAAGATTATCATCATCAACAAAAAGATCCAAGTCCAAGTCATCGATGTCCGATCATCAGCTGCGGGAGAAGTCCTGTCCAAGGTCTAGACACCGTCCACGAGAAAAAAAGAAATCCAAATCTAGATCTTCACGCACACATGCCTTCGAGTGTCCCGAAGGAGGAGGAGGAGGTAAGCCCAAATAAGAATAGCTGAGGAACCCCCAACTGGATCAGGCCCTCTGGATAAGTGAGACAGTTGATTGCCTTGATCTGTTTGGGAGGCATCTAGGCAGTGGGACCGGGACCTGTCCTCAGTGCATGAGTTGGCTGTTTGAAACCTGGGACTTATGCAGGGACACTTGGCTCAATCTGGGAGGAGGGACTGGACCTGCCTAGACTGAATCTACCAGGTTGAACTCAATCCCCAGGGGAGTCTTTGCGCTGGAGGAGATGGGAATAGGGGATGGGGGGTTGGGGGTGGGGGGGCTGGGGAGGTGGGGGTTGGGAGGAAGGGGGGGTTGGGGGGAAGGGGGTGAGGGGAGGGGATTAAGGGGAGGGGGGAGGTGTTTTGGGTTTTGGGGTTGGGGAGGGGTTTGGGAGGAGGGTGGGGTAGGGGGTAGGGGGTGGGGTAGGGGGAAGGGGAGTGAGGGGAGGGGGTGGGGGAGGGGAGAGGGGGTGGTGGAAGGAGTTGGGGAGGGGTGGGGGAGGGGAAAGGGGGTGGGGGGAGGAGTTGGGAGAGGGGGAAGGGGATGGGGGGAGGGGGAGGCGTGAAGACAGGGGAATTCATGGCTGATATGTAAAATTAAATTACAAAATAAAATAAAAAAAAGAATTCCTCAGCAAAGAGCCTGAGTACTGGGAAGGGTGGAGGTAAAGGGAGAAGAGGCTTACTGAGTTGAGAGAGATTTTGGCAAAAGCCAATAGAAGTTGTAAAAAATGATATATTGTCTAGTATTTTATTGTAAACTTGTGTCAAGTATTAAAGTTAATTTTATATTGCATTTTATTGCTGTTATTGAATATTATAATTCATGTAAAGTACAGAAATTTAAATTTTTTCTTATTTATTTGAAGTAAAACTTTATCATCTTTAGAATGCTCACTTTATAAATATAAAGTTAATACAGTATTAGCAGCATTTGAAGCTTCCTATGACAACGTGTGTTCTTGTTTCTTATCTAAAACTTGGTAATTAGATATGATTCTTAGTCTTCGTCCTTTCAAGTTAAAAATCAATGAAAACTGTAAATGCTTATTTGCTATATATTTTCTAGTCTAAATGATAAGCAAAACATTCATTTGTATGAATATATTACAATTAGTTTTTAAGAATGTATTTATTATGCACCATTCAAATGTTCATATGTGTGTGTGTGTATATGTGTGTGTGTGTATCAAACACAACTCTAGCAGCTGAGGAATTATACTTAGCTACTAACGTGGTGTTTACAGTACAGATTGAGTACTTTATGTGTTCTATTTACTCGTATATAAGGATGATATAGTTGTACAGAAACAAATGACAAACTTATTAATAAATAACAAACTTATTAAATTCATGACAACTCCTCTTTCAGTCACCCTGACTTTGCATGGGTATAGCAGTACACACAAAGAATCAGGCAAATAATAAATAGACTTTTACTTTCTTTTGACTTCCACTGTCTATTGACTTTCATGTATGACCTTATAAAAACTGTTAAGAAAGTTAATGATATATAACTTGTGTGTTACATGCTGTGGGGTTTATTTGATTATATATTCCTTAATATAATAGCTTTCTGGACTTCAAAGTTTGTTGATGTATTTAAAACCAATATTTGAAAATGCATATAGTGCTAGTCTTTTTTTTTTTTTTTTTTTTTGAGACAGGGTTTTTCTGTGTAGCTTTGTGTCTTTTCCTGGAACTCACTTGGTAGCTCAAGCTGGCCTCGAACTCACAGAGATCCACCTGGCTCTGCCTACTGAGTGCTGGGATTAAAGGCGTGCGCCACCACTGCCCTAATATAATAGCTTTCTGGACTTCAAAGTTTGTTGATGTTTTAAACACCAAAATTTGAAAATGCATATAGTGCTAGTTTTATGAAATTATATGACACGCTTTGGGATCATCCATCACAAATACTGTTTTACAATGAATTAACGAGAAAACTGATTAACATGCTTCAGAAAATTCAAGATGCACATATTTTAATATTTGAATTTTATAAGCTATAGTAAGTGTCATATCTGGTATTGTCCCATAAATGTCCTCCCTAGGATTGACATAACTCACTCCTGACTCAGTCCTAAACTTTATTAAACTGTCTTTTGTGTCTCAGAAAACTATTCTGTGAGACACTTATTCCTAGTTTGATTTCAGAGCTTGAACCAACTCTCAGAATCGTTTCTCTTTGTGCTTTGCATTTGATGACACTAGTTCTAGTGTCCATTGCTGTTGTTTTTTACTTTATGGTTACTATTACAAAATCCTTTGCTTAGAAATTATGTTCAATACCTTATTGTTTTAAAATTGGAAATACATTCATTAGATAGTATATTCTGATCATGGTTTTCCCTCTCTCAACTCCTCCCAGTCCCACCTCACTTGCCCAACCACAACTTTTTTCTCTCTCATTAGACTCAATAGGCATCAAAACAAGACCCCCCCCAAAAAAAAAATAGAAAAGGAAAAACAAACACCCAAAGTAAACACACAAGACATGCATACTACTAAAGAAACATATTTATTTATGCAGAAATCCCATAAAAACATGAAACCAGACACCATAATATATAATCAGAAATATGTACTGTTATAGAAATACTTTTATTTACCCAGAAATCCAATAAAATATGAAATTAGAAACCATAATATATAATCGAGATCTATAAAGTTAAAAATATTTTCAAATAGAGCATGAGACAAAGAACCTCCAAAAATGCCACAGAGCTAGTTTTTGTTGGCCATTTACTGCTGGGCATGGGTTCAGACCTTAAGTGTGGTTTGAATAACCAATGAGATTTCTTTGGAGAAGATTAATTTTCCCTTTGGGAGTGCGTATCAACAAGAGATAGCTTCTGCATTATGAATGGGGGTTTCTGTCCAATTCCCCACTCAGGTCTGGAAACCCAACTGGCTTAGACCCATGCAGGCCCTGTGCATGCTATCACAGGCTATGAGTTCATATGTGCAACAGCCTGTTGTATCTGGGAGGCCTTGTTTCCTTAGAGTCTTACACCCACACTGACTCTTAAAATCTTTCTACCTCCTCTTCTACAGAGTTCACTAAGCACTGAGAGGAGTGATTTGATGAAGTCATTCTATTTAGGACTGAGTGTTCCAAATTTTCTCTCTGCACATTGTCTAATTGTGGATTGTCTTAGTCAGCGTTCTATTGTGAAATGTCACCAAGACTAAAGCAACTCTTATAAATACAAGAATGCATTTAAATGGTGCTTGCTTATAGTTTCAGTGGCTTAGTCAATTATTAGCATGGCATGGAGCATGACAGCACCAACACCACCGGCAGACATGTTGCTGGAGAAATAGTTGAGAGTTCTACTTCTGGATTCTCAGCAATGGAAAGAGAGAGATCCACTGGACCTGGCTTGGGCTTATGAAATCTCAAAGCCCTCCCCAATGACATACTTCATCCAACAAATCTATACCTTCCAATACTTCTAAGTGTTACCACTCCTTGATGACTAACATATGAAATTTCAAACATATGAAATTATAGGGGCCATTCTTATTCAGACCACCACATGAGTTTTTATATTTATTCCATCTTGTGCAAGAGGAAACTTCTCTATTGAGGATTGAGCAGGGTACTGATCTATGAATATAGTAGAATATCAATAGGAGTCATTTATTGCTATGTTCCTTAAGTAAAACAATAGTTTTACCTTAGGTGTGTGATCTATCTAACCTCAGGTTCTTTACCATCTTAGCAGTGTTGAGCATGGGTTCCATCTCAAGGACTGTACCTTAAATTTAACCAGACAGTAGTTTGTTATTCCCACAACCTTTATGCCACTACTGCACCAATGTATCTTGCAGACAGATCACCAGAGTAGATTAAAAAAATGTTCTTGGGTTAGTGTTTACCTTTCTCCTTTGGCATCATGCAGGGTACCTTCCAGCACAATGAATAAGAGTCAGTAGGAGTGAAGGCTCTAGGTAGGTACCAGCTCAAATTCTCCATGTTAAATGAATTATTTGGGTGTTGTTTTCAGTAATGAGGCCTTACTTTCAGGTTATTGAGACCAACCAATAGCCTCAGCAATAGCCTGAGTTGTTTGGGAGTTTCTGTGAGGTTCCTTTACCAAGAACTCAATAATATGTAACACATTCCTGGTGCTGGAGATTTCACTTGGTAGCAAGGGTTGTCTAGTGAGGCTTTGTCTTCCCCATTATTTGCATTCAGATTATTTAATGTTTAATTATTTAATTATATAATGTTTTTTGAGACAGGGTTTCTCTATGTAGTTTTGTGCCTTTCCTGGAAATCACTCTGTAGCCCAGGCTGGTCTCAAACTCACAGAGATCTGCCTGCCTCTGCCTCCCAAGTACTGGGATTAAAGGCATGCATCACACTGTCGGCTTATATGTATATATTTTAAGAAATATCTGCTGTAGTAGGTTTCCCATATGACCCCTCAATTTGCCCTCTTTATACTCCTCACCATAAATCCTCTTCACAACCCTGTTCTGTTTAATCTTCCCTTGCCTCTGGTATGAAAACTACTTGATAATGGTGGATAATCTTTTTTATATGTTTTTGGACTAGGTTTGAAGGGATTTTACTGAAAATTTTTACATCTATGTTCATAAGAGAGACGGGTCTCTAATTTTTTTCTCTTTTTGGGGTCTTTGTGTGAAGTTTTTCCTTCTGGTGACATTTTTAGAGCAGAATTTGTAGATAGATACTGCTTAAATTTAGTTTTATATGGAATGTTTTTCTTTTTACATGTATTGTGATTGATAGTTTTTTTTTGCATATAGTAGTCTAGGCTGGGATCTTTGTTCTCTTAGAACTTGGAGAACATATGTCTGGGCCCTTCTGGCTTTGAGAGTCTCCGTTGAGGAATCAGATGTTATTATAATGGGTTTGCCTTTATATATTACTTGGTCATTTTCCTTTTCAGCTTTTAGTCTCTCTTTGTTCTCTATGGTTATTGTTTTGATTATTATGTGCCCAAGGTACTTTCCTTTCTGGTCTAGTCTACTTGGTGTTCTATGTGCTTCTTGTACATTGATAAGCATTTCCTTCTTAAGGTTAATGGAACTTTATTCTATGATTTTGAGGATATCATCTATGATTTTGGCCTGTATTTCTTCCTCTTTATTTTCACTGTTCATAGACTTGGTCTTTTCATGGTATCCCAGATTTCCTGAATTTGCCTGGATTTTTTTTCATATTTAACAGTTTCTTTAACTTATGTATCCATTTTTTCTACCATGTCATTGACAACTGACATTCTCCCTTCCATGCATCTGTTGGTAGGACTTTTCTCACAGATTTATTTGGTTTCCTAAGTTTTTCATTTCCGATTTTATCTTAGTTTGTGGGATTTTTTTATAGTGTATCTCTTTCTTTGCTAATTTCTACTGTTGTGTCATAAATTGTTTTCATTATTTTATTACAATGTATTTTCACAGTCTTCATTACATTGCCTGGTAGAGGAGCTTTTGCAGGTTGGTGGGTTGCAGGGAGGACTATAGGTAGGATAGGAGAAAAGGGAAATAATTCAGGGTATCCTACTCACACCTTTGAAGTGGGGGTCCCCAGGGAATCAGAGGTATGGTAGGAAGAGGATATCCTGTATGAAGGTGACAGTAAGGCAATGAGTCATCTGGAGAAACAGGGATGAAAGAACTAGAGGGACCCTTTGTCTGAATCAGGAGCTCTACTCTCTAATGAATGAAGTAGAAAAGAGAGGGAGGGGAAACTTGTAAACATGTCGTTACTGGGCTGAGGGTTAGAACGAAGAGCTCTTAGCAGAAGACAAGGATGATGGGATTTGTCGACCTGAGTCACTGCCAAATATTGTCACTGGAAGTTCAGTGTAGAATGTATTTTGAGACTGACAGGAAGGAACGGAGGTGGTCTTGATGGGTCCATATGATGTAGGAATACTGAGGCCACTGGAATCAGAGTCCCCAGGAAATGGAGGTGGCAAGTGTTTTGCCATGGGTTTGGGATGAGAATGAAAGAACTGTAGTGGTGGGAAAGAGAAAGAGGGATAATTTCCTACCAGATTCCCAGGTATTGTGGATTGTTAGTTCTGAGATAGAGAGTTTAAACTTTATGTTTAATTAGACTTTATGTCATGTTTAAGCCAATGATGTTTACTTGTAATTGAAAATTGCTATTCAGATATGCCTCATTCTATAACCCTCTTTTTGATCATGACAGTTGGTTCAGCTTCACTAAGCCAAATAGACTAAGATTTTGAGGGTGAATTGTTTTCCCTTGGTAATGAATGGCATTGTCTAATGTATGTTAAGTGGATGTTAAGCAGGCAAAACCAAGTGCCTTTTGTCAAAAAGTACTTGAAATATATTCATTGGTCTATTATTTTGTGTAGAAAATATCAAAATCAAAATTATAGACTGCATCAATTGTCTCTACATAAATCAGGGTCACATTCTCATCTCCAGCCCCCAGTTTAGGCCAGTTTTCAAAGTGTGTTCCTTCTCTCTGACAACACATGCACATACATAATAACAAAATTCTACATGTAGAAACTCACACTTGTATGTATGACTCAGATTTATTGTAATACGTTTTTGAAAGATTTTTTTCAAATTCTATTATGTAGTCCATGTCATCCATTTGTCTATATTCATAAAGAGAACAAACATTGATGTTATGTGATATTTCCCTCATATAGAATCTAAATTAAGAATGCAGACTACTGCAGCATTAGATAAAACATGTAGTATCAAGGATAGTAACTGAGTCAGTTTATGCAAAATGGACTCATTGAATCAATAAAATAATGCAGTGTTTCTCAAATTCAGTACTACAGTGTCCCCATTATCAAGAAACTTAAACAACAAATTTCAAAACAAGCCAGTAGAACAGGTAATACTAATGAGTTCAAAAACTCTTCAAAGTGTAGTGGTATTACAAATAAGCATTGTTTTTCCAGAGGCATCCTGGTTACACTAAGACACACGGAACCATACCAGTAAAGTCATAAGTAAAATATAATTATAACATTTCCCCACTTCTCTCTCCTCCCTCCAGACCTTCTCAAGCCCTCCTACTCTTACCACTTCTCAAATTAATGACCTCTTTTTCTTTCATTATTATTATTACATGGACTTATAAAAAGATAAATATATTCATACAACCCACTGTGTCCCTTTATTGTTGCTTATATGAATGTGATTCCAGGGCTGACCACTTAGTATTAGATAACTAACTAGGAGGCCCTTCCTTGGTAGTCTCTGAGCAGTCATTAATTGCTTGTAGTTCATTATCTAAGGTCAGGCCCCTTGAGTTTTTCCCCTTCAACATCAGCATGTCTATTAGTGTTGTCATTGTTTGGGTTTTGTTTTTTGTTTGTTTTGACAGAGGATTGTCATGTTGCCCAAGACATCCAAAAGTTCTTCCAGCCCTAAGATTCCAGTAAGGAATTTCCAATCCTGTATCAATTATATATCTATTTTAAAAGTGCCTTGTGCATTTTAGAATTCTGCTTCAGTATTTATTAGGTTTATGAGAAAATAAAATAAAAATGAAATATGGTGCCTTTGAGAAGAATTCCTGGGCTAGGGGGCCTGACACAGAATTTATTAATTTATTCACTTGATTATTAGTTACTTACATACTGTGTTGGGATGGAGAATAAAAACTTAGCTTTCTTTTCATGCTTGGGGACACAAGATTCTCTACTACTGGGCTACAACATCCTCCAAGCCCCAGATAGCATTTTTGAAACAATTTAAATTTTTTTCCACAGTACTGAAGGAATTTGATTGCATAATATGTAGCCATTAAGATCTTATTTTTAAAATGAGAGGAAACAATTGAAGAGGGTTAGTTCTAACCCTGGTGAGTTTTCAAATATTATGATACAGATATGATAAGAGGCATTCACAAGAAAAGCCAGAAGTTCCTATGTACATGAAAATGAGCATTGCTTCATTTAGCTATGATTACCTTGAAAAGGCATTTTGAAGTATGTGGTTTATGTAATGCACTACTGGCATTAAAGCCCTGTAATTTAGCTTACAAAAACTAGACCACACAGAAGAACTTGAAAAGGGTTCCTAAAAAACAAGAGCTCATGATTGAAAGTCAGCGATGGGCAGTGCTTGGCCTAACAAAGTTACTTGGAAATATTTGCAATGGGTAAGATGAAACTTAATATGCATTTGGTGCATGCTTTGTAATAATGCAAAAGATAGTGAGCACCTAGACATCTCCTCTTGATTGGTGCTATGTTACCGGTTGATCAGGAAAACTCACCTTAGGCTGAGGGTCATAGAGATGAGAGGATTTGGAAGAGGATGAGCTGCAACAATACTCTTTTTAAAAAAAAAAAGTGGGACAAGAGTCATTGTTCCACTTGTTCACCAAGATGGAAAGTCCAAATGTTCTAACAAGAAAGAGAATGAATCTTCACCACTGCACAAAAGTCAAATAGAGATTGGCTCATGAAGAAGTCTTCCGTCAATTTCTAAACAATCTGAGAGATGATCACAAATTTATGAGGAAAAACATCATACCATACCAAGCATCATAGGTGAAAGTACAGAAGAAAAGTTGCTGAAGAGACTGCAGTTTAATGACCAATTATGAGAATTAGGTGGAAATGGAGCTTTTTCTTTTTCACTGTGGTGAAAAATAGGGTTAGGATGGGAAGAGTAAATAACTCCACAATAGAAGGTAAGTGACAGAAACTAATTTGGGGCTCAATAACTTACAAAAGCAGAGATAAAGAGGCATTGTGGTCTGTAATCCTAGCATTCCTGAGGCTGAAGAAGGATCAGGACTTTGAGGCCTGATAGTATCAAAAAAAAACAAAGCCAAAAGAAAAAAAAAGACTAACAAACATAAAAGACAACTGACATTTATTCCTTCCCTAATGTAATGTGAAGGTAGGTTTTTTTTTTTTCATTCTAATTTCAGATTCACATTTAGACAGTTTCTCCTGAGGAAAGTGAAACGTAGCTTATCAATTTATTGTTCTTTTTTATGAAAACTCTTACAACTGGAGTGAGATGGAATACTTAAGTGGTGATAATTTGCATTACCCTGATGGAAAAAGATTTGGGACACTTTTTTTCACACATTTATACATGTTTATGTATTCTTTTGAGATGTGGCCATTGATTTCATTGGCCCCTTTGATTTTGTGAAGATTCTCTTCTTTGATTCTTTTAGGAATTCTAGATACTAAGTCCTTCCAATATTTATAGCTGTAATTACCCTTCCCTGTTCTGTAGTTTGTATCTCCACGATATTGTTTCCTTTGGTAGGCAGCTTTATAATTTTATGTATTTCCTTTTTTTTTCAACTCTTGAGATTATTCCCTGTATTAATGGGGTCCTTGCAAAAAAAAACTTTGACTGTCTATATCCTGCAGTATTTTTCACTTGGAGTTTTAGAGATTCAGTGCTTTCACTAGTCTTACATTAAGGTGTTTGAACTCTTTTGAGTTGACTTTTCTTCACAGGATCAAAGACAATTATCTAATTTCATTTATCTGCATGTTTTCCCAGCACTAGTGGTCAATACTTTCTTCTCTCTGATGTGTGTGTGTGTGTGTGTGTATGTGTGTGTGTGTGTGTATGTGTGTGTGTGTGTGTGTGTTTGTCAAAAAGCATTTATAAGGTTGTTCCTGTATAAGCTTATTTTAGTCTCTTTATTCTCTCCCATTTGGTCATATTTTTTTTTTTTGAGGGGGGTGTTGTTTGGGTTTTTTTTCCAGCACATGTGTCATATTTTTGGTACTATGACTCTGTGCTCCGTGATATAGTTTGAAATAAGGTATTATAATATCTATATCATTGCCCTTTCTGTTAAACATCACTTGGGCTACTAAGGATGTTTTAAGATTTCATGTGAATTTTAGGATCATGTTTTCTCTTTCTACAAAGAATTTCATTTCAATTTTGACAAAAGTTATATTGAACTTTTAGACTACTTGGAAACTTAGAGAGGTTTTATAATTTTGAGATTGCCAATTCCATGGTCATGGGGAAGTCTTTCCATTTACTAGATTCAACTTTGATTTACCTTTAGTGTAACAAAAATTTCACTGTAATGGCCTTTAATCTCCTTGCTCAACTTTATTCCTGATATTCTATTAGTTTTTGAAGGAATTGTAAATGGAATTGTTTACCTTGATTTGCTAAAAGCATGCTCATTGTCTATATATAAAATAATTTTTTTCTTAAAGTATTTACCAAGCCTCAAAATTTTCTGATAAAATATTTTGGGTGTTTTAAATATAGCATGATATAATCTATAAGAAAAATTCTAGCACTCCACAAAAGTATGTAGAGAACATGTATATATACCCTTGTCTTACTCTTGATTTCAGAGGAAGTATTTCCAGATTTCACCCTATTTATTATATAATAATTGTAAGTTTGTCACATGTGGCAACAATTATCTGTTAATATGTTCCTATACATAGCTTTTTAAAAACTTTCATCAGGAAGGTATTTTGAACTTTGTCAAAGACCTTTTATGTATCTGTTAAGATGATCACATCATTTCTGTAGTAGTCTGTTTATGTGCTGCATTACCTTATTGATTTGCATACTTTAAACATGCTTATATGTCTGTAATGAAATAGATTTTATTGCAGCATATAGTTTTAAAACTGTTTCTCATTAAATTGGCAAATATTTCATTATTTGTATATATTCATTAGAACAATGTTCTATAGTTTTTCTTTGATCTATCTTTACCTGGTTTTGGTATAGTGACATGAAATTTTGTAGAATGAATTTCTTAACACTCCTTCTACCCATATTTCAAAGAATATATTAAATAGCATTAATGTAAATTTTTCTTTAAAGGTCTAGTAGAACTCAGTAATGCTTCCAGCTGATCTAGATATCTTTTTCTTACGAGTAGTCTTTCTTATTGCTTCAATCTTGTTTCTATAAATATTCTCAATACTTATGCCTTCCTTGGTTCAATTTCAATACATCATATGTGTCCTCAGATTTATCTATTTTTTATAGTTTTATGGTATCACATATAGATTATAAAATATTCCTTAATACTCACTTGAATTATACTAGTATATGTTGAAAAGTCCTCTGTTTCATCTCTAATGTTATTGATATGAGTCCTCCATTTCCTTTTATTAATTTGGCTAAGGGTTTATTGATTTTTTTTACCTTTTCAAATATTTTTGCTCTATTAATTCTTTGTATTCTTTCAGTCTAAATATGTTAATTTATGCCCTGATCTTTATTATTTCTTTCAGCTATGCTGAGTTTGGTTTTGGCTTGTTCTTGTTTTTCTGTGACTTTAATGCATATCATTGAGTTATTTATTTGAGATCTCTCTGATTTTTTAACATTAACATTTGTTAGTATAAACTTCTGTTAGAATTTCCTTTCCTGTTTGTGAAATATTTAGGTAAGATATGATTTTATTTTCATATGACTCTTATGTGCTGTACAGAAGTTTTTATCTGTATATTTCTATCTGAGGCTCTAAATGGTTTAGCTTGTGAATTTCCAGGTTTTGAGAAACTTCCTGTCATAATTACATGTAATAAATTTTCACTGTTTTTAGTTCTCATCTCAGCTCTTGGATTTTTACTATGGATGGCACCTTGATAATTTCCCACCACCCCTAATAACACAGACAAACCTATGCTCTACTTGCTTCACTGTGTTCCTTTCTGCTCCTTTGCACTTTTCAAATGTCCTATCACATTTTTTATAATACCAATATTTACCACATTTCTCTCTCTCTTTTTTTTTTTTTTTTTTTTGTTTTTCGAGACAGGGTTTCTCTGTGTAGCTTTGCACTTTTTCCTGGAACTCACTTGGTAGCCCAGGCTGGCCTCGAACTCACAGAGATCCGCCTGGCTCTGCCTCCCGAGTGCTGTGATTAAAGGTGTGTGCCACCACCGCCCGGCCCACATTTTTCTCTTTGGAAAGGAGTTTATTCTTTTGTTTTCTGAACTCGAATGATTCACAGCACCACCCAGATGCAGCTTGGAATTTGTCATCCTACCTTTCAAGTAAAAGCACAGATATTTTGTGGAGTCCCAAATCATGAACTATTATTATAGAACTGACAAGAAATTCTTTTGTAGTAGAAAATGATACAGATGCAACCAGGCTTAGCAAATTTATGGAATTTGGTATGTTATTTATTTTGATAATAATCATTGAAAATGGTTTGAGATGACATTTCAAATATTTTGATGTATTTTTACATAATGATTAATCCTATGAACCATTTTCTTCTATCTAGGTAGCATGTATATTGATTTTTGTGAGATATCAGAAATGTAGCATATTTGACAGCAAATAGAAATATAAAACGGTAATCAAGTAGAACTCAGTTGGAGACAAATGTGTTCCCCAATGGGATGTCATAAAATAAATGTGAATTGCAAAAACTAAGGGTAAGGCTGGTGATGTACTTGTCTACACCAGAACTTCCAGAAATGTCTATTCTACAACACAGAGGATAGATTCCTTATACAGCAATTAGGCCCAGAAGCTGAAGAGTATTGATGTTATAAAATTCAGTTTTAGCCAGAAGGCTGCAATTTTCTCCCAGTGAGAAACATTATCTAAGAAAGCCCCACTATAATCAGTTATTTCTCATCATAATCTTTTTTTTTTTTTTTTTTTTTTTAGTAAAACCGAAATTTATTACAAGCCATAGTCGTCCTAGGGACCTCCATGCTATATATATAGCCTCTATGGTTCTATGGGTTGTGGTTTGATTGTTCTTTATTTTATATCTAGAATCCACTTATGAGTGAGTACATACCATGACTGTCTTTCTGGGTTTGGGTTACCTCACCCAGGATGATTTTTTCTAGTTCCATCCATTTGCCTGCAAATTTCATTGTTTTTCTCTGCTGAGTAGTACTCCATTGTGTATATGTACCACATTTTTTCCATCCATTCTTCTGTTGATGGGCATCTAGGTTGTTTCCAGGTTCTGGCTATTACAAATAGTGCAGCTATGAACATAGCTGAGCATGTATCTTTATGGTATGAATCAGCATTCCTTGGGTATATGCCCAAGAGTGGGATGGCTGGGTCTTGAGGTAGTTCGATTCCTAATTTTCTGAGAAACTGCCATACTGATTTCCACAGTGGTTGTACAAGTTTACATTCCCACCAACAGTGGAGGAGTGTTCCCTTTGCTCCACATCCTCTCCAACATTGGCTGTCATTGGTGTTTTTGATCATAGCCATTCTGACAGGTCTCAGAGTCATTTTGATTTGCATTTCTCTCATCATAGTCTCATGTCAATACAGTGAAGTGTCTATTATAACAAGTTGCTTCTTTGGTGTTGTCTTAGATGTATAAGTTTAGGTTCAATATACTTTTGGTTTGAGAGGCACTCTATGTCAATTCCAGATTCTAGTAACATTAAGAATTATTCAAGCCGGGCGTTGGTGGTGCACGCCTTTAATCCCAGCACTCGGGAGGCAGAGCCAGGCGGATCTCTGTGAGTTCTAGGCCAGCCTGGGCTACCAAGTGAGTTCCAGGAAAGGCGCAAAGCTACACAGAGAAACCCTGTCTCGAAAAAAACCAAAAAAAAAAAAAAAGAATTATTCAAACTATTTTAAACCTATAAGTTTAATTTAATTTTTGTCAGTATCTTGAACAAATTTATAATTTAACCTCATGAGTTATCAAAACCATATCATTCAAGAAATATTAAACATAATATCCTAAAATAATGAACATCAGTACAAAAATGTAATTTTAAAGAAAGCACTAGCACTTAAACTAAGCTACAGTATCTTCAAGCATATTAATATCATTGCTACAAACTGAAATGACTTTATTTTGATGAGTCTTCCATAGTAGTTTCTAAGGTTGTATGTACAGTGAAATATTGAAATAGGATATTTTCCAATTTTCTTTGAAATTTCTCTAAATTTATTTAGGATATCAAAATCTTTGCAAAGGAAGTTGAAACCAGATTCCCTTTCTCCCTTTACTTGTAAAAACTATGCTGTGTCATTAACAATTGTATTAATTTTGAAAATAATAACTATGTAAAATATCCAAATATTTGTTTCTCCATTCATGGTGTTTATAGAAAAAGTTTGTGCATACTATTTTATGGTAGTTCAGGTTTTTGGAATTCCTTTTTTACTACTTCTTTTTATGTTAACTGGTCCAGGAGATAGTTGATCTTCTGTCATGTACTTAGTAGCAATTTTGTTAAGAGTCTGGCTAATCTTTTTGTAATAATATGAAAATATGTTAGATGAGGAGCAAGGAGAACTGTATTTTTCAGTAACAAACTGAATAATTCAAATAATTCTGATACCTTGGAATAACTTAATTTTAAGAATTGGAGTCCAAATTAATAAATCTGTACTAGTCCTTCACAATATTTCTTCCAGGAGAAAATATGGAAAACAAGCAGTTGCAAACAGAAAATTCAGACTCTGATGTAATATTTGTAAGAGCGTATCAATTAGAAGGAAATAGATCTGAAAGTCTGACTACATGTCCACCTATCACAAGTCAAAACAGAATTAATAACGTTGATTTTACAAAAAAAGAAGCATGTGATGGAGGTAAGTCACCTCTAAATTTACTGAATTGAGTGTTATGCTGGTCTCACTTTACAATATGTGTCTTCACAGTAGCTTAGGGAAAATGAGTCAGATATTTTATAGAATTCAGTACTACCATAGTAACAAAGTAGGCTGCAACTCTGGAGTTGAACTTTTTGTAGCATCCTTCTACAATAAATGCCTTTTCAGTAGAATATACTCAAGAACCACCTGCAGTGCTTCTGTGAATTTGAACAATTGAGTTTATTTTTGTTGTAAAATGGGATAAGGTGACCTCTCAGTACATATTGAGATGTCTTATGTTGTGGCTAACAATATTTGCCATTTTTCATAAGTCTAATTGTCATTATTTGTTATGTTAAAAATTGGAGAGGTCAACATCCTCAATACTAAGCAGACATGTTGAAAACGCCAATCAAGTGGATCCAAAATGGGGGAGAAATGTGTTAGTACTGGAATAATCGTAAAATGGGACAACTCTAAGATTGTTGATGTTATACTCACCTGCAAAAGAAAGATTAGGAATATTGACAAATACCTGACAGTTCTCTCCAATGTAGTCATGTAGACCCCACAGTCAAAAATACTGATACTGAGAAATTTTGCTCTAACTTCACTACTTCTTACTCTATCACAATATGAAATATGCATTATTATTAATATCAAAGACAACTAAATAGATTAGTTTGTTCTACAAACTCAAAAATCTTAGAAATCTATATTGCATATCAGATCAATAACTAGATAGAAGGTATGTATGTGTAAAGCCATGCAGATAAACCAAACTATCATAGTAAACTCAACAACAAATCTAGTTTGCAGTTTCTCTGCAAAAGGGCTCTTCAGGAAAATATTCTCTGCATACAACCAACAATAGGAAATTTATGGAGTTTTATATTATTATTATTATTGTTGTTGAAAATCATTTAGTCTACATTTCTTATATATTTCTTCGCTAGTTAATGGTATTGCCTACCTTTTAAAACATATCTCTGCCACTTTTGTATGCCTTCTTTTTGAAAACTCAGACAAGCAACATTTTCAATAGCATAAAGTAATGGTAAAAAACTGAAAAACTAAGCCGGGCGTTGGTGGCGCACGCCTTTAATCCCAGCACTCGGGAGGCAGAGCCAGGCGGATCTTCGTGAGTTCGAGGCCAGCCTGGGCTACCAAGTGAGCTCCAGGAAAGGCGCAAAGCTACACAGAGAAACCCTGTCTCGAAAAACCAAAAAAAAAAAAAAAAAAAAACTGAAAAACTATAATCAAGTGGATCTGAACTGAAAATAGCTGTGCCTGTTCTTGCAGAATAGTTCTTAATATTTTGGAGACAATTGTGAATAATCACAACCAAAGGAAGAAGATGTGAGGTTACATCTAGAATGTTCTAGTAGGATGATGACAAGAATATGGCTGAACTTCCCACAATTCACTAGTCTTGTGTCTTAAAACTAGTCTTATGAGCCAAAAGTCAAAGGTTTCAGTTTTGCAAAATAAAGTGCTCTAATCACACATAGTACTACTTTTTTTCTTCCACTAAGTATGAGGAGTATTACTAACAAAAGCCCTAGAAGTTTGTTCTTGAACATGGCCTCACATACATCCTAAGAAGATTGTACTATAATATTTGGGTTGTTCCACAATGCCCTTACCTGCATTTATATGTTATGTTTAACCTAAAGATTTAGAGTAGTAAGCAATTCATCTAAATTCAAAATCCTTGTAGCATTTAGATTTACTCAAACTATTTGAAATCTTTACAGATGATTGTGCTTTGCCAGTGTCTACAATATTCACAACTTAAAATAATTCTGAATATTTGAGACCATAACATAAAAACAATGCTGTAGATTAATGAAAAATTGAGAATAATGCACTTTAGGTAAAAATTAGCAGTTGATATTGACTGCAGTATACTTGTTTGGTCATATTAATCACTTTATTGTGAATTGTAAGAAAATTTTTGGCATACCTTCCACAATGTTAGATAACTTTATGTAAATGGTAAAATGCTGAGAGATTTCATATTGATTCCCTTTATATTTTCTCAAAATTTATGCAGTCTTTTAAAATGAATTTAAAATGTTTCATTGTTTACTGTATATAATATGTAGAAAATTTACACTTTTTTTGAAAGTTGCTTCTGAAGCAACATTTCAGGATATTATTTTATAGCAGATTTGATTATTTGAGGCTTTTTCTTGCCTCCTCCCATTTGTGGGTACCTATGGAAAAGACCATTTGTATTTTTTACAAGGGGTAATCCTACTAGACAACAGTTCTTTTCATTAAAACAATCTGAAAGTATGACAAAAAGTGAAAAAATAGAGATAACAAATTTGGGACATGAAGATTATGATTAAAGCAATTCGACCAAAAGAGTAAAAAGTATTAAGTTTACAAAATGAAATAAATTCCCATGGAATGAGAATTTGTCATTTATATGGAATTTTACAAGACATAATTTGTAATCCAAAAACAAACAAGTAGAAAATCCACAATTAGGGTCTAAATTTTTGAAGGTATACATATCTCAAGGACTATAACCAAAGCAATTATTTTAGTTGACCTAGTAGAGAATAGATAAGAAGAGGAGGAGGAGGAGGAGGAGGAGGAGGAGGAGGAGGAGGAGGAGGAGGAGGAGGAAGAGGAAGAAGAGGAAGAAGGGGAAGAAGGAGGAGGAGGAGGAGGAGGAGAAAAGGAAGTGGGGTCCCCAAATTGTTGATTGATAGAGCATGAATTGAACTTAAGTGACTTCAAGATTGACTGATTTAAATGTTTTATAAATTTTGGTGATGCATGGCATAAGACTTCTGAATATCTTATCACAAATGTGAATGAGATATAGGTTTAATTACATACAATTAAATGCCAAGAATTCAATAAGTTGCAAATCAGGAAACTTTTTAAAGTTTCTACAACAAAGAACATTTTCTCAGTAGAAAATTCTCTGATACAACTATTCAACACAATTATCGGAAATGGCATATTTGTGTAGTATCCAGTAAACATAGCTTGGAATGATATTTTAGTGTACTTTTGATATGTATTTTCCCAATGTTTAAAATTATTTATTGTTTTTAATATGCTAGTTGTATATTTCTTCTGAGAATTCATAAATGCAGGATCTTCAAAAGAAAATCTAAATGTTGCATACCCTTAATCAACAAGTCTCATTTGAGAACAATTATTTCTCTCCCTAGTGGGCATATCTCGTTTTTAAATAGTTATGGGTTGACACAATTGAGGGTAGTAATACAGTAATAAATATCTCAGGGATAAAATAACATCCCAGTAATGAGACTCTAGGAGTGCTTGCTACCAAATGTCATTTGACATAGAAGATGGCTTCCAAGCAATGCCACTTGGCCTCCAAAATCAATAGTGATTATATTGAGAAACCTTGCTCTAACCTCCTGATGGCTGTTTCTCTTCCAGTGAGAAATAGGAAATTTTACAATCTAACAAAAGTAAAGTAAAATACTTTGGTCCTTGAACATGTTTTTATATACATACAGTTGTCATGTCCAAGGGGAATCTCAATTCTTCAAAAGTCTATGGCAATCCCTAAATGACAGTCCCTTGGCTCTGCTGAAGCTGGGCTATAAAAGTTTGCTGGTGAAGAGATAAAAGCCTACAGTTGACATTCCTCTGGAACAACTAAAATGTGTTTCTGTCAGTCGGAAAGTCCCACTTCCCTTGGAATATACATGTGGTTACATATCAAAGCCAAAAACCAAATTCCAGGCTCCTCTGGTCCCTAGTAACACATAATTTTTATGAATACCAAAACCCCTACACTACCCTGATGGTACTTCTCACTTCCCCCTCTACTCCTTCAATATGTTAATTCCCAGGCTATTCTAGCTAACCAGCTCTCTTTCTTCCTCAATAACTTATAACTTACAGGACTATTCCACCATTTTTTTGCTATTTTCTCTGGTCCAAAGTGAGAGCCCTGGCATTCACCTGATGCCTCTGATTGTTCTCTCTTTCACATCTGCCCACTCCCCAGTCATGCAGTGGTCACTTCAGTGTTTTCTTCACTGTGCACTCAGTTATACTAGTCTATTATAATATTTGGGATTTTAACAAGATCTTATATGTAGTACAATGGATCAATATACTCATTTACTCTGATTAATAATTTCAGGCCAACTCAAAATCCTGGTAACAATATGAGTCATTCATATTATTTTGAATCAAAAACATTTTTTCATTTGCCAATTTCTTCAATAGACTTATACTTCAAATAATCCCATGCATTATCAAGGTACATCATTCCAGATCCTAGAAATAAAAAAATATAAATTATTGAAAATCAGATAAAATTGGAATTTGAACTAAAACACTAGTATTGAATTTTAATTGCAATATATTTGCTTGATCATGTCAATATTTTTACCATGGACTAAAAGAAATTGATTTTTGATAAAACTCCTAAGGAGAATATTTAAAAATACATGTTCTGCTTTTCTCTTAGATGTTCCTAAATTTATCCAGGAAATTGTTAAGCTTTTACTATGAATTTGAACAATCCCTTTCTTACTTTTAAATATAGATTGTGTTGTTGGCCAATGTACTGATTCTGAAAATATTGAATCTTCATGAAATATCTAACTCTTCAGGCTCCTCTTCGTGTGGTTTATTTTTCTTTACTGAAACTGGATTATTCTCTCATACAATACATCCCAGTCAATTTCCTGTCTATCATTTCCTTCTAGCTCTCCCAACCACATCACCCTCTCTTCCAGATACACTCCCCATTCATTTCCCTTCAGAAATGAACAGGCCTTTAAGAGACAACAAGCAAGCACAACAGAGCAGGTTACAATAAGACAAGGCAAAACCCTCCTATTGAAGCTTGACAAGGAAACCCAATAGGTGGAAAAGAGGCCCATGAACAGGAAAGAGAACCTCAGAGACATATCTGCTCCCACTGTTAGGATTCTCACAAAATTACCAAGTTAACAGTCATAAAATACACTCAGAGGACCTGGTGCATGTGGTTTATAAAACAAATGTTTTAAGAAATATTTTATGGTGGGTCTGATTCTTAGAATTCCTTCCTACTTCTTCCCTTTTCTGATATCAGGTGAAGATGACCCTTTGCATAATATGCTTAGCTGTGATATTGCTAGTTACCAGTCAACTACATGTGTTGTTATGGAAGAAGAAAAAAGAGAATGCCAATCTTGGATGGGAACATCTCCGAGCGAGTCACAAGTTCATACTTTCATGGAAGGAGATAGTGTTAATGATAATAATGAGAATCCAGATCTAAAATATGACCATTTGTATTTTGCAAGACTTCTTGGAGAAGAAAATATGCAGAACAATGAGAGGCTAGTGGAGAGTGAACAATCAAAGTCTATATTTAACAGTCCTCGTAGATCAGAAGCAAATGCAACTGACACATTGATAGCAGCTCCGTCTACCCGAAGTCGGACAAGAAAAAGACGCAGGAGCCAACAAAATTGGAGAGAAAGACCACGGATGGAAAGTAAGTTGTAAAAAATGACATGATTGTTCTATTGGTATGGAAAGGTTTTACTGTAGATATGAGAGACAGAGCAGCTAGAGGCATTTGGAACAGTACAAACAGACAGAGAAAGAAGTAGAGAGAACATAGCCAGCACACTGGACATGGCCAAGGCTATCTAAGAGATGGAAAAATAGCACGGGATAGGAAATAGAAAAAGCAAAGTGAGAATAGCAGGAGCACAGAAGAGGGAGAAAGCCAGATTAGAAGGAGTATCAGTAGATGGGGGAGGGAACCGCCAGGAGACTGGTGTTGGGGCTTTGAAATAGACTTGTTAGTAGGGACTGGGGTAGCCTGAAGGCTAGCCTGGACCTTGATATGCTGACTGAAGAGCCATACAAACCTTTTGTTAGAGGTATAGGAAGTTACTCCTTTTGTAGTCAGGGAACTGGCTTCACAAATTTCTGAGATATGCTGGCTTTTGTCAACCTGCCAGAAATCCCCCTATACTTCAGGTTGGGTTCATTTCTTGATATTTTGACTGACATTTGGAGTTTGCAGACTTGAAATTTCCTTTTGACCTGATGCAAGTCACCACCAGATTCACAGAGTAAAATGTTATGGATTTTTTTAAAAAATTTCTTCACCAAAGAATGTTCCAGACAATTGTATCTATCTGAGGGGACACTTCTAATCTTGAGAAATAATTGAGAGCCGTTGAAGCTAAGTTTAGGCACCATGATATTACTTATCTACTGTGGAACAACCAACAATGCTTCCAGTTTCACAAAATGCAAAGAAAACCTCCCCAGTGAAATTATTTTAGCATAAATTCAGTAATGCTGATGTTGAAAAATATTCTAACTTATATTTCTCTCAGAACTTATATTTCCATAGAACTTATATTTCTCTCAGAGTGTGAAATATGGGTTATTACTACCTTGCCAAGGGTGATTGAAACTGTTTTCATCATGAAAGTGGTATTATATGAATCCAATAGAGCATACAAGAATGCTTTAGGTTCTTCTGAATACCATGTTATATACTGTATTAGGTCCAATATATTGATTTGGTATTACAGGCAATTTTTGTCAACTCAAAATCATCAAAACTGAAAGAAGCACATGGAAAATACCTCAGATATGTCTTTGAACTTACCTTCATCCTATTAGTATTTTGTTTCAATGTTAATGAGATGTATCAGCTCAGCAGTTAAGGTCAGCTTGTGTTCTTCCAAAGGACCTGGGTATCTCAAAACTACCTATGACTCTAGATCCAGGGGATCTGAACACTGGTAGTTTCAACAGCCATCTGCACAGATGTGGCATACACTCACACAGACAAATACACACATGCATAATATAAGTAAAACTTTTACAAAATATTTTTTAAAGCTTTGAGAATTATTTTTGGTTGTTTACTATCTTGATTAAATGCCTCTCCAAGGGGATATATAAGATTCTGAAAAATTGAACAGAAGTGCCCTCTGATTCACTTAAAATTTCCAAAAATTGGTCTAGAAAAAGCTATTTCAAAAGAAGTTTTGAAATCCTCTTGCCTTTCCTTGTCAATTTAGGTTTTTATTCTTTGCAAAAGTATTGATTCTATGTGAAATATGAATCAAATTAAGATTAAATATATGAATCTTTAGGTGCTTCTTTTCTTTTTTTTTTGCAACAATGTTTGCAGCATTTGTTATAGTTTTGACAATTCTTTTCTGATTATCTTCCACTTTATGTTTACAGGTGAAGCAAATTCATTGGATGTTGTACCTCAAGGTAATTCTGAACGAGACCATGTTCCCTCCATTCAACAATCTGAAAATAGGAGAAAAAGTGAGTGTGGGTTTTGGACAACAGTAGTAGTCTGTTTTTTTTTTATTTTACAAACTTAAAATTTTCTTAGAACTTCATACATGCATATACTTGTATTTACATCATTTCTTTTTCTTACTCTACCCTGAAACTACACCTATATATTCCTGACTCATTCTCATATTCATGACTCCATGTATATATATATATATATATATATATATATATATATATATATACTACAGAGTAAATATATTGTTGCTCATATATACATGTGTATATGACTTGATACTTTTGATTGTGGATTGGATGACCTATGAGTGGGTTCTCACCCCTAGAAGAAAATATCCATACCTTTTCAATATCCATTGATTGCCTATAGCTCTTCATCTAGGGGTGGGATATTATAAGGCTTACCCTATCCCCATTGGCATGAGGATGCATCTTGTTTAAACAACCATATTGAAAAATGACTTCCTATAACTATTCTCATAAATTAGTGAAAACAAAGATTTTCTGGGCACCTGTCGATTTCCTATTTCATTGCACTTCAAATCTTTATAGTGATATGTTCAGGGTTCATTGTGTGTTTTAAGTCTGTTTTATTTCCTGTGATTTTTTTTACTTTGATCTTTACTCCTCCCTCTGCTAATATAGCCACCACAGGGGCTCTTCTGTCTTCACTCCCTCTCCCCTGAAAATTTTCTGTTATTTAGTATATTGTGAAAATTTTCTGAGACTCATTGCTCATCTTGATCTCCATCTCCAAACCTCTCAGTTGTAATCATATTCACACTAGAAGTAGCTTCAATTGTCAATGAGCCTATCAGAATGAACTCTTCACTTTTCTTTTTTTGCTTCTGACAATCGTGTTTTTTTTTTTTTTACTTGCATCACTCACCTTATTGGCTAGCTTCCCCCTCCTCCCAGCTATCCCCCAGTTATTCCCTTTAAACTATACCAGTCCTTGATTGGGCATGATCACCACCCTCTTTGTTCATTTTTTTTTTTACTGTTTTTAGAAGCAAAATTTCAAAACACTGTTATATGCTGACGTTTTGTTTTAGAGTTCCTTTCTGATCTTTTTTTGTTTGATAGTCACAGTTATAGACCATCATTTTCAGGATGTGCGTAGTGGTATTTTTTAAGAGTCTGGGTAACCTCTTTTTTTATATTATTAAAATATGGCAGATAATGAAACAAGAGAACCACAATCTTGGACAGAAACACTTCACATTAATTCAAACAGTCCCATCATAAGTAGAGATTAGCTTGTATGATACAAGCTTGATTGCGTGAACACAGTTGTTTGTGTTTTCTTGCAGGAGAACATATGAAAAATAACCAGAAGCAAATGGAATATCTACAATCTGAACCAACGTCTAAAAAACCAGGTGTATCAAAAGAACACAAATGTGAAGTATTGATGTTATATAATAGTTCCCAGAAAAGAACAAGAAGGAGGGGCCCAGGCCTTCCAAAAGCCAACAACTGCATGAGATGTCAGTGTCCTTTGAATTCTCTGAATTCAGTACTTTGGAAATTTCTTCATAATTTATTATTTAAGTATTTTGAACATCTTACAGTAAATGAGTCTGTGATTTTTTTTTTTGAAATTAGCAGCACAAACATTTACTCAACATATAAGAATATCTGAGTTGCAAACTTTTTTAGGCTTTTCCAGTGGGAATGTGATCAGACCACTATAAACAATAACGGTTCTATAGGAGTGAACCTCTGCTGTGGAATGTCATTCTGTATGCTGTGAATGTGTATTTCTCTGATTGCTCTGTGTTGCTGATAAGTAAAATGCTGATTGGCCAATAGCCAGGTAGGAAGTATAGGTGGGATAAGCAGACAAAGAGAATTCTAGGAAGAGGAAGGCTGAGTTAGGAGACATTTTTAGTCACCACAAGAAGAATCAAAATGTAAAGTACTGGTAAGCCGCAAGCCATGTGGCCAAGTATAGATTTATAGACATAGGTTAATTTAAGATGTAAGAGCTAGCTAGGGAGAAGCCTGAGCCATTTGCCATATAGTTTAAAAATAATATAAGCCTCTGTGTGTTTATGTGTGTCTGAGCAGCTGAAGGACTGGGCAAGGCACAGGAAAACTTCCAACTACAAACCTCTATCATTTTGTTTTCTCTTGATAATAAATTATAAACTGTTTGCTATTGTAATTAGTAATAGTGGTAGTAATCTATTGTAAGTCAGGAAGAGAGCATCCCAGTATAATTTTGATATGCACTTACATTCCTGATGGCAAATGATATTAATCATTTTTCCATGTATTTGTTGGTCACTTTTATTTCTTCTTTTGAGAAGTCATCCAAAAGAAAATCTATATCAACAAATGAAACTTTGCATAATTCTGTTCCCATCCCCAGGGAGATCTGTTAATATCTGCAAAACAATTTTGGTTGTGATAATGAGTAGTATCTGAGGTTATGTTAATTCTATCAAGTATGACAAGGCCAAGAATGGTATCAATCATCTTATAAACACAAGAAATGCTACCCAATAATCAAGATGCCCTCAATATAGTTGGTGCTTCACTTAAAAATGATACTCAGAACTAAGAATTAATGTTTCTCTCCCTAGGTGCAAGCCCACTATAATGATTTATTTTCTTAAGATGGCTTCTTATATTTCCAATGAAAGCTTGCAACCCATGAGTCTAGAAGTAAAGTTACAGACTAATGAATATTAAAAGATAAGCAAAATTTAACTTTAATATGAGTGTTGTATCTTGAGTAGAAACTTTCTTTGAGACAGCACAGATTGCTCAGCAGTTAAGGTCAGCTTGTGTTCTTCCAAAGGACCTGGGTATCTCAAAACTACCTATGACTCTAGATCCAGGGGATCTGAACACTGGTAGTTTCAACAGCCATCTGCACAGATGTGGCATACACTCACACAGACAAATACACACATGCATAATATAAGTAAAACTTTTACAAAATATTTTTTAAAGCTTTGAGAATTATTTTTGGTTGTTTACTATCTTGATTAAATGCCTCTCCAAGGGGATATATAAGATTCTGAAAAATTGAACAGAAGTGCCCTCTGATTCACTTAAAATTTCCAAAAATTGGTCTAGAATAAGCTATTTCAAATGCAGTTTTGAAATCCTGTTACCTTTCCTTGTCAATTTAGGTTTTATTCTTTGCAAAAGTATTGATTCTATGTGAAATATGAATCAAATTAAGATTAAATATATGGGCCGGGCGGTGGTTGCGCACGCCTTTAATCCCAGCACTCGGGAGGCAGAGCCAGGTGGATCTCTGTGAGTTCGAGGCCAGCCTGGACTACCAAGTGAGCTCCAGGAAAGGCGCAAAGCTACACAGAGAAACCCTGTCTCGAAAAACCAAAAAAAAAAAAAAAAAAAAGATTAAATATATGAATCTTTAGGTGCTTCTTTTCTTTTTTTTGCAACAGTGTCAAGGCAGCATTTGTTATAGTTTTGACAATTCTTTTCTGATTATCTTCCACTTTATGTTTACAGGTGAAGCAAATTCATTGGATATTGTACCTCAAGGTAATTCTGAACGAGACCATGTTCCCTCCATTCAACAATCTGAAAATAGGAGAAAAAGTGAGTGTGGGTTTTGGACAACAAATTATCAGGGTAAAACAAACAATGATGATACAAGTGTAGGGATGGGATTGACCTTTAATAATGAGAACTCAAACCCACAAAATGACCTTGTATTCCTTTCAGGATTTAGCTGTCATGGCAGTAATCGAAATGGCCAGAAGCAATTGCGTCATCAACAACCTGAGTCTACATGTGTAATTCCCTTTACATCAGAAGAAGATACCACTAAAATTTTAATGGAAGACCCACTTACTAGAGATAGAAGAAATACAAGAAGTGCGAGTCCGGAAGTTCTGATAGTTGGAGAAATGACTGAAAGTAGACCACCTCAACCTATTCACCAGGTGGCTTTAGTCAAAGGTCATCATCCTGTATCACCTGAAACTTTTCCACATCTTAACATGCATGAACCTTTGTCTAATGGTAGGCCAGCTTTTCCACTGAACATATCTGAGTTGCAAACAAGGCATTCTTTCACATCTTCTCCAACAAGAAGATGCACTGCACATAGAAATCAGTCTACATCTGTAACACCAGCTAACTTTATCAATGTGGAAATTAATAGAAACGAACACACAAACATATTTTCACATTCTAATGAGGGAGGTATGCCGAATTCTGAAATAATTTCTGTTGCTCAAACTTCCAATACTGGTTTAGAGATTCCTTTAGCTACAGTTCCTTATGGAACATCAGGGCAAATGCTTACACAAATTCTTGAGGTAGAACATGATAATTGCCCTGAGAGCGTTTTAGAGGCCCGTGACTCATCTTCAAGTCAAAATAATACAAGTGTTCATTCTGGTGAAAGTAGTATTTCTAGTTTTGTTTCCAGTTCTTTTTCACATTCTACCAGCAATACTACAATTTCTTCATTACATTCATTGTCAACACCCCGCCGACCAATTTTGCAAATCCCTATTGTTTTGCAGACCACTATTATAAGGGATGAAAATTTACCAGCTACTTTTGAAATTAATGAAAGCTATAATGAACCAATTTTATCTTCTCATACACCCTCTGAGGCCAGGCGAGCAAGACGATTTGCAGGCCGAGAAGAATCTGATGATAGTGATTCTTGGCCATTTTTGCCTAATTTTGCCAACTTCAATGATATTCATAATAATCATCCTAGAGGACTTACCAAGGAACAGATTAATAGTTTACCAATAAGATCTTTTTGTGAAAATGATAGATTAAATATCTGCACTATTTGTCTTGCAGAATACACAGAAAGCAGTAGAATTCGCATTCTGCCTTGCTCTCATGAATATCATGATGAATGCATTGATAATTGGCTACCTGAAAAATCTAACTGTCCTATTTGTCGTAGACAAGTAATCAATCCTCCTGATGATACAGAAATTCCATTTTGAGTTCTTGACCTCAGACAAATAAATTGTTATAATGATGAATGAAAATTGTCACTTGATGTCTCAATTTGTGTTTCTATTGATTTGAAAAGCATAATGACCAAAAAGCAGCATTGGCAAAAAGGGTTTATTTGGCATGTACATCCACCCACAGAAGAGAAGGCAGGAACTCAAGGCAGGAACCTGGAGCTGTAAGCTGATGCAAAGACCATGGAGGGGTGTTCCTTACTGGCTTGCTCCTTATACAACCTTTTTTCTTATGTAAACAATACTGTCCTGGACTCACCCCCACTAATCACCAATTAAGAAATACCTTACAGGGTAGCCTGCCTGCAACCAAGTTCTGTAGAATCATCTTCTCAATTGAGGTTCCCTCCTCACATATGACTCTAGCTTGTGCCAAGTTGACAAAAAACATCATCACATAGACATATCATTTTCTTTCTCATTGCCTCCTAAAGGTCAATATTAATATTATAATATATGACATATTATAAACTTATAAAGTCCTGTAGTCTTTCTTTATAAATTGAAATGCTTTAAAAGCCCAGCCTCTTAAAAAAATATAATGCCTCTGTAAAACTCCAAAATCTCTTTAAGTGTTTAAAGTATCTCAAAGTGGGCTCTCCTAAAATCCAAATAAGTAAAATATGTTTTTTATTTCACAATCATATCAAAGTAAATCCAAAACCATCAATATACATGCCAGTATAAGTCACTTAGGTTCACTCAAGACCATCTGAGCTACTCTAAAGAGCTCGACATAACATGTACAACTTGTCCCATAGGATCAGGGCAACTTGCTGCTACTCTCCATGGTGGTCATTGCATGGTTCTGACATCTCCAGAATTCTGGGGTTTCCTGCTGCAACTGGCCTGCACTTTCACCAATTGCCGCTCCTGGGCATTCCTTATATTGCCAGGTCTCAACTTCTAAGACTCCTTTAATCCTGAGGCTTCAACTATCACTGAGGCTACACCTTTTTCAATGGCTTCCCCTATCTTCTCACAGTGCCAAGCCTCAGCTCTTCTCCAAGACCCATTCATGCCTTCAGAACCAGTACCACTTTGGAGACTCTTGCAGTTGACAAGTTTGACTACCAATACATGGTAGAACCTTAGCTGTCTTTAGAACATAGCTTCTATGTGTTGACACTGAGGAAACACTTCCCAGAAGATTTCACCTTAATGATGCTGGTCTCTTTGTAATCACTGTTAATTTCTCATCTCCAGCTGACTAGCATCAATTATCCCATTAAAGGATAATTTTCACTTCAACAGTTTCACTTCAGTAGTCCTGGTCATTTTTTAATTAGAGGTGATTCAGCTTAAGATGACCAGTCCCTACAAATTCCTAATACAAAATAGAACAATAGAGGCTTTGCTTTCTTCTGAAACTTCACAGACCATGCCTTATACTGTCAGAATTGTTCTCAACATGCTTATCTTCTAACATTCTACAGAATTCTACAGACCCCACAGCACTCCCAATGCTCCAAAGTCCTTCTGCAAATCTTCCAAAAACAAATGTTCAGTTCTATTGAAATTATACCTCACTTATAGTACTAAGTATTAGTATTATTATCTATCTATCTGTATTAGTTTGTATTTATATTGCTATGATAAAACACCATGATAAAAATTAGCTTAGGGAAGAAAGAGTTTATTTGGCTCACATATCATGGGTCACAGTCCATTGGTAGAAAACAAGGTATGAACTCAAATAAATCAGGAATCCAGAGAAGGAAGCTGATGCATAGACCATGGAGGAGTGTGGCTTACTGGCTTGTTCCTTATAGCTTTCTCAGCCTCCTTTCTAATAGAACCCAGGACCAGCAGCCAGAAGAGTCTTCAACCAAAATGGACTAGGCTCTTCTCCATCAATCACTATTTTAAAAATAAGCTGTAGTCTTGCCTACAGTCTGGTCTTACGGAGTCATTTTTGCAAGTGAGATTCCCTGTTCTCTGATGACTCCAGTTTGTGTGAAATTGATATAAGAACTAGTCAGCACACTTGATTGATACTGTAAATCCCTGATATGAGTCACTGGGCCCAGAGGAATGATTTGCTTTCCCCAGTATTTGTTTCAGAATGAAAATAACTATTTTATGTATCTTATCTTACAGAAAAGTCTAATTTCACACTGGGACAAGTCACTGGATTTGGAAATGAGTTTAAAATTTATCCCAGGTCGTGATGTTCCTGATTCACGGAAGTAGTATTTTAACAATGGTGTAATAATTTTCAGATATATCCTAAAAGTTTTATCTAATAAGATGTGTCTCAGGGACTTTATAGCCTTGGCCAGTATTGTGTGTGTTCAAAAATGTAGCAAGGAAAAACAAAATTAAGAATTAATGCAAGAACTTAATAGAATTATCCATATTAAAATGGTGTTACTATCACAACTTATTAAAAATATTAACATACTTACCTTTATGTCTGATATTCCAGCAGTTTTTCCCACCCCTTCACACCTTAGTTTTTTTTTTTATTAAATGCTGAGTGTCCACATTTATTTCAAACAGTTTTTACTGATAAACAGTAATAATATAGCTTTCATAGGGTTAGAGTTTTAGTACTTTACAAGGGAACTTATTTTTATTTATATTTTTATATATTTTTTCATTTTACATACCAACCACAGTCCCCCCTCCCCCCACTCCTCCTGCTCTCCCCCTACCTTACCCCCCATCCACTACTCAGAGAGGGAAAAGCTGCCCATGGGGATTCAACAAAGTTTGGCACATCAAGTTAAGGTAGGACCAAGCTCTTTCCCCCTACATCAAGTTTGAACAAGCAATCCCACCATTGAGAATGAACTTCAAAAAGACAGTTCATTCAGCAGGGATAAATCCTGGTTTCACTGCCAGGGGCCCCACAAACAGACCAAACCAAACAACTGTCACCCAAATTCAGAGGGCCTACTTCAAGCACTGCAGGTTCCCCAGCCACCAGTCCAGAGTACTTGAGCTACCACTATCTTGGGTCAGCTATCATGACTTTGATACCCACTGGTCATGCAATCCTTCCTCATTCTCTTTGACTGGACTCCAGGTTCTCAGCCCAGTGCCTATATGTGTATCTCTGTTTCTGCTTCCATCAGTCACTGAATGAAAGCTCTATGACAATTAGGTTGGTCACCAATCTGATTACCAGGGAAGACCAGTTAAGAAACTATTTCCACTATTGCTAGGGGAGTTATCTGGGGTCATCCTTGTAGATTTCTGGTGATTTCCATAGTACCAGGTTTCTTTCTAACCCCATAATGTCACCCTCTATCAAGATATTGCTCTTATTCCTCTACCTCTTCATCATTCCCTGTACTTGACCATCCCATTCCCTCATGCTCTTATTCCCCATCCCTGTCCCATTTCTCCCTCCCAGTTTTCCCTATTACCTCTCCCAGGGTGATTTACACAAGCCCTTCTTAGTGTCACACTTGTTACATAGTTTCTCTGGGATGGTGGATTGTAGGCTGGTTATTCTTTATTTTATATCTCATATCCACTTATGAGTGAGTATATATCATGTTTGTCTTTCTGAGTCTAGGTTACCTCACTCAGGATGATTCTTTTTTATGTTACATCTGCCTGCAAATTTCATGATTCATTGTATTGTTTTGTTTTGTTTTTCTTCTGAGTAATAAGCCATTAAGATATATTACATTTTCTTTATTCATTCCTCAGTTGGGGATCATCTAGGTTGAATCCAGGTAAGACTATTATGAATAATGCTGATATGAACATAGTTGAGGAAGTGTCCTTGTGGTATAACTGAGCATCCTTTGGGTATATGCCCAAGAGTGGTATTGCCGAGTTTTGAGGTAGATTAATTCTCAGTATTCAAAGAAACTGCCATAGTGATTTATAAAGTGGTTGTACAAGTTTAAACTCCCACCAGCAATGGAGGAGTGATCCGTTACTTCACATGCACTCCAACATAATCTCTTATCAGTGTTTTGATCTTAGCCATTCTAACATGTGTAAGATGGTATCTCAAAGTCATTTTGATTTGCATTTCCCTGATGGCTAAGAATCTTGAACAATTCTTTAAGTGTATCTCAGCCATTTGAGATTTTTCTGTTGATAATTCTCCTAGAATAAACCACTTCTCAGAGCAATTAAATAACCAAATGCCTATTGCAAAAGAACCATACTTCTTGGGGTGATAGAACATCTGTAGCAGAGAGAACAGGAAATTCAGGAGAAATCATGAAGCAAATTTTTGATAAACTTCTATAAATGAACAAAGACCAAAATTAAAAATACAAATAAATAACATTCTCTTGGAAGGTCTGGTAGACACAGGTGTGGACATTACAATAATTGCACCAGAATTTTGGCATCCAAATCAACCTCTTCAGTAGGTAAATGTTCAGATGTTAGGGATTGGAACATTATCTCAAATGAAACAGAATGCAAGATGGCTTAGCTGTATAGGGCCAGAAGGACAGAGAAGAAAATTAAAGCCATATGTGGCTAATATAGTTACGAATTAACAGGGCTTTGAGCTATTACAACAATGGAATACCCAGATTAACATTTCTCCAACCTCAGAAACAAACCATAAACTAATATGTTTCTAAGAGAAATATTAGGAGATAATAAAAAGAGCAGTCACTAGTCATCCAGATTGTACAAGAACAGGGCACAACAACTGCTGATCTTTCAAAGACAGCAATAGCTATACGTTGAAAATGGTTAACAGACAAGCTTTTATAGGTTCAGCAATGGCCTTTAACAACAGAGAAACTGTAATCTTTAGAATAGCTGGTAGAAGAGCAGTTAAATGCTCAGCATATTGAAAAATCAACCAGACCTTGGAATTCAACTGTATTTGTTATTAAAAAGAAATCTGGTAAATGCAGAATGGTAACAGACCTAAGAGCAATTAACAAAGTAATTCAGCCAATGGGCTCTCTACAATCTGGAATTCCTTTGTCTATTTTGTTACCTAAAGGATGACCTCTTGTATTTATTGATTTAAAACTCTTTCTTCTCAATACACTTACAAGAAAAATACAGAGAAAGTTTCACCTTCACGGTGCCTATTTATAATAATTCTCGGCCAGTTAAGAGATATCAATGGAGGGTTCTCCCACAGGGAATGTTAAATAGCCCAACCCTGTTCCAATATTTTGTGTGACAGCCATTGGAAATAATATGTAAACAATTTCCAAAATCTATAATTTATCATTACATGGATAATATTTTACTAGCTGATTCAATGGCAGATAACTTAGAAAGAATGTTAGAAGAAGTAAAGAAAAGTTTGTCTTGGGGATTGCAAATTGCTCCTAAAAGATACAAAGAGGAGATTCTATTAATTATTTAGGATATAAATAGGTCTACAAAAGATTAGACCCCAAATTGTGCAAATTAGGAGAGATCAATCATAGACTCTTAATGACTTTCAGAGATTATTTAGAGACATATCCCATCTATAAACTGTTATTGGGGTAAAAAATAATGAAGTGAGTAATGTGTTCAAAACCATGGTGATGTGGACTTAAACAGTCCAAGAGAATTATCAGCTGAAGCTGAGAGAGAATTGGCCTTGGTGGAAAATAAAGTACATGAAAGACATGTAGATCATGTGGATCCAAAGCTTGATTGCATTTTGGTTATTTTACCCTCTAAGCATTATCTTACAGGAATTGTCATTCAGAGGTAAGATATTATATTGGAATAGATACTTCTACCAAATAAACAGAGTAAAATATCAAAAACTTATGTGGAAAAGAGCTCTGATTTGATTTTAAAAGGGAAATTGAGACTTTGTCATTTAGCAGGTATAGACCCAGCAGAAATTGTAGTACCTTTAATGAAAAATAAAGCTGACAAATTTGGGGCAGAAAGTGAACCTTGGCAAAGAGCTTGCAGTAATTTTTTGGGAATGATTAACAGCAAATATCCCAAAAGCAATAGAATACAACTTATGAAGAGAAATGATTGCATTCTGCACTGCATTGTACAGGAAACACCCAGATGTGGAGCCCTTACATTTTATACAGATGCAAACAATAAAGGAAAGGCTGGTTACAAGTCAGAAAATTTAAGTAAAGTGGTTCAAAGTCCTTATAATTCAGTTCAAAAATTGGAATTGTATGCTATTTTGTTGGTATTAATGGATTTTGCAGAACCTCTCAATAATTACTGACTCTCAGTATGCTGAAAGAGTGCTATTACATTCTGAGACTGCAGAATTTATCCCTGAGGAGTCAGAAATAATTTCACTATTTATTCAGTTACAAGATATAATCAAGAATAGAAAACATCCCTTATATGTAACTCACACCTGATACCATACATGTCTGCCAGGCCCTCTAGCACAAGGTAATAACAAGATTGATAAACTATTGATAGGAAATGTGCGGGAGTCCTCAGAATTTCATAAAAAAGATCATGTCAATGATAAAGATTTTTATAGGGATTTTTCCATAACCAGGCAACAAGTGAAGTAAATTATAAGGAAATGTCCTACCTGTTCGTTTTATAATCAGACCCTGTTACCAGCAGGATGTAACCCAAAGGGTACTCAGAGGAATGAAATCTGCTAGATGGACATGTTTCACTTTTCAGAATTCAGAAAATTAGACAGATTGGGAACAGACAAGGCCCCATCTCTGGCCATCTCTGGATTGAGCAGACCAGGTCACTAGCCCCTAGACCCTGGAGGCATGTGCTATGCCCCTCTCCCAAACCATTGGAGCCCAAGGGACCAGCCAGCTGTCCCTTCTCCTACCCCCTTGCAAAGAAAACAGCCCTCTTGACAACAGTGAAAACTGGAGACATATAAGCACACCCTGCACCAATTGGGAACAAGTAAGACCTCATCTCCAGACTTGGCAGACCATATCCCTAGCCCCAAGGCCCCAGGGATCTGTCCTGTGACTCTCCCCTAAGCCATTGGAGTTCCAGAGACTGGCCAGCTGCCTCTTCCCCCACCCCCTACCAAGAAAACTGTCCCGTGAAACACTAGTAAAAACCAGAGTCATAAGCCCAACCTGAACCAATTGGAAACAGGTAAGTGCCCATCTTTGGACTGGGCAGATCAGATCCCTAGCCCCTAGTCCCTGGGAGCACATCCTGTGACCCTCCCCCAAGACATCGGAGCCCCAGGGACCTGCCAACTCTCTCTTACCCCAGTACCTCACCAAGCAAACAGCTCCCTGTGACATTACCTATTAGAAACAGCACAGATTGAACCAAGATCCTGGATTTACCAAGAGTTCCCCATTAGAACAAGAATATCAACTGGATAAAAAGACACTCCCTCAGACACAGACAGCACTTGCACAAAGTGGAGGAAGAGATGGGTAGATGCCAGTGCAAAAATACAGTCAACAATATAAAGACTAATAAGGCACCATCAGAACCTAGTGGTACTACATTAGCAGTACCTGAACATCCCAAAGCAGAAGAAGCAGAAGAAATAGACCTTAAAAATGACCTTAAGAAGATGATAGAAGTTTTAAAGAGGAAATGAAAACTATCCTTAAAGAAATTGAAGAAAAGACAAACAAGAAATTGGAAGAAATCAATAAATCCCTTAAAGAAAGCCAAGAAAAAACAATTAAGCAGGTGAATGAAGCAGTCCAAGATTTGAAAACTGAAATAGAGGCAATAAAGAAGACAAAAACTGAGGGAAGGCTGGAAATGAAAAATCTGAGTAAACAAACAGGAGCTATAGATACAAGTATAACCAACAGAATGCGAGAGATGGAAGAGAGATTCTCTGGAATTGAAGATACAATAGAGAAAATAGATTCATCAGTCAAAGAAAACACTAAAGAAAAAAGTCTTAACACAAAACGTCCAGAAATTTGGGACACTATGAAAAGACCAAAACTAAGAAAAATAGGGGTAAAATAAGGAGAAGAATGCCAACTCAAAGGTACAGGAAATATATTCAACAAAATCATAGACATAAACTTTCCCAACTTAAGGAAGAAAATGCCTATGAAAGCTTACAGAACACCAAATAGACTAGATCCAAAAAAGGACCCCTCACCACATAATAACCAAACCATGAAAATACAGAATAAAGAAAAAAATATTAAGAGCTGCCAAGAAAAAAGGCCAAGTAACATATAAAGAGAGACCAATAAGAATAACATGTGACTTCTCAATGGAGACTCTGAAAGCCAGAAGGTCCTGGATAATGTTATGCAGACACTAAGAGATCATGGATGCCAATCCAGACTATTATATCCAGCAAAACTCTCAATCACCATAAGCGGAGTAAACAAAATATTCCATGATAAAACCAGATTTAAACAGTACCTATCCACGAATCCAGCCCTACAGAAAGCACGAGAAGGAAAAATTGAACCTAATGAAGTTAGAAACAACCATGAATACAGGCAATAGATAATTCCACACCAACAAATACAAAAGAAGAGAAACACAGAACACTACAAACAAAAAAAAAACAGTGAATTAACAATCACTGGTCATTAATATCCATTTATATCAATGGTCTCAATTCACCTATAAAAAGACACAGACTGACAGAATGGATACAAAAACAGGATCCATCCTTCTGCTGCATACAAGAAACCAACCTCAACTTTAAAGACAGATACTACCTCAGAGTAATAGGCTGGGAAAAAACTTTCCAGTCAAATGAATTTAAGAAGTAAGCAGTTGTTGCTATCCTAATATCTAAAAAAATAGACTTCAAACTAAAATCAGGCAAAAGAGATTGGGAAGGACATTACATACTTATCACAGGGAAAACCCACCAAGATGAAGTATCAATTCTGAACATTTATGCCCCAGATACAAGGGCACCCACATTTTTGAAAGAAACATTATTAAATCTTAAATTGTATATCAAACTCCACACACTAGTAGTGAGAGATCTCAACAGGCCACTCTCACCAGTGGATAGATCTGCCAGACTGAAACTTACCAGAGAAATAAGGGACCTAAGAGAAGTTAGGACTCAAATGGACTTAATAGATACCTACAGAACATTCCACCCTAACAAAAAAGAACATACCTTCTCAATACCCCATGGAACCTTCTCTAAAATTGACCACATGCTGGTCACAAAGCAAGTCTCAACAGATACAAAAAATTGGAATAACCTCCTATATTTTATTGGACCATCATGGCTTAAAGTTAGATTTTCACAAAAACAAAATTTACAGAAATCCTACCATCTCATGGAAAGTGAAGAATGCCCAAATGAATCACAAATGGGTCAAGGAAGAAATAAATAAAGAAATTAAAGATTTCCTAGAATTCAATGAAAATGAAAGTACAACATACCCAAAATTATGGGATACTATGAAAGCAGTACTAAGAGGAAAATTCATAACACTAAATGCCCACATAAAGAAGATGGAGAAATCTCTCACTTAGTGATTTAATAGCACACCTGAAAGCTCTAGAACAAAAAGAAGCAAACTGTACCAGGAGGAATTGATGCCAAGAAATAATAAAATTGAAGTCTGAAATCAATGAAACAATGAAAGAGAACAATACAAAGAATCAATAAAACACAGAGTTGGATGTTTGACAAAATCAACAAGATAGACAAGCCCTTATCCAAATTAACCAAAAGCCAGAAGGAGAACACCAAAGTCAGAAATGAAAAGGGAGACATAATAACAGACAATGAGGAAATCCAGAGAATCATCAGGTCATGCTTCAAAAATCTGTACTCCACAAAATTGGAAAATGTGAAAGAAATGGACAATTTTCTGGATAGGTACCACATACCAAAGTTAAATCTAGACCAGATAAAATATTTAAATAGGCCAATAACCCCTAAGACAATAGAAACTTTCATTAAAAGTCATCTAACAACAACAAAAAAAATCCAGGACCAGCTGGCTTCAATGCAGAATTCTACCAGAATTTCAAAGAAGAGCTATTTCCAATACTCTTCAAATTCTTCCACACAATAGAAACAGAAGGAACATTACCAAACTATTTTTATGTGGCTACAGTTACCCTGATACCCAAACCACACAAAGGTACAACAAAGAAAGAGAATTACAGACCAGTCTCCCTCCTGAACATTGATGCAAAAATACTCAATAAAATATTGACAAACCAAATCCAAGAAGACATAAAAAATTATTCATTATGATCAAGTAGGCTTCATCCCAGCAATGCAAGGATGGTTCAACATACAAAAATTTGTCAATATAATACACTAAAACAAAACAAACAAAAAAACACACATGATCATCTCATTCAATGCTGAAAAAGCCTTTGACAAATTTCAACACCCCTTCATGAAAAAGGACCTTGAGAGATCAGGAATACAAGGAACATACCTAACATTATAAAGTCAATTTACAGCAAGTCAACAGCACACATCAAAGTAAATGGAGAGAAACTCAAAGAGATACCACTAAAATCAGAAACAAGACAAGGTTGCCCACTCTCCCCATATTTATTCAATATAGTACTTGAAGTTCTAGCTAGAGCAATAAGACAACAAAAGGAGATCAAAGGGATAGAAATTGGAAAGGAAGAAGTCAAACTTTCACTCTTTGCAGATGATATGATAGTATACATAAGTGGTCCCAAAAATTCTACCAGGGAACTCCTACAGCTGATAAACACCTTCAGTAATGTGGTAGGATACAAGATTAAAAAAAATCAGTAGCTCTCCTATATACAAATGATAAACAGGCAGAGAAAGAAATCAGAGAAACATTACCTTTTACAATAGTCACAAATAATATAAAATACCTTGTGGGTAACTCTAACTAAGCAAGTGAAGGACCTGTATGACAAGAACTTTAAGTCTCTGAAGAAAGAAATTGAAGAAGATATCAGAAAATGGAAAGATATCCCATGCCCATGGATAGGCAGGACTAACATAGTAAAAATGGCAATCTTACCAAAAGCAATCTACAGATTCAATGCAATCCCCATAAAAATCCCAACACAATTCTTCACGGACCTGGAAAGAACAATATTCAACTTCATATTGCAAAACAAAAAACATAGGATAGCTAAAAGAATTTTGTACAACAAAGCAACCTCTGGAGGCATCACGGTCCCTGACTCTACTATAGAGCTACAGTAATAAAAACTTTATGCCAGCTTGGTACTGGCATAAAAAACAATAGGTGGAGCAACAGAATAGAATTGAAGACTCTGACATTAATCTGTATCTAATTAACACATAGTTTTTGACAATGAAGCTCAAACTGTGCAATGAAAAAAGAAGGCATCTTCAACAAATGCTGCTGGCATAAATGGATGTCAACATGTAGAAGAATGCAAATAGATCCATATATGTCACCATGCACAAAACTTAAGTGCAAGTAGAACAAAGATCTCAGCATAAATCCAGTTACTCTGAACCTGACAGAAGGGAAAGAAGGAAGCAGTCTTGAACACATTGGCACTGGAAATTAGTTCCTAAATATAACACCAGTAGCATAGACACTGAGAGCAACAACTAATAAATGGGACCTTTTGATACTGAGGAGCTTTTGTAGGGCAAAGGACATGGTCAAAAAGACGAAACAACAACCTCCAGAATGGGAAAAGATCTTCACCAACCTCACATCTGACAGAGGGCTAATCTCTAGAACATATAAAGAACTCAAGGTACTAGACATCAAAATACCTAACAGTCCAATTTAAAAAATGGGCTATAGAGCCAAACAGAGAATGTAGATGTAAGCGTCTTGTTAAATAAGAAACACAGAGCCAAATACAGAGTTAAAAGCCAAGAGGTCAGAGCAATAGCTAAGAGCTGAGACTAAAAACCTCCTTACACTTCCTGTCACTGCTGTCCTTCTCTCAGGCAGAGGCCTACTTCCTGTGTGTCTGTCCTTTTTATTGACTTTCTTTTCTGCGTTCTCATTGGTTGTAAACCCAACCACATGACCTCCTCGTCACTGCCTGCCTGTACAGGGCTCCAGGTCTTCTATGGTTGGTATTGAGATTAAAGGCGTGTGTGTCCATGCTGGCTGTATTCTTGGACACACAGAGATCTGCCTAGCTCTGCCTGGAATTAAAGGCATGTGCCACCACCATCCAGGTTCTGCTTTGACTTGCTATTAGTTCTGACCCTCAGGCAAATTTATTTATTAATATACAAATAAAATCACATTTCAGTACTAATAAAATATCACCATATTTCCCCTTTTTTAAAAAAAAGAAAAAAGAAAAAAGTTATAAGTAATATAAGAAAAACTATATACAAAAGTACAATAACTTTATACCATATATACCTAATATATGTAAATACCTAAAAATATCTAGTCCATTTGTATTTGATAAATTCAGAGAAAATAATTCCTTTATCTATCCAGATTTGGTAAGTCCAAAATGTACCTGATTCACTTTCTATCCTAACTAATCTTCAACCATAACTAACTAATCTTCAACTCTCTCAGAGACCCAAGAAGGAAATAATATTACCTAATAAAAAATAAAAACAGGAAGTGCATGCAAGTAACTTCCTAAATAAATGTGAGATGACAGAAACATCCAGCTGCCTTGACAGTCACCTGAGTTTTATCTACAGTGTTGGGGGATCATCTTTATCCTATAGACTTAGCATATCTGACAGACTCATTTGTAAACTGGGATGTACACAAGGTCAACAGTTCGACAACACATTTGGTGACAGCAGTCCATGTACCAGAAACACCTGAATTCCACTAGTGTCATGTCATGATTCAGGATTTTAAATTCTGGAAATTGTTGATGTCTTTTTTTTAATCCAGCTGTCTATTCTTCTTGGCTGTGTGTGTGTGTGTGTGGCTTCATCTCAAAATCCTGTTTTCCATATGTTTCTATTAAATGCCAGTCTACTATTGAGAGGCGTTAGTTTAGTTACTCTTCAAGAATAACTTTCAGCTACTGTTCTACTGCACATCAGAAGCCATTGGCCCACTGCCATTTCAGCTGCCTTTGAAGAAAGTGGCACTGTACCTTTTCCAGATTGCAAAGGCCACTTCAGGGATGGTGCCATATTGTCCTGGCCTCAGAAGATGCCTTTTGATACAGCCAATAACCACACTTGTTTCGGAAAGAATTGGCAGTCCTTTGTTTCATGTCCTGTCTGTCCTGTTTGTCAGCAGTTGATTCAAGGATACTTTGTTGTCCAGTGGCTAACTTTTGCCACAATGAAAGCTAACTGCATATGCACTGTCTTCAATGCCCATATTTTCTCTGAATTAGATTGGTACTTCCAGGAGCCGAAATGTCTTATAGTCATAACAAAAAAGAAAAAAAATTCTAAGTTATTAAAACATTTTAAATGAGATCGATCTGGCAGACCCAGTCCAGGCAGGTCCAGTCCCCTCCTCCCAGATTGAGCCAAGCATTCCTGCATAAGTCCCAGGTTTCAAACAGCCAACTCATGCAGTGAGCCCAGGATCTGGCACCACTGCCTAGATGACTCCCAAACAGATCAAGCCAATCAACTGTCTCATGATCTCAGTCCTTGGGGGAGGCTTTGACCTGGAGGAGGTGGGATTGGGGGGTGGACTGGGGGAAGGGGGAGGGTGACAGGAGGGGGGAGAGCAGGGGGATCTGTGGCTGTTGTGTAGAACTGAATGGTATTGTAAAATAAAATAAAATTAAATTAAAAAAAATTAATGCCATATTCTGTAGATCTCTGAAGGGTTTGAAGATGACCTGTCTATCAAAAATATATCTGCTAAATCTTGAAAACATACCTAATATGACTACAAGTTCTATTGTAATGTCTTACTACTAACTTTCATTTCTTTTTATCCTAATAGTTGATAATAATAACATTCAAGAATCAGCACATTACATTACATTGTTAAATTAATGGTATAAGTACTACATCTTGAACAAAATTAGAAATATAAATATAGCATTTTCTAACAATATCAATTTCAATATATATAATTTTTATACAATATAAAAAATCCAATCCAATGTCAAGTATTTAAAACTAGTAATTGTCTTTTTCTCTTTTTTAAAAACCTTAAATCTAATCTCCTTTGCTTAGCCCTTTTCCTAACCCTTAACAACAACTAGTAAACAACCCTACTAAACAGTGATAATTATCCCAGACCCCAAACCCATTAAAAGACCAAAAAAAACCACGTGACCCACAACATCTCTTTGGGAATGTGGGTATTGTATTCTTAAAATTGCTTCCTGCTGGGTATGGACAAAGGTAACTTTATTCTGAAAAGAAAAATTTGGGGTTAATTGTCAAATTCTAGGAAAGGTAGCTATATCCTTTGTTATCCAGTCTATGCATAATGCCAAAGTTCAGGGGTTATCTCAAGTCCTTATTCAAGTAATCTTTGAAACTGGATCATTTCAGCTAGCCCTCTCAAAATTGCTCTGAGCAGTTTGTAGTCCAAAGTTGATCTATAGATGATGTTTGTCATCTTAGTAATATTATTATCCACATGGAATCATTCTTGTTGTGGGGACCCTGTTCTTCCTGGAGACTTCAGTTGATGTTAGGCCTGGCCGTGATTTCCTGCAGAAAACTGATAAGAGACTCTAACACAAAGACATCTTTGGGCAGCTAATTGAAGCCTTTTTCTTTTTTAGAATTAGTTAGTACTCTATATAACCATTAATATCTTTTTTGAACTACATTATAAGGACTTTGAACCACTTTACTTAAATTTTCTGATTTGTAACCTGCCTTTGCTTGTTTGTTGGCATCTGTATAAAATGTACGAACTCTAGATATGGGTTTTTCCTGTACAATTCGATGCAAGATCCAATCAGCTCTCTTTATAAGATCAATTCTATTGCTTTTGGGATATTTGCTGTTAATTTCCCCCAAGAAAATTACTGCAAGCTCTTTGCCAAGGTTCACTTCTGTCCATAATTTTTCAGTGTCCTCCTTAGTTAAAGGTATGACAATTTCTCCTGAGTCTATTCCTGCTAATTGACGAAGTCTAAATTTTCCTTTCCAAATCAAGTCAAAGATTTTTTCCACGTAAGTTTTAAATTTTTTATTTGGTTTATTTGGTAAAAATATCCATTCCAATTTAATCTCTTCCCTCTGCATTAATATTCCTGTAGGAGAATGCCTAGAAGGTAAAATAACCAAAATGCAATCCAGCTTTGGATCAATACAATCCACGTGTCCTTCATGTACTTTCTTTTCTACCAAGGCCAATTCTTTCTCAGCTTCAGGTGATAATTCTCTTGGACTATTTAAGTCCTTGTCACCTTCTAAGGTATTGAACAAATTATTCAGTTCATCATTTTTTACCCCCACAATAGTTCATAGATGAGAAATATCTCCAAATAATCTTTGAAAGTCATTAAGAGTCTGTAGTAGATCTCTCCTAATTTGCATCTTTTGGGGTCTATATTTTATAGCTCTATTTTATATCCTGAATAATTAATAGAATCTCCTCTTTGTATCTTTTAAGGAGCAATTTGTAATCCCCAGCAAGGCAAATTTTTCTTTACTTCTTCAAACACTCTTTCTAAAGTAACTGCATTTGAGGAAGTTAGTAAAATATCATCCACATAATGATAAATTATAGATTTAGGGATTTTTTTATGTATCACTTCCAATGGCTGTTGTACAAAATATTGGCACAGAGTTGGGCTATTCAACATTCCCTGTGTGAGGACCCTCCATTGAAATCTCTTAACAAGTTGAGAATTATTGTAAGTAGGCACTTTGAAAGCAAATCTTTCTCTGTCTTTTTCCTGTAAGGGTATTGAAAAGAAACAGTCTTTTAAATCAATAACTATGAGATGCCATCCCTTTGGTAACACAGTAGGCAAAGGAATTCCAGATTGTAGAGAGCCCTTTGGCTGAATTACTTTGTTAATTGCTCTAAGGTCTGTTACAATTATGCATTTACTGGATTTCTTTTAATAACAAATACAGGAGAATTCCAAGGTCTGGTTGATTCTTCAATATGACGAGCGTTTGACTTTTCTTCTACCAGCTCTTTTAAAGCCTGGAGTTTCTCTGTTGTTAAAGGCCATAGATGAACCCATGCAGGCTTTTCTGTTAACCATTTTAAAGTTAGAGCTGTTGGTGTCTTTGAAAGATTCTCAGTTGTTGTATCCTATTCTTGTATAATATGGATGGTTGGTGACCACTCATTAGAATAATATCTTCTAAACTTCTCTCAGAAACATGTGCTAGTTTATGATTTGCTTCTGAGGTTGGAAGGATGTTAATCTGTGTATTCACTGGTTGCAACAAGTCTCGACCCCTCAGGTTCATAGCTATGTTAGCCCCATATGGTTTTTATTTTCCTTTCTGTCATTCTGGACCTATACATTCAAGCCATCTTGTGCTCTGTTTCACTTGAGATAGTGTTCCAATTCCTAACAGTTGAACGTTTACCTTCTGAAGAGGCCAAGTTGGATGCCAAAATCCTGGTGCAATTATGATAACATCAGCACCTGTGTCTACCAGATCAGACAACGAAACACCATTTATTCTTATTATTAATTTTGGTCATTGTTCATTTATAGAAGTTTGCAAAAAAAATTTCTGTATGGTTTCTCCAGAATTTTGTTTTCTATGTTTCATCATCCTGAGCAGCCTGGTTTATTGCAATAGGAATTTGGTTATTAATTGCTCTGAGTAGGGGTTTCCTCTATGACTGCAGGAAAGGTCTGAACTGGATTAACTATGGGGGCCTGCCTGAGGCCCCTCTGGGAGTTTCCCGAAGACTGAGGCAAAGGATTACCTTGCCTGTCTTTTGTTGATCTACATTCATTGATCCAGTGTTTTCCCTTACCACACCTTCTGCATACTGCAGAAGGAAGGGGCATTCTGCTGCCATTGTTCCTTGAAGAAACATTGTTTCTAGGAATTCCCTGTTTACAGTCCCTTTTCAAATGTCCTTGCTTTCCACATCCAAAACATCTGAAATTCCTCAAACCTCTTAAAATTTCTTCTCCTATCCACATATAATCATGGTCATGAGCCTCATCATTAAACGTTTCTCTAATCCAGTTTTCCAAGGGTGCAGATCTTGCCCTTAATGGCCTGATTATTCTCTTGCATGCTGCATTCCCATTTTCAAAAGCCAAAGATTCAATTATTATCTGGCTAGCTTCTGAATTCGGGACCATTCTCTTTACTGCTGAAGTCAGTCTTTGTAACAAGTCTGTGAAAGATTCTTTTGGGCCCTGTATAACCTTTGTAAATGACTCAGTTTTCTTTCCTGGTTCCTCAACTCTGTCCCATTCATTCAAGGCTGCCATTTGACATAGAACTAGGGTTTGGATATCATATAAACATTGTGTTTGTATTGCAGCATATTGGCCTTCTCCAACAAGCTGATCCTGAAAGATTTGCATACCTTTATCCCTCCATTGTTTTTCTATGTTTTTTGCTTCCTGATTGAACCACATTTTCCACTGCAGCTGTGCCCTGGGTTCCAGAACAGCATTTACCAGCTCTTTCCAATCCTGTGGTATAATCTTATTATAAGTTGATCAGGAATTTACCATTTACTTTAATATGGGGAATGCATGCCATAAGATACTATTGCCTCCTTAAACCTTCATAAATCTAACATTTCAATTGGAGTCCAAATATTTTGTGCAATCACTTGACTAGGTAGCTACTATATGGTTACTGGATAAAAATTAAGGGTGATTGTGTGAAAACAGGCTTTCTTTCTGTAACATTATAATCCAATCCTGAAATGATTTCACTGTTGATATCTTCTGTCTGAATCTGAATCTCTTTATAATTCATTTTAACAGGTTTAACAGGTTTTTCTAAAACTTTTATCCTGGCACTTTAATTGACTATCTTTTTAAATAGTAAAATAAGGATAAAAAAGTAATACTGTGCATAATTCCATGAACATTAATCTTCTCATATAGTTGTTCCATTTTCAGACTGCCTAAAATGTTATCAAACAAACCCCAATTTTCTTCCAATGTACACATAAAACCCATTTTTTTTAATGTGGAAAAAAATTTATCTTTTCAAAACAGCTACCTAGCATCCAAGGTGTGAATCCAGAGAGAGAGAGAGAGAGAGAGACAGAGACAGAGAGAGAGAGAGAGACAGAGACAGAGAGAGAGAAAGCAAACAAGCAAGAAAAAGAAAGTGTAGCCACAAGTTCTGGCTAAAAGCTTAAATCCAGCTACGTGTTCCCACTTGAGCTGAGTCGAGCCTGTTTTCTGGCTTCCTTAAGCTCTGACTACATGCATTGGCATTTCAGCCAAAAGCAGCTCTATTCACAGTTTCATGTAGCTACAGTGATTAGCAGTAGCTCCAGCAGGGCAGGCCTGATTTGTTCATAGCACCAGCTTTAAGCAAGTAGCTCCAGCTGTGGGTATTCACTTTGTAGCTATGGTCAGTCATGTCTGGGGCTTAGGCTGAGCTAGGCCAGAGCTAGGGAGCTGGGCCCACTGCTGCAGGAAAGTGGACCTGCTGCCAAGCCAAGCCAAGCGGTTTTTAATGAATTCTTGCCACATGGGCATCAAATGTAGATGTAACCATCTTGTTAAATAAGAAACACAGAGACAAATACAGAGTTAAAAGCCAAGAGGTCAGAGCAATAGCTAAGAGCTGAGACTAAAACCTCCTTACACTTCCTGTCACTGCTGTCCTTCTCTCAGGCAGAGGCCTACTTCCTGTGTGTCTGTCCTTTTTGTTGACTTTCTGTTCTGCGTTCTCATTGGTTGTAAACCCAACCACATGACCTCCTCGTCACTGCCTGCCTGTACAGGGCTCCAGGTCTTCTATGGTTGGTACTGAGATTAAAGGCATGTGTCTCCATGCTCTGCTGTATTCTTGAACACACAGAGATCTGCCTAGCTCTGCCTCACAAGTGCTGGGATTAAAGGCATGTGCCACCACCACCCAGGTTCTGCTTTGGCTTGCTATTAGTTCTGACCCCCAGGCAACTTTATTCATTAACATACAAATAAAATCACATTTCAGTACAAATAAAATATCTCCGTAGGAGAATTCTCAACAGAAGAATCTCACATGGCCAAAAGACATTTTAGGAATAGCTCAACATTCTTAGTCATCAGGTAAATGCAAATCAAAACAACTCTGAGATACCATCTTACACCTGTCAGAATGGCTAATATCAAAAACATAGAAGACAGCTTATGTTGGAGAGGATATGGAGCAAGAACACTCTTACACTGTTGCAAAATTGTATAGCCACCTTGAAAATCAGTATGGCAGTTTCTCAGAAAACTGGGATTCAATCTTCCTCAAGACCCAGCTATCCCACTCTTTGGCTTATACCCAAGGAATGTGCAATCATACCACAAGGACATATGCTCAGCTATATTCATGGCAGCATTATTTGTAATAGCCAGATACTGGAAACATCCTAGATGCCCCTCAACTGAAAAATGAATAAATAAAATGTGGTACATAGACACAATGGAGTACTACTCAGCAGAGAAAAACAATGACATCATGAGGTTTGCAGGCAAATGGATAAAACTAGAACATATCCTGAGTGGGGTAACTCAGACTCAGAAGGACAAACATGGTATATACTCACTCATAAGTTAATACTAGATATAAAGCAAAGGATAAGTAGGCTGCAGCCCACAACTCCAGGGAGGCTAGCTAGTAAGGAAGTCCCTAGGAAGGGCATATGGATTACCTAACAATGGAGAAATGAATGAGATCTACATGAGCAAACTGGGGGTGAAGGGGAGTAATGAAGGGCAATGGATGGGGGATGGGAGCTTAGAGGAATGGGAAGTTTGAGCTGGAATAGGAACAGGGTGGGAGATCAAGGAAAGAAATGTCATGATAAATGGGGACAGCATGGGAATAGAGAGAAGCAGAGTGTTAGGGAGCTTCCCAGGAATCCACAAGGATGACTCTACCATAGACTACCGGCCTACTCAGGTGATCTGATGGTTGAATACCTTAGCTGTCATCATAGAACCATCATCCAGTGACTGAAGGAAACAGATGCAGAAATCCATGGCTGGGTCACAGGCAGAGCTCCAGGAGTCCAATCAATGAGAGAGAGGAGGGATTCTATGAGCAAGATACATCGGCAGCATGATTGATTGGAGAAAGTACAGACACAACTAGCCAAACTTGTGGAAACACATGAACTGTGGACCAATAGCTGAGGAACCCCCATGGTACCGGACTAGACCCTCTGGATAAGTGAAACAGCTGTTTAGCTTGAACTGTTTAGGGAGCCCCCAGACAGTGGGAACAGGACCTGTCTCTAGTGCATAAGCTGGCTCTTTGGAGCCTAGTGCCTATGGTGAGCCACTTTGTGCAGCCTTGGTGCAGGTAGGAAGTACTTGTACCTGCCTCAACTGAATGTACCAGGCTCTGCTGACTCCCCATGGGAGAACTTACCGTGGAGGAGGTAGGAATGGGGGTGGGTTGGGAGGAATGCTGGGGGACTGGAGGAGAGAGGACAGGGGAATTTTGCTTGGTATGTAAAGTGAATAGAAAATATCTTAATAAAAAATAAATACATTAAAAAAAGAATTTGGGGGAGACACTGCAGCCACCACCAGGACAAGCAGCATGTAAAGACTCTGGTAAGCCACCAGCCATGTGGCAAGGTATAGATTTATAAAAATGGGTTAATTTAAGATAAAAGAACAGTTAGCAAGAAGCCTGCCACGGCCATACAGGTTATAAGTGATATAAGTGTCTGAGTGATTATTTTATAAGTGGATTGTGGGACTGCAGGGCTTGGGAACCTGGAGAGAAGCCCTCCAGCAACAAATGGCGCCCAACAGCTTGAGTTTCCACCTTAAACCTGAGAATATTTAATAACCAATTCTAAACAGAGCCAAAAACAGGTTCCTGCTTCTTGTCCCATACGAGCAGCTAGACGCCTCAAAACACAGGTTTGAACATTGGCGGGTTCCTGGCATGTGCGTTTGACCGGCAGTATGGCGGAAATGAGGCTTCTGCCAGCGGCACATTAAGCTGTGTGGTAGATTTAGTCTTTACTAGTATTTTTTTTTTTAAAAAGAGGTTTCTGGGCTACACGCTGCTTTGATAAAAGCTTAGACTCACTATTTCTGAGACTTGATGACTCCCAGAGCTGGTGGAAAACATCCCACCGTCATGTTGGGAAGCTGAAGTGGGCGGGGCCAGCAGCCACAGTGCCTTTTCAGTCTTAGAATGGTGCAGTTTAAAGCAATAGGCTCAAGGTAATATAAAAAATAAGCCACATAAAGATGGCTACCACACAGAGAATCTGGATTATGTTGTCTTTGATATTCGTAACTGAAGAAAAACATTTGATTACAAAAGCTGTTGAGTTATGCCAAAATGTATATTTTAAAGGTACCTTGACTTCAAAATTTGGATTTAAGAATATGTTGCTTTGGAAAAGAGGTTCTTCTTTTGTTTCCACAGAAAGCCAGAGGCTGTGGATTTGTTCCAGATTAAGATACATCAGGTTTCACCAGCCAAGACCCCCTGAAAGGTCCCCGATGACACCATGGCCCAGATGATCCAACATCCAGAGCGGTTTCAAGGCAACTGGTTCACACAATACAGCCTCACGGATTACCCCGTAGGCCTAAAATTTTCTTTGCGTCCACATAAGATACAGCGCCCCCCTCCAGCAGGAAGTAGTAAGAGATGCTACGCCCAAATTTCCAAATATACAAAGCTGGCTTTAGAGGTGGAATTAGCTCACTCCCCCTCTAAACCCAGACATACTGTTTTTAAAAAAAATGGTTAAGAGATTCTTGTGTCCCAAATCAGAAGAGTCCTCTGGTGTGGGACAGAGAAAACCCAATATTTTTATTTAAAACAGTTGATTATAAATGTGATCACTTTCTAAAAAAGAAAAGGGGATATGATATAGATATATAGGAGGATATGGAGATGATAAGATAAAAGGGTAGATTAATGAACCTACTTTTTTTTTTTTTTTTTTGGTTTTTCGAGACAGGGTTTCTTTGTGTAGCTTTGCGCCTTTCCTGGAACTCACTTGGTAGCCCAGGCTGGCCTTGAACTCACAGAGATCCGCCTGCCTCTGCCTCCCGAGTGCTGGGATTAAAGGCGTGCGCCACCACTGCCCGGCAAATGAACCTACATTTAAAGAACAACTTGTTTAAAATGTTTTACATTGGTATAGATTTTAGTTTATGTTTAAAATGTTTTACATTGGTATAAATTTTAGTTTATTGATACAAACTTGAAGTTAATTTTGTTATACTGTATATAAATATTTCTATTCTTGTTTGAGGTATTATGTTTATGTAACTCATTTAAAATTATAATGGATAATTAAAAAATAGATTAATAATTAGTCATCTATGATAATCATATCTGTAGCCATGTTAGTTAAGTCTTCTAGGTATACATAGATATATTTCAGATAGATAGGTAATCTTCAAACACTTCATAGACCTAGAGAATACAGCATTTAAATAACTTAAAATTCTGTTGACATGAGACACAATTGCTCCTCCCTGCACCAATTGATCCCGAGAGAATGTTGGGCTTCTAAGACATTTCCATTTGGAAGTTTGTCTTTTTGGCACAAAATGGCCTACTGGGCAAAGAACTGCCCTTGCCTTGATGGCTGACAGTACAAATATAATGCTGTCCTTTCTGGACAAGCGGGACACAAGGAAAGTGACCACTGTACTCTGCCAAGACAGGGTAAGATGGTCTCTCAGAATTCCTGCTTCTAAAAATGGTCTGTCAGATACTCTAGGCCTGTAGCCAATTTAAATGCACCAACAATGCTGAGAAACATTAGGTGACTGTCCAGGCTGCCAGCTGTTTTGGTCTACTCTTGGAAGATTCCCGAAAGTTGCTTGCATCCATCTACCATTTCTCAGGTACCATTATGTTCCTTCTCAGGTCTTTGATGTGGTTGAAAATTAGATAGTTGTAATTTCCTCAGTTATGATAAAAGATAAGTTAGATATAAAACCTTAAACTCACAAATATAAGATAGATAGGACATCTTCTTTAGTATTGTAACTATAATTCTTGCTAGGTAATTGTTTTGTTATATGTAATTTTACCATGTTAAAGTTAAAACCTTCCTTTTTAAAAAAGAAAAAAAAGGGGAAGTGCTGTGGATATTGCTCTATATAAATAAAACACTGATGGCCAGTGACCAGGCAGGAAGTAGGTTGCCAGGCAGGAAGTTGGTGGGACAAGGAGAGAGGAGAATTCTGGGAAGCAGAAGGCTGAGGGGGGAGACACTGCAGCCTCCGCCAGGACAAGCAGCATGTAAAGACTCTGGTAAGCCACCAGCCACATGGCAAGGTATAGATTTATAAAAATGGGTTTATTTAAGATAAAAGAACAGTTAGCAAGAAGCCTGCTACGGCCATACCGTTTATAAGTGAAAAAAAAAAAAGAATTTGGAAAATTGAAATATGTAGACCACACTATCGATACTTATTCAGGATTTCAATGGGCAACTGCTCTGAATTCTGAAAAAGCTGATGCAGTAATCACACATTTGCTAAGTTATGGCCATCATCAGTATACATGCACAAATTAAAACTGACAATGCTCAAGCATAGGTCTCTGGTAAAATGAAACATGTTTTTGCTGATTATTACAGGTATATCACATAATCCTACAGGCCAAGCAGTCATAGAAAGATCAATGGATATGCAAAATAAACAAAACCCCCAGAAATAGATTACATAATGCTCTATTAAATTTGAATTTTCTCAGTGCTAATGATAAAGAAACAACAGCTGCAGAGAGATAGTGGATAAAAGAAAAATACAGAATTAAATCAGCCTATAAATTTTAAGCATGTGCTGTTCTCAGAATGGAAGCCAGGGTATGTATTACATTGGGGATGAGGTTTTACTTTTGTTTCTATAGAAGACAAGCTATGGATGCCATCAAAGTGATAAAGGTTCTTTTTGAACAAGAGACCTCTTAATTAGAAATGATAGTTCATTATCCAGCATGACCATCCAAATTAAAGCTAATTTATACCACTAACAAATGCTTTTCATTTAATCTGACTTGCCAAAGGGGAACCTCCCCAAAGTTAGGCTTGGAGAAGGACTTTTGTTTTTGTCTTTCAGGAGAATGAAGGCTAAGGAATCTGAAGAACACTGGACAAATGAGACATCTGAAGAAAAAGGACAAATCATTCAGAAAAAAAACCACAACATCCCAAGAAAAAGAATAAATTGGCCTACTGGTTCTTTACAGACATTTAATACAAATGGCCTTTATGTAGTGCCAGTTCAATTAAAAATTAAAGCTGGCTTTGGAGTTGGAGAATGACTCTCTTCTTCTCTATACATGTTTGATAAAAGAAAAAATGAAAAATATCTGTATCATGTTAGAAGAGCCATCTGATATAGGACAGAAGAAAACCAAATTTAAATGTCCATTTCTATTGTCACTAATCTCAATTCCTTGGTTCTATTTTAATTCTTTAAACTTTTCTCTTTTTTTTGAGACAGGGTTTCTCTGTGTAGCTTTGCACCTTTCCTGGAACTCACATGGTAGCCCAGGCTGGCCTTGAACTCACAGAGATCTGCCTGGCTCTGCCTCCCGAGTGCTGGGATTAAAGGCATGTGCCACTACTGCCAGGCTAAACTTTTCTTAAGGTATGAACTTTATATCAAAATTTATAAGATTAACATATGTTGATTAATATATATATTAAACATTTTCTTATGATATTAATGGTCATATAGTGTACTAACTAATTCTAGAAAAAAGGCTTCATTTAGCTGGAGTACGGGTTTTTGTGTTTGAATCTCAGTTTTCTCCAGGGAAACATGACTAACAGCAAAATTGGAATCTCCAAAAATGATGGTGCCCCACAATAATGACTCCCCATGTACAATAATTACACCAGTAAGCTGACAAACATCATCCACAGATCAGCTTTGGAACAAAAACTGCTCAGGACAACTTCAAGATAGCTAGTCGAGATGATCCAGACTCACAGACTACCCAAAAAAGGACTTGAGATAAGACCTGCACTCTCACCTTATGAAGAGACTGGACAATAAATAATATAGCTACCACTCCCAGGCTTGACAAAAACCTCAAATTTTTCTTTTCAGGATCCCCTAAATATGCCTTCACCCCCAAACAGCAGAATGGTACTTTAAAAACATGATGCCTGCATTCTCAAGAGGTGGGGTTGGTGGCTTTTGGTCTTTCAATGGATTTTGGATAATTGTCATTGTCTAGAATGGTTGGTTACAAGTTGTTATTGTTAATCATCCGGAGAAAGACTGAACAAAGGAGATTAGAGTTAAGGTTTTTGTTTGAAAAAAAAAAAAGAAAAAGAAAAAAGTTGATATAAATAAGAGGTAGATTATTGAATCTACTCTGAAAAAAAAGAAATAGAAATGATAGAATAAAGGGTAGATTTATTGACTTTACTCTGAAAAGAAAAAAGTATATGATATAGTTAAAAAAGATAGATTATTGAATCTACTTTTTAAGGGCAATTATTATTTTTAAATATTTTACATTGTATTGAGTTTTTATACGTTGTATTCAAATTACATATATTGCTACAAAATTGAGATTGATTTATATAAATATGATAAAACAAGATAAAAAGCTAGATTATTGGATCTACTTTTAGAAAGCAACTACTAGTTTTAAATACTTCACATTGGATTGGATTTTTGTATATTGTATACAAATTATATATATGATACCAGCTTGAGAATGAATTTGTTAGAAAATGATGTACATAGATTTCTAATCTTGTTCAAGGTATTGTACTTATACAAATCATTTAACAGTGTAATGCAATCTGCTAATCTTTGAGAGTTATTATTACCAACTCTTAGGATAAAAAGAAATGAAAGTGACTTCTCTTCTGGACCAGGGGTGAGTACCTGGGTCCAACCCGGACCCCATCCCTGGGCACCAGCCACTCCGGGAAGACCTGCCCAACTTGGCACCAGGTTCTGGCCACCGGGCAGGTCCCCTTCTAGCCCCACCAGGAGGGATCCCCTTCTCCAAGCCCCCCGGCAGACCCTGCAATCTCCGCGCCCTGCCCCCACGCCCATCTGCCTGAGACCACAGCCACTTCCTGAGACTTAGAGACCGGCCCCCAGCTCCCAGCCTGCCCCCCGACTTCTCTTCTGGACCAGGGGTGAGTACCTGGGTCCAACCCGGACCCCATCCCTGGGCACCAGCCACTCCGGGAAGACCTGCCCAACTTGGCACCAGGTTCTGGCCACCGGGCAGGTCCCCTTCTAGCCCCACCGGGAGGGATCCCCTTTTCCAAGCCCCCCCCCCGGCAGCCCCTGCAATCTCCGCGCCCTGCCCCCACGCCCATCTGCCTAAGACCACAGCCACTTCCTGAGACTTAGAGACCGGCCTCCAGCTCCCAGCCTGTCCCCTACTGCCATTCTGGACCAGAGCCTGCCCCGGACTTCCCTTCTGGACCAGAGAGTTGGACAAGAGAACTCCCTTTTGGACAAGAGAGAGAGTCTTCCTGAATCTGTCAGCTCTTTGTGAAACAAGTGCACTGATAAGACCAAGAAGGAACCACAAGGAGATGGGCAGACGTCAAGGCAGAAGTACATACAACAAAATGAAGAGCAATACAGCATCACCAGAACCTAGCCCGCCTCCAACATCTAGACCTGAACACCAAAAATTGGAAGAAGCAGAAGAAAGTAGCCTTATGAGTAACTTCATGAAGAAGGTAGAGGCTTGTGTAGAGGAAAAGACAAGAAAATTGGAAGAATGCTGTAAACAACTAGAGGAAAGGGCAAACAAATTAGAAGAAAACAATAAAGCCCTCCAAGAAAACAATAAAGCCCTCCAAGAAAACAATAAATTCCTGGAAGAAAACAATAAAGTCCTGCAAGAAAACAATAAAGCACTGAAAGAAAATCATGAAAAAGAAATGAAACAAACAAAGGAAACAGTCCAAGAACTGAAAAGGGAAATTGAAAAAATAAAGAAGACACAAACAGAGGGAATGCTGGAAATAGAAAACCTGAGTAAAAGATCGGGAACTTCAGATGCAAGTATAACCAACAGAATGCAAGAGATGGAAGAGAGGATTTCTGGCATTGAAGACACAGTAGAAGAAATAGTTTCATCAGTCGAAGGAAACACTAAAGCCAACAAAGTCATGAACCAAAATGTCCAAGAAATTTGGGACACCATGAAAAGACCAAACCTACGAATTATAGGGATAGAAGAAGGTGAAGAATACCAACTCAAAGGCACGGAAAATATATTCAACAAAATTATAGAAGAAAACTTTCCCAACTTAAAGAAGGAAATGCCTATGAAGATACAAGAAGCCTATAGAACACCAAACAGACTAGACCCCCAAAAAAAGTCCCCTCAACACATAATAATTAAACAACTAAATGTACAGAATAAAGAAAGAATATTAACAGCAGCCAAGGAAAAAGGCCAAGTGACCTATAAAGGTAAACCCATCAGAATAACACCCGACTTCTCAATGGAGACTTTGAAAGCCAGAAGGACCTGGACAGATGTAATGCAGACACTAAGAGACCATGGATGTCAGCCCAGACTAATATACCCAGCAAAACTTTCAATCATCATAGACGGAAGGAACAAGACATTCGAAGACAAAGCCAGATTTAAACAATACCTATCCACAAACCCAGCCCTACAGAAAGCACTAGAAGGAAAATTCCAACCGAGGGAAGTCAGATACACACTTGAAAACACAGGCAATAGATAAAGCCACAACAGTAAACCCCAAAGAAGAGAAGTACACACACACTACCACCAAAAATAACAGGGATGAAGAATCACTGGTCATTAATATCCTTTAATATCAACGGACTTAATTCACCTATAAAAAGACATAGACTTACAGAATGGATACGAAAGCAGGACCCATCTTTCTGCTGCATACAAGAAACACACCTCAAATTCAAAGACAGACACTACCTAAGAATAAAAGGCTGGGAAAAGACTTTTCAATCAAATGGTCTTAAGAAACAAGCAGGGGTAGCCATCCTGATATCCAACAAAATAGACTTCAAACTAAAATCAATCAAAAGAGATCAAGAAGGACATTACATCCTCGTCACAGGAAAGATCCACCAAGATGAAGTTTCAATTCTGAACATATATGTCCCAAACACAAGGGCACCCACATATGTAAAAGAAACATTACTAAAGCTTAAACCACATATAAAACCCCACATATTAATAGTGGGCGATCTCAACACCCCACTCTCACCACTGGACAGATCTCCCAAATCGAAACTTAACAGAGAAATAAAGGACTTAACTGATGTCATGACCCAATTGGACCTAATATATATCTACAGAACATGCCATCCTAACAAGAAAGAATATACTTTCTTCTCAGCACCCCATGGAACTTTCTCTAAAATCGACCACATACTTGGCCACAAAGCAAATCTCAACAGATACAAAACAATCAGAATAACCTCCTGTGTTCTATCAGACCACCATGGTTTAAAGCTAGATTTCAACAACAATAAAAACTACAGAAAACCTACAATTTCATGGAAACTGAATAATGCTCAACTGAATCACCAATGGGTTAAGGAAGAAATAAAGAAAGAAATTAAAGACTTCCTAGAGATCAATGAAAATGAAGACACCACATACCCAAACTTATGGGACACTATGAAAGCAGTGTTAAGAGGGAAATTCATAGCACTAAATGCCCACATAAAGAAGTTGGAGAAATCCCACACTAGTGAATTAACAGCACATCTGAAAGCTCTAGAACAAGAAGAAGCAGAGTCTTCCAGGAAGAATAGACGCCAGGAAATTATCAAAGTGAGAGGTGAAATTAATAAATTAGAAACTAAGAGAATAATACAAAAAATTAATGAAACAAAGAGTTGGTTCTTTGAGAAAATCAACAAGATAGACAAGCCCTTATCCAAACTAACCAAAAGACAGAGAGAGAGAATCCAAATCAACAAAATCAGAAATGAAAAGGGGGACATAACAACAGACATTGAGGAAATCCAGAGAATTATAAGATCATATTTCAAAAACCTCTACTCCACAAAACTGGAAAACCTAAAAGAAATGGACATTTTTCTGGATAGATACCACATACCTAAGTTAAATCAAGACCAGATAAACTATTTAAATAGTCCAATAACCCTTAAGGAAATAGAAACAGACATTAAAGGTCTCCTAACCAAAAAAAGCCCAGGACCAGATGGTTTCAGCGCAGAATTCTACCAGATCTTCAAAGAAGAGTTAATACCAATACTCTCTAAATTGTTCCACATAATAGAAACAGAAGGAACATTACCAAACTCCTTCTATGAGGCTACAATTACCCTGATTCCTAAACCAAACAAGGATGCAACAAAGAAAGAGAACTACAGACCGATCTCCCTCATGAACATTGATGCAAAAATACTCAATAAAATACTGGCAAACAGACTCCAAGAACACATCAGAACAATTATCCACCATGATCAAGTAGGCTTCATCCCAGGGATGCAAGGGTGGTTCAACATACGAAAGCCCATCAATGTAATACACCATATAAACAAACTCAAAGAAAAAAAACACATGATCATCTCACTAGATGCAGAAAAGGCATTTGACAAAATCCAACACCCCTTCATGATAAAAGTCTTGGAGCGATCAGGAATACAGGGAACATACCTAAACATAATAAAGGCAATATATAGCAAACCAACAGCCAACATCAAATTAAATGGAGAGAAACTCAAAGCAATTCCACTAAAATCAGGAACGAGACAAGGCTGTCCACTCTCCCCATACTTATTCAATATAGTACTTGAAGTTCTAGCCAGAGCAATAAGACAACATAAGGAGATTAAGGGGATTCAAATTGGAAAGGAAGAAGTCAAGCTTTCCCTATTTGCAGACGACATGATAGTATACTTGAGTGACCCCAAAGATTCCACCCAGGAATTGATAAAGCTTATAAACACCTTCAGCAACATAGCAGGATAAAGATCAACTCAAAAAAAATCAGTAGCCCTCCTATATACAATGGACAAAGAAGCTGAGAAGGCAATTAGAGATACATCACCCTTTACAATAGCCAAAAATGACATAAAATACCTTGGGGTAACACTAACCAAGCAAGTGAAGGACCTATATGACAAGAACTTTAAGTCCCTGAAAAAAGAAATTGAAGAAGATCTCAAAAAATGGAAAGATCTCCCATGCTCATGGATAGGCAGGGTTAACATAGTAAAAATGGCAATCTTACCAAAAGCAATTTACAGATTCAATGCAATCCCCATCAAAATACCAACACAATTCTTCACAGACCTGGAAAGAACAATACTCAACTTCATATGGAAAAACAAAAGACCCAGGATAGCTAAAAGAAACCTGTACAATAAAACAACTTCTGGAGGCATCACAATCCCCGACTTCAAGCTCTACTATAGAGCTACAGTAATAAAAACAGCCTGGTATTGGCATAAAAACCGACATGTGGACCAATGGAATCGAATTGAAGACCCTGACATTAACCCACACACCTATGGACATATAATTTTTGACAAAGAAGCCAAAAGTGTACAATGGAAAAAAGAAAGCATCTTCAACAAATGGTGCTGGCATAACTGGATATCAACGTGTAGAAGGCTGCAAATAGATCCATATCTGTCACCATGCACAAAACTTAAATCCAAGTGGATCAAAGACCTCAACATAAATCCAGCTACTCTGAACCTGCTAGAAGAGAAAGTAGGAAATAGTCTTGATCGCCTTGGCATATGAGATCACTTCCTAAATATAACATCAGTAGCGCAGACACTGAGACAAACAATCAATCAATGGGACCTCTTGAAACTGAGAAGCTTTTGTAGAGCAAAGGATATGGTCAACAAGGCAAAGTGACAGCCTACAGAATGGGAAAAGATCTTCACCAACTCCACATGTGACAGAGGACTGATATCCAGAATATATAAGGAACTCAAGAAATTAGACATCAAAAGGACCAACAGTCCAATTGAGAAATGGGCTTTAGAACTAAACAGAGAATTCTCAACAGAGGAAACCCAAATGGCTGAAAGACATTTAAGGAATTGCTCAACTTCCCTAATCATCAGGGAAATGCAAATCAAGATAACTCTGAGATACCACCTTACGCCTGTCAGAGTGGCTAAGATCAAAAACACTGAAGACACTTTGTGCTGGAGAGGATGTGGAACTAGGGGAACTCTCCTCCACTGATGGTGGGAATGCAAGCTGGTACAACCACTTTAGAAATCAATATGGCGCTTTCTTAGAAAATTGGGAATCAATCTCCCCCAAGATCCAGCTATACCACTCCTGGGCATATACCCAAGAAATGCTCAATCATACCACAAGAGAACTTGCTCAGCTATGTTCATATCAGCATTGTTTGTAATAGCCAAAACCTGGAAACAACCTAGATGCCCTTCAACTGAAGAATGGATAAATAAATTGTGGCACATATACACAATGGAATACTACTCAGCAGAGAAAAACAATGACATCACACGGTTTGCAGGCAAATGGATGGATCTAGAAAAAATCATCCTGAGTGAGGTAACCCAGACTCAGAAAGACAAATATGGTATGTACTCACTCATAGGAGGATGCTAGATGTGGAACAAGGATGACTGGACTGCTACTCACATCACCAGTGAGGCTACCTGGAAAACGGGACCCCAAAAAAAGACACGGAGAAATGGACGAGATCTACATGAACAGCCTGGTCATGAGTGGGAACAATGAAGGGTGACAGTCGAGGGAAAGAGAGTGGGAGATCCTAACTGGATCCAGAAAAGAGAGGGAGAACAAGGAATAGGAGACCATGGTAAATGAAGACCACATGAGAAGGTGAGAAGGGGAGGAAGCAGAGAGCTAGGGAGGCCCTCGGAGATCCACAAAGAAACCCCCGCAAAAGACTGCTGGCAATGGTCGCGAGACGGCAGGAACTGACCTACTCTGGTGATGGGATGGCCAGACACCCAGATAGTGGTGCCATAAACCCCATCCAAGGACTGAGGAATCTGAAGGCAGACATCCACGGCTGGGCCCCTGGTGGAGCACTGGGAGTCTAATTAGTGAGAAAGAAGAGGGTTTATATGAGCGAGAATTGTTGAAGCCAAGGTTGAATAAAGCACAGGGACAAATAACCAAATGAATGGAAGCACAGGATCTATGAACCAAAGGCTGAGGGGCCCCCAACTGGATCAGGCCCCCTGAACAGGTGAGACAGTCATTTGGCTTGATCTGTTTGGGAGGCAGCTGTGCATTGGTTCCAGGTCCTGGGCTCGTTGCATGAGTTGGCTGTTTGAATCCTGGGACTTATGCAGGGACACTTGGCTCGGTCTGGGAGGGGGGAATGGACCTGCCTGGACTGAGTCTACCAGGTCAACCCCGGTCCTCGGGGGAGACCTTGATCTGGAGGAGGTGGGAATGGGGGGTGGGCTGGGGGGAGGGGTGGGCGAGAGGGGGAGAACAGGGGAATCTGTGGCTATTATGTTGAACTGAATGGTGTTGTAAAATAATAATAAAAAAAAGAAAAAAAAAGAAATGAAAGTTAGTAGTCATTCATTATAATTGAACTTGTAGTCATATTAGGTATGTTTTCAAGGTCAAGCAGAGTTATATTTTAAATAGACAGGTCATCTCCAAACCCTTCAGAGATCTACAGAATATGGCATTTAAAATATTTTAATAACATAGATTTTTTTGTGACTCTGAGACATGTCTGTGCCTTAGAAGCACCAATCTACTTTAGAGAATATATGGGCATTGAAGAACCTCTACATGTAGTTAGTTTCACTGTGTTAAAAGTTAGCCACTGGGCAAGAAAATGCCCTTGCATCAACTGCTGATAGTATGCTATCCAAAATGGACAAGCAGGACAAAAAATAAAGGACTACCAATCCTTGCTGAGATAAGTGTGGTTGCAGTTTTGGCAACAAATGGCCTCTGAGGCTAGGGCAGTATGGCACCACCACTGAAGTGGCTTTGCAATCCAGAAAAAGTACAGTGCCCCTTCCTTCAAAGTCAGCTGAGCTGGCAGATATCTGATGGCTCCTAGTGTGCAGTGAAACAGTAGCTGGAGCAGTTATTCTTTGGGGAGTAACTAGGCTGACAAAGTCTAGCCTCTCAATGGTAGAGTGGCATTTAATAAAGAAGATGAAACCACCAACAAGCCAAGAAGAATGGAATGCTGAAACAAAGCCACCCACAAGCCAAAAAGAATGAGAATCTGAAGTCCAAAAGCAACAGCAATTTCCATAATTTAAAATCCTGAATCATGACATGAAACTCTAGGAATTCAAGTTTATCTGATACATGGAATACTCACACTGAATGTGGGGTTGAGCATACATCCAACTTCATAAATGATTCTCTCAAATATGCTAAGCCTGTAGGCCAAAGATGATGCCCCAATGTTGCAGAGAAACCTTGGGTGACTGTCCAAGAAGCTGGCTGTTTCTGTCATAACTCACATTTTTTGGAAGTCACTTGTTTGCACTTCCTGTTTTACTAGATAATATTTCCTTCTCAGCTCTCTGAGGGAGCTGAAGATAGTTGTAGTTACAGTATTCCTTTTTAAGAAATTTAGAAAAGAAACTCACTAAGAGGTATTAAGTTAACAGGAATGATGGGGTTTCGGCCCCTCGATAGTCCCCTCCCAGGGTCTGGGAAGCATCTATAACTAGCTGATAACTAATCTTTGATGAAAAGAAATGAATATATGTGCACAAAACTCCTTAATCCATATACTTTATTATTTTGTGTGAGTTCTCTTTCTACAAGCTTCTAGTTTGCTCTCATGCTTAGCTCTGTTCTTATCAGATTTCTCTTTGTTTATCTACTGCTCCCTATAAGTTTTGTCTTAATTCTCTCATCTTAATGCTGCCTCATCTAGGTCCTTTTCATCTCATTCTTACCCAAATAGTACTTCCCCATCTGGCTTTTCCTAATCTTCCATCTCATCCAAAAGTTCTCTCTGGATAAAATCCTCTTTGTCCCTCCTTGTTCTCTGTCTCTCTGTCCTCTTAAGTCTCTCCAGAATCCATTTTACCCAAGCAAAAGTAGTCCCCTGGTCAAGCAAGGTCACCAGGCTTGAATTCTTGTGTGGTCAAAAAGGCAGGTAAAAGTTTCCTCGGGCAGTTACCATCAGGCTTCCAGGGTCAAATGGAGGGTTGATAAAATCACATAGAGAGGCAGTAATTGTTAATTATCATTTGCAACCCAACAGGAAAGTGGCTAATATATTAAATAAAGCCTAAGTTTGGGTAATATCTAAGAAGAAGGATCTTATGTGCTCAACTATAATCTTAAACGTGATTAGTAGAAAATATTAAAAATCTGTAAGTTGCTAGGTCAATGGGAGAAAATAAAACTGCCTTCTTTTTTCCTGTGGCTTTTAGCTGTTCAAGCTATCTGCTGTTTTTCTGCAGGGTACGGGAAAGAGTGTTCAGTCACTAGGCAACCTGTGTACAGCTAGATGCCTCTGGTGATAGTTGAAGGGAGATCTGGAATTAGAGGTAAGATTTGGGAAAGGAGGAAATTAAGCATAATTGGCACATCCACCAGGCCGTCTCAGACAGGTAGTCTGGATGCTTAAGTCTGTTCTTAAAGAGTACAGAGGTATCTCTGATAAGGTACATTTTTCCCATCTGGGGATGGACCTTGCCAGATGCGGCCAATGATGATAATTACAGGGAGGCTTGAACTGGGGTTCTGGATGTGCATAGCTGTTCAGCGCAGGTTATCTAAATATTCTTTTAGCAGAAGGGAAATGCTGCCCAATAAATGAGGGAAAAGCTACGATAGCACACAAGAAACTCATAGCAGGAAATGGCTGATTAATCAAAAGCCAAATATCACCAAGGCTCCTTGAGCCTCAGCTTGACCTCTGGAAGGCCCTTGGCTTCTTCCAGGTATTAGCTTTGTCATAATCAGCTGAAATCCTACTTTGTATATTTTTGTGGCGTTATTATTATATATTAGTTACAACATTTTTATTTTTTATTAGACAAAAAAGGGGAGGTGTGGTGATATTTTATTTGTGCTCTAATAAATAAAGCTTGCCTGGAGATCAGAGGCAAAAGTCAACCAATTTAAGTAATCACAAAAATCATGCGATGTTAGCACATGCCTTTTATCCTATCACTTTGGAGGCAGGGATCTGTATGGATTTATGTGAGTTTAAGACCACACTGGGAACAGAGCCAGGCATGATTACACATGCCTTAAATTTCAACACTAGTTAACCATGGAGGTCTGAAGTCCTGTACAGACAAACTGGAAATGACAGCTGGGCAGGAAGAGAAAGTGATGTACCTGAACAGAAAGCAAAACAGATGGCAGAACAGCAAGGCATATAGGCATGGGTAGACAGGAAGTATCTCGTTTTTGTAAGCTGTGGAATTGGTGAGGTAAGGTTAGCTGTGGCTATTCCTATTCCTCTGATCTCTCTCAGACTTTAACTGTAATTTTTGGCTTTGAGTTTGTTATTTAATAAGACCATTTAGAAATTCATCTACAATTCTCTGTTTAGATCTGTTCCCCATTTTTGATTGGATTATTTGGTATTTTTACATCTAGTTTTTTGAGTTCTTTGTATATTTTGGAGATCAGCCTTCTGTCAGATGTGGGGTTGGGTATCAGTGTAAATTTAGCCTCATTAAAATAGTTTGGTAATGATCCTTCTTTTTCTATTGTGTGGAACAATTTGAGGAATATTGGTATTAGCTTGTCTTTGGAATTCTGGTAGAATTCTGCACTGATGCCATTTAGCTGGTCCTAGACTTTTTTGTTTGGGAGACTTTTAATGAGTGTTTCTATTTCCCTGGGGGTTATAGGTCTATCTAAACTGTTTATCTCGTCTTGATTTAATTTTGGTATGTGGTATCTGTCGAGAAAATTGTCAATTTCTTTTATATTTTCCAATTTTGTGGAGTACAGGTTTTTGAAGTATGACCTGATGATTCTCTGGATTTCCTTGTTGTGTTTTGTTATATACCCCCTTTCATTTTGGATTTTGTTAATTTGGATATTGTCTTTCTGTCTTGTGGTTAGTTTGGATAATGATTTGTCTATCTTGTTATCTAGTTCCACATCCTCTCCAGCATAAAGTGTCTTCAGTGTTTTTGATCTTAGCCACTCTGACAGGCGTAAGGTGGTATCTCAGAGTTATCTTGATTTGCATTTCCCTGATGATTAGGGAAGTTGAGCAATTCCTTAAATGTCTTTCAGCCATTTGGGTTTCCTCTGTTGAGAATTCTCTGTTTAGTTCTAAAGCCCATTTCTCAATTGGACTGTTGGTCCTTTTGATGTCTAATTTCTTGAGTTCCTTATATATTCTAGATATCAGTCCTCTGTCACATGTGGAGTTGGTGAAGATCTTTTCCCACTCTGTAGGCTGTCGCTTTGCCTTGTTGACCATATCCTTTGCTCTACAAAAGCTTCTCAGTTTCAAGAGGTCCCATTGATTGATTGTTTGTCTCAGTGTCTGCGCTACTGATGTTATATTTAGGAAGTGATCTCATATGCCAAGGCGATCAAGACTATTTCCTACTTTCTCTTCTAGCAGGTTCAGAGTAGCTGGATTTATGTTGAGGTCTTTGATCCACTTGGATTTAAGTTTTGTGCATGGTGACAGATATGGATCTATTTGCAGCCTTCTACACGTTGATATCCAGTTATGCCAGCACCATTTGTTGAAGATGCTTTCTTTTTTCCATTGTACACTTTTGGCTTCTTTGTCAAAAATTATATGTCCATAGGTGTGTGGGTTAATGTCAGGGTCTTCAAATCGATTCCATTGGTCCACATGTCGGTTTTTATGCCAATACCAGGCTGTTTTTATTACTGTAGCTCTATAGTAGAGCTTGAAGTCGGGGATTGTGATGCCTCCAGAAGTTGTTTTATTGTACAGGTTTCTTTTAGCTATCCTGGGTCTTTTGTTTTTCCATATGAAGTTGAGTATTGTTCTTTCCAGGTCTGTGAAGAATTGTGTTGGTATTTTGATGGGGATTGCATTGAATCTGTAAATTGCTTTTGGTAAGATTGCCATTTTTACTATGTTAACCCTGCCTATCCATGAGCATGGGAGATCTTTCCATTTTTTGAGATCTTCTTCAATTTCTTTTTTCAGGGACTTAAAGTTCTTGTCATATAGGTCCTTCACTTGCTTGGTTAGTGTTACCCCAAGGTATTTTATGTCATTTTTGGCTATTGTAAAGGGTGATGTATCTCTAATTGCCTTCTCAGCTTCTTTGTCCATTGTATATAGGAGGGCTACTGATTTTTTTTGAGTTGATCTTTATCCTGCTATGTTGCTGAAGGTGTTTATAAGCTTTATCAATTCCTGGGTGGAATCTTTGGGGTCACTCAAGTATACTATCATGTCGTCTGCAAATAGGGAAAGCTTGACTTCTTCCTTTCCAATTTGAATCCCCTTAATCTCCTTATGTTGTCTTATTGCTCTGGCTAGAACTTCAAGTACTATATTGAATAAGTATGGGGAGAGTGGACAGCCTTGTCTCGTTCCTGATTTTAGTGGAATTGCTTTGAGTTTCTCTCCATTTAATTTGATGTTGGCTGTTGGTTTGCTATATATTGCCTTTATTATGTTTAGGTATGTTCCCTGTATTCCTGATCGCTCCAAGACTTTTATCATGAAGGGGTGTTGGATTTTGTCAAATGCCTTTTCTGCATCTAGTGAGATGATCATGTGTTTTTTTTCTTTGAGTTTGTTTATATGGTGTATTACATTGATGGGCTTTCGTATGTTGAACCACCCTTGCATCCCTGGGATGAAGCCTACTTGATCATGGTGGATAATTGTTCTGATGTGTTCTTGGAGTCTGTTTGCCAGTATTTTATTGAGTATTTTTGCATCAATGTTCATGAGGGAGATCGGTCTGTAGTTCTCTTTCTTTGTTGCATCCTTGTTTGGTTTAGGAATCAGGGTAATTGTAGCCTCATAGAAGGAGTTTGGTAATGTTCCTTCTGTTTCTATTATGTGGAACAATTTAGAGAGTATTGGTATTAACTCTTCTTTGAAGATCTGGTAGAATTCTGCGCTGAAACCATCTGGTCCTGGGCTTTTTTTGGTTAGGAGACCTTTAATGTCTGTTTCTATTTCCTTAGGGGTTATTGGACTATTTAAATAGTTTATCTGGTCTTGATTTAACTTAGGTATGTGGTATCTATCCAGAAAAATGTCCATTTCTTTTAGGTTTTCCAGTTTTGTGGAGTAGAGGTTTTTGAAATATGATCTTATAATTCTCTGGATTTCCTCAATGTCTGTTGTTATGTCCCCCTTTTCATTTCTGATTTTGTTGATTTGGATTCTCTCTCTCTGTCTTTTGGTTAGTTTGGATAAGGGCTTGTCTATCTTGTTGATTTTCTCAAAGAACCAACTCTTTGTTTCATTAATTTTTTGTATTATTCTCTTAGTTTCTAATTTATTAATTTCACCTCTCACTTTGATAATTTCCTGGCGTCTATTCTTCCTGGAAGACTCTGCTTCTTCTTGTTCTAGAGCTTTCAGATGTGCTGTTAATTCACTAGTGTGGGATTTCTCCAACTTCTTTATGTGGGCATTTAGTGCTATGAATTTCCCTCTTAACACTGCTTTCATAGTGTCCCATAAGTTTGGGTATGTGGTGTCTTCATTTTCATTGATCTCTAGGAAGTCGTTAATTTCTTTCTTTATTTCTTCCTTAACCCATTGGTGATTCAGTTGAGCATTATTCAGTTTCCATGAAATTGTAGGTTTTCTGTAGTTTTTATTGTTGTTGAAATCTAGCTTTAAACCATGGTGGTCTGATAGAACACAGGAGGTTATTCTGATTGTTTTGTATCTGTTGAGATTTGCTTTGTGGCCAAGTATGTGGTCGATTTTAGAGAAAGTTCCATGGGGTGCTGAGAAGAAAGTATATTCTTTCTTGTTAGGATGGCATGTTCTGTAGATATCTATTAGGTCCAATTGGGTCATGACATCAGTTAAGTCCTTTATTTCTCTGTTAAGTTTCGATTTGGGAGATCTGTCCAGTGGTGAGAGTGGGGTGTTGAGATCGCCCACTATTAATGTGTGGGGTTTTATATGTGGTTTAAGCTTTAGTAATGTTTCTTTTACATATGTGGGTGCCCTTGTGTTTGGGACATATATGTTCAGAATTGAAACTTCATCTTGGTGGGTCTTTCCTGTGACGAGGATGTAATGTCCTTCTTGATCTCTTTTGATTGATTTTAGTTTGAAGTCTATTTTGTTGGATATCAGGATGGCTACCCCTGCTTGTTTCTTAAGACCATTTGATTGAAAAGTCTTTTCCCAGCCTTTTATTCTTAGGTAGTGTCTGTCTTTGAATTTGAGGTGTGTTTCTTGTATGCAGCAGAAAGATGGGTCCTGCTTTCATATCCATTCTGTAAGTCTATGTCTTTTTATAGGTGAATTAAGTCCGTTGATATTAAGGGATATTAATGACCAGTGATTCTTCATCCCTGTTATTTTTGGTGGTAGTGTGTGTGTACTTCTCTTCTTTGGGGTTTACTGTTGTGGCTTTATCTATTGCCTGTGTTTTCAAGTGTGTATCTGACTTCCCTCGGTTGGAATTTTCCTTCTAGTGCTTTCTGTAGGGCTGGGTTTGTGGATAGGTATTGTTTAAATCTGGCTTTGTCTTCGAATGTCTTGTTCCTTCCGTCTATGATGATTGAAAGTTTTGCTGGGTATATTAGTCTGGGCTGACATCCATGGTCTCTTAGTGTCTGCATTACATCTGTCCAGGTCCTTCTGGCTTTCAAAGTCTCCATTGAGAAGTCGGGTGTTATTCTGATGGGTTTACCTTTATAGGTCACTTGGCCTTTTTCCTTGGCTGCTGTTAATATTCTTTCTTTATTCTGTACATTTAGTTGTTTAATTATTATGTGTTGAGGGGACTTTTTTTGGGGGTCTAGTCTGTTTGGTGTTCTATAGGCTTCTTGTATCTTCATAGGCATTTCCTTCTTTAAGTTGGGAAAGTTTTCTTCTATAATTTTGTTGAATATATTTTCCGTGCCTTTGAGTTGGTATTCTTCACCTTCTTCTATCCCTATAATTCGTAGGTTTGGTCTTTTCATGGTGTCCCAAATTTCTTGGACATTTTGGTTCATGACTTTGTTGGCTTTAGTGTTTCCTTCGACTGATGAAACTATTTCTTCTACTGTGTCTTCAATGCCAGAAATCCTCTCTTCCATCTCTTGCATTCTGTTGGTTATACTTGCATCTGAAGTTCCCGATCTTTTACTCAGGTTTTCTATTTCCAGCATTCCCTCTGTTTGTGTCTTCTTTATTTTTTCAATTTCCCTTTTCAGTTCTTGGACTGTTTCCTTTGTTTGTTTCATTTCTTTTTCATGATTTTCTTTCAGTGCTTTATTGTTTTCTTGCAGGACTTTATTGTTTTCTTCCAGGAATTTATTGTTTTCTTGGAGGGCTTTATTGTTTTCTTGGAGGGCTTTATTGTTTTCTTCTAATTTGTTTGCCCTTTCCTCTAGTTGTTTACAGCATTCTTCCAATTTTCTTGTCTTTTCCTCTACACAAGCCTCTACCTTCTTCATGAAGTTACTCATAAGGCTACTTTCTTCTGCTTCTTCCAATTTTTGGTGTTCAGGTCTAGATGTTGGAGGCGGGCTAGGTTCTGGTGATGCTGTATTGCTCTTCATTTTGTTGTATGTACTTCTGCCTTGACGTCTGCCCATCTCCTTGTGGTTCCTTCTTGGTCTTATCAGTGCACTTGTTTCACAAAGAGCTGACAGATTCAGGAAGACTCTCTCTCTTGTCCAAAAGGGAGTTCTCTTGTCCAACTCTCTGGTCCAGAAGGGAAGTCCGGGGCAGGCTCTGGTCCAGAATGGCAGTAGGGGACAGGCTGGGAGCTGGAGGCCGGTCTCTAAGTCTCAGGAAGTGGCTGTGGTCTTAGGCAGATGGGCGTGGGGGCAGGGCGCGGAGATTGCAGGGGCTGCCGGGGGGGGGGGGCTTGGAAAAGGGGATCCCTCCCGGTGGGGCTAGAAGGGGAGCTGCCCGGTGGCCAGAACCTGGTGCCAAGTTGGGCAGGTCTTCCCGGAGTGGCTGGTGCCCAGGGATGGGGTCCGGGTTGGACCCAGGTACTCACCCCTGGTCCAGAAGAGAAGTCGGGGGGCAGGCTGGGAGCTGGGGGCCGGTCTCTAAGTCTCAGGAAGTGGCTGTGGTCTCGGGCAGATTGGCGTGGGGGCAGGGCGCGGAGATTGCAGGGTCTGCCGGGGGGCTTGGAGAAGGGGATCCCTCCTGGTGGGGCTAGAAGGGGACCTGCCCGGTGGCCAGAACCTGGTGCCAAGTTGGGCAGGTCTTCCCGGAGTGGCTGGTGCCCAGGGATGGGGTCCGGGTTGGACCCAGGTACTCACCCCTGGTCCAGAAGAGAAGTCACTTTCATTTCTTTTTATCCTAAGAGTTGGTAATAATAACTCTCAAAGATTAGCAGATTGCATTACACTGTTAAATGATTTGTATAAGTACAATACCTTGAACAAGATTAGAAATCTATGTACATCATTTTCTAACAAATTCATTCTCAAGCTGGTATCATATATATAATTTGTATACAATATACAAAAATCCAATCCAATGTGAAGTATTTAAAACTAGTAGTTGCTTTCTAAAAGTAGATCCAATAATCTAGCTTTTTATCTTGTTTTATCATATTTATATAAATCAATCTCAATTTTGTAGCAATATATGTAATTTGAATACAACGTATAAAAACTCAATACAATGTAAAATATTTAAAAATAATAATTGCCCTTAAAAAGTAGATTCAATAATCTATCTTTTTTAACTATATCATATACTTTTTTCTTTTCAGAGTAAAGTCAATAAATCTACCCTTTATTCTATCATTTCTATTTCTTTTTTTTCAGAGTAGATTCAATAATCTACCTCTTATTTATATCAACTTTTTTCTTTTTCTTTTTTTTTTTTCAAACAAAAACCTTAACTCTAATCTCCTTTGTTCAGTCTTTCTCCGGATGATTAACAATAACAACTTGTAACCAACCATTCTAGACAATGACAATTATCCAAAATCCATTGAAAGACCAAAAGCCACCAACCCCACCTCTTGAGAATGCAGGCATCATGTTTTTAAAGTACCATTCTGCTGTTTGGGGGTGAAGGCATATTTAGGGGATCCTGAAAAGAAAAATTTGAGGTTTTTGTCAAGCCTGGGAGTGGTAGCTATATTATTTATTGTCCAGTCTCTTCATAAGGTGAGAGTGCAGGTCTTATCTCAAGTCCTTTTTTGGGTAGTCTGTGAGTCTGGATCATCTCGACTAGCTATCTTGAAGTTGTCCTGAGCAGTTTTTGTTCCAAAGCTGATCTGTGGATGATGTTTGTCAGCTTACTGGTGTAATTATTGTACATGGGGAGTCATTATTGTGGGGCACCATCATTTTTGGAGATTCCAATTTTGCTGTTAGTCATGTTTCCCTGGAGAAAACTGAGATTCAAACACAAAAACCCGTACTCCAGCTAAATGAAGCCTTTTTTCTAGAATTAGTTAGTACACTATATGACCATTAATATCATAAGAAAATGTTTAATATATATATTAATCAACATATGTTAATCTTATAAATTTTGATATAAAGTTCATACCTTAAGAAAAGTTTAGCCTGGCAGTAGTGGCACATGCCTTTAATCCCAGCACTCGGGAGGCAGAGCCAGGCAGATCTCTGTGAGTTCAAGGCCAGCCTGGGCTACCATGTGAGTTCCAGGAAAGGTGCAAAGCTACACAGAGAAACCCTGTCTCAAAAAAAAGAGAAAAGTTTAAAGAATTAAAATAGAACCAAGGAATTGAGATTAGTGACAATAGAAATGGACATTTAAATTTGGTTTTCTTCTGTCCTATATCAGATGGCTCTTCTAACATGATACAGATATTTTTCATTTTTTCTTTTATCAAACATGTATAGAGAAGAAGAGAGTCATTCTCCAACTCCAAAGCCAGCTTTAATTTTTAATTGAACTGGCACTACATAAAGGCCATTTGTATTAAATGTCTGTAAAGAACCAGTAGGCCAATTTATTCTTTTTCTTGGGATGTTGTGGTTTTTTTTCTGAATGATTTGTCCTTTTTCTTCAGATGTCTCATTTGTCCAGTGTTCTTCAGATTCCTTAGCCTTCATTCTCCTGAAAGACAAAAACAAAAGTCCTTCTCCAAGCCTAACTTTGGGGAGGTTCCCCTTTGGCAAGTCAGATTAAATGAAAAGCATTTGTTAGTGGTATAAATTAGCTTTAATTTGGATGGTCATGCTGGATAATGAACTATCATTTCTAATTAAGAGGTCTCTTGTTCAAAAAGAACCTTTATCACTTTGATGGCATCCATAGCTTGTCTTCTATAGAAACAAAAGTAAAACCTCATCCCCAATGTAATACATACCCTGGCTTCCATTCTGAGAACAGCACATGCTTAAAATTTATAGGCTGATTTAATTCTGTATTTTTCTTTTATCCACTATCTCTCTGCAGCTGTTGTTTCTTTATCATTAGCACTGAGAAAATTCAAATTTAATAGAGCATTATGTAATCTATTTCTGGGGGTTTTGTTTATTTTGCATATCCATTGATCTTTCTATGACTGCTTGGCCTGTAGGATTATGTGATATACCTGTAATAATCAGCAAAAACATGTTTCATTTTACCAGAGACCTATGCTTGAGCATTGTCAGTTTTAATTTGTGCATGTATACTGATGATGGCCATAACTTAGCAAATGTGTGATTACTGCATCAGCTTTTTCAGAATTCAGAGCAGTTGCCCATTGAAATCCTGAATAAGTATCGATAGTGTGGTCTACATATTTCAATTTTCCAAATTCTTTTTTTTTTTTCACTTATAAACGGTATGGCCGTAGCAGGCTTCTTGCTAACTGTTCTTTTATCTTAAATAAACCCATTTTTATAAATCTATACCTTGCCATGTGGCTGGTGGCTTACCAGAGTCTTTACATGCTGCTTGTCCTGGCGGAGGCTGCAGTGTCTCCCCCCTCAGCCTTCTGCTTCCCAGAATTCTCCTCTCTCCTTGTCCCACCAACTTCCTGCCTGGCAACCTACTTCCTGCCTGGTCACTGGCCATCAGTGTTTTATTTATATAGAGCAATATCCACAGCACTTCCCCTTTTTTTTCTTTTTTAAAAAGGAAGGTTTTAACTTTAACATGGTAAAATTACATATAACAAAACAATTACCTAGCAAGAATTATAGTTACAATACTAAAGAAGATGTCCTATCTATCTTATATTTGTGAGTTTAAGGTTTTATATCTAACTTATCTTTTATCATAACTGAGGAAATTACAACTATCTAATTTTCAACCACATCAAAGACCTGAGAAGGAACATAATGGTACCTGAGAAATGGTAGATGGATGCAAGCAACTTTCGGGAATCTTCCAAGAGTAGACCAAAACAGCTGGCAGCCTGGACAGTCACCTAATGTTTCTCAGCATTGTTGGTGCATTTAAATTGGCTACAGGCCTAGAGTATCTGACAGACCATTTTTAGAAGCAGGAATTCTGAGAGACCATCTTACCCTGTCTTGGCAGAGTACAGTGGTCACTTTCCTTGTGTCCCGCTTGTCCAGAAAGGACAGCATTATATTTGTACTGTCAGCCATCAAGGCAAGGGCAGTTCTTTGCCCAGTAGGCCATTTTGTGCCAAAAAGACAAACTTCCAAATGGAAATGTCTTAGAAGCCCAACATTCTCTCGGGATCAATTGGTGCAGGGAGGAGCAATTGTGTCTCATGTCAACAGAATTTTAAGTTATTTAAATGCTGTATTCTCTAGGTCTATGAAGTGTTTGAAGATTACCTATCTATCTGAAATATATCTATGTATACCTAGAAGACTTAACTAACATGGCTACAGATATGATTATCATAGATGACTAATTATTAATCTATTTTTTAATTATCCATTATAATTTTAAATGAGTTACATAAACATAATACCTCAAACAAGAATAGAAATATTTATATACAGTATAACAAAATTAACTTCAAGTTTGTATCAATAAACTAAAATTTATACCAATGTAAAACATTTTAAACATAAACTAAAATCTATACCAATGTAAAACATTTTAAACAAGTTGTTCTTTAAATGTAGGTTCATTTGCCGGGCAGTGGTGGCGCACGCCTTTAATCCCAGCACTCGGGAGGCAGAGGCAGGCGGATCTCTGTGAGTTCAAGGCCAGCCTGGGCTACCAAGTGAGTTCCAGGAAAGGCGCAAAGCTACACAAAGAAACCCTGTCTCGAAAAACCAAAAAAAAAAAAAAAAAAGTAGGTTCATTAATCTACCCTTTTATCTTATCATCTCCATATCCTCCTATATATCTATATCATATCCCCTTTTCTTTTTTAGAAAGTGATCACATTTATAATCAACTGTTTTAAATAAAAATATTGGGTTTTCTCTGTCCCACACCAGAGGACTCTTCTGATTTGGGACACAAGAATCTCTTAACCATTTTTTTTAAAAACAGTATGTCTGGGTTTAGAGGGGGAGTGAGCTAATTCCACCTCTAAAGCCAGCTTTGTATATTTGGAAATTTGGGCGTAGCATCTCTTACTACTTCCTGCTGGAGGGGGGCGCTGTATCTTATGTGGACGCAAAGAAAATTTTAGGCCTACGGGGTAATCCGTGAGGCTGTATTGTGTGAACCAGTTGCCTTGAAACCGCTCTGGATGTTGGATCATCTGGGCCATGGTGTCATCGGGGACCTTTCAGGGGGTCTTGGCTGGTGAAACCTGATGTATCTTAATCTGGAACAAATCCACAGCCTCTGGCTTTCTGTGGAAACAAAAGAAGAACCTCTTTTCCAAAGCAACATATTCTTAAATCCAAATTTTGAAGTCAAGGTACCTTTAAAATATACATTTTGGCATAACTCAACAGCTTTTGTAATCAAATGTTTTTCTTCAGTTACGAATATCAAAGACAACATAATCCAGATTCTCTGTGTGGTAGCCATCTTTATGTGGCTTATTTTTTATATTACCTTGAGCCTATTGCTTTAAACTGCACCATTCTAAGACTGAAAAGGCACTGTGGCTGCTGGCCCCGCCCACTTCAGCTTCCCAACATGACGGTGGGATGTTTTCCACCAGCTCTGGGAGTCATCAAGTCTCAGAAATAGTGAGTCTAAGCTTTTATCAAAGCAGCGTGTAGCCCAGAAACCTCTTTTTAAAAAAAAAAATACTAGTAAAGACTAAATCTACCACACAGCTTAATGTGCCGCTGGCAGAAGCCTCATTTCCGCCATACTGCCGGTCAAACGCACATGCCAGGAACCCGCCAATGTTCAAACCTGTGTTTTGAGGCGTCTAGCTGCTCGTATGGGACAAGAAGCAGGAACCTGTTTTTGGCTCTGTTTAGAATTGGTTATTAAATATTCTCAGGTTTAAGGTGGAAACTCAAGCTGTTGGGCGCCATTTGTTGCTGGAGGGCTTCTCTCCAGGTTCCCAAGCCCTGCAGTCCCACAATCCACTTATAAAATAATCACTCAGACACTTATATCACTTATAACCTGTATGGCCGTGGCAGGCTTCTTGCTAACTGTTCTTTTATCTTAAATTAACCCATTTTTATAAATCTATACCTTGCCACATGGCTGGTGGCTTACCAGAGTCTTTACATGCTGCTTGTCCTGGTGGTGGCTGCAGTGTCTCCCCCAAATTCTTTTTTTAATGTATTTATTTTTTATTAAGATATTTTCTATTCACTTTACATACCAAGCAAAATTCCCCTGTCCTCTCTCCTCCAGTCCCCCAGCATTCCTCCCAACCCACCCCCATTCCTACCTCCTCCACGGTAAGTTCTCCCATGGGGAGTCAGCAGAGCCTGGTACATTCAGTTGAGGCAGGTACAAGTACTTCCTACCTGCACCAAGGCTGCACAAAGTGGCTCACCATAGGCACTAGGCTCCAAAGAGCCAGCTTATGCACTAGAGACAGGTCCTGTTCCCACTGTCTGGGGGCTCCCTAAACAGTTCAAGCTAAACAGCTGTTTCACTTATCCAGAGGGTCTAGTCCGGTACCATGGGGGTTCCTCAGCTATTGGTCCACAGTTCATGTGTTTCCACAAGTTTGGCTAGTTGTGTCTGTACTTTCTCCAATCAATCATGCTGCCGATGTATCTTGCTCATAGAATCCCTCCTCTCTCTCATTGATTGGACTCCTGGAGCTCTGCCTGTGACCCAGCCATGGATTTCTGCATCTGTTTCCTTCAGTCACTGGATGATGGTTCTATGATGACAGCTAAGGTATTCAACCATCAGATCACCTGAGTAGGCCGGTAGTCTATGGTAGAGTCATCCTTGTGGATTCCTGGGAAGCTCCCTAACACTCTGCTTCTCTCTATTCCCATGCTGTCCCCATTTATCATGACATTTCTTTCCTTGATCTCCCACCCTGTTCCTATTCCAGCTCAAACTTCCCATTCCTCTAAGCTCCCATCCCCCATCCATTGCCCTTCATTACTCCCCTTCACCCCCAGTTTGCTCATGTAGATCTCATTCATTTCTCCATTGTTAGGTAATCCATATGCCCTTCCTAGGGACTTCCTTACTAGCTAGCCTCCCTGGAGTTGTGGGCTGCAGCCTACTTATCCTTTGCTTTATATCTAGTATTAACTTATGAGTGAGTATATACCATGTTTGTCCTTCTGAGTCTGAGTTACCCCACTCAGGATATGTTCTAGTTTTATCCATTTGCCTGCAAACCTCATGATGTCATTGTTTTTCTCTGCTGAGTAGTACTCCATTGTGTCTATGTACCACATTTTATTTATTCATTTTTCAGTTGAGGGGCATCTAGGATGTTTCCAGTATCTGGCTATTACAAATAATGCTGCCATGAATATAGCTGAGCATATGTCCTTGTGGTATGATTGCACATTCCTTGGGTATAAGCCAAAGAGTGGGATAGCTGGGTCTTGAGGAAGATTGAATCCCAGTTTTCTGAGAAACTGCCATACTGATTTTCAAGGTGGCTATACAATTTTGCAACAGTGTAAGAGTGTTCTTGCTCCATATCCTCTCCAACATAAGCTGTCTTCTATGTTTTTGATATTAGCCATTCTGACAGGTGTAAGATGGTATCTCAGAGTTGTTTTGATTTGCATTTACCTGATGACTAAGAATGTTGAGCTATTCCTAAAATGTCTTTTGGCCATGTGAGATTCTTCTGTTGAGAATTCTCCTACGGAGATATTTTATTTGTACTGAAATGTGATTTTATTTGTATGTTAATGAATAAAGTTGCCTGGGGGTCAGAACTAATAGCAAGCCAAAGCAGAACCTGGGTGGTGGTGGCACATGCCTTTAATCCCAGCACTTGTGAGGCAGAGCTAGGCAGATCTCTGTGTGTTCAAGAATACAGCAGAGCATGGAGACACATGCCTTTAATCTCAGTACCAACCATAGAAGACCTGGAGCCCTGTACAGGCAGGCAGTGACGAGGAGGTCATGTGGTTGGGTTTACAACCAATGAGAACGCAGAACAGAAAGTCAACAAAAAGGACAGACACACAGGAAGTAGGCCTCTGCCTGAGAGAAGGACAGCAGTGACAGGAAGTGTAAGGAGGTTTTAGTCTCAGCTCTTAGCTATTGCTCTGACCTCTTGGCTTTTAACTCTGTATTTGTCTCTGTGTTTCTTATTTAACAAGATGGTTACATCTACATTTGATGCCCATGTGGCAAGAATTCATTAAAAACCGCTTGGCTTGGCTTGGCAGCAGGTCCACTTTCCTGCAGCAGTGGGCCCAGCTCCCTAGCTCTGGCCTAGCTCAGCCTAAGCCCCAGACATGACTGACCATAGCTACAAAGTGAATACCCACAGCTGGAGCTACTTGCTTAAAGCTGGTGCTATGAACAAATCAGGCCTGCCCTGCTGGAGCTACTGCTAATCACTGTAGCTACATGAAACTGTGAATAGAGCTGCTTTTGGCTGAAATGCCAATGCATGTAGTCAGAGCTTAAGGAAGCCAGAAAACAGGCTCGACTCAGCTCAAGTGGGAACACGTAGCTGGATTTAAGCTTTTAGCCAGAACTTGTGGCTACACTTTCTTTTTCTTGCTTGTTTGCTTTCTCTCTCTCTGTCTCTGTCTCTCTCTCTCTCTCTGTCTCTGTCTCTCTCTCTCTCTCTCTCTCTCTCTCTGGATTCACACCTTGGATGCTAGGTAGCTGTTTTGAAAAGATAAATTTTTTTCCACATTAAAAAAAATGGGTTTTATGTGTACATTGGAAGAAAATTGGGGTTTGTTTGATAACATTTTAGGCAGTCTGAAAATGGAACAACTATATGAGAAGATTAATGTTCATGGAATTATGCACAGTATTACTTTTTTATCCTTATTTTACTATTTAAAAAGATAGTCAATTAAAGTGCCAGGATAAAAGTTTTAGAAAAACCTGTTAAACCTGTTAAAATGAATTATAAAGAGATTCAGATTCAGACAGAAGATATCAACAGTGAAATCATTTCAGGATTGGATTATAATGTTACAGAAAGAAAGCCTGTTTTCACACAATCACCCTTAATTTTTATCCAGTAACCATATAGTAGCTACCTAGTCAAGTGATTGCACAAAATATTTGGACTCCAATTGAAATGTTAGATTTATGAAGGTTTAAGGAGGCAATAGTATCTTATGGCATGCATTCCCCATATTAAAGTAAATGGTAAATTCCTGATCAACTTATAATAAGATTATACCACAGGATTGGAAAGAGCTGGTAAATGCTGTTCTGGAACCCAGGGCACAGCTGCAGTGGAAAATGTGGTTCAATCAGGAAGCAAAAAACATAGAAAAACAATGGAGGGATAAAGGTATGCAAATCTTTCAGGATCAGCTTGTTGGAGAAGGCCAATATGCTGCAATACAAACACAATGTTTATATGATATCCAAACCCTAGTTCTATGTCAAATGGCAGCCTTGAATGAATGGGACAGAGTTGAGGAACCAGGAAAGAAAACTGAGTCATTTACAAAGGTTATACAGGGCCCAAAAGAATCTTTCACAGACTTGTTACAAAGACTGACTTCAGCAGTAAAGAGAATGGTCCCGAATTCAGAAGCTAGCCAGATAATAATTGAATCTTTGGCTTTTGAAAATGGGAATGCAGCATGCAAGAGAATAATCAGGCCATTAAGGGCAAGATCTGCACCCTTGGAAAACTGGATTAGAGAAACGTTTAATGATGAGGCTCATGACCATGATTATATGTGGATAGGAGAAGAAATTTTAAGAGGTTTGAGGAATTTCAGATGTTTTGGATGTGGAAAGCAAGGACATTTGAAAAGGGACTGTAAACAGGGAATTCCTAGAAACAATGTTTCTTCAAGGAACAATGGCAGCAGAATGCCCCTTCCTTCTGCAGTATGCAGAAGGTGTGGTAAGGGAAAACACTGGATCAATGAATGTAGATCAACAAAAGACAGGCAAGGTAATCCTTTGCCTCAGTCTTCGGGAAACTCCCAGAGGGGCCTCAGGCAGGCCCCCATAGTTAATCCAGTTCAGACCTTTCCTGCAGTCATAGAGGAAACCCCTACTCAGAGCAATTAAATAACCAAATTCCTATTGCAATAAACCAGGCTGCTCAGGATGATGAAACATAGAAAACAAAATTCTGGAGAAACCATACAGAAATTTTTTTTGCAAACTTCTATAAATGAACAATGACCAAAATTAATAATAAGAATAAATGGTGTTTCGTTGTCTGATCTGGTAGACACAGGTGCTGATGTTATCATAATTGCACCAGGATTTTGGCATCCAACTTGGCCTCTTCAGAAGGTAAACGTTCAACTGTTAGGAATTGGAACACTATCTCAAGTGAAACAGAGCACAAGATGGCTTGAATGTATAGGTCCAGAATGACAGAAAGGAAAATAAAAACCATATGGGGCTAACATAGCTATGAACCTGAGGGGTCGAGACTTGTTGCAACCAGTGAATACACAGATTAACATCCTTCCAACCTCAGAAGCAAATCATAAACTAGCACATGTTTCTGAGAGAAGTTTAGAAGATATTATTCTAATGAGTGGTCACCAACCATCCATATTATACAAGAATAGGATACAACAACTGAGAATCTTTCAAAGACACCAACAGCTCTAACTTTAAAATGGTTAACAGAAAAGCCTGCATGGGTTCATCTATGGCCTTTAACAACAGAGAAACTCCAGGCTTTAAAAGAGCTGGTAGAAGAAAAGTCAAACGCTCGTCATATTGAAGAATCAACCAGACCTTGGAATTCTCCTGTATTTGTTATTAAAAGAAATCCAGTAAATGCATAATTGTAACAGACCTTAGAGCAATTAACAAAGTAATTCAGCCAAAGGGCTCTCTACAATCTGGAATTCCTTTGCCTACTGTGTTACCAAAGGGATGGCATCTCATAGTTATTGATTTAAAAGACTGTTTCTTTTCAATACCCTTACAGGAAAAAGACAGAGAAAGATTTGCTTTCAAAGTGCCTACTTACAATAATTCTCAACTTGTTAAGAGATTTCAATGGAGGGTCCTCACACAGGGAATGTTGAATAGCCCAACTCTGTGCCAATATTTTGTACAACAGCCATTGGAAGTGATACATAAAAAAATCCCTAAATCTATAATTTATCATTATGTGGATGATATTTTACTAACTTCCTCAAATGCAGTTACTTTAGAAAGAGTGTTTGAAGAAGTAAAGAAAAATTTGCCTTGCTGGGGATTACAAATTGCTCCTTAAAAGATACAAAGAGGAGATTCTATTAATTATTCAGGATATAAAATAGAGCTATAAAATATAGACCCCAAAAGATGCAAATTAGGAGAGATCTACTACAGACTCTTAATGACTTTCAAAGATTATTTGGAGATATTTCTCATCTATGAACTATTGTGGGGGTAAAAAATGATGAACTGAATAATTTGTTCAATACCTTAGAAGGTGACAAGGACTTAAATAGTCCAAGAGAATTATCACCTGAAGCTGAGAAAGAATTGGCCTTGGTAGAAAAGAAAGTACATGAAGGACACGTGGATTGTATTGATCCAAAGCTGGATTGCATTTTGGTTATTTTACCTTCTAGGCATTCTCCTACAGGAATATTAATGCAGAGGGAAGAGATTAAATTGGAATGGATATTTTTACCAAATAAACCAAATAAAAAATTTAAAACTTACGTGGAAAAAATCTTTGACTTGATTTGGAAAGGAAAATTTAGACTTCGTCAATTAGCAGGAATAGACTCAGGAGAAATTGTCATACCTTTAACTAAGGAGGACACTGAAAAATTATGGACAGAAGTGAACCTTGGCAAAGAGCTTGCAGTAATTTTCTTGGGGGAAATTAACAGCAAATATCCCAAAAGCAATAGAATTGATCTTATAAAGAGAGCTGATTGGATCTTGCATCGAATTGTACAGGAAAAACCCATATCTAGAGTTCGTACATTTTATACAGATGCCAACAAACAAGCAAAGGCAGGTTACAAATCAGAAAATTTAAGTAAAGTGGTTCAAAGTCCTTATAATGTAGTTCAAAAAAGATATTAATGGTTATATAGAGTACTAACTAATTCTAAAAAAGAAAAAGGCTTCAATTAGCTGCCCAAAGATGTCTTTGTGTTAGAGTCTCTTATCAGTTTTCTGCAGGAAATCACGGCCAGGCCTAACATCAACTGAAGTCTCCAGGAAGAACAGGGTCCCCACAACAAGAATGATTCCATGTGGATAATAATATTACTAAGATGACAAACATCATCTATAGATCAACTTTGGACTACAAACTGCTCAGAGCAATTTTGAGAGGGCTAGCTGAAATGATCCAGTTTCAAAGATTACTTGAATAAGGACTTGAGATAACCCCTGAACTTTGGCATTATGCATAGACTGGATAACAAAGGATATAGCTACCTTTCCTAGAATTTGACAATTAACCCCAAATTTTTCTTTTCAGAATAAAGTTACCTTTGTCCATACCCAGCAGGAAGCAATTTTAAGAATACAATACCCACATTCCCAAAGAGATGTTGTGGGTCACGTGGTTTTTTTTGGTCTTTTAATGGGTTTGGGGTCTGGGATAATTATCACTGTTTAGTAGGGTTGTTTACTAGTTGTTGTTAAGGGTTAGGAAAAGGGCTAAGCAAAGGAGATTAGATTTAAGGTTTTTAAAAAAGAGAAAAAGACAATTACTAGTTTTAAATACTTGACATTGGATTGGATTTTTTATATTGTATAAAAATTATATATATTGAAATTGATATTGTTAGAAAATGCTATATTTATATTTCTAATTTTGTTCAAGATGTAGTACTTATACCATTAATTTAACAATGTAATGTAATGTGCTGATTCTTGAATGTTATTATTATCAACTATTAGGATAAAAAGAAATGAAAGTTAGTAGTAAGACATTACAATAGAACTTGTAGTCATATTAGGTATGTTTTCAAGATTTAGCAGATATATTTTTGATAGACAGGTCATCTTCAAACCCTTCAGAGATCTACAGAATATGGCATTAATTTTTTTTAATTTAATTTTATTTTATTTTACAATACCATTCAGTTCTACACAACAGCCACAGATCCCCCTGCTCTCCCCCCTCCTGTCACCCTCCCCCTTCCCCCAGTCCACCCCCCAATCCCACCTCCTCCAGGTCAAAGCCTCCCCCAAGGACTGAGATCATGAGACAGTTGATTGGCTTGATCTGTTTGGGAGTCATCTAGGCAGTGGTGCCAGATCCTGGGCTCACTGCATGAGTTGGCTGTTTGAAACCTGGGACTTATGCAGGAATGCTTGGCTCAATCTGGGAGGAGGGGACTGGACCTGCCTGGACTGGGTCTGCCAGATCGATCTCATTTAAAATGTTTTAATAACTTAGAATTTTTTTTCTTTTTTGTTATGACTATAAGACATTTCGGCTCCTGGAAGTACCAATCTAATTCAGAGAAAATATGGGCATTGAAGACAGTGCATATGCAGTTAGCTTTCATTGTGGCAAAAGTTAGCCACTGGACAACAAAGTATCCTTGAATCAACTGCTGACAAACAGGACAGACAGGACATGAAACAAAGGACTGCCAATTCTTTCCGAAACAAGTGTGGTTATTGGCTGTATCAAAAGGCATCTTCTGAGGCCAGGACAATATGGCACCATCCCTGAAGTGGCCTTTGCAATCTGGAAAAGGTACAGTGCCACTTTCTTCAAAGGCAGCTGAAATGGCAGTGGGCCAATGGCTTCTGATGTGCAGTAGAACAGTAGCTGAAAGTTATTCTTGAAGAGTAACTAAACTAACGCCTCTCAATAGTAGACTGGCATTTAATAGAAACATATGGAAAACAGGATTTTGAGATGAAGCCACACACACACACACACAGCCAAGAAGAATAGACAGCTGGATTAAAAAAAAGACATCAACAATTTCCAGAATTTAAAATCCTGAATCATGACATGACACTAGTGGAATTCAGGTGTTTCTGGTACATGGACTGCTGTCACCAAATGTGTTGTCGAACTGTTGACCTTGTGTACATCCCAGTTTACAAATGAGTCTGTCAGATATGCTAAGTCTATAGGATAAAGATGATCCCCCAACACTGTAGATAAAACTCAGGTGACTGTCAAGGCAGCTGGATGTTTCTGTCATCTCACATTTATTTAGGAAGTTACTTGCATGCACTTCCTGTTTTTATTTTTTATTAGGTAATATTATTTCCTTCTTGGGTCTCTGAGAGAGTTGAAGATTAGTTAGTTATGGTTGAAGATTAGTTAGGATAGAAAGTGAATCAGGTACATTTTGGACTTACCAAATCTGGATAGATAAAGGAATTATTTTCTCTGAATTTATCAAATACAAATGGACTAGATATTTTTAGGTATTTACATATATTAGGTATATATGGTATAAAGTTATTGTACTTTTGTATATAGTTTTTCTTATATTACTTATAACTTTTTTCTTTTTTCTTTTTTTTAAAAAAGGGGAAATATGGTGATATTTTATTAGTACTGAAATGTGATTTTATTTGTATATTAATAAATAAATTTGCCTGAGGGTCAGAACTAATAGCAAGTCAAAGCAGAACCTGGATGGTGGTGGCACATGCCTTTAATTCCAGGCAGAGCTAGGCAGATCTCTGTGTGTCCAAGAATACAGCCAGCATGGACACACACGCCTTTAATCTCAATACCAACCATAGAAGACCTGGAGCCCTGTACAGGCAGGCAGTGACGAGGAGGTCATGTGGTTGGGTTTACAACCAATGAGAACGCAGAACAGAAAGTCAATAAAAAGGACAGACACACAGGAAGTAGGCCTCTGCCTGAGAGAAGGACAGCAGTGACAGGAAGTGTAAGGAGGTTTTTAGTCTCAGCTCTTAGCTATTGCTCTGACCTCTTGGCTTTTAACTCTGTATTTGGCTCTGTGTTTCTTATTTAACAAGACGCTTACATCTACATTCTCTGTTTGGCTCTATAGCCCATTTTTTAAATTGGACTGTTAGGTATTTTGATGTCTAGTACCTTGAGTTCTTTATATGTTCTAGAGATTAGCCCTCTGTCAGATGTGAGGTTGGTGAAGATCTTTTCCCATTCTGGAGGTTGTTGTTTCGTCTTTTTGACCATGTCCTTTGCCCTACAAAAGCTCCTCAGTATCAAAAGGTCCCATTTATTAGTTGTTGCTCTCAGTGTCTATGCTACTGGTGTTATATTTAGGAACTAATTTCCAGTGCCAATGTGTTCAAGACTGCTTCCTTCTTTCCCTTCTGTCAGGTTCAGAGTAACTGGATTTATGCTGAGATCTTTGTTCTACTTGCACTTAAGTTTTGTGCATGGTGACATATATGGATCTATTTGCATTCTTCTACATGTTGACATCCATTTATGCCAGCAGCATTTGTTGAAGATGCCTTCTTTTTTCATTGCACAGTTTGAGCTTCATTGTCAAAAACTATGTGTTAATTAGATACAGATTAATGTCAGAGTCTTCAATTCTATTCTGTTGCTCCACCTATTGTTTTTTATGCCAGTACCAAGCTGGCATAAAGTTTTTATTACTGTAGCTCTATAGTAGAGTCAGGGACCGTGATGCCTCCAGAGGTTGCTTTGTTGTACAAAATTCTTTTAGCTATCCTATGTTTTTTGTTTTGCAATATGAAGTTGAATATTGTTCTTTCCAGGTCCGTGAAGAATTGTGTTGGGATTTTTATGGGGATTGCATTGAATCTGTAGATTGCTTTTGGTAAGATTGCCATTTTTACTATGTTAGTCCTGCCTATCCATGGGCATGGGATATCTTTCCATTTTCTGATATCTTCTTCAATTTCTTTCTTCAGAGACTTAAAGTTCTTGTCATACAGGTCCTTCACTTGCTTAGTTAGAGTTACCCACAAGGTATTTTATATTATTTGTGACTATTGTAAAAGGTAATGTTTCTCTGATTTCTTTCTCTGCCTGTTTATCATTTGTATATAGGAGAGCTACTGATTTTTTTTAATCTTGTATCCTACCACATTACTGAAGGTGTTTATCAGCTGTAGGAGTTCCCTGGTAGAATTTTTGGGACCACTTATGTATACTATCATATCATCTGCAAAGAGTGAAAGTTTGACTTCTTCCTTTCCAATTTCTATCCCTTTGATCTCCTTTTGTTGTCTTATTGCTCTAGCTAGAACTTCAAGTACTATATTGAATAAATATGGGGAGAGTGGGCAACCTTGTCTTGTTTCTGATTTTAGTGGTATCTCTTTGAGTTTCTCTCCATTTACTTTGATGTGTGCTGTTGACTTGCTGTAAATTGACTTTATAATGTTAGGTATGTTCCTTGTATTCCTGATCTCTCAAGGTCCTTTTTCATGAAGGGGTGTTGAAATTTGTCAAAGGCTTTTTCAGCATTGAATGAGATGATCATGTGTGTTTTTTTGTTTGTTTTGTTTTAGTGTATTATATTGACAAATTTTTGTATGTTGAACCATCCTTGCATTGCTGGGATGAAGCCTACTTGATCATAATGAATAATTTTTTATGTCTTCTTGGATTTGGTTTGTCAATATTTTATTGAGTATTTTTGCATCAATGTTCAGGAGGGAGACTGGTCTGTAATTCTCTTTCTTTGTTGTACCTTTGTGTGGTTTGGGTATCAGGGTAACTGTAGCCACATAAAAATAGTTTGGTAATGTTCCTTCTGTTTCTATTGTGTGGAAGAATTTGAAGAGTATTGGAAATAGCTCTTCTTTGAAATTCTGGTAGAATTCTGCATTGAAGCCAGCTGGTCCTGGATTTTTTTTGTTGTTGTTAGATGACTTTTAATGAAAGTTTCTATTGTCTTAGGGGTTATTGGCCTATTTAAATATTTTATCTGGTCTAGATTTAACTTTGGTATGTGGTACCTATCCAGAAAATTGTCCATTTCTTTCACATTTTCCAATTTTGTGGAGTACAGATTTTTGAAGCATGACCTGATGATTCTCTGGATTTCCTCATTGTCTGTTATTATGTCTCCCTTTTCATTTCTGACTTTGGTGTTCTCCTTCTGGCTTTTGGTTAATTTGGATAAGGGCTTGTCTATCTTGTTGATTTTGTCAAACATCCAACTCTGTGTTTTATTGATTCTTTGTATTGTTCTCTTTCATTGTTTCATTGATTTCAGACTTCAATTTTATTATTTCTTGGCATCAATTCCTCCTGGTACAGTTTGCTTCTTTTTGTTCTAGAGCTTTCAGGTGTGCTATTAAATCACTAAGTGAGAGATTTCTCCATCTTCTTTATGTGGGCATTTAGTGTTATGAATTTTCCTCTTAGTACTGCTTTCATAGTATCCCATAATTTTGGGTATGTTGTACTTTCATTTTCATTGAATTCTAGGAAATCTTTAATTTCTTTATTTATTTCTTCCTTGACCCATTTGTGATTCATTTGGGCATTCTTCACTTTCCATGAGATGGTAGGATTTCTGTAAATTTTGTTTTTGTGAAAATCTAACTTTAAGCCATGATGGTCCAATAAAATATAGGAGGTTATTCCAATTTTTTGTATCTGTTGAGACTTGCTTTGTGACCAGCATGTGGTCAATTTTAGAGAAGGTTCCATGGGGTATTGAGAAGGTATGTTCTTTTTTGTTAGGGTGGAATGTTCTGTAGGTATCTATTAAGTCCATTTGAGTCCTAACTTCTCTTAGGTCCCTTATTTCTCTGGTAAGTTTCAGTCTGGCAGATCTATCCACTGGTGAGAGTGGCCTGTTGAGATCTCTCACTACTAGTGTGTGGAGTTTGATATACAATTTAAGATTTAATAATGTTTCTTTCAAAAATGTGGGTGCCCTTGTATCTGGGGCATAAATGTTCAGAATTGATACTTCATCTTGGTGGGTTTTCCCTGTGATAAGTATGTAATGTCCTTCCCAATCTCTTTTGCCTGATTTTAGTTTGAAGTCTATTTTTTTAGATATTAGGATAGCAACAACTGCTTACTTCTTAAATTCATTTGACTGGAAAGTTTTTTCCCAGCCTATTACTCTGAGGTAGTATCTGTCTTTAAAGTTGAGGTTGGTTTCTTGTATGCAGCAGAAGGATGGATCCTGTTTTTGTATCCATTCTGTCAGTCTGTGTCTTTTTATAGGTGAATTGAGACCATTGATATAAATGGATATTAATGACCAGTGATTGTTAATTCACTGTTTTTTTTTTGTTTGTAGTGTTCTGTGTTTCTCTTCTTTTGTATTTGTTGGTGTGGAATTATCTATTGCCTGTATTCATGGTTGTTTCTAACTTCATTAGGTTCAATTTTTCCTTCTCGTGCTTTCTGTAGGGCTGGATTCGTGGATAGGTACTGTTTAAATCTGGTTTTATCATGGAATATTTTGTTTACTCCGCTTATGGTGATTGAGAGTTTTGCTGGATATAATAGTCTGGATTGGCATCCATGATCTCTTAGTGTCTGCATAACATTATCCAGGACCTTCTGGCTTTCAGAGTCTCCATTGAGAAGTCACATGTTATTCTTATTGGTCTCTCTTTATATGTTACTTGGCCTTTTTTCTTGGCAGCTCTTAATATTTTTTTCTTTATTCTGTATTTTCATGGTTTGGTTATTATGTGGTGAGGGGTCCTTTTTTGGATCTAGTCTATTTGGTGTTCTGTAAGCTTTCATAGGCATTTTCTTCCTTAAGTTGGGAAAGTTTATGTCTATGATTTTGTTGAATATATTTCCTGTACCTTTGAGTTGGCATTCTTCTCCTTATTTTACCCCTATTTTTCTTAGTTTTGGTCTTTTCATAGTGTCCCAAATTTCTGGACGTTTTGTGTTAAGACTTTTTTCTTTAGTGTTTTCTTTGACTGATGAATCTATTTTCTCTATTGTATCTTCAATTCCAGAGAATCTCTCTTCCATCTCTCGCATTCTGTTGGTTATACTTGTATCTATAGCTCCTGTTTGTTTACTCAGATTTTTCATTTCCAGCCTTCCCTCAGTTTTTGTCTTCTTTATTGCCTCTATTTCAGTTTTCAAATCTTGGACTGCTTCATTCACCTGCTTAATTGTTTTTTCTTGGCTTTCTTTAAGGGATTTATTGATTTCTTCCAATTTCTTGTTTGTCTTTTCTTCAATTTCTTTAAGGATAGTTTTCATTTCCTCTTTAAAACTTCTATCATCTTCTTAAGGTCATTTTTAAGGTCTATTTCTTCTGCTTCTTCTGCTTTGGGATGTTCAGGTACTGCTAATGTAGTACCACTAGGTTCTGATGGTGCCTTATTAGTCTTTATATTGTTGACTGTATTTTTGCACTGGCATCTACCCATCTCTTCCTCCACTTTGTGCAAGTGCTGTCTGTGTCTGAGGGAGTGTCTTTTTATCCAGTTGATATTCTTGTTCTAATGGGGAACTCTTGGTAAATCCAGGATCTTGGTTCAATCTGTGCTGTTTCTAATAGGTAATGTCACAGGGAGCTGTTTGCTTGGTGAGGTACTGGGGTAAGAGAGAGTTGGCAGGTCCCTGGGGCTCCGATGTCTTGGGGGAGGGTCACAGGATGTGCTCCCAGGGACTAGGGGCTAGGGATCTGATCTGCCCAGTCCAAAGATGGGCACTTACCTGTTTCCAATTGGTTCAGGTTGGGCTTATGACTCTGGTTTTTACTAGTGTTTCACGGGACAGTTTTCTTGGTAGGGGGTGGGGGAAGAGGCAGCTGGCCAGTCTCTGGAACTCCAATGGCTTAGGGGAGAGTCACAGGACAGATCCCTGGGGCCTTGGGGCTAGGGATATGGTCTGCCAAGTCTGGAGATGAGGTCTTACTTGTTCCCAATTGGTGCAGGGTGTGCTTATATGTCTCCAGTTTTCACTGTTGTCAAGAGGGCTGTTTTCTTTGCAAGGGGGTAGGAGAAGGGACAGCTGGCTGGTCCCTTGGGCTCCAATGGTTTGGGAGAGGGGCATAGCACATGCCTCCAGGGTCTAGGGGCTAGTGACCTGGTCTGCTCAATCCAGAGATGGCCAGAGATGGGGCCTTGTCTGTTCCCAATCTGTCTAATTTTCTGAATTCTGAAAAGTGAAACATGTCCATCTAGCAGATTTCATTCCTCTGAGTACCCTTTGGGTTACATCCTGCTGGTAACAGGGTCTGATTATAAAACGAACAGGTAGGACATTTCCTTATAATTTACTTCACTTGTTGCCTGGTTATGGAAAAATCCCTATAAAAATCTTTATCATTGACATGATCTTTTTTATGAAATTCTGAGGACTCCCGCACATTTCCTATCAATAGTTTATCAATCTTGTTATTACCTTGTGCTAGAGGGCCTGGCAGACATGTATGGTATCAGGTGTGAGTTACATATAAGGGATGTTTTCTATTCTTGATTATATCTTGTAACTGAATAAATAGTGAAATTATTTCTGACTCCTCAGGGATAAATTCTGCAGTCTCAGAATGTAATAGCACTCTTTCAGCATACTGAGAGTCAGTAATTATTGAGAGGTTCTGCAAAATCCATTAATACCAACAAAATAGCATACAATTCCAATTTTTGAACTGAATTATAAGGACTTTGAACCACTTTACTTAAATTTTCTGACTTGTAACCAGCCTTTCCTTTATTGTTTGCATCTGTATAAAATGTAAGGGCTCCACATCTGGGTGTTTCCTGTACAATGCAGTGCAGAATGCAATCATTTCTCTTCATAAGTTGTATTCTATTGCTTTTGGGATATTTGCTGTTAATCATTCCCAAAAAATTACTGCAAGCTCTTTGCCAAGGTTCACTTTCTGCCCCAAATTTGTCAGCTTTATTTTTCATTAAAGGTACTACAATTTCTGCTGGGTCTATACCTGCTAAATGACAAAGTCTCAATTTCCCTTTTAAAATCAAATCAGAGCTCTTTTCCACATAAGTTTTTGATATTTTACTCTGTTTATTTGGTAGAAGTATCTATTCCAATATAATATCTTACCTCTGAATGACAATTCCTGTAAGATAATGCTTAGAGGGTAAAATAACCAAAATGCAATCAAGCTTTGGATCCACATGATCTACATGTCTTTCATGTACTTTATTTTCCACCAAGGCCAATTCTCTCTCAGCTTCAGCTGATAATTCTCTTGGACTGTTTAAGTCCACATCACCATGGTTTTGAACACATTACTCACTTCATTATTTTTTACCCCAATAACAGTTTATAGATGGGATATGTCTCTAAATAATCTCTGAAAGTCATTAAGAGTCTATGATTGATCTCTCCTAATTTGCACAATTTGGGGTCTAATCTTTTGTAGACCTATTTATATCCTAAATAATTAATAGAATCTCCTCTTTGTATCTTTTAGGAGCAATTTGCAATCCCCAAGACAAACTTTTCTTTACTTCTTCTAACATTCTTTCTAAGTTATCTGCCATTGAATCAGCTAGTAAAATATTATCCATGTAATGATAAATTATAGATTTTGGAAATTGTTTACATATTATTTCCAATGGCTGTCACACAAAATATTGGAACAGGGTTGGGCTATTTAACATTCCCTGTGGGAGAACCCTCCATTGATATCTCTTAACTGGCCGAGAATTATTATAAATAGGCACCGTGAAGGTGAAACTTTCTCTGTATTTTTCTTGTAAGTGTATTGAGAAGAAAGAGTTTTAAATCAATAAATACAAGAGGTCATCCTTTAGGTAACAAAATAGACAAAGGAATTCCAGATTGTAGAGAGCCCATTGGCTGAATTACTTTGTTAATTGCTCTTAGGTCTGTTACCATTCTGCATTTACCAGATTTCTTTTTAATAACAAATACAGTTGAATTCCAAGGTCTGGTTGATTTTTCAATATGCTGAGCATTTAACTGCTCTTCTACCAGCTATTCTAAAGATTACAGTTTCTCTGTTGTTAAAGGCCATTGCTGAACCTATAAAAGCTTGTCTGTTAACCATTTTCAACGTATAGCTATTGCTGTCTTTGAAAGATCAGCAGTTGTTGTGCCCTGTTCTTGTACAATCTGGATGACTAGTGACTGCTCTTTTTATTATCTCCTAATATTTCTCTTAGAAACATATTAGTTTATGGTTTGTTTCTGAGGTTGGAGAAATGTTAATCTGGGTATTCCATTGTTGTAATAGCTCAAAGCCCTGTTAATTCGTAACTATATTAGCCACATATGGCTTTAATTTTCTTCTCTGTCCTTCTGGCCCTATACAGCTAAGCCATCTTGCATTCTGTTTCATTTGAGATAATGTTCCAATCCCTAACATCTGAACATTTACCTACTGAAGAGGTTGATTTGGATGCCAAAATTCTGGTGCAATTATTGTAATGTCCACACCTGTGTCTACCAGACCTTCCAAGAGAATGTTATTTATTTGTATTTTTAATTTTGGTCTTTGTTCATTTATAGAAGTTTATCAAAAATTTGCTTCATGATTTCTCCTGAATTTCCTGTTCTCTCTGCTACAGATGTTCTATCACCCCAAGAAGTATGGTTCTTTTGCAATAGGCATTTGGTTATTTAATTGCTCTGAGAAGTGGTTTATTCTAGGAGAATTATCAACAGAAAAATCTCAAATGGCTGAGATACACTTAAAGAATTGTTCAAGATTCTTAGCCATCAGGGAAATGCAAATCAAAATGACTTTGAGATACCATCTTACACATGTTAGAATGGCTAAGATCAAAACACTGATAAGAGATTATGTTGGAGTGCATGTGAAGTAACGGATCACTCCTCCATTGCTGGTGGGAGTTTAAACTTGTACAACCACTTTATAAATCACTATGGCAGTTTCTTTGAATACTGAGAATTAATCTACCTCAAAACTCGGCAATACCACTCTTGGGCATATACCCAAAGGATGCTCAGTTATACCACAAGGACACTTCCTCAACTATGTTCATATCAGCATTATTCATAATAGTCTTACCTGGATTCAACCTAGATGATCCCCAACTGAGGAATGAATAAAGAAAATGTAATATATCTTAATGGCTTATTACTCAGAAGAAAAACAAAACAAAACAATACAATGAATCATGAAATTTGCAGGCAGATGTAACATAAAAAAGAATCATCCTGAGTGAGGTAACCTAGACTCAGAAAGACAAACATGATATATACTCACTCATAAGTGGATATGAGATATAAAATAAAGAATAACCAGCCTACAATCCACCATCCCAGAGAAACTATGTAACAAGTGTGACACTAAGAAGGGCTTGTGTAAATCACCCTGGGAGAGGTAATAGGGAAAACTGGGAGGGAGAAATGGGACAGGGATGGGGAATAAGAGCATGAGGGAATGGGATGGTCAAGTACAGGGAATGATGAAGAGGTAGAGGAATAAGAGCAATATCTTGATAGAGGGTGACATTATGGGGTTAGAAAGAAACCTGGTACTATGGAAATCACCAGAAATCTACAAGGATGACCCCAGATAACTCCCCTAGCAATAGTGGAAATAGTTTCTTAACTGGTCTTCCCTGGTAATCAGATTGGTGACCAACCTAATTGTCATAGAGCTTTCATTCAGTGACTGATGGAAGCAGAAACAGAGATACACATATAGGCACTGGGCTGAGAACCTGGAGTCCAGTCAAAGAGAATGAGGAAGGATTGCATGACCAGTGGGTATCAAAGTCATGATAGCTGACCCAAGATAGTGGTAGCTCAAGTACTCTGGACTGGTGGCTGGGGAACCTGCAGTGCTTGAAGTAGGCCCTCTGAATTTGGGTGACAGTTGTTTGGTTTGGTCTGTTTGTGGGGCCCCTGGCAGTGAAACCAGGATTTATCCCTGCTGAATGAACTGTCTTTTTGAAGTTCATTCTCAATGGTGGGATTGCTTGTTCAAACTTGATGTAGGGGGAAAGAGCTTGGTCCTACCTTAACTTGATGTGCCAAACTTTGTTGAATCCCCATGGGCAGCTTTTCCCTCTCTGAGTAGTGGATGGGGGGTAAGGTAGGGGGAGAGCAGGAGGAGTGGGGGGAGGGGGGACTGTGGTTGGTATGTAAAATGAAAAAATATATAAAAATATAAATAAAAATAAGTTCCCTTGTAAAGTACTAAAACTCTAACCCTATGAAAGCTATATTATTACTGTTTATCAGTAAAAACTGTTTGAAATAAATGTGGACACTCAGCATTTAATAAAAAAAAAACTAAGGTGTGAAGGGGTGGGAAAAACTGCTGGAATATCAGACATAAAGGTAAGTATGTTAATATTTTTAATAAGTTGTGATAGTAACACCATTTTAATATGGATAATTCTATTAAGTTCTTGCATTAATTCTTAATTTTGTTTTTCCTTGCTACATTTTTGAACACACACAATACTGGCCAAGGCTATAAAGTCCCTGAGACACATCTTATTAGATAAAACTTTTAGGATATATCTGAAAATTATTACACCATTGTTAAAATACTACTTCCGTGAATCAGGAACATCACGACCTGGGATAAATTTTAAACTCATTTCCAAATCCAGTGACTTGTCCCAGTGTGAAATTAGACTTTTCTGTAAGATAAGATACATAAAATAGTTATTTTCATTCTGAAACAAATACTGGGGAAAGCAAATCATTCCTCTGGGCCCAGTGACTCATATCAGGGATTTACAGTATCAATCAAGTGTGCTGACTAGTTCTTATATCAATTTCACACAAACTGGAGTCATCAGAGAACAGGGAATCTCACTTGCAAAAATGACTCCGTAAGACCAGACTGTAGGCAAGACTACAGCTTATTTTTAAAATAGTGATTGATGGAGAAGAGCCTAGTCCATTTTGGTTGAAGACTCTTCTGGCTGCTGGTCCTGGGTTCTATTAGAAAGGAGGCTGAGAAAGCTATAAGGAACAAGCCAGTAAGCCACACTCCTCCATGGTCTATGCATCAGCTTCCTTCTCTGGATTCCTGATTTATTTGAGTTCATACCTTGTTTTCTACCAATGGACTGTGACCCATGATATGTGAGCCAAATAAACTCTTTCTTCCCTAAGCTAATTTTTATCATGGTGTTTTATCATAGCAATATAAATACAAACTAATACAGATAGATAGATAATAATACTAATACTTAGTACTATAAGTGAGGTATAATTTCAATAGAACTGAACATTTGTTTTTGGAAGATTTGCAGAAGGACTTTGGAGCATTGGGAGTGCTGTGGGGTCTGTAGAATTCTGTAGAATGTTAGAAGATAAGCATGTTGAGAACAATTCTGACAGTATAAGGCATGGTCTGTGAAGTTTCAGAAGAAAGCAAAGCCTCTATTGTTCTATTTTGTATTAGGAATTTGTAGGGACTGGTCATCTTAAGCTGAATCACCTCTAATTAAAAAATGACCAGGACTACTGAAGTGAAACTGTTGAAGTGAAAATTATCCTTTAATGGGATAATTGATGCTAGTCAGCTGGAGATGAGAAATTAACAGTGATTACAAAGAGACCAGCATCATTAAGGTGAAATCTTCTGGGAAGTGTTTCCTCAGTGTCAACACATAGAAGCTATGTTCTAAAGACAGCTAAGGTTCTACCATGTATTGGTAGTCAAACTTGTCAACTGCAAGAGTCTCCAAAGTGGTACTGGTTCTGAAGGCATGAATGGGTCTTGGAGAAGAGCTGAGGCTTGGCACTGTGAGAAGATAGGGGAAGCCATTGAAAAAGGTGTAGCCTCAGTGATAGTTGAAGCCTCAGGATTAAAGGAGTCTTAGAAGTTGAGACCTGGCAATATAAGGAATGCCCAGGAGCGGCAATTGGTGAAAGTGCAGGCCAGTTGCAGCAGGAAACCCCAGAATTCTGGAGATGTCAGAACCATGCAATGACCACCATGGAGAGTAGCAGCAAGTTGCCCTGATCCTATGGGACAAGTTGTACATGTTATGTCGAGCTCTTTAGAGTAGCTCAGATGGTCTTGAGTGAACCTAAGTGACTTATACTGGCATGTATATTGATGGTTTTGGATTTACTTTGATATGATTGTGAAATAAAAAACATATTTTACTTATTTGGATTTTAGGAGAGCCCACTTTGAGATACTTTAAACACTTAAAGAGATTTTGGAGTTTTACAGAGGCATTATATTTTTTTAAGAGGCTGGGCTTTTAAAGCATTTCAATTTATAAAGAAAGACTACAGGACTTTATAAGTTTATAATATGTCATATATTATAATATTAATATTGACCTTTAGGAGGCAATGAGAAAGAAAATGATATGTCTATGTGATGATGTTTTTTGTCAACTTGGCACAAGCTAGAGTCATATGTGAGGAGGGAACCTCAATTGAGAAGATGATTCTACAGAACTTGGTTGCAGGCAGGCTACCCTGTAAGGTATTTCTTAATTGGTGATTAGTGGGGGTGAGTCCAGGACAGTATTGTTTACATAAGAAAAAAGGTTGTATAAGGAGCAAGCCAGTAAGGAACACCCCTCCATGGTCTTTGCATCAGCTTACAGCTCCAGGTTCCTGCCTTGAGTTCCTGCCTTCTCTTCTGTGGGTGGATGTACATGCCAAATAAACCCTTTTTGCCAATGCTGCTTTTTGGTCATTATGCTTTTCAAATCAATAGAAACACAAATTGAGACATCAAGTGACAATTTTCATTCATCATTATAACAATTTATTTGTCTGAGGTCAAGAACTCAAAATGGAATTTCTGTATCATCAGGAGGATTGATTACTTGTCTACGACAAATAGGACAGTTAGATTTTTCAGGTAGCCAATTATCAATGCATTCATCATGATATTCATGAGAGCAAGGCAGAATGCGAATTCTACTGCTTTCTGTGTATTCTGCAAGACAAATAGTGCAGATATTTAATCTATCATTTTCACAAAAAGATCTTATTGGTAAACTATTAATCTGTTCCTTGGTAAGTCCTCTAGGATGATTATTATGAATATCATTGAAGTTAGCAAAATTAGGCAAAAATGGCCAAGAATCACTATCATCAGATTCTTCTCGGCCTGCAAATCGTCTTGCTCGCCTGGCCTCAGAGGGTGTATGAGAAGATAAAATTGGTTCATTATAGCTTTCATTAATTTCAAAAGTAGCTGGTAAATTTTCATCCCTTATAATAGTGGTCTGCAAAACAATAGGGATTTGCAAAATTGGTCGGCGGGGTGTTGACAATGAATGTAATGAAGAAATTGTAGTATTGCTGGTAGAATGTGAAAAAGAACTGGAAACAAAACTAGAAATACTACTTTCACCAGAATGAACTCTTGTATTATTTTGACTTGAAGATGAGTCACGGGCCTCTAAAACGCTCTCAGGGCAATTATCATGTTCTACCTCAAGAATTTGTGTAAGCATTTGCCCTGATGTTCCATAAGGAACTGTAGCTAAAGGAATCTCTAAACCAGTATTGGAAGTTTGAGCAACAGAAATTATTTCAGAATTCGGCATACCTCCCTCATTAGAATGTGAAAATATGTTTGTGTGTTCGTTTCTATTAATTTCCACATTGATAAAGTTAGCTGGTGTTACAGATGTAGACTGATTTCTATGTGCAGTGCATCTTCTTGTTGGAGAAGATGTGAAAGAATGCCTTGTTTGCAACTCAGATATGTTCAGTGGAAAAGCTGGCCTACCATTAGACAAAGGTTCATGCATGTTAAGATGTGGAAAAGTTTCAGGTGATACAGGATGATGACCTTTGACTAAAGCCACCTGGTGAATAGGTTGAGGTGGTCTACTTTCAGTCATTTCTCCAACTATCAGAACTTCCGGACTCGCACTTCTTGTATTTCTTCTATCTCTAGTAAGTGGGTCTTCCATTAAAATTTCAGTGGTATCTTCTTCTGATGTAAAGGGAATTACACATGTAGACTCAGGTTGTTGATGACGCAATTGCTTCTGGCCATTTCGATTACTGCCATGACAGCTAAATCCTGAAAGGAATACAAGGTCATTTTGTGGGTTTGAGTTCTCATTATTAAAGGTCAATCCCATCCCTACACTTGTATCATCATTGTTTGTTTTACCCTGATAATTTGTTGTCCAAAACCCACACTCACTTTTTCTCCTATTTTCAGATTGTTGAATGGAGGGAACATGGTCTCGTTCAGAATTACCTTGAGGTACAATATCCAATGAATTTGCGCCACCTGTAAACATAAAGTGGAAGATAATCAGAAAAGAATTGTCAAAACTATAACAAATGCTGCCTTGACACTGTTGCAAAAAAAAAGAAAAGAAGCACCTAAAGATTCATATATTTAATCTTAATTTGATTCATATTTCACATAGAATCAATACTTGTGCAAAGAATAAAACCTAAATTGACAAGGAAAGGTAAGAGGATTTCAAAACTGCATTTGAAATAGCTTATTCTAGACCAATTTTTGGAAATTTTACGTGAATCAGAGGGCACTTCTGTTCAATTTTTCTGAATCTTATATATCCCCTTGGAGAGGCATTTAATCAAGATAGTAAACAACCAAAAATAATTCTCAAAGCTTTAAAAAATATTTTGTAAAAGTTTTACTTATATTATGCATGTGTGTATTTGTCTGTGTGAGTGTATGCCACATCTGTGCAGATGGCTGTTGAAACTACCAGTGTTCAGATCCCCTGGATCTAGAGTCATAGGTAGTTTTGAGATACCCAGGTCCTTTGGAAGAACACAAGCTGACCTTAACTGCTGAGCAATCTGTGCTGTCTCAAAGAAAGTTTCTACTCAAGATACAACACTCATATTAAAGTTAAATTTTGCTTATCTTTTAATATTCATTAGTCTGTAACTTTACTTCTAGACTCATGGGTTGCAAGCTTTCATTGGAAATATAAGAAGCCATCTTAAGAAAATAAATCATTATAGTGGGCTTGCACCTAGGGAGAGAAACATTAATTCTTAGTTCTGAGTATCATTTTTAAGTGAAGCACCAACTATATTGAGGGCATCTTGATTATTGGGTAGCATTTCTTGTGTTTATAAGATGATTGATACCATTCTTGGCCTTGTCATACTTGATAGAATTAACATAACCTCAGATACTACTCATTATCACAACCAAAATTGTTTTGCAGATATTAACAGATCTCCCTGGGGATGGGAACAGAATTATGCAAAGTTTCATTTGTTGATATAGATTTTCTTTTGGATGACTTCTCAAAAGAAGAAATAAAAGTGACCAACAAATACATGGAAAAATGATTAATATCATTTGCCATCAGGAATGTAAGTGCATATCAAAATTATACTGGGATGCTCTCTTCCTGACTTACAATAGATTACTACCACTATTACTAATTACAATAGCAAACAGTTTATAATTTATTATCAAGAGAAAACAAAATGATAGAGGTTTGTAGTTGGAAGTTTTCCTGTGCCTTGCCCAGTCCTTCAGCTGCTCAGACACACATAAACACACAGAGGCTTATATTATTTTTAAACTATATGGCAAATGGCTCAGGCTTCTCCCTAGCTAGCTCTTACATCTTAAATTAACCTATGTCTATAAATCTATACTTGGCCACATGGCTTGCGGCTTACCAGTACTTTACATTTTGATTCTTCTTGTGGTGACTAAAAATGTCTCCTAACTCAGCCTTCCTCTTCCTAGAATTCTCTTTGTCTGCTTATCCCACCTATACTTCCTACCTGGCTATTGGCCAATCAGCATTTTACTTATCAGCAACACAGAGCAATCAGAGAAATACACATTCACAGCATACAGAATGACATTCCACAGCAGAGGTTCACTCCTATAGAACCGTTATTGTTTATAGTGGTCTGATCACATTCCCACTGGAAAAGCCTAAAAAAGTTTGCAACTCAGATATTCTTATATGTTGAGTAAATGTTTGTGCTGCTAATTTCAAAAAAAAAAATCACAGACTCATTTACTGTAAGATGTTCAAAATACTTAAATAATAAATTATGAAGAAATTTCCAAAGTACTGAATTCAGAGAATTCAAAGGACACTGACATCTCATGCAGTTGTTGGCTTTTGGAAGGCCTGGGCCCCTCCTTCTTGTTCTTTTCTGGGAACTATTATATAACATCAATACTTCACATTTGTGTTCTTTTGATACACCTGGTTTTTTAGACGTTGGTTCAGATTGTAGATATTCCATTTGCTTCTGGTTATTTTTCATATGTTCTCCTGCAAGAAAACACAAACAACTGTGTTCACGCAATCAAGCTTGTATCATACAAGCTAATCTCTACTTATGATGGGACTGTTTGAATTAATGTGAAGTGTTTCTGTCCAAGATTGTGGTTCTCTTGTTTCATTATCTGCCATATTTTAATAATATAAAAAAAGAGGTTACCCAGACTCTTAAAAAATACCACTACGCACATCCTGAAAATGATGGTCTATAACTGTGACTATCAAACAAAAAAAGATCAGAAAGGAACTCTAAAACAAAACGTCAGCATATAACAGTGTTTTGAAATTTTGCTTCTAAAAACAGTAAAAAAAAAAAAATGAACAAAGAGGGTGGTGATCATGCCCAATCAAGGACTGGTATAGTTTAAAGGGAATAACTGGGGGATAGCTGGGAGGAGGGGGAAGCTAGCCAATAAGGTGAGTGATGCAAGTAAAAAAAAAAAACACGATTGTCAGAAGCAAAAAAAGAAAAGTGAAGAGTTCATTCTGATAGGCTCATTGACAATTGAAGCTACTTCTAGTGTGAATATGATTACAACTGAGAGGTTTGGAGATGGAGATCAAGATGAGCAATGAGTCTCAGAAAATTTTCACAATATACTAAATAACAGAAAATTTTCAGGGGAGAGGGAGTGAAGACAGAAGAGCCCCTGTGGTGGCTATATTAGCAGAGGGAGGAGTAAAGATCAAAGTAAAAAAAATCACAGGAAATAAAACAGACTTAAAACACACAATGAACCCTGAACATATCACTATAAAGATTTGAAGTGCAATGAAATAGGAAATCGACAGGTGCCCAGAAAATCTTTGTTTTCACTAATTTATGAGAATAGTTATAGGAAGTCATTTTTCAATATGGTTGTTTAAACAAGATGCACCCTCATGCCAATGGGGATAGGGTAAGCCTTATAATATCCCACCCCTAGATGAAGAGCTATAGGCAATCAATGGATATTGAAAAGGTATGGATATTTTCTTCTAGGGGTGAGAACCCACTCATAGGTCATCCAATCCACAATCAAAAGTATCAAGTCATATACACATGTATATATGAGCAACAATATATTTACTCTGTAGTATATATATATATATATATATATACATGGAGTCATGAATATGAGAATGAGTCAGGAATATATAGGTGTAGTTTCAGGGTAGAGTAAGAAAAAGAAATGATGTAAATACAAGTATATGCATGTATGAAGTTCTAAGAAAATTTTAAGTTTGTAAAATAAAAAAAAAACAGACTACTACTGTTGTCCAAAACCCACACTCACTTTTTCTCCTATTTTCAGATTGTTGAATGGAGGGAACATGGTCTCGTTCAGAATTACCTTGAGGTACAACATCCAATGAATTTGCTTCACCTGTAAACATAAAGTGGAAGATAATCAGAAAAGAATTGTCAAAACTATAACAAATGCTGCAAACATTGTTGCAAAAAAAAAAAAGAAAAGAAGCACCTAAAGATTCATATATTTAATCTTAATTTGATTCATATTTCACATAGAATCAATACTTTTGCAAAGAATAAAAACCTAAATTGACAAGGAAAGGCAAGAGGATTTCAAAACTTCTTTTGAAATAGCTTTTTCTAGACCAATTTTTGGAAATTTTAAGTGAATCAGAGGGCACTTCTGTTCAATTTTTCAGAATCTTATATATCCCCTTGGAGAGGCATTTAATCAAGATAGTAAACAACCAAAAATAATTCTCAAAGCTTTAAAAAATATTTTGTAAAAGTTTTACTTATATTATGCATGTGTGTATTTGTCTGTGTGAGTGTATGCCACATCTGTGCAGATGGCTGTTGAAACTACCAGTGTTCAGATCCCCTGGATCTAGAGTCATAGGTAGTTTTGAGATACCCAGGTCCTTTGGAAGAACACAAGCTGACCTTAACTGCTGAGCTGATACATCTCATTAACATTGAAACAAAATACTAATAGGATGAAGGTAAGTTCAAAGACATATCTGAGGTATTTTCCATGTGCTTCTTTCAGTTTTGATGATTTTGAGTTGACAAAAATTGCCTGTAATACCAAATCAATATATTGGACCTAATACAGTATATAACATGGTATTCAGAAGAACCTAAAGCATTCTTGTATGCTCTATTGGATTCATATAATACCACTTTCATGATGAAAACAGTTTCAATCACCCTTGGCAAGGTAGTAATAACCCATATTTCACACTCTGAGAGAAATATAAGTTCTATGGAAATATAAGTTCTGAGAGAAATATAAGTTAGAATATTTTTCAACATCAGCATTACTGAATTTATGCTAAAATAATTTCACTGGGGAGGTTTTCTTTGCATTTTGTGAAACTGGAAGCATTGTTGGTTGTTCCACAGTAGATAAGTAATATCATGGTGCCTAAACTTAGCTTCAACGGCTCTCAATTATTTCTCAAGATTAGAAGTGTCCCCTCAGATAGATACAATTGTCTGGAACATTCTTTGGTGAAGAAATTTTTTAAAAAAATCCATAACATTTTACTCTGTGAATCTGGTGGTGACTTGCATCAGGTCAAAAGGAAATTTCAAGTCTGCAAACTCCAAATGTCAGTCAAAATATCAAGAAATGAACCCAACCTGAAGTATAGGGGGATTTCTGGCAGGTTGACAAAAGCCAGCATATCTCAGAAATTTGTGAAGCCAGTTCCCTGACTACAAAAGGAGTAACTTCCTATACCTCTAACAAAAGGTTTGTATGGCTCTTCAGTCAGCATATCAAGGTCCAGGCTAGCCTTCAGGCTACCCCAGTCCCTACTAACAAGTCTATTTCAAAGCCCCAACACCAGTCTCCTGGCGGTTCCCTCCCCCATCTACTGATACTCCTTCTAATCTGGCTTTCTCCCTCTTCTGTGCTCCTGCTATTCTCACTTTGCTTTTTCTATTTCCTATCCCGTGCTATTTTTCCATCTCTTAGATAGCCTTGGCCATGTCCAGTGTGCTGGCTATGTTCTCTCTACTTCTTTCTCTGTCTGTTTGTACTGTTCCAAATGCCTCTAGCTGCTCTGTCTCTCATATCTACAGTAAAACCTTTCCATACCAATAGAACAATCATGTCATTTTTTACAACTTACTTTCCATCCGTGGTCTTTCTCTCCAATTTTGTTGGCTCCTGCGTCTTTTTCTTGTCCGACTTCGGGTAGACGGAGCTGCTATCAATGTGTCAGTTGCATTTGCTTCTGATCTACGAGGACTGTTAAATATAGACTTTGATTGTTCACTCTCCACTAGCCTCTCATTGTTCTGCATATTTTCTTCTCCAAGAAGTCTTGCAAAATACAAATGGTCATATTTTAGATCTGGATTCTCATTATTATCATTAACACTATCTCCTTCCATGAAAGTATGAACTTGTGACTCGCTCGGAGATGTTCCCATCCAAGATTGGCATTCTCTTTTTTCTTCTTCCATAACAACACATGTAGTTGACTGGTAACTAGCAATATCACAGCTAAGCATATTATGCAAAGGGTCATCTTCACCTGATATCAGAAAAGGGAAGAAGTAGGAAGGAATTCTAAGAATCAGACCCACCATAAAATATTTCTTAAAACATTTGTTTTATAAACCACATGCACCAGGTCCTCTGAGTGTATTTTATGACTGTTAACTTGGTAATTTTGTGAGAATCCTAACAGTGGGAGCAGATATGTCTCTGAGGTTCTCTTTCCTGTTCATGGGCCTCTTTTCCACCTATTGGGTTTCCTTGTCAAGCTTCAATAGGAGGGTTTTGCCTTGTCTTATTGTAACCTGCTCTGTTGTGCTTGCTTGTTGTCTCTTAAAGGCCTGTTCATTTCTGAAGGGAAATGAATGGGGAGTGTATCTGGAAGAGAGGGTGATGTGGTTGGGAGAGCTAGAAGGAAATGATAGACAGGAAATTGACTGGGATGTATTGTATGAGAGAATAATCCAGTTTCAGTAAAGAAAAATAAACCACACGAAGAGGAGCCTGAAGAGTTAGATATTTCATGAAGATTCAATATTTTCAGAATCAGTACATTGGCCAACAACACAATCTATATTTAAAAGTAAGAAAGGGATTGTTCAAATTCATAGTAAAAGCTTAACAATTTCCTGGATAAATTTAGGAACATCTAAGAGAAAAGCAGAACATGTATTTTTAAATATTCTCCTTAGGAGTTTTATCAAAAATCAATTTCTTTTAGTCCATGGTAAAAATATTGACATGATCAAGCAAATATATTGCAATTAAAATTCAATACTAGTGTTTTAGTTCAAATTCCAATTTTATCTGATTTTCAATAATTTATATTTTTTTATTTCTAGGATCTGGAATGATGTACCTTGATAATGCATGGGATTATTTGAAGTATAAGTCTATTGAAGAAATTGGCAAATGAAAAAATGTTTTTGATTCAAAATAATATGAATGACTCATATTGTTACCAGGATTTTGAGTTGGCCTGAAATTATTAATCAGAGTAAATGAGTATATTGATCCATTGTACTACATATAAGATCTTGTTAAAATCCCAAATATTATAATAGACTAGTATAACTGAGTGCACAGTGAAGAAAACACTGAAGTGACCACTGCATGACTGGGGAGTGGGCAGATGTGAAAGAGAGAACAATCAGAGGCATCAGGTGAATGCCAGGGCTCTCACTTTGGACCAGAGAAAATAGCAAAAAAATGGTGGAATAGTCCTGTAAGTTATAAGTTATTGAGGAAGAAAGAGAGCTGGTTAGCTAGAATAGCCTGGGAATTAACATATTGAAGGAGTAGAGGGGGAAGTGAGAAGTACCATCAGGGTAGTGTAGGGGTTTTGGTATTCATAAAAATTATGTGTTACTAGGGACCAGAGGAGCCTGGAATTTGGTTTTTGGCTTTGATATGTAACCACATGTATATTCCAAGGGAAGTGGGACTTTCCGACTGACAGAAACACATTTTAGTTGTTCCAGAGGAATGTCAACTGTAGGCTTTTATCTCTTCACCAGCAAACTTTTATAGCCCAGCTTCAGCAGAGCCAAGGGACTGTCATTTAGGGATTGCCATAGACTTTTGAAGAATTGAGATTCCCCTTGGACATGACAACTGTATGTATATAAAAACATGTTCAAGGACCAAAGTATTTTACTTTACTTTTGTTAGATTGTAAAATTTCCTATTTCTCACTGGAAGAGAAACAGCCATCAGGAGGTTAGAGCAAGGTTTCTCAATATAATCACTATTGATTTTGGAGGCCAAGTGGCATTGCTTGGAAGCCATCTTCTATGTCAAATGACATTTGGTAGCAAGCACTCCTAGAGTCTCATTACTGGGATGTTATTTTATCCCTGAGATATTTATTACTGTATTACTACCCTCAATTGTGTCAACCCATAACTATTTAAAAACGAGATATGCCCACTAGGGAGAGAAATAATTGTTCTCAAATGAGACTTGTTGATTAAGGGTATGCAACATTTAGATTTTCTTTTGAAGATCCTGCATTTATGAATTCTCAGAAGAAATATACAACTAGCATATTAAAAACAATAAATAATTTTAAACATTGGGAAAATACATATCAAAAGTACACTAAAATATCATTCCAAGCTATGTTTACTGGATACTACACAAATATGCCATTTCCGATAATTGTGTTGAATAGTTGTATCAGAGAATTTTCTACTGAGAAAATGTTCTTTGTTGTAGAAACTTTAAAAAGTTTCCTGATTTGCAACTTATTGAATTCTTGGCATTTAATTGTATGTAATTAAACCTATATCTCATTCACATTTGTGATAAGATATTCAGAAGTCTTATGCCATGCATCACCAAAATTTATAAAACATTTAAATCAGTCAATCTTGAAGTCACTTAAGTTCAATTCATGCTCTATCAATCAACAATTTGGGGACCCCACTTCCTTTTCTCCTCCTCCTCCTCCTCCTCCTTCTTCCCCTTCTTCCTCTTCTTCCTCTTCCTCCTCCTCCTCCTCCTCCTCCTCCTCTTCTTATCTATTCTCTACTAGGTCAACTAAAATAATTGCTTTGGTTATAGTCCTTGAGATATGTATACCTTCAAAAATTTAGACCCTAATTGTGGATTTTCTACTTGTTTGTTTTTGGATTACAAATTATGTCTTGTAAAATTCCATATAAATGACAAATTCTCATTCCATGGGAATTTATTTCATTTTGTAAACTTAATACTTTTTACTCTTTTGGTCGAATTGCTTTAATCATAATCTTCATGTCCCAAATTTGTTATCTCTATTTTTTCACTTTTTGTCATACTTTCAGATTGTTTTAATGAAAAGAACTGTTGTCTAGTAGGATTACCCCTTGTAAAAAATACAAATGGTCTTTTCCATAGGTACCCACAAATGGGAGGAGGCAAGAAAAAGCCTCAAATAATCAAATCTGCTATAAAATAATATCCTGAAATGTTGCTTCAGAAGCAACTTTCAAAAAAAGTGTAAATTTTCTACATATTATATACAGTAAACAATGAAACATTTTAAATTCATTTTAAAAGACTGCATAAATTTTGAGAAAATATAAAGGGAATCAATATGAAATCTCTCAGCATTTTACCATTTACATAAAGTTATCTAACATTGTGGAAGGTATGCCAAAAATTTTCTTACAATTCACAATAAAGTGATTAATATGACCAAACAAGTATACTGCAGTCAATATCAACTGCTAATTTTTACCTAAAGTGCATTATTCTCAATTTTTCATTAATCTACAGCATTGTTTTTATGTTATGGTCTCAAATATTCAGAATTATTTTAAGTTGTGAATATTGTAGACACTGGCAAAGCACAATCATCTGTAAAGATTTCAAATAGTTTGAGTAAATCTAAATGCTACAAGGATTTTGAATTTAGATGAATTGCTTACTACTCTAAATCTTTAGGTTAAACATAACATATAAATGCAGGTAAGGGCATTGTGGAACAACCCAAATATTATAGTACAATCTTCTTAGGATGTATGTGAGGCCATGTTCAAGAACAAACTTCTAGGGCTTTTGTTAGTAATACTCCTCATACTTAGTGGAAGAAAAAAAGTAGTACTATGTGTGATTAGAGCACTTTATTTTGCAAAACTGAAACCTTTGACTTTTGGCTCATAAGACTAGTTTTAAGACACAAGACTAGTGAATTGTGGGAAGTTCAGCCATATTCTTGTCATCATCCTACTAGAACATTCTAGATGTAACCTCACATCTTCTTCCTTTGGTTGTGATTATTCACAATTGTCTCCAAAATATTAAGAACTATTCTGCAAGAACAGGCACAGCTATTTTCAGTTCAGATCCACTTGATTATAGTTTTTCAGTTTTTTTTTTTTTTTTTTTTTTTTTTTGGTTTTTCGAGACAGGGTTTCTCTGTGTAGCTTTGCGCCTTTCCTGGAGCTCACTTGGTAGCCCAGGCTGGCCTCGAACTCACGAAGATCCGCCTGGCTCTGCCTCCCGAGTGCTGGGATTAAAGGCGTGCGCCACCAACGCCCGGCTTAGTTTTTCAGTTTTTTACCATTACTTTATGCTATTGAAAATGTTGCTTGTCTGAGTTTTCAAAAAGAAGGCATACAAAAGTGGCAGAGATATGTTTTAAAAGGTAGGCAATACCATTAACTAGCGAAGAAATATATAAGAAATGTAGACTAAATGATTTTCAACAACAATAATAATAATAATATAAAACTCCATAAATTTCCTATTGTTGGTTGTATGCAGAGAATATTTTCCTGAAGAGCCCTTTTGCAGAGAAACTGCAAACTAGATTTGTTGTTGAGTTTACTATGATAGTTTGGTTTATCTGCATGGCTTTACACATACATACCTTCTATCTAGTTATTGATCTGATATGCAATATAGATTTCTAAGATTTTTGAGTTTGTAGAACAAACTAATCTATTTAGTTGTCTTTGATATTAATAATAATGCATATTTCATATTGTGATAGAGTAAGAAGTAGTGAAGTTAGAGCAAAATTTCTCAGTATCAGTATTTTTGACTGTGGGGTCTACATGACTACATTGGAGAGAACTGTCAGGTATTTGTCAATATTCCTAATCTTTCTTTTGCAGGTGAGTATAACATCAACAATCTTAGAGTTGTCCCATTTTACGATTATTCCAGTACTAACACATTTCTCCCCCATTTTGGATCCACTTGATTGGCGTTTTCAACATGTCTGCTTAGTATTGAGGATGTTGACCTCTCCAATTTTTAACATAACAAATAATGACAATTAGACTTATGAAAAATGGCAAATATTGTTAGCCACAACATAAGACATCTCAATATGTACTGAGAGGTCACCTTATCCCATTTTACAACAAAAATAAACTCAATTGTTCAAATTCACAGAAGCACTGCAGGTGGTTCTTGAGTATATTCTACTGAAAAGGCATTTATTGTAGAAGGATGCTACAAAAAGTTCAACTCCAGAGTTGCAGCCTACTTTGTTACTATGGTAGTACTGAATTCTATAAAATATCTGACTCATTTTCCCTAAGCTACTGTGAAGACACATATTGTAAAGTGAGACCAGCATAACACTCAATTCAGTAAATTTAGAGGTGACTTACCTCCATCACATGCTTCTTTTTTTGTAAAATCAACGTTATTAATTCTGTTTTGACTTGTGATAGGTGGACATGTAGTCAGACTTTCAGATCTATTTCCTTCTAATTGATACGCTCTTACAAATATTACATCAGAGTCTGAATTTTCTGTTTGCAACTGCTTGTTTTCCATATTTTCTCCTGGAAGAAATATTGTGAAGGACTAGTACAGATTTATTAATTTGGACTCCAATTCTTAAAATTAAGTTATTCCAAGGTATCAGAATTATTTGAATTATTCAGTTTGTTACTGAAAAATACAGTTCTCCTTGCTCCTCATCTAACATATTTTCATATTATTACAAAAAGATTAGCCAGACTCTTAACAAAATTGCTACTAAGTACATGACAGAAGATCAACTATCTCCTGGACCAGTTAACATAAAAAGAAGTAGTAAAAAAGGAATTCCAAAAACCTGAACTACCATAAAATAGTATGCACAAACTTTTTCTATAAACACCATGAATGGAGAAACAAATATTTGGATATTTTACATAGTTATTATTTTCAAAATTAATACAATTGTTAATGACACAGCATAGTTTTTACAAGTAAAGGGAGAAAGGGAATCTGGTTTCAACTTCCTTTGCAAAGATTTTGATATCCTAAATAAATTTAGAGAAATTTCAAAGAAAATTGGAAAATATCCTATTTCAATATTTCACTGTACATACAACCTTAGAAACTACTATGGAAGACTCATCAAAATAAAGTCATTTCAGTTTGTAGCAATGATATTAATATGCTTGAAGATACTGTAGCTTAGTTTAAGTGCTAGTGCTTTCTTTAAAATTACATTTTTGTACTGATGTCCATTATTTTAGGATATTATGTTTAATATTTCTTGAATGATATGGTTTTGATAACTCATGAGGTTAAATTATAAATTTGTTCAAGATACTGACAAAATTTAAATTAAACTTATAGGTTTAAAATAGTTTGAATAATTCTTTTTTTTTTTTTTTTTTGGTTTTTTTTGAGACAGGGTTTTTCTGTGTAGCTTTGCGCCTTTCCTGGAACTCACTTGGTAGCCCAGGCTGGCCTCGAACTCACAGAGATCCACCTGGCTCTGCCTCCCGAGTGCTGGGATTAAAGGCGTGCGCCACCACCGCCCGGCTTGAATAATTCTTAATGTTACTAGAATCTGGAATTGACATAGAGTGCCTCTCAAACCAAAAGTATATTGAACCTAAACTTATACATCTAAGACAACACCAAAGAAGCAACTTGTTATAATAGACACTTCACTGTATTGACATAAGACTATGATGAGAGAAATGCAAATCAAAACGACTCTGAGATACCACCTTACACCTGTCAGAATGGCTATGATCAAAAACACCAATGACAGCCAATGTTGGAGAGGATGTGGAGCAAAGGGAACACTCCTCCACTGTTGGTGGGAATGTAAACTTGTACAACCACTGTGGAAATCAGTATGGCAGTTTCTCAGAAAATTAGGAATCGAACTACCTCAAGACCCAGCCATCCCACTCTTGGGCATATACCCAAGGAATGCTGATTCATACCATAAAGATACATGCTCAGCTATGTTCATAGCTGCACTACTTGTAATAGCCAGAACCTGGAAACAACCTAGATGCCCATCAACGGAAGAATGGATGGAAAAAATGTGGTACATATACACAATGGAGTACTACTCAGCAGAGAAAAACAATGAAAGCATGAAATTTGCAGGCAAATGGATGGAACTAGAAAAAATCATCCTGAGTGAGGTAACCCAAACCCAGAAAGACAGTCATGGTATGTACTCACTCATAAGTGGATTCTAGATATAAAATAAAGAACAATCAGACCACAACCCATAGAACCATAGAGGCTATATATATAGCATGGAGGTCCCTAGGACGACTGTGGCTTGTAATAAATTTCGGTTTTACTAAAAAAAAAAAAAAAAAAAAAAAAAAAAAAAAAAAAAAAAAGACTATGATGAGAAATAACTGATTATAGTGGGGCTTTCTTAGATAATGTTTCTCACTGGGAGAAAATTGCAGCCTTCTGGCTAAAACTGAATTTTATAACATCAATACTCTTCAGCTTCTGGGCCTAATAGCTGTATAAGGAATCTATCCTCTGTGTTGTAGAATAGATATTTCTGGAAGTTCTGGTGTAGACAAGTACATCACCAGCCTTACCCTTAGTTTTGGCAATTCACATTTATTTTATGACATCCCATTGGGGAACACATTTGTCTCCAACTGAGTGCTACTTGATTACTGTTTTATATTTCTATTTGCTGTCAAAGATGCTACATTTCTGATATCTCACAAAAATCAATATACATGCTACCTAGATAGAAGAAAATGGTTCATAGGATTAATCATTATGTAAAAATACATCAAAATATTTGAAATGTCATCTCAAACCATTTTCAATGATTATTATCAAAGTAAATAACATACCAAATTCCATGAATTTGCTAAGCCTGGTTGCATCTCTATCATTTTCTACTGCAAAAGAATTTCTTGTCAGTTCTATAATAATAGTTCATGATTTGGGACTCCACAAAATATCTGTGCTTTTACTTGAAAGGTAGCATGACAAATTCGAAGCTGCATCTGGGTGGTGCTGTGAATCATTCGAGTTCAGAAAACAAAGGAATAAACTCCTTTCCAAAGAGAAAAATGTGGGCTGGGCAGTGGTGGCGCACGCCTTTAATCCCAGCACTTGGGAGGCAGAGCCAGGCAGATCTCTGTGAGTTCGAGGCCAGCCTGGGCTACCAAGTGAGTTCCAGGAAAAGGTGCACAGCTACACAGAGAAACCCTGTCTCGAAAAACCAAAAAAAAAAAAAGAGAGAGAGAGAAATGTGGTAAATATTGGTATTATAAAAAATGTGATAGGACATTTGAAAAGTGCAAAGGAGCAGAAAGGAACACAGTGAAGCAAGTAGAGCATAGGTTTGTCTGTGTTATTAGGGGTGGTGGGAAATTATAAAGGTGCCATCCATAGTAAAAATCCAAGAGCTGAGATGAGAACTAAAGACAGTGAAAATTTATTACATGTAATTATGACAGGAAGTTTCTCAAAACCTGGAAATTCACAAGCTAAACCATTTAGAGCCTCAGATAGAAATATACAGATAAAAGCTTCTGTACAGCACATAAGAGTCATATGAAAATAAAATCATATCTTACCTAAATATTTCACAAACAGGAAAGGAAATTCTAACAGAGAAGTTTATACTAACAAATGTTAACGTTAAAAAATCAGAGAGATCAGCCGGGCGTTGGTGGCGCACGCCTTTAATCCCAGCACTCGGGAGGCAGAGGCAGGCGGATCTCTGTGAGTTCGAGGCCAACCTGGGCTACCAAGTGAGTTCCAGGAAAAGGCGCAAAGCTACACAGAGAAACCCTGTCTCGAAAAACCAAAAAAAAAAAAAAAATCAGAGAGATCTCAAATAAATAACTCAATGATATGCATTAAAGTCACAGAAAAACAAGAACAAGCCAAAACCAAACTCAGCATAGCTGAAAGAAATAATAAAGATCAGGGCATAAATTAACATATTTAGACTGAAAGAATACAAAGAATTAATAGAGCAAAAATATTTGAAAAGGTAAAAAAAATCAATAAACCCTTAGCCAAATTAATAAAAGGAAATGGATGACTCGTATCAATAACATTAGAGATGAAACAGGACTTTTCAACATATACTAGTATAATTCAGGTGAGTATTAAGGAATATTTTATAATCTATATGTGATACCATAAAACTATAAAAAATAGATAAATCTGAGGACACATATGATGTATTGAAATTGAACCAAGGAAGGCATAAGTATTGAGAATATTTATAGAAACAAGATTGAAGCAATAAGAAAGACTACTCGTAAGAAAAAGATATCTAGATCAGCTGGAAGCATTACTGAGTTCTACTAGACCTTTAAAGAAAAATTTACATTAATGCTATTTAATATATTCTTTGAAATATGGGTAGAAGGAGTGTTAAGAAATTCATTCTACAAAATTTCATGTCACTATACCAAAACCAGGTAAAGATAGATCAAAGAAAAACTATAGAACATTGTTCTAATGAACATATACAAATAATGAAATATTTGCCAATTTAATGAGAAACAGTTTTAAAACTATATGCTGCAATAAAATCTATTTCATTACAGACATAAAAGCATGTTTAAAGTATGCAAATCAATAAGGTAATGCAGCACATAAACAGACTACTACAGAAATGATGTGATCATCTTAACAGATACATAAAAGGTCTTTGACAAAGTTCAAAATAACTTCCTGATGAAAGTTTTTAAAAAGCTATGTATAGGAACATATTAACAGATAATTGTTGCCACATGTGACAAACTTACAATTATTATATAATAAATAGGGTGAAATCTGGAAATACTTCTTCTGAAATCAAGAGTAAGACAAGGGTATATATACATGTTCTCTACATACTTTTGTGGAGTGCTAGAATTTTTCTTATAGATTATATCATGCTATATTTAAAACACCCAAAATATTTTATCAGAAAATTTTGAGGTTTGGTAAATACTTTAAGAAAAAAATTATTTTATATATAGACAATGAGCATGCTTTTAGCAAATCAAGGTAAACAATTCCATTTACAATTCCTTCAAAAACTAATAGAATATCAGGAATAAAGTTGAGCAAGGAGATTAAAGGCCATTACAGTGAAATTTTTGTTACACTAAAGGTAAATCAAAGTTGAATCTAGTAAATGGAAAGACTTCCCCATGACCATGGAGTTGGCAATCTCAAAATTATAAAAACTTTCTAAGTTTCCAAGTAGTCTAAAAGTTCAATATAACTTTTGTCAAAATTGAAATGAAATTCTTTGTAGAAAGAGAAAACATGATCCTAAAATTCACATGAAATCTTAAAACATCCTTAGTAGCCCAAGTGATGTTTAACAGAAAGGGCAATGATATAGATATTATAATACCTTATTTCAAACTATACCACAGAGCACAGAGTCATAGTACCAAAAATATGACACATGTGCTGGAAAAAAAAAACCAAACAACACCCCCCTCAAAAAAAAAAACATATGACCAAATGGGAGAGAATAAAGAGACTAAAATAAGCTTATACAGGAACAACCTTATAAATGCTTTTTGACAAACACACACACACACACACACACACACACACACACACACACACACACACACACACACACATCAGAGAGAAGAAAGTATTGACCACTAGTGCTGGGAAAACATGCAGATAAATGAAATTAGATAATTGTCTTTGATCCTGCAAAGAAAAGTCAACTCAAAAGAGTTCAAACACCTTAATGTAAGACTAGTGAAAGCACTGAATCTCTAAAACTCCAAGTGAAAAATACTGCAGGATATAGGCAGTCAAAGTTTTTTTTGCAAGGACCCCATTAATACAGGGAATAATCTCAAGAGTTGAAAAAAAAAAGGGAAATACATAAAATTATAAAGCTGCCTACCAAAGGAAACAATATCGTGGAGATACAAACTACAGAATAGGGAAGGGTAATTACAGCTATAAATATTGGAAGGACTTAGTATCTAGAATTCCTAAAAGAATCAAAGAAGAGAATCTTCACAAAATCAAAGGGGCCAATGAAATCAATGGCCACATCTCAAAAGAATACATCAACATGTATACATGTGTGAAAAAAAAGTGTCCCAAATCCTTTTCCATCAGGGTAATGCAAATTATCACCACTTAAGTATTCCATCTCACTCCAGTTGTAAGAGTTTTCATAAAAAAGAACAATAAATTGATAAGCTACGTTTCACTTTCCTCAGGAGAAACTGTCTAAATGTGAATCTGAAATTAGAATGAAAAAAAAAAACCTACCTTCACATTACATTAGGGAAGGAATAAATGTCAGTTGTCTTTTATGTTTGTTAGTCTTTTTTTTTCTTTTTTTTCTTTTTTTTTTTTTGATACTATCAGGCCTCAAAGTCCTGATCCTTCTTCAGCCTCAGGAATGCTAGGATTACAGACCACAATGCCTCTTTATCTCTGCTTTTGTAAGTTATTGAGCCCCAAATTAGTTTCTGTCACTTACCTTCTATTGTGGAGTTATTTACTCTTCCCATCCTAACCCTATTTTTCACCACAGTGAAAAAGAAAAAGCTCCATTTCCACCTAATTCTCATAATTGGTCATTAAACTGCAGTCTCTTCAGCAACTTTTCTTCTGTACTTTCACCTATGATGCTTGGTATGGTATGATGTTTTTCCTCATAAATTTGTGATCGTCTCTCAGATTGTTTAGAAATTGACTGAAGACTTCTTCATGAGCCAATCTCTATTTGACTTTTGTGCAGTGGTGAAGATTCATTCTCTTTCTTGTTAGAACATTTGGACTTTCCATCTTGGTGAACAAGTGGAACAATGACTCTTGTCTTTTTTTAAAAAAAGAGTATTGTTGCAGCTTATCCTCTTCCAAATCTTCTCATCTCTATGACCCTCAGCCTAAGGTGAGTTTTCCTGATCAACCGGTAACATAGCACCAATCAAGAGGAGATGTCTAGGTGCTCACTATCTTTTGCATTATTACAAAGCATGGACCAAATGCATATTAAGTTTCATCTTACCCATTGCAAGTATTTCCAAGTAACTTTGTTAGGCCAAGCACTGCCCATCGCTGACTTTCAATCATGAGCTCTTGTTTTTTAGGAACCCTTTTCAAGTTCTTCTGTGTGTTCTAGTTTTTGTAAGCTAAATTACTTTTAATGCCAGTAGTGCATTACATAAACCACATACTTCAAAATGCCTTTTCAAGGTAATCATAGCTAAATGAAGCAATGCTCATTTTCAGGTACATAGGAACTTCTGGCTTTTCTTGTGAATGCCTCTTATCATATCTGTATCATAATATTTGAAAACTCACCAGGGTTAGAACTAACCCTCTTCAATTGTTTCCTCTCATTTTAAAAATAAGATCTTAATGGCTACATATTATGCAATCAAATTCCTTCAGTACTGTGGAAAAAAATTTAAATTGTTTCAAAAATGCTATCTGGGGCTTGGAGGATGTTGTAGCCCAGTAGTAGAGAATCTTGTGTCCCCAAGCATGAAAAGAAAGCTAAGTTTTTATTCTCCATCCCAACACAGTATGTAAGTAACTAATAATCAAGTGAATAAATTAATAAATTCTGTGTCAGGCCCCCTAGCCCAGGAATTCTTCTCAAAGGCACCATATTTCATTTTTATTTTATTTTCTCATAAACCTGATAAATACTGAAGCAGAATTCTAAAATGCACAAGGCACTTTTAAAATAGATATATAATTGATACAGGATTGGAAATTCCTTACTGGAATCTTAGGGCTGGAAGAACTTTTGGATGTCTTGGGCAACATGACAATCCTCTGTCAAAACAAACAAAAAACAAAACCCAAACAATGACAACACTAATAGACATGCTGATGTTGAAGGGGAAAAACTCAAGGGGCCTGACCTTAGATAATGAACTACAAGCAATTAATGACTGCTCAGAGACTACCAAGGAAGGGCCTCCTAGTTAGTTATCTAATACTAAGTGGTCAGCCCTGGAATCACATTCATATAAGCAACAATAAAGGGACACAGTGGGTTGTATGAATATATTTATCTTTTTATAAGTCCATGTAATAATAATAATGAAAGAAAAAGAGGTCATTAATCTGAGAAGTGGTAAGAGTAGGAGGGCTTGAGAAGGTCTGGAGGGAGGAGAGAGAAGTGGGGAAATGTTATAATTGTATTTTACTTATGACTTTACTGGTATGGTTCCGTGTGTCTTAGTGTAACCAGGATGCCTCTGGAAAAACAATGCTTATTTGTAATACCACTACACTTTGAAGAGTTTTTGAACTCATTAGTATTACCTGTTCTACTGGCTTGTTTTGAAATTTGTTGTTTAAGTTTCTTGATAATGGGGACACTGTGGTACTGAATTTGAGAAACACTGCATTATTTTATTGATTCAATGAGTCCATTTTGCATAAACTGACTCAGTTACTATCCTTGATACTACATGTTTTATCTAATGCTGCAGTAGTCTGCATTCTTAATTTAGATTCTATATGAGGGAAATATCACATAACATCAATGTGTACTGTTTGTTCTCTTTATGAATATAGACAAATGGATGACATGGACTACATAATAGAATTTGAAAAAAATCTTTCAAAAATGTATTACAATAAATCTGAGTCATACATACAAGTGTGAGTTTCTACATGTAGAATTTGGTTATTATGTATGTGCATGTGTTGTCAGAGAGAAGGAACACACTTTGAAAACTGGCCTAAACTGGGGGCTGGAGATGAGAATGTGACCCTGATTTATGTAGAGACAATTGATGCAGTCTATAATTTTGATTTTGATATTTTCTACACAAAATAATAGACCAATGAATATATTTCAAGTACTTTTTGACAAAAGGCACTTGGTTTTGCCTGTTTAACATCCACTTAACATACATTAGACAATGCCATTCATTACCAAGGGAAAACAATTCACCCTCAAAATCTTAGTCTATTTGGCTTAGTGAAGCTGAACCAACTGTCATGATCAAAGAGAGGGTTATAGAATGAGGCATATCTGAATAGCCCTTTTCAATTACAAGTAAACATCATTGGCTTAAGCATGACATAAAGTCTAATTAAACATAAAGTTTAAACTCTCTATCTCAGAACTAACAATCCACAATACCTGGGAATCTGGTAGGAAATTATCCCTCTTTCTCTTTCCCACCACTACAGTTCTTTCATTCTCATCCCTAACCCATGGCAAAACACTTGCCACCTCCATTTCCTGGGGACTCTGATTCCAGTGGCCTCAGTATTCCTACATCATATGGACCCATCAAGACCACCTCCGTTCCTTCCTGTCAGTCTTGAAATACATTCTACACTGAACTTCCAGTGACAATATTTGGCAGTGACTCAGGTCGACAAATCCCATCATCCTTGTCTTCTGCTAAGAGCTCTTCGTTCTAACCCTCAGCCCAGTAACGACATGTTTACAAGTTTCCCCTCCCTCTCTTTTCTACTTCATTCATTAGAGAGTAGAGCTCCTGATTCAGACAAAGGGTCCCTCTAGTTCTTTCATCCCTGTTTCTCCAGATGACTCATTGCCTTACTGTCACCTTCATACAGGATATCCTCTTCCTACCATACCTCTGATTCCCTGGGGACCCCCACTTCAAAGGTGTGAGGAGGATACCCTGAATTATTTCCCTTTTCTCCTATCCTACCTATAGTCCTCCCTGCAACCCACCAACCTGCAAAAGCTCCTCTACCAGGCAATGTAATGAAGACTGTGAAAATACATTGTAATAAAATAATGAAAACAATTTATGACACAACAGTAGAAATTAGCAAAGAAAGAGATACACTATAAAAAATCCCACAAACTAAGATAAAATTGGAAATGAAAAACTTAGGAAGCCAAATAAATCTGTGAGAAAAGTCCTACCAACAGATGCATGGAAGGGAGAATGTCAGTTGTCAATGACATGGTAGAAAAAATGGATACATAAGTTAAAGAAACTGTTAAATATGAAAAAAAAATCCAGGCAAATTCAGGAAATCTGGGATACCATGAAAAGACCAAGTCTATGAACAGTGAAAATAAAGAGGAAGAAATACAGGCCAAAATCATAGATGATATCCTCAAAATCATAGAATAAAGTTCCATTAACCTTAAGAAGGAAATGCTTATCAATGTACAAGAAGCACATAGAACACCAAGCAGACTAGACCAGAAAGGAAAGTACCTTGGGCACATAATAATCAAAACAATAACCATAGAGAACAAAGAGAGACTAAAAGCTGAAAAGGAAAATGACCAAGTAATATATAAAGGCAAACCCATTATAATAACACTTGATTCCTCAACGGAGACTCTAAAAGCCAGAAGGGCCCAGACATATGTTCTCCAAGTTCTAAGAGAACAAAGATCCCAGCCTAGACTACTATATGCAAAAAAAAAAAAACTATCAATCACAATACATGTAAAAAGAAAAACATTCCATATAAAACTAAATTTAAGCAGTATCTATCTACAAATTCTGCTCTAAAAATGTCACCAGAAGGAAAACTTCACACAAAGACCCCAAAAAGAGAAAAAAATTAGAGACCCGTCTCTCTTATGAACATAGATGTAAAAATTTTCAGTAAAATCCCTTCAAACCTAGTCCAAGAACATATAAAAAAGATTATCCACCATGATCAAGTAGTTTTCATACCAGAGGCAAGGGAAGATTAAATAGAACAGGGTTGTGAAGAGGATTTATGGTGAGGAGTATAAAGAGGGCAAATTGAGGGGTCATATGGAAACCTACTACAGCAGATATTTCTTAAAATATATACATATAAGACGACAGTGTGATGCATGCCTTTAATCCCAGTACTTGGGAGGCAGAGGCAGGCAGATCTCTGTGAGTTTGAGACCAGCCTGGGCTACAGAGTGATTTCCAGGAAAGGCACAAAACTACATAGAGAAACCCTGTCTCAAAAAACATTATATAATTAAATAATTAAACATTAAATAATCTGAATGCAAATAATGGGGAAGACAAAGCCTCACTAGACAACCCTTGCTACCAAGTGAAATCTCCAGCACCAGGAATGTGTTACATATTATTGAGTTCTTGGTAAAGGAACCTCACAGAAACTCCCAAACAACTCAGGCTATTGCTGAGGCTATTGGTTGGTCTCGATAACCTGAAAGTAAGGCCTCATTACTGAAAACAACACCCAAATAATTCATTTAACATGGAGAATTTGAGCTGGTACCTACCTAGAGCCTTCACTCCTACTGACTCTTATTCATTGTGCTGGAAGGTACCCTGCATGATGCCAAAGGAGAAAGGTAAACACTAACCCAACAACATTTTTTTAATCTACTCTGGTGATCCATCTGCAAGATACATTGGTGCAATAGTGGCATAAAGGTTGTGGGAATAACAAACTACTGTCTGGTTAAATTTAAGGTACAGTCCTTGAGATGGAACCCATGCTCAACACTGCTAAGATGGTAAAGAACCTGAGGCTAGATAGATCACACACCTAAGGTAAAACTATTGTTTTACTTAAGGAACATAGCAATAAATGACTCCTATTGATATTCTACTATATTCATAGATCAGTACCCTGCTCAATCCTCAATAGAGAAGTTTCCTCTTGCACAAGATGGAATAAATATAAAAACTCATGTGGTGGACTGAGTAAGAATGGCCCCTATAATTTCATATGTTTGAAATTTCATATGTTAGTCATCAAGGAGTGGTAATACTTAGAAGTATTGGAAGGTATAGATTTGTTGGATGAAGTATGTCATTGGGGAGGGCTTTGAGATTTCATAAGCCCAAGCCAGGTCCAGTGGATCTCTCTCTTTCCATTGCTGAGAATCCAGAAGTAGAACTCTCAACTATTTCTCCAGCAACATGTCTGCCGGTGGTGTTGGTGCTGTCATGCTCCATGTCATGCTAATAATAGACTAAGCCTCTGAAACTATAAGCAAGCACCATTTAAATGCATTCTTGTATTTATAAGAGTTGCTTTAGTCGTGGTGACATTTCACAATAGAACGCTGACTAAACAATCCACAATTAGACAATGTGCAGAGAGAAAATTTGGAACACTCAGTCCTAAATAGAATGACTTCATTAAATCACTCCTCTCAGTGCTTAGTGAACTCTGTAGAAGAGGAGGTAGAAAGATTTTAAGAGTCAGTGTGGGTGTAAGACTCTAAGGAAACAAGGCCTCCCAGATAAAACAGGCTGTTGCACATATGAACTCATAGCCTGTGATAGCATGCACAGGGCCTGCATGGGTCTAAGCCAGTTGGATTTCCAGACCTCAGTGGGGAATTGGACAGAAACCCCCATTCATAATGCAGAAGCTATCTCTTGTTGATACGCACTCCCAAAGGGAAAATTAATTTTCTCCAAAGAAATCTCATTGGTTATTCAAACCACACTTAAAGTCTGGACCAGCAGTAAATGGCCAACAAAAACTAGCTCTGTGGCATTTTTGGAGGTTCTTTGTCTCATGCTCTATTTGAAAATATTTTTAACTTTATAGATTTCGATTATATATTATGGTTTCTAATTACATATTTTATTGGATTTCTGGGTAAATAAAAGTATTTCTATAACAGTACATATTTCTGATTATATATTATGGTGTCTGGTTTCATGTTTTTATGGGATTTCTGCATAAATAAATATGTTTTCTCTAGTAGTATGCATGTCTTGTGTGTTTACTTTGGGTGTTTGTTTTTCCTTTTCTGTTTTTTTTTGGGGGGGGTCTTGTTTTGATGCCTATTGAGTCTAATGAGAGAGAAAAAAGGGGTGGTTGGGCAAGTGAGGTGGGACTGGGAGGAGTTGAGAGAGGGAAAACCATGATCAGAATATACTATCTAATGAATGTATTTCCCATTTTAAAACAATAAGGTATTGAACATAATTTCTAAGCAAAGGATTTTGTAATAGTAACCATGAAGTAAAGAATAACAGCAATGGACACTAGAACTAGTGTCATCAAATGCAAAGCACAAAGAGAAACGATTCTGAGAGTTGGTTCAAGCTCTGAAATCAAACTAGGAATAAGTGTCTCACAGAATAGTCTTCTGAGACACAAAAGACAGTTTAATAAAGTTTAGGACTGAGTCAGGAGTGGGTTATGTCAATCCTAGGGAGGACATTTATGGGACAATACCAGATATGACACTTACTATAGCTTATAAAATTCAAATATTAAAATATGTGCATCTTGAATTTTCTGAAGCATGTTAATCAGTTTTCTTGTTAATTCATTGTAAAACAGTATTTGTGATGGATGATCCCAAAGCGTGTCATATAATTTCATAAAACTAGCACTATATGCATTTTCAAATTTTGGTGTTTAAAACATCAACAAACTTTGAAGTCCAGAAAGCTATTATATTAGGGCAGTGGTGGCACACGCCTTTAATCCCAGCACTCAGTAGGCAGAGCCAGGTGGATCTCTGTGATTTCGAGGCCAGCTTGAGCTACCAAGTGAGTTCCAGGAAAAGACACAAAGCTACACAGAAAAACCCTGTCTCAAAAAAAAAAAAAAAAAAAGACTAGCACTATATGCATTTTCAAATATTGGTTTTAAATACATCAACAAACTTTGAAGTCCAGAAAGCTATTATATTAAGGAATATATAATCAAATAAACCCCACAGCATGTAACACACAAGTTATATATCATTAACTTTCTTAACAGTTTTTATAAGGTCATACATGAAAGTCAATAGACAGTGGAAGTCAAAAGAAAGTAAAAGTCTATTTATTATTTGCCTGATTCTTTGTGTGTACTGCTATACCCATGCAAAGTCAGGGTGACTGAAAGAGGAGTTGTCATGAATTTAATAAGTTTGTTATTTATTAATAAGTTTGTCATTTGTTTCTGTACAACTATATCATCCTTATATACGAGTAAACAGAACACATAAAGTACTCAATCTGTACTGTAAACACCACGTTAGTAGCTAAGTATAATTCCTCAGCTGCTAGAGTTGTGTTTGATACACACACACACACATACACACACACACATATGAACATTTGAATGGTGCATAATAAATACATTCTTAAAAACTAATTGTAATATATTCATACAAATGAATGTTTTGCTTATCATTTAGACTAGAAAATATATAGCAAATAAGCATTTACAGTTTTCATTAATTTTTAACTTGAAAGGACGAAGACTAAGAATCATATCTAATTACCAAGTTTTAGATAAGAAACAAGAACACACGTTGTCATAGGAAGCTTCAAATGCTGCTAATACTGTATTAACTTTATATTTAAAAAGTGAGCATTCTAAAGATGATAAAGTTTTACTTCAAATAAATAAATAAGAAAAAATTTAAATTTCTGTACTTTACATGAATTATAATATTCAAATAACAGCAATAAAATGCAATATAAAATTAACTTTAATACTTGACACAAGTTTACAATAAAATCCTAGACAATATATCATTTTTTACAACTTCTATTGGCTTTTGCCAAAATCTCTCTCAACTCAGTAAGCCTCTTCTCCCTTTACCTCCACCCTTCCCAGTACTCAGGCTCTTTGCTGAGGAATTCTTTTTTTTATTTTATTTTATAATTTAATTTTACATATCAGCCATGAATTCCCCTGTCTTCACGCCTCCCCCTCCCCCCACCCCCTTCCCCCTCTCCCAACTCCTCCCCCCACCCCCTTTCCCCTCCCCCACCCCTCCCCAACTCCTTCCCCCACCCCTTCTCCCCTCCCCCACCCCCTCCCCTCACTCCCCTTCCCCCTACCCCACCCCCTACCCCCTACCCCACCCTCCTCCCAAACCCCTCCCCAACCCCAAAACCCAAAACACCTCCCCCCTCCCCTTAATCCCCTCCCCTCACCCCCTTCCCCCCAACCCCCCCTTCCTCCCAACCCCCACCTCCCCAGCCCCCCCCACCCCCAACCCCCCATCCCCTATTCCCATCTCCTCCAGGGCAAAGACTCCCCTGGGGATTGAGTTCAACCTGGTAGATTCAGTCTAGGCAGGTCCAGTCCCTCCTCCCAGATTGAGCCAAGTTTCCCTGCATAAGTCCCAGGTTTCAAACAGCCAACTCATGCACTGAGGACAGGTCCTGGTCCCACTGCCTAGATGCCTCCCAAACAGATCAAGGCAATCAACTGTCTCACTTATCCAGAGGGCCTGATCCAGTTGGGGGTTCCTCAGCTATTCTTATTTGGGCTTACCTCCTCCTCCTCCTTCGGGACACTCGAAGGCATGTGTGCGTGAAGATCTAGATTTGGATTTCTTTTTTTCTCGTGGACGGTGTCTAGACCTTGGACAGGACTTCTCCCGCAGCTGATGATCGGACATCGATGACTTGGACTTGGATCTTTTTGTTGATGATGATAATCTTCTGTGTGAGCGAAGAGATTGAGGCAGAGATTCTGAATGATCTGGAGAAGATCTGCTCTGAGATCTGGATCGGTGACTGGTAGAGGAACAACAGTGTCTTTTGTCGTTACTCTGGTATTCATGGTTGTCTTCTTCAAAATGGTATTGCCCTCCCTGGCCACAGCTAGGTTGAGCATGCTGTGGAATATCATTGTGCACCATCTGCACTCGTAATTTATAACCATCCAGAAAAGTTCCATTTAAGGCAACCATTGCGGTCTCAGCATCACGTTTGTTGTAGAAATGGATGAAGGCCACTCGGTAAGGCTCTTCGGTTAAGTGATTTTCGGAGATGTACACATCACCAACGGGCCCGTAATCCTCAAACACACGCTTCAGCGTGCTGGATGAAGTGAAGTTTGCCAGGTTGTCCACCTTGAGGAAAGCCATTTCCTCCACATTAGGAAGAGGATGGCTGTAACTCATTTTCCTTGATATTTCAGTCTTATATTCTCTGAAATGAACAGTTATTAGGGGGAAATAGAGCAGATCCGTGAGAAGAGCTCTATGGTTGCGGCCATTTTCTTGACTGCTTGGCTTTGAGTATTCGATTCCCTTGTATTCGCTCACACATTCTAGAATGGTTAACGTAGCCCCGCCCACTCATAGAGTTGAAACTATTTGAGAAATAGAGGAATATAATTGCATACCACTTTAAAATAAGTGGTGTAATCACAACACAATTATTTTAACATTTCTGGTACAAATTCAGACATTCAGAATCAACTAAAGGTTAGAATTGAATTTATTTATACTTAATATACCTTTACCTTCCAATGTTCTTAACCATGGAGTAGAATTATAAATTTACTAAACTTTTTACTGGTTCCATTCAGTAATTTATATAACAACAATATGAAAGTTAAAGAGGGATATCTAAACTCCTACATGAGTGACCAGAACCCTCCCACAAGGACCACCAAGTACCTCCCGTAGGACCTCTAACTGCCATGTTTCACCCATAGAACATTCTAAATGCCCTAAATGCTGGACCTTGCCCCAACCCTACAGAATAAAAAGCCCAGTCTCTGAATGTGAAATATTACGAATCTCGACCCTGGAAAGCTTTACCCTGAACAGTTCTACCCTCCTCCCTAGAAGTTCTATATAAGCCCTGTATCCTGATCAGTTTGCTGATGTTTCTTGCCCGAGCAGAAGCAGCCATGCTGTTTTTGTTTTTGTTTTTGTTTTCCCTCCCAATACATCTCTTGTGTGTGTGGTTTGTTGTGCTTTTTGACTGTGTGATATTTGTTGGCTCCCAGGTCGCAGGATACCTTTCCATCTGAGCTATAATGTTGACACTATGGATTTGAAAATGATTTTTTTGTTTCTAGAAGGAAAGTTGTTGATTTATTTTGTCCATAGACTGTTCTTTTATTAACCTTAAAATAAATATACTACTCATCTTTATTTATTTATTTTAAGACAGTTTCCCCTTGTAGCCCTGAAACTTGAGTTGTAGAACTCAAACTTACCTGCCTCTACCTCCTAAGTGCTGGGATTAAGGATCTGTGCCCTAAGTTCTGTCCCCTAAAATATTTTTTTTGCAGTACTAGGAGATGAAACCAAGTCCTAACACATGATAGGCAAGTGCTCTATCACCAAGCTATACACTTTAAAAATTATATTTAAATAAAAATAAAATAAATATACAGAGAAGTAAAATATGCTGAGAAATATAAGCCACTAAACTTGCACTTTTCTCTCTTTACAGACTCAATAATTTCTTAAAAGTTTTCATGATCCCATGTCAGCTTAACCAAGTAAATTTATTGCCTTTTTTATTAATAAATTCCACTTAGAAATAATTTTGTTGGTAAGTAGTCTATGCATTTATAAAACAAGAAACCATAAAAAGACACAGACATTTCAAGCTAATCATAATAAAAAGTTAAGAACTTGTCTAAAAGTATAGTATCACTCAGTTTTGCTTTCCTTGGCTTCTTATTTCCAATAAGAAATTTTTAAGGTCATTGGAGAAATCCTTTTCTTGAATCTATTAATTTAAAAAATACAGTGTATCTGTCAGAGAACTTGCTATTATAACCAACCTCTCTCTTGAGTATTGGAAGTACCACATTAATTATTATAAGCAGGTGAACACTGTTAGCTCTCTTTTATGTCAGTTGAATATGTCTCAAAGTCCATGAGCTTTCATTTTCTCAATCACTCCTCTGAGAGATGAATGAGAGATTCTGTGACATTGGAGGAATATAATAAAGTATATTTTCTTAAGCAAGAAGCAGAATGATTTCTAAATTCAAAGAAAATGAAATATAGAAGGAAAAGAAACTAGTGAGGGATGTAAAAGGGAGAAAGACTGGAATAATCTTATTTTATCCACTATTATTTTTTTAATAGAAAAGGGTTTTTAGTAAACATTTTATTCAGAGGATTCCTATTATAAGGATAAGTGAAAATTTAAAGCTGAAGAACAAAGAGGTGAATGGATGTAGGTTTTTGTTTTGTTTGAGACAGTATCTCACTACACAGCCCAGACTACCCTCAAACTCACTGAGATCTACTTGTCTCTGACACCTAAGTGCTGGGATTAAAGGTGTGTGCCACCTCTCCCAGTAGGGCCAATAGTTAGGAATCATGGGATCCTATTATCAGTTTTGTAGTAATTCACAATATGTTGTATGCACAAGAATTTCATGATTATTTTACATTGATGAATAATGGAGACATTTTTCACATATACTCTGATGTTTTCAATTGTAATTAATTTTGAAAAAAGTTGTTATATAATATACTGTGATGGTTTTAGAAATCATACATTTGGGCAGCATTTTTAAGGAAAACTCATGATATTTGTTAAAGATAATAAAGCAGATTTTATTAATAGGATGTGATGCATAATCCATGGATGTGTAGAAATGTATAGCCAAAAAAAGTGCCAATAATATCCGACTAATAACAAACAATACAAAAAGAGTCCTTCTGGCATTTTGGCAAATTAACTAGATACTATTATTAAAAGGCCAAGCTGGAAAGGTACAGAAGGTAGGAGAGAAGTGATTAATATGAAAGCTGGTCAGACACAAGGACAAAGAGGTGAGGCATTTGATAAGCTGTCAAGGATAAGTCATATATATTTCTTAAAACTGACCCAGTAGTACTCTTGCTCAAATTGAAATAAAGATGGCAATGTTCATGTACAAGGTAAATAGCAGTCAGAAAAAGAACACAGAAGACTCCAACTCAAGTTTGGTTTAAGGAGAAGTTTGGATCAATACTAAATTGAATAATGCATACATTAGTACCTTTCCTCATTACCAGTCACTTTACTTTCCTGTTATCAGTAGCTTTACTTTCCAAATTTTCAGTTATTCATGCTCAAATGTGGCTTGAAAATATTAAATAGAACATTCCTGAAATCAACAGCTCCTAAAATTTAAATTGTATGCTGCACTGAGAACTTGGTTGAAATCCCAGGCTCTCATGCTCTGCCTTAGTTACAACATGAATCTCTCATTTACTCAGTATACACCTATATTGCATATACTACCTAGTTGCTAGTCACATTTCTCTTACTTAGTTATATCAGAATGATAGTGTTCAAATACATCATTTGTACTAGGTTATTGCTACAGAATGATGCCTGTCACTTATTTTTTTAATAATTATATAGGAATCATATATCATCTCATATCACCACAAGAAGTATGAATACAACACAATAAAGACAACATTAATTTTAACATTTATTGCAATATAACATTATAATTTCTTGATTTTAATCTGTTATTGAACTCTTTTTTTTTTCTTTTTTTTTCTTTTTTTTTATTATTATTATTATTATTTTACAACACCATTCAGTTCAACATAATAGCCACAGAATCCCCTGTTCTCCCCCTCTCGCCCACCCCTCCCCCCAGCCCACCCCCCATTCCCACCTCCTCCAGATCAAGGTCTCCCCCGAGGACCGGGGTTGACCTGGTAGACTCAGTCCAGGCAGGTCCATTCCCCCCTCCCAGACCGAGCCAAGTGTCCCTGCATAAGTCCCAGGATTCAAACAGCCAACTCATGCAACTCTTAAACTGTGTTTAATTTCTAAATTTTGTGCTGAGCTATATACATATGATAAACACTATTAATCCTTCATGATTGTGTGTTCTATACTTCTGGATTCAACCAACCAAGAATAAAAATATCCAGGAAAAAAAATGTCTACTCTGAATATATGGATCAGAGAAAAAACTGTATACACATAAAGGTTTGATCTCTGAACAAAGTTTCGGTATCTTTGGGGGGGGGTGCCACACATTTTGTGTGTGTGTGTGTGTGTGTGTGTGTGTGTGTGTGTGTTATTATGGATAAGAAATGATTCCTAAATACTATTGAGTTCTTTATGGGAACATGTATTGTAAGCCTATGTTGAAGTGTATTTTACTTTTAATGTGCTTAAAAATCACTTGGGGGGGTATCTTATTATTTTACTATTGCCATGACAATCACCATGACCAAAACAACATATTTTTTTTGGTTTTTCAAGACAGGGTTTCTCTGTGTAGCTTTGTGCCTTTCCTGGGACTCACTTGGTAGTCCAGGCTGGCCTCGAACTCACAGAGATCCGCCTGCCTCTGCCTCCCGAGTGCTGGGATTAAAGGCGTGCGCCACCACCGCCTGGCCAACATATTTTTATTAATTAAATTTACTCATTTATTTTACATCCCAACCAAAGTTTCCCCTCCTTCCTCTCCTCCAATTCCCTCCCACCACCTCTTCTTCATCTTCCCCCATCCACTCCTTCTCTGCTTATGTTCAGAAAGGAGCAGGTCTCCCATAGGTGTCAACAAAGCATGGTATATCAAGTTGTGGTAAGACTAAGCACCTCCCCTTGCATTAAGGCTGAGCAAGGCAACTCAGTATGAGGAATATTTTCCTAAAAGCAAGCCAAAGCTTTAGGTTCAAGCCCTGCTCCTATTGCTAGCAGTTCCATAAATAGAGAAAGCTACACAACTATCACACATATAGAGAGGTCCTAGATCAGTCCCATGGAGGTTCCCTAGCTGTTGGTTAAGACTCTGTGAGTTCCTATGAGCCGAGATTAGTTGTTTCTGTGTGTTCCCTTGTGATGACCTTGAACTATTTGGTTCATACAATCCTTTCTGCCTCTTTTCAACAGGATTCCCCTTCGGTTGATGGGCATCTAGGTTGTTTCCAGGTTCTGGCTACTTTGAATAATGCAAAGTGACTTATTAAAGAAAATATTTAATTTGAGGCCCATGGTTCTAGGGGGTTGGAATCTGTGCCCTTCATGGCAGAAAGAATGGCAACAGGCAGGCAGGCTTTGCACTGGGGCAGAAGCTTAGACTTTGCAACTGATCAAGCAAGAGTTTAAGAAAGAAAAAGCTCACTGGGAATGGCTTGTGCTTTTTAAACCTCCAAGCCCACTCACAGCAATATAACTCCCAAGGCCACACCTCATGATTTTTGTCAATATTTCTACTAACTATAGGCCAATCTTTCAAATATATGAGCCTATAGGGGACATTCTCAACCACAGGTGATTGTTAAAATGGTGATTATGATGCAGTTTTGTGGGGGGAATTTATTAGCTATATTTCTAACATGCTCCTATATGAAGTAGACAAGACCACACACTTACATAGACATTGAGTATCAGAAAATTATTGCTTTGAATTTAGTAAGGCATATTCAAACTGTAATCAAAGCTTACTCATTTACATATTTTGATGTATTGATGTCTCAGTTTCCTTATCTATAAACTTCAAGTAAATTTTTGGTGACATGTTTGTGGTGATTAAATAAAATATTATTAAGTAGGATGGGTACTAAATGAAATGCATAAAATATGTGTTTATGTTATTACACAGACCAGATATGATAACTTCATTTAAAATGGCAGTTACTTTTATTTTCACATAAAATATAAATATATTTTATTTATCCTATTGTTCTATTCATATTTTAGGATGTTAGATAATGTTAAGAGTTAATTTTTATGTCAGAATTACAGATGTTATAATGCATTAATTTGTATAATTTAATCTAAAACACAGGAAATAGAAGTACTAGAAAGTAAAAAAAACTACCACACAAAATGGAAGAATGTCCTTGAAGCACTCAATACACAGAAAATGGTCTACTTTCATTCTATCGAATGGCACTATGCTTGTGAAATCAAAATGAATGCAGGGATACAGAACAGTCAGAAAAAATCTAATGCCAAGAATGTAAAATAGAGTTCTGAAAAAGGAAAAAATATATTCAACAATTTCAAAATGTAATTATTCATGAAATAATCCCATATCATAGTCTGAAAAATGAGGCGAGTCCTCACTATTTCCTAAACTAATAAGCCCTAATGTTACTGTAGCCTTTTTGTTACTAAAACAATGATGAAGCAAAAACAAACCTCTTAGCTCCCTCCTGTGCTTATAAGGGGACTAGACTTTTCTCATCCACCTTTGCTGTCTCTCTAGACATTTCCTAGAGAATATACTTAAAAAAAACTTCCTCATATATCTTTCGAAATCCACAAATAGAAATTAATATATATTTTAGAGAACTTAAAAAGTAGCTGGTTGATACAAGGACATAATTTTATCATGCATCTCCAATATTTATTCAGAATAAAAGATGTATCAATCATTAATTTTCACTTTGGACATGTTGTTTTCATGTATAGAAATTAATGCCAAATAATTTTTAAACCTGTTTTGAAGCTATTGACATAGAGTATATGATCTATAACCCTAAAATTAATTTGCCATGATTTTCTCAAGCAGTTATATTCAATTTATCATGTAACCTATCAGAATAAATAAAAGCTTCCATTTCTTCTCTCTTTCAGATTTATTATAATTATATGTGGAATGATTATGTCACAAAATTCCATTATCTTAGCCTTGATAATGAGGAAAATATACTGGGTTAGTAATAAACACCCCTGGAGGGATTCTTTTCAATAAATGATTTAGTTGGGGATATGTAGAAGAAAATGCATATCTAAATTTGTTCAATATAGGGTATCTTATGGTTTTATCAACGAGAAACATGATATCATTAGAGTAATATACTATTTGAGTTTTTTAGAAATTAAGTAGATAATCAGGGAAATGTGTACACTTGAAAACATAGATATGATGTTACTATATACCAAAAAAAACGAATACAGCATGTAGGAATGCATAGTGAGTAAAATGTTATATAATAGAAGTAAATGCAAATTAATATTGGTAATATACTCTCTATTTCTTAGGAACATATAAGTAACCTAATGCATGGCCATGCTGAAAAAGTACTTTATACTATGAAACTTGTATTGTAACTAAGAAGTTTTACTCAGTGTATATATAAATACAATCTACTGAAAGATTTGTCTTTCAAATTTTTAATATAAAACTTTGTATTTGAGAAGGAATATACTTGAAGTACAAGAAACAAAGACAAAACAAGGATATCTTTTATTTTTTTTATTAAGAATTTTTTTTTTTTTTTGGTTTTGTAGAGACAGAGTTTTTCTGTGTAGCTTTGGAGCCTGTCCTGAAACTCACTCTTATCACTGAAATTATTAAGGCCACTCCACGTAATTAAAAGGGAGGTTTATTTAGTGGCCTAACTTACAAATGAAGGGATAGGTAGGTCGCAGGGTCCGGAAAAGACATAGAGCAGTCCGGCGGTGTTCTCTGGAGAATTCTGCTTGGTCTACCTCCAGCATCCAGGATCCGGGAACCAAGAGCGACAGCACATCCAGATCTCGGGTCTTCAGGGTCCTCTCTTGGCCCTGCCTTGTAGGTGTGAACAGTTACTGAAACCTCAATGGGAGTTGGAACCTCCAGAACAAGGTTGGAAGGCTACCCACTGCATCTCCCCCTTTTGTCTAAATAAGAAGGTTCTAACCTAATTCAAGACTATATACAAGGAAAGGTTATCAAATATTGTCCAGGGTAAAAGATTGTTAATAACCTAGATAAGATGGAACTACAACCAATGCAAACAATATTAAGCAAGAAACACATACTAAAATCCAGAGAAGTCTAGAGTGTAGGTAAAAGGCATGTTACAAAGATCATTTTAAAAGGTGTCCTATCCTAAAGAACCTGAATCTAATACTTAATATGTTCTAAGATTATATATATATATATATATATATATATATATATATATATATATATATATATATATGCTAAGTTGTAACTATAACTGATAGTCTTTAATACCATCAAAGACATGAGAAGGAATATAATGGTACCTGAGAAATGGAAGATGGATACAAGCACCTTTCAGGTATCTTACATGAGCAGACAGAGACAGCTGGCAGCCTGGACAGTCACCTAATGTTTCTCAGCATTGTTGGTGCATTCAAATTGGCTATAGGCCTAGAGTATCTGACAGACCATTTTCAGAAGCAGGAATTCTGAAAGACCATCTTACCCTGTCTTGCCAGAGTTCAGAAGTCACTCTTCCTTGTGTCCCACTTGTCTAGAAAGATAGCACTCATATTGTCAGCAGTTGAGGCAAGGGCAGTTCTTTGCCCAGTAGGCCATTTTGTGCCAAGAAGACAAACTTCCAACTGGAAATGTCTTAGAAGCCCAATATTCTCTCGGGATCAAATTGGTGCTGCCAGGAGCAATTGTGTCTCACATCAACAGAATTTTAAGTTATTTAAATGCCATATTCTCTAGGTCTATGAAGTGTTTGAAGATTACCTGTCCATCTGACCTATGTATCTGTAAATCTGGATAACCTAACTAACATAACTATAGAGATGACAAGCATAAGTGACTATAAATCTATAAGTCCTATCGACTGAAATAACCTAAACTAAAGCTTCATGTAAACAAGGTAAACAGTCTATAAGCAAATGTATGGTAAAGGACGATGACTTCAAAATTGTGACAATACACAAGATATTTATAACAGAGGTAGGAATGTATAGTGCGATACACAACATGACAATAATCTTAAATATATATCAATCTACAGAATATCCTAAACAGAAGTAGAACATACATACAGTATGACAGATATAAATATACAAACATTTCAAATAAGGGTAGAAATATATTTACATTATAACAAATATAGTTCTGTATTTGTATCAATATACAAATTATCTTAAACAGGAACATAAAAATAGTTTACATTTGTATCAACATATAAGGATCCATAACAGTGCAAATTACAGTGCAAATTATCTAAGGTTGCTATTTTACTAAATTTGTTTACTAGTATATACAATAATCTACCATAATATCTTATACCTATCCATTCCATTTCTTCTTTTCCTCATTTTTTGAGACACTTTATTATGGCCACTCCACATAGTTAAAAGGGAGGTTTATTTTGTGGGGTAACTTACAAGTAAATGGATATTTTACAGAGTCTGGGAAAGGCATGGCTCAGAGCAGTGGTGTTCTCTGGAGAACTCTGTTTGGTCTACCTACAGTGTCCAGGGTCCAGGGACCAAGAGAACATGCATGCATCTGGAACCTGGGTCTTCAGCATCCTCCCTCAGCCCTGCCTTGTAGGCATATCTGTTACTGAAGCCTCAATGGGGGTTGGAGATTGCAGGTCAAAGCTGGAATGGCTACCCACTACACGCTCTATAGACCAGGCTGGCCTCGAACTGACAGAGATCCACCTGCCTCTGACTCCCAAGTGCTAGAATTAAAGCATGCACCACCACCATCCAGGAAAATCTTTATTCATTTTACATACCAATCACAAACACCCCTCTTCTCTCCTCCCACCCCTTTTGCCTTCCCTCCTCAACCCCTCCCTTCCCCTCCCATAAGAAGGTAAGGCCTCCCATGGGCAGTCAGCAGAACCTAGTACATTCAATAGATGTTGGTCCAAGCCCCTCCCCCTGCCTAAAGGCTGTGAGAGGTGTCCCACTATAGGTAGTGGTCTATAAAAGCCCAGCTCATGCACCAGGGATGGATCCTGATCCTACTGCCAGGGGGACCTTTAAGCAGATCAAGCTACAGAAATGTCTTGCTTATGCAGAAGGCTAGTCCAGTCCTATGGTGCTTCTACAGGTATTGGTCTAAATTTCATGAGTTCCCACTAGTTTGGTTTGGTTGTCTCTGTAGGTTTCCCCATAATGATCTTGATGCCCCTTGCTCATAGAATCCCTCTTCCCTCTCTTTGACTGGACTCCTGGAGCTCAGCGTGGTGCTTGGCTGTGGATCTCTGCATCTGCTTCCATCAGTTACTGGATGAAGGCTCTATGATGACAATGTATTCACTGATCTAATTACTGGGGTGAGCCAGTTTAGGCACCCTCTCCACTATTGTTAGTAGTCTAAACTGGGATCTTCCTTGTGGATTCCTGGGAATTTCCCTAGCATCTGGTTTCTCTCTATCCCCATGATGGCCCCCCTCTATCATGGTATCTCTTTTATTGTTCTCCCACTCCATCCTAGTTCAAGATCAACCATCCCATTCCATTATGTTCTTATCCCCCATCACCTATCCTCCATTGCCTGCCCCACATCCCCAATTTACTCATGGAGAACTCATCTATTTCCCCTCTTTTAATGTTTTCCATTTCCTTTGTTCTACAAAATTGAGACTTGATTTCTAGCCTCTGTCTGACCCTTGATATCCAGGCTTCCAGCGTATGTATAAGGTACAGAACCTTACAGGTAGGCCTAATGGAATGTCCTCATGTTAACAGAGAGTGAGGCTTTCTGAAGCAATTAAGGGTGCTCTTGTGGGACCTCTAAGTTCTTTTTCATGTGTGTTAGTTTAGAAGACTGAGTCTGACCCATGAGGCTCGGTTTGGCTTTTTGTTTCAAGATATGAGAAATACCTTCTCCCATACTTGTTCCAAATGTGAGACCCTCACTGGGGATCACTATAGTGAAACTATTCTGTCTTTGACTTTCAGTCCCCAAAACTGTAAATAAAGCTGTATGAAGTTAGTTTTCCTCAAGAATTTCACTGTAATGATGTAAAAGAGACAGGTGGGGTTCTTAAGGTTTAAATTACAGAGTTAATTACAAAAATGTGCATTGAAAGTAGATGACAAAATTATGGTCAGAGTAGAAATACAGTTGAGAGGGAGGATGACAGGCCAATACTAGGGAAAGAAAACTGACTTTGAAGTAAACCGTTATTTCTTTCTTTTTTTTTTTGAAGTGCTAAATACTCTTTATTTGATATTACACATAAATCACAGTAAGTGCCTTTCAATGGTGAAAGGCAGCATCCTTTCACAGGGAATTCTAATTAAAATGACATCATCAAGTCAAGAATAGACAGTTGCTTCCTGGCGTTCCATTGCCTGTAACAGGCTAGTGAATACAAACTGAAGCACAGGTGAGTCTTCTTGTTTCTGAGAGATTGATAGAATTTTCCCAGTGTTGAAACATATCCATATTCCCAGTTATATAAATTTAAATATAAAACTATTCAACAGTTTTGAGGTGATACCCCATCTTTGTGGAAAATATAACATTAGTAAGTCCAATCCAATCTTGAGAAAGTGAGAGCTGTGATAGTGACTGGAATTGTTATTTTTTAAAAAGATCATATCTACTTTACTATAAGTCATTTTTACTTAAATCAGGACTGTCCTAACAAAAACATTGTTAGCCATTCATGATCTGAATTTTGATGTATGAATTAAATTATAGTACACATTAAAACCCATGAGACATTTGTTTTGTAATAAATAAGGCAGTGGAATTACTCATTAGTAGCCTTTTTAAGATAAACTATTAGGTCTGCCCTTTCTCCCTTCTTAATTCCAGTGAAGATTATTTTTGTTCCAGGGATGTACTCTTTGGGATTCTGCAAATACTCCATCAGGGTGTCCTCTCCCCAGGTGATGACTTTGTTCTTGTTGGCATCTGTGTACAAGAATCCAGTCACCTGACCAGTCTTCCTCCCAAACAGACCATGGAGATTTGTTCCAGTCTTATGCTTGCCTCCCTTTTCCACAGTGTGGCACTGGACACACTTCTGAAAAAAAATCTACTTGCCTTTCTCAACATCACCCAGTTTTATTTCGCTCCCTGGTGACCAACACCTTGACTGCTATGACCCGCAGGTGGACGTCCCACTCACTACAAAACTGTTATTTCTATATGAAAAAAAATCAATGTGGCAGCACATTGTATTATGCTGTGGATGGTTGACTGATCAATAAAACGCTGATTGGCCACTAGCCAGGCAAAATGTATATGCGGGACAAAGAGGGAGGAGAATGATGGGAAGTGGAGGGCTAAGGCAGATGAGGAGCAGAATGTAAAGTACCCGTAAGTCATGAGCCATGTGGCAAGGTATAGATAATAGAAATGGGTTAATTAAGATAGAAGAACTAGATAGCAAGAAGTTTGAACCATTAGGCCAAACAGTTTAAATAATGTAAGTGTCTGTGTGTTTACTTTATAAGTGAGCTGCAGGACTGCCGGGGCTTGGCAGGACCCAGAGAGAAACTCTCCAGCTACAGTATCATATACATTTTAAGCTTTATATATATTTGCAATATAAAAATGTAGAAAATATCATACTTAAAACACATGTTTTTCCATATAATCCAATGATAATTTTATAAAACACAGCCAACCTTCTTTTATCTAATTTTGTATAGAAGGTGATTTTTTTTTAATTTTAGGAGACTGTTTTCAAACACTGATTAATAAAGTCAACATGTGTTATTTATACCCTTCTTCCATGTTGGCTTCATGTTTCACAAAATACTTTGGAGAATTATCTTATAAGGAGCTTGAAAAGTATGCTTTGATTTCAGTCTGTGGTCAGTTGGCTTTTTTGTTATATGGTTTGATGCAAAATAGTTCCTAATGTTGTGAATTTATGGTAGAGGAAATTGTTTCTTCTGTGGATGGAGGTAAAGATAGAGACAAGAAAAGAACAAGATCTCAATATCCCCTTCCAGCACTCTTTCAATGGCCTAGCTTCCACCCACTAGGTCCACTGTTCAGTGTTTCACAAATTGCAAGTTCTGCATACCATTTAACACAGGGATCTACAGAGGTTACTTATGTCAACAATGCAAATTTTTGATTTGATCAAGATTGATTCTTGCTTTAAAGTAAAAACAAAACAAAATATCCTTTCACAGGTAGTTGTTTTTCTTTTATCCGCTACTCTTGACATAGAACTGACTAGGAATTCTCCCTGTTTTGTCAGTTCCTTCCCACACACCTTGCCTATTCCACCTTTTAAAAATTGCTTGAGTATATTCTCCCCAATCTCTGCCAGTCCATTCTCTAAATCTTGGCTCTTGTTTCAGTCCTGAAAGATTTCTAGCAGACCACTTATGAGCTGCTATTGAATAGTATCGGTAGGGTAGTATCTTAAGCCTCACAATCACAAAATATCAGCAACAGTGACAGCAACAGTGGAAGAAAGGACAAGGGACCTTGTGATATGAACTACTCTTTACTTATGGCTACCTTTGTTTTGCCTGTGGTGAGGGTGAGGATTTAGTAGAAATTTGTGAGAATCATAAACTAAGTTTTGGAACTGAATTTTTAAAATGAATTAGCAGTAAAACTGTTCCTAATATGTGTGTAGATTTCCTAGAACTGTCATAATACATTATCATTAGTTTTAAAGACTAAAGTAAGAGTAACTTATTTCTCACAATTCAAGATACCAGCCATCCAGAATCAAAGTACTGGTAAAGTTTCTTCCTTCTCAAAGCTCCCACCAATTGTTGCAGGCACCGTTCTTACATTCCTCTGGTTTTTTGAAAAGTGTTGTGGCAGCATGACTCCAATCTCTAGACATTGTCTTCTCACAATTTTCACATTATTCTCTGTGTCTGCAAACATGTATCCAATTTTCCTTTGCTTTTTCTCTTATAATGATACCAGCTACTAATGTACTACCTACTTCAAATCCAAAATGAATTCGTTTTGAGGCCTTCAAATACAACTACAGATATCATATAATCAAATAAGGCTACATTCTAATATTCTCAGTGGATATGAGTCTTTTGAAGACACTGAAGAATCTATTTATATTTGTAGTTTTCAAGAATTGTTTTTTGGATGAAAATTCACATAGAATTGAAAAGAGTAAAATTTACAAATACACTATTAAAATTTGCTCCATAAACATAAATTCTGTGCCCTAATTTTTCCTGAGGTTCTGTTTTGAAATTTCAAAACAAAACTCATCGAAATTTAAAAGTAAGACAATTGTAATACTGTTTAAAGAATGGTTTATTCTTTTTCAAAAAAATTGCAACTACTTTGGAATTAAAACTGTAAACATGTGCCGGGCGGTGGTGGCGCATGCCTTTAATCCCAGCACTCGGGAGGCAGAGCCAGGCGGATCGCTGTGAGTTCGAGGCCAGCCTGGGCTACCAAGTGAGCTCCAGGAAAGGCGCAAAACTACGCAGAGAAACCCTGTCTCGAAAAAACCAAAAAAAAAAAAAAAAAAAAAAAACTGTAAACATGTATAAAATGCCATACTGAAATGAATAATGTTGTATGCTAACTAAAATATAAAAGAAAAATGGCAATCAGACTTTTCATAGATAAAATTTAAGCATTGATTAATATTAATGGAATATTAAGTTTCTACTGCTAAAGAATTTTATTATTGTTCAGTGGCACAATGAGATTTCAATATATTTGTGAATAATCAGGACCTCTTTGACTCAAGTTATGGTTTCTAAAGCTAATTCAAATTTAAAAATGAAATAGTAATATTTTTACATCTTGATTTTATATCTTTAATATCAGGTTTAGTAATTGACTTATGCAAAAGATTCAATAAAAATGAATATACATTAGTTAAGTAAGGAAGAGATACAATAACATGAGTTTCAGATATTAAATTCAAACTTGTCAGACTAGAAAATGCTGAGATACCTTAGGCATATCTTCCAGGTAGAAAATGATATTGTATTTTGTAATCATCTAGTTTCTGATTCTTTCCATATATTGCACAGTAGCATTGCTTCAAAATTGTCAATATTAAGATTTTTAATTTTAAAAGGAAGACAATATCAAATCTTCACTCTTTTTATTGCTTCTTTTTCCTTTACTGCTAATGATGCCTGAAAAAAAATCAAGAACCTCATACATGCTGTGAAATCAATCACTCAGTGAGCTATTTAACAAACCCCTCATTGATCTGTGTTTTTAAAATAACTTAAACTAAGTTTATTCCTTAACATTTCATACTTGTATATAGTACACTCTGATTGTTGTAACATACCAATTGCTTTCATACTACTTCTACATCTACTACAACCCATCCTCCCTATAAGTCCTTTCCCCATATCCATTCCTGTTTGTTTGAGGTCCACTGAGTCTAACCAGGGTTGTTTGCATGGCTATGAGTTTGGAATTATCCACTGGAGGGTGGAGGGCTCCTCAGGAGGTACATTATGATGATGATGATGAGTGTATCTCCCCATAATTCAATAGCAATTAGTGATTCTTCATGGAGAGGTAGGATCCTGGGCCTGGCCCTATCTGTAATTGACTCTTGAAAGGCTCACTCTTATGGAGGCATATGATAGGTACCCCAGGCATTATGTGATCACAGCTGCATAGGCTATATCATTCACAAAAATGTTTTCAAAGATTCTACCCCTAACATTTAATTATTTAAAATTCTGAAATTTAAACATGAGACACAGAAATGCTCTCCAGGCTACATTGATGCATCGATGACCCTCCAGTACACTTGAGCTTTTCAAATCTGTTAACTGTTAGCATCCTGTCCCTAGGTTAATGATCAAATAAAACTATCACTCTAGCTGTATCTGTATGGCTTGTGGAATGTGAGAGCCACTGCCTCTTCAAAATCACAGAATGAACTGCTTCTCAAGCATCATAGCTAACATTAAAAACAGCTATAATGTGATGCAAATTAACAGTTCCCCATCCTTATCAGTCACTTTAGAAAAAAAATGAAACAAACAAATAAATGCACATAAATTTCAAATGGATACCAGGTAGACTCCGGGTGTTAGTAGGGCACACAAACAGTACATCTAACATGTACTATGAGCACCACCCAGTGGCAGAAACATATACTGGAAACATTGAATGCAAAATTTTGTATTTGGGGTTCCCAAATGCTGGAGAAAGAAAAAGGATGCTGCCAAAATCCAACTGATATTAAATTTGGGCTAAAATTATCACCAATATCTGAAAACAAATTTTCAAAGTGTACACTTTTCCCTACTAGGCTGAACTAAAAGCAAAGAGAGAACAAAGCAAACGTTAAATTGGAAAGCATGCTTTTTTAAAAAGAAAAACAGTACAGTTCTTTCAGAATTTCACACAATTTATTTTAATCCACCCTCTCTTCTGTATCTGCTCAATGTTGTGTCCTCTTTGATTTCTTTGAACCTAGTAAGTCCAGTTTGTGCTGTCCATAAGTTATTCTTAGATTTGTAACTCTTCACCAGAAGTTCACCATGTTTTAAAAAGGAGGTAAAGTGCAGATAGGAGGAGCAAGAGAGAAAAAGAGAATGAATTAAGAGGCGTTGAAAGGATTGGATTTAATAAGGGGCATTATAAATAAAATATAAGAGAAAATTGTATTTTTTTCTTAACAAATTTTAAGGGAATAGTTCATTTTACATTTTTTGTTCATTTAATTTTATATGTATGTGTGTGTTCCTGGTGTATGCATATTTGTATAAATGAGCCTGGAACTGGAGTAACTGTGTTGCCATGTATAAACGGAGTTTCTCTGTCTCACCTGTTTCACAGCCACTTCCAAATAATCACTCAAAGGCTTATATTAATTATAAATGCTTGTCTGATGGCTCCAGCTTATTACTAACTAGCTCTTACATTTAAATTAACATATTTCTGCTAATCAATTTATTGCTACGTGGTCTGTGGCTTACTGGTTCTCTTGAGCATAATCCATAGCAACCATGTGGGTTCTGGAAATGGAAACCAGATCTTCTGGAAGAGTAGTCAGTGTTCTTAATGAATGAGCCATCTCTTCAGCCCCTAAACTCTTATTTTTTAAGTTGTACTTTGAAATTATGTTATTAACTAGCAGGTTTCTATAAGGTTTCTTCATACATCCTTAGTTTTGGTTAAATCACCTACTAACTTCCTTTTTTAACAATTCCTTCCTGCCATCTCTGTTTAATACTTTAATCCTCGGTGCTCTCCAAACTTCTTTATTTCCACATGTGTTTTATTATCCTTCCACTTATTTTTAAAGTTGGCTTGAGAGATGGAAGGCTCCCGTGTGTTTTTTTCATATACCCATTCTTTGGGGGTAATCTCCCCTCCCTTTTATCTCTTTTAATTAATAAAATTTTATTCATTTTACACACCAAAGATCCCCCTCTTCCCTACTGCTGCCCCTCGAGCTCCCCCTCCCAATCCACCCCCTATTCCCTCCTACAAAAGATAAGGCCTTCCACGGGGAGGTACATTTAGTAGAGGCAGGTCCAAGCCCCTCCCTCTGCCTCAAGGCTGTGAGAGTTGTCCCATCACAGAAGTGGGCTCCAAAAGACCTGCTCATGTACCAGGGATGGATTCTGATCCTACTGCCAGGGGACCCTTATGCAGATCTTGCTACACAAATGTCTCGCTTATGCGTAGGGCCTAGCCCAGTCACATGCAGGCTCCACAGCTGTTGGTCTAAATTGCATGAGTTCCCACTAGTTTGGTTTGTTTGTCTCTGTAGGATTCCCCATCATCATAATCTTGATGCCCCTTGCTCTTCTCTCTCTTCGAGTGGACTCCTGGAGCTCGGCTTGGTGCTTGGCTGTGGATCTCTGCATCTGCTTCCATCAGTTACTGCAGAAAGGCTCTATGATGACAGGGTATTCACTGATCTTATTCCTGGGGTAAGAAAGTTCAGGAACACCCTCCACTATTGGTAACAGTCTAAGCTGGGGTCATCCTTGTGGATTCCTGGGAACTTCCATAGCACCAGGTTTCTCCCTATCCCCATGATGTCTCCCTCTATCATGGTATGTCTTTCATTGTTCTCCCACTCCATCATCTGTTCCAGCTCGACCATCACATTCCCTTATGTTCTCACCCCCTGCCACAACCCTCCTTTGACCACCCCTTATCTCCAGTTTACTCATAGAAATCTCATCTATTGCCCCTTCCCAGGGAGATCCATTTGACCCTCTTTGGGTCCTCCTTGTTAGCTAGCTTCTCTAGAGCTGTAGGTTATAGTCTGGTTATCCTTTGCTTTACCTCTAGTATCCACTTATGAATGAGTACATACCATATTTATCCTTCTGAGTCTGGTTTACCTCAGTCAGGGTGATATTTTCTAGTTCCATCCATTTGCCTGCAAATTTCATGATGTCGTTTTTCCCTACTGAGTAGTACCCCATTGTGTATATATACCACATTTTTTTATTCATTATTTGGTTGAGGGACATACACGTTGTTTTCAGGATCTGGATATAATGAATAATGGTGCTATGAACATAGTTGAGTATGTTTCCTTGTGATATGATTGAACATTCCTTGGTTATATGTCCAAGAGTAGTATAGCTGGGTCTTGAGGAAGATTGATTCCAAGTTTTCTGAGAAACCACCATACTGATTTCCAAAGTGGCTGTGTAAGCTTGCACTCCTACCAACAGTGGAGAAATGTTCCTCTTGCTCCACACCCTCTCCAACATAAGCTGTTTTCAGTGTTTTTGATCTTAGCCATTTTGACAGATGTAAGATGGTATCTCAGAGTCATTTTGATATGCATTTCTCTGATGACTAAGGATATTGAGCAATTCCTTATATGTCTTTCAGTCATTTGAGATTCTTCTGTTGAGAATTTTCTGTTTAGATCTGAAGCCCATTTTTTAATTGGATTGTTCGGTATTTTGATGTCTAGTTTCTTGAATTTTCTATATATTTTGGAAATCAGCTCTCTGTAGGGTTACTGAAGATCTTTTCCCATTCTGTAGACTGTTGTTTTGTCCTATTTAAATACTGTGTCCTTTGCCTTATAAAAGCTTCTCAGTTTCAGAAGGTCCCATTTATTAATTGTTGCTCTCAGTGTATGCTACTGCTGTTATATTTAGGAAGCAGTCTCTTGTGCCAATGCATTCAAGACTACTTCCTGCTTTTTCTTCTATCAGATTCAGTGTAACTGGTTCTATGTGAGATCTTTCATCCACTTGGGCTTGAGTTTTGTGCATTGTGATAAATATGGGTCTATTTGTAATCTTCTACATGTTGACATCCAGTTATGCTAGTACAGTTTGTTGAAGATGCTTTTTTTTCCATTGTACAATTTTGGCTTCTTTGTCAAAAATCAAGTGCTCATAGGTGTGTGGGTTAATGTGAGGGTCTTCAATTCAATTTCATTGGTCCACATGTTGGCATTTATGTCAATACCCAGCTGTTTTTATTACTGTAGCTCTATAGTAGAGCTTGAGGTCAGGGATGGTGATGCCTCCAGAGGTGGCTTTATTGTGCAGGATTCTTTTAGCTATCCTGGGTTTTTTGTTTTTCCATGTGAAGTTGAATATTGTTCGTTCAAGTCCTGTAAAGAATTGTGTTGGGATTTTGATGGGGATTGCATTGAATCTGTAGATTGCTTTTTGTAAGATTGCCATTTCTTTACCATGTTAATCCTACCTATCCACGAACATGAGAGATCTTTCCATTTTATGATATCTTTTTCAATTTCTTTCTTCAGAGATTTAAAGTTCTTGTCATATAGTTCTTTCACTTGCTTAGTTAGAGTTACCCCAAGGTAATTTATATTATTTGTGGCTATTGTAAAGGGTGATGTTTTTCTGATTTCTTTCTCAGCCCATGTATCATTTGTATATAGAAGAGCTACTGATTTGCTTGAGTTAATCTTGTATCCTGCCACATTATTGAAGGTATTTATCAGCTGTAGGAGTCCCTTGGTAGAATTTTTGGGGTCACTTGTGTATGCTATCATATCATCTGCAAATAATGAAAGTTTGACTTCTTCCTTTCCAATTTGTATCCTGTTGATCTCCTTTTGTTGTCTTATTGCTCTAGCTAGAACTTTATGGAGTAAATATGCGGAGAGTGGACAGCCTTTTCTTGTTCCTGATTTTAGTGGAATTGCTTTGAGTTTCTCTTCATTTAATTTGATATTGGCTGTCAGCTTACTGTAAACTGCCTTTATTATGTTTAGGTATGTTCCCTGTATTCCTGTTCTCTCCAAGACTTTTATCATGAAGGGGTGTTGGATTTTGTCAAAAGCTTTTTCAGTATCAAAAGAGATGATCATGTGGTTTTTTTCTTTCAATTTGTTCCTATGGTGTATTACTTTGAAGATTTTTGTATATTGAACCATCCTTGCATCCCTGGGATGAAGCCTACTTGATCATGGTTGATAATTTTTTATGTGTTCCTGGATTCAGTTAGCCAGTATTTTATTGAGTATTTTTGCATCAATGTTCATGAGGGAGATCAGTCTGTAGTTTTCTTTCTTTGTTGCATCTTTGTGTGGTTTTGGTATCAGAGTAACTGTAGCCTCATAAAAGGAGTTTGGTAATGTTCCTCTGTTTCTATTATGTGGAAGAATTTGAAGAGTATTTGTATTATCTCTTCCTTGAAAATGTGGTAGAATTCTGCACTGAAACCATCTGGTCTTGGACTTTTTATTGGTTTGGAGACTTTTAATAACTGTTTCTATTTCCTTAGGGGTTATTTGTCTATTTAAATTGATTTTCTCCCTTTTATCTCTTGATTTCCCCATACACTCCCTGCTTACACCTTTCTGCCACCAGTGTAAAGTCACACTATTTTCATTTTATCTGTGTTCTACTCTTTCTCCTCCCATAAATAAATTCCGCAAATTTCTCTTTCTGCTTGTCTATTTTCTACTTGTACTCCAAGTTAATATGGAATACAAAAGGTTTGAAGCTAGAAGCCTCATGGAAAAGAACATTATAGAGCTTGTCTTTCTGGGCCGTAGCAACATAATTTACTATGACTGTTTCACTTCTATTCATTTTCTTGCTAGAACAGTAAAATTACTAATGTAGATCAGGTGAATAAAAACAGGAAAGGAAAAAGTCAAAGTATCTTTAATTGCAGAGGATATGATTTTATATATAAGTGGCCATAAACATTTCACCAGTAATCTACTACAACCAATAAACACTTTCAGCAAAGTAGCAGGACTCAAAATTAATAACCAAAAATCAGTAGACATCCTATACATTAATGACAGTCTGAAAAAGAAATCAAGGAAAAAAAATCCCCTTTAATAATAGCCTCAAATATTGTATAATACCTTGGACTTGCCATAACCAAGCAAAGAAAAGACTTGCATAATAAAAACTTTAAAACATTGAAGAAATTAGTTGAAGAAAATATCACAAGATGAAAATGTCTCCCATTTGCACGGATCCCAGGATAAATACAGTAAAAATGGCCACCCTATCAAAAGCAATATATAGATTCAGTGCAATCCCCATCAAAATGCCACACAATTCTTCACAAAACTTGAAAGACCAATCCTCAGCTTCGTATAGGAACACAAAAATTCAATGATAGCTAAAAACAATCCCAAATAATAAAATAACTGGATGACTTATCACGATCCCCAATCTTAAACTGTACTACAAAGCTATAGTAATGAGTATAACATGACATTTGTATAAAACAGATACACTGATCAGTTGAATCAAATTAAAGATGTAGATATAAGTCCACATGTTAACAGACATGTGATTTTTGATAAAGACACTAAAAATACACACTCATGAAAGAACATCTTCAACAACTGGTGCTTGCCAAACTGGATGGCTGCACTGAGAAGAAAACAAATCAATAAATACTCATCATCCTCCACAAAACTCAACTCCAAATGGTCAAGACCTCTACATAAACCCAGATGAATGGAACTTGTTAGAAGAAAAAGTAGCTTGTTGGTGGTGGCACATGACTTTCATCCCAGATGCGTGGAATTTATTAGAAGAGAAAGCCTGGTGGTGGTGGCACATGACTTTCATTGCAGCACTCTGGAGGCAGAGAGAGTCAGATCTCTGAGTTTGAGGCCAGCCTGGTCTACAGAGTGACCAGACAGTAAGGGCTACACAGAAAACCCCTGTCTGAAAAAACATCCTTAATAAGAGAAATTATTAAATGCATTGGCACAGGAGACAACTTTCTGAACAGAATACCATTAGCATAGGCACTAAGATCAACTATTAATAAATGGGACCTCATGAAACAGAAAAGCTTCTCTATGTCAAAGGATACAATTATTTGGATAAAGTGACATGTTACAGAATGGAAAGAGATTATTTTTTCTTTTTTTATTAAAACAAATTTATTCTCCCCTCCTGCCCCCCTCCCCCTCCCCCAGCACACCCCCCATTCCCTCCTCCTCCAGATCAAGGTCTCCCCCGAGGACTGGTATCGACCAGATAGACTCAGTCCAGGCAGGTCCAGTCCCCTCCTCCCAGATTGAGCCAAGCGTCCCTGCACAAGTCCCAGGCTTCAAACAGTCAACTCATGCAATGAGCCCAAGACCCGGTACCACTGCCTAGATGCCTCCCAAACAGATCAAGCCAATCGACTGTCTCACCTATTCAGAGGGTCTGATCCAGTTGGGGCCCCCCCAGCCTTTGGTTCATAGTTCATGTGTTTCCATTCATTTGGCCATTTGTCCCTGTACTCCATCCAACCTTGGCCTCAACAATTCTCGCTCATATAAACCCTCCTCCTTCTCACTAATTAGATTCCCAGCGCTCCACCAGGGGCCTAACTGTGGATGTCTGCATCCAGATTCCTCAGTCCTTGGATGAGGTTTATGACACAACTATTAGGGTGTTTGGCCATCCCATCACTAGAGCAGGTCAGTCCCAGCTGTCTCTCAACCATTACCAGCAGCAGTCCTTTGTGGGGGTATCTTTGTGGATTTCTGTGGGCCACCCCAGCTCTCTGTTTCTTCGTTTTCTCGTGTGGTCTTCATTTACCATGGTCTCCTATTCCTTGTTCTCCCTCTCTTTTCTTGATCCAGCTAGGATCTCCTGCTCTCTTTCCCTCGAACCTCGCCCTTCATTGCTCCCACTCATGTCCAGGTTGTTCATGTAGATCTCATTCCACTTCTCCGTGTCTTTCTTGGGGTCCTATTTTCCAGGTAGCCTCACTGGTGATGTGAGTAGCAGTTCAGTCATCCTTGTTCCACATCTAGCATCTTCCGATGAGTGAGTACATACCATATTTGGTATTCTGGGTCTGGGTTACCTCACTCAGGATGATTTTTTCTAGATCGATCCATTTGCCTGCAAACCTCATGGTGTCATTGTTTTTCTCTGATGAGTAGTATTCCGTTGTGTATATGTGCCACAATTTATTTATCCATTCTTCAGTTGAAGGGCATCTAGGTTGTTTCCAGGTTTTGGCTATTAAAAACAATGCTGATATGAACATAGCTGAGTAAGTGCTCTTGTGGTATGATTGAGCATTTCTTGGGTATATGCCCAGGAGTGGTATAGCTGGATCTTGGGGGAGATTGATTCCCAATTTTCTTAGAAAGCGCCATATTGATTTCCAAAGTGGCTGATATGTAGAAATGAATGGTACTGTAAAAGAAAAAAAAAAAAAGAAAAAAAAAGAATTTGTTGGTTTTAACATTTTCTTTGACTGATGAATCTATTTCCTCTATTGTATCTTCGATGCCTGAGATTCTCTCTTCCCTTTCTTTTATTCTTTTGGTTGTGTTTGCCTCTGTTGTTCCTGTTTGTTTACCGAGATTTCCCATTTCCAGAATTCTCTCAGTTTGTGTTTTCTTTATTGCCTCTATTTCAATTTGCATGTCTTAAACTGTTTTTTTAACCTGTTTGATTGCTATTTCATGGCTTTTAAAAATATTTATTTATTTCTTCTATTTTTGTTTGTATTTTCCTCCATTTCTTTAAGGGAATTTTTCATTTCCTAGTTAATGGATTCTATCATCTTGATAAAGTTATCTTTAAGGTTTTTTTTTTTATTTCACTTCAATTGCATTGGGATGTTCAGGTCTTGCTTTTAAGAACTCTTAGTTTCTGGTAATGCCATATTGCTGTTTATGCTGTTGAATGTATCCTTACACTGCCATTTACCCATCTGTGTTGAGGTAATTATAGGTACAGGTGTTGATTCTTCATCTAATCAGTCCAAGTGGAGCCTGTGCCCCCAGGTATCACTCTTCCTCTAATTGGTGCATGTAGGGCCTGTCCTCCATGGTCCTCTATTGCTGTGGGGCCACGTTGGCCTACTGATTAGCTGCTGAGGCTCTTCCTCCTGAGAGGATGATAGGGTTGCATACACCTTTTTTTAATTTTTATTTTTTAAATTACACTCATGATATTCATTAATTACACTCATGATATTAATCACATTTGTGGTATTCATAGATTACATTTGCAGTATTAATTCAAATATATATATATATATATATATATAATTATATATATATGCCGAGTGTCATTTAATGGAGGAGGGAGGAGGTCTTAAATACAGGCTTGCAGCACAATGGGAGAACCCAGGAGGGCAGAAGTTCGCTACTTATGTTTTACAATCTTGTATCTAAGCTGTTAACACCCATTATTCAGGATACACAGACAAGGAACTTCCCTTAAGCATTCATTCATTTGTGATTCTTGTTTTGTGAATTCTTTGTTTAGTTCTTTAGCCCATTTTTTAATTGGATTGTTTGGTATTTTGATGTCTAGTTTCTTGAGTTCTTTATATACTGTGGAGATCAATCTTCTGTCAGATGTGGGGTTGGTGAAGATCTTTTCCCATTCTGTTGGCTGTCTTTTTGTCTTATTGACCATGTCTTTCACCCTGCAAAAGCTTTTCAATTTCTAGAGGTCACATTTATTAATTGTTGTGCTTAGGGTCTGTGCTGTTGGTGTTATATTTAGGAAATTGTCTCCAGTGCCAATGCATTCAAGAGTACTTCCCGTTTTCTTTTCTATTACGTTTAGTGTAACTGGATTTATGTTGAGGTCCTTGATCCACTTGGACTTGAGCTTTGTGCATGGTGACAGATATGGATCTATTTGTAATCTTTTACATATTGACATCCAGTTATGCCAGCACCATTCGTTGAAGATACTTTCTTTTTTCCATTGTATAGTTTTGGCTTCATTGTCAAAAACCAGGTGTACATATGTGCATGGATTAATATCAGGGTCTTCAATTTGATTCCATTGTTCTGTATGTCTGTTTTTATACCAGTACTAAGCTGTTTTTATTACTATAGCTCTATAGTAGCGTTTGAGGTCAGGGATGGTGATGCCTCCTAAGGTTGCTTTATCATGTAGGATTCTTTTAGCTATCCTGGGTCTTTTGTTTTTCCATATGACGTTCAATATTTTCTTTTCCAATCTGGGAAGAATTGTGAATTTGATGGGGATTGCATTGAATCTGTAGACTGCTTTTCGTAAGATTGCCATTTTACTATGTTAATCCTACCTATCCATGAGCATGGGAGATCCTTTCATTTTCTGATATCTTCTTCAATTTCTTTCTTTAGAGATTTAAAGTTCTTATCAAAAAGGTCCTTCACTTGTTTAGTTAGTGTTATCCCAAGCTATTTTATATTATTTGTGGCTATTGTAAAGGATTATGTTTCTCTGACTTCTTTCTCAGCTCTTTTATCATTTGTGTAAAGGAGGAATACTGATTTTTTTTTTTTGAGTTGACCTTGTATCCTGCCACTTTACTGAAGGAGTTTATCAGCAGCTGTAGGAGCTCTCTGGTAGAGTTTTTGGGGTCACTTATGTATACTATCATATCATCTGCAAATAGTGCAAGTATGACTTCTTCCTTTCTGATTTTTATCCCTTTGATCTCCTTTTGTTGTCTTATTGCTCTAGCTAGAAATTCTAGTACTATCTTGAATAAATATTGGGAGACAGAACAGCCTTGTCTTGTTCCTGAATTCAGTGGTATTGCTTTGAGTTTCTCTTTGTTTAATTTGATGTTTGTTGTCGCCTTGCTATAAATTGCTTTTATTATGTTTAGGAATGTTCCTTGTATTCCTGATCTTTCTAAGACCTTTATCATGAAGGGGTGTTGGATTTTGTCAAAGGCTTTTTCAGCATCTAATGAGATGATCATGTGGTTTTTTTCTTTCAGTTTGTTTATATGGTGTATTACATTGACAGATTTTCATATGCTGAACCATCCTTGCATCCCTGGGATGAATCCTACTTGGTTGTGATGGATAATTTTTTTCGATGTATTCTTGAATTCGGTTTGCCAATATTTTATTGAGTATTTTTGCATCAATGTTCACGAGGGATATTGGTCTGTAGTTCTCTTTCTTTGTTGCATCTTTGTATGGTTTGAGTATCAGGATAATTGTAGCCTCATAAAAAGAGTTTGAGAGTGTTTCTTCTGTTTCTATTGTGTGTAACAATTTGAAGATTATTGGTATTAGTTCTTTTTTGAAAGTCTGATAAAATTCTGCACTGAAGCCATCTGGTCCTGGGCTTTTTTTGGTTGGGAGACTTTTGATGATTGTTTCCTTTTCTTTGGGGATTATTGGTCTATTTAGATGATTTATCTGGTCTTGATTTAATTTTGGCATGTGGAATTTGTACAGAAAATTGTCCATTTCTTCCTGGTTTTCCTTTTTTGTGGAGTACAGGTTTTTGAAGTATGATCTGATGATTCTCTGGATTTCCTTGTTGTCTTTTGTTATGTCTCCCTTTTCATTTCTGATTTTGTTAATTTGGGCGCTCTCTCTTTGCCTTTTGGTTAATTTGGCTAGGGGTTTGTCTATCTTGTTGAACTTTTCAAATAACCAACTCCTTGTTTTATTGATCTTTTTTTGTATTGTTCTCTTGTTTTCTATTTCATTGATTTAAGCCCTCAATTTGATTATTTCCTGGCATCTATTTCTCCTGGGTGAGTTTGTTTTTTTTTTGTTCTGGAGCTTTCAGTTGTGATGATAATTCATTGGTATGGGATTGCTCCATCTTCTTTATGTGTGCATTTAGAGCTATAAATTTTCCTCTTATCACTGCTTTCATCGTGTCCCATAAGTTTGGGTATTTTGTACTTTCATTTTCATTGAATTCTAGGAAATCTTTAATTTCTTTCTTTATTTCTTCCTTGAACCATTGATGTTTCAGGTGGGCATTATTCAGTTTCCATTAGTTTGTAGTCTTTCTATAATTTTTCTTGTTGTTGAAGTCTAACTTTAAGGCATGGTGGTCCGATAAGATACAGGAGGTTATTCCTTTTTTTTTTTTTTTGTATCTGTTGAGATTTGTTTTGTGGCCAAGCATGTAGTCATTTTTTGAGAAGGTTCCATGGGGTGCTGAGAAGAAGGTACATTCTTTTGTGTTAGGATGGAATGTTCTGTAGATATCTACTAAGTCCATTTGAGTCATAACATCTGTTAGGTCCTTTACTTCTTTGTTAAGTTTCAGTCTGGTAGATCTGTCTTTTGGTGCGAGTGGTGTGTTGAAATCTCCCACTACTAATGTGTGGGGCTTGATGTGAGTTTTAAGTTTTAGTAGTGTTTCTTTTATGAATGTGGGTGTTTTTGTATTTGGGCCATAAATGTTTAAAATTGTGACTTCATCTTGGTGGATTTTTCCCGTGATAAATATGTAATCTCCATCCTGATCTCTTTTGATTGATTTTAGTTTGAAGTTTATTTTATTAGATATTAGGATAGCCACACCAGCTTGTTTCTTAGGTCCATTTGCTTGGAAAGCCTTTTCCAGCCCTTTACTCAATGGTAGTGTCTGTCTTTGAAGTTAAGGTGTGTTTCTTATATGCAGCAGATGGATGGGTCCTGTTTTCTTATCCATTCTGTTAGCCTGTGTCTTTTTATAGGTGAGTTGAGACCATTCATATTGATGGATATTAATGACCAGTGATTTTTAATTCCTGTTATTTTTTGTGGTTGTGTTGTGTTGTTCTTCTTTGGTGTATGTTGTTGTGGGATTATCTATTGCCTGAGTTTTCATGGATGTGTTTTGCTTCTTTGAGTTGGATTTTCCCTTCTAGTGCTTTCTGTAGGGCTGGGTTTGTGGACAGGTATTGATTAAATATGGTTTTGTCATGGAATATTTTGTTTACTCCACCTATGGTGATTGAAAGCTTTGCTGGGTATATTATTCTAGGCTGGCATCCCTGGTCTCTTAGTGTCTGCATTACATCTGTCCAGGTCCTTCTGGCTTTCAAAATCTCCATTGAGATATTGGGTGTTATTCTGATGGGTTTGCCTTTATATGTTACTTGGTCTTTTTCCTTTGTGGCTCTTTATATTTTTTCTATGTTTTGTGTGTTTAGTGTTTTGATTATTATGTGGCGAGGTGACTTTTTTTTTTTGGATCCAGCCTATTTGGTGTTCTGTAAGCTTCTTGTGTCTTTATAGGTATTTCTTTCTTTAGGTTAGCAAAGTTTTCTTCTATGATTTTGTTGAATATATTTGCTGTGCCTTTGAGTTGGTATTCTTCTCCTTTATCTATCCCTATTATTCTTAGGTTTGGTCTTTTCATGATGTCCCAAATTTCCTGGATGTTTTTGTGTTACGACTTTTTTTTGTCTTTATTGTTTTCTTTGACTGATGAATCTATTTTCTCTATTGTGTCTTCAGCGTCAGAGATTCTCTGTTCCATTTCTTGCATTCGGTTGGTTACGTTTGTTTCTGTAGTTCCTGTTCAGTTAGTCAGGATTTCTATTTCCAGCATTCCCTCAGCATGTGTTTTCTTTATTGTCTCAAATTCATTTTTCAGATCTTAGAATGTTACTTTCATCTGTTTAATTGCTTTTTCTTGGCTTTCATTGATTTCTTCCAATTTTTGTTTGATCTTTTCTTCTATTTCTTTAAGGAATTTTTTTATTTCCTCTTTAATGGAGTTTTTATTTCCTCTTTAAGGGATTTTTTTATTTCCTCTTTAAGGGAATTTTTTATTTCTTCTTTAAGGGCCTCTATCATCTTCTTAAAATCATTTTTAGGATTGATTTCTTTTGTTTCTTCTGTCTTGGTATGTTCAGGTCTTGCAGGCATAGTATCACTAGGTTCTGATGTTGCCATATAGGTCTTTATGTTGTTGCCTGTATTTGTGCACTGGTGTCTACTCATCTCTTCCTCTGCTCGGGTTACATCCATCTTAGAGAAGGGTCAGACTGGGGGCAGTAGCCCCTGGGAAACCCACCAGAAGATGTTCGGCCCATAGACCCAGACAATTAAAAGCCACATAAAAAAGAGTTTCAGATATTTCCTGCCATAACCTAAAGGATATGATACATTATATACCATAGCTGTCAGAGTGAGCAAGTTTCCTGCAGATAAGAAATTGAATGTCTTATTGTCAGAGAAAATGGGTCTGCTGATGATATAGATTGCTACAGGATATGGCAATTTCCTTGCAGCTGTAACTCTCCAATCTGTTCAATCCAAGCATCTCTAACCTAAAGTAAGCACCACTTCTGAGCTTGTAACTATATAGAATTGGAATTTCCCCAGATTCCCTACCATTAACTTTATAAAAACCCTGCTTGATAGCTATTCAGTTTCTCTCCTGCTCAGCTGCTGCATCAGATAGATAGAAAGACCTGGGTTTAAACTCATGAATAAAAAGACTCTTTGCTTTTATATTCAGATCATACTCTTGGTGGTCTTTGGGGGACTCTGGGTACAACACTCCAATTGGTGCAGGTGGAATCTATGCCTCCAGGGGCCTCTGATGCTGTGGGTGATGGCTGGCTCTGGGAGGGTGGGGTGGGGAAGATGATGGGTTCTGTGTGTTTGGAGGGCAGGTTGGAACTTGTATGTTACAGAGTCCATTGGGTTGTAGGGTTGGTGGAGAGTCTTGGCCTCAGGAATCTCTCCTGCTTACCAGCTGCTGAGGCTGCAATGCATGAGGGAGGGGCAAAGGATATGCCCTGGAACCTAGAGAATGAGTTTGTCCAGGTGGGAGATCAGCCACTCACCTCCTCCAATCGGTGCAAGTGGAGCTTTTGTCTATGTAGGCCATTAGATTTTTCTGTAACTCCCTACACAGTCCTTTCTATAGATTCTGCACTTAAAAAGTATGATGTAATAGGAACATATATAGTTAAGGACCATTCATAATGATAAAAGTATTGGTAGAATTGAAGAATTTTGTGTGAGAATATTAAACTATACTCAAATATCTCATAATTAGTTACATGTGCATGATTTGGATTTAAAGATGAATAGATGGATAGATAGATAGATAGATAGATAGATAGATAGATAGATAGATAGATAGAGGAATACAGAGGAAGGAAGGTGATCTATCATTGAAAAGAAAAGTTTCAAAGTAAAATTATGTGTGTGTATGTGTGTGTGTGTGTGTGTACCAGAAATGACATAAAGAAACCTGATATTTTATATACTTATAAAGTTAACAATTAACAAGTAAAAACATGAAAGATAATCAAGAAATAATTGCATATCCAGAGGCACTTGTAACAACATGTTGTTTACAAATTCATAGAAAGCATGTATTTCCTATCAACTCTAATGTCCAGTATTAATAATAGAGGGTCATTCAACAAGGGAAATGATCTTGAGATAGATAAATGCCACTGTATATGTAAAACCTGGAAGTAGAAAAGTGGGGAAGTAAACTCTCTGGTCTTTCCTTCCTCATGTCATCTAATGTTCTGTTGATAGTTCCTGGGTAATTACTTTATTTTACTAAGACAAAGTATCTGAGATTTATCACCATCCAGCAGCACCATTGTCTATGAACAAAGTATTCAATGTATAACACTTCAAAAACATTATATATTATATTATATATAATTAATATACAAAGTTAATATATTAAAATGGAATTATGTGACATAATTATGTGAATTATTTGCATAGAGAATACTCAACCTGTTATATACTTCTAAAGACTAAAATTTTTTTTGGGATATCATGTGTAGTTAATAAAAACACCAAATGAAAAAATTTGCTGTCTATGATGTTCTTGGCTCCATTTAAGAATTCTCAATGATATGAGCATACAACATTTATATATATATATATTTGTTTTTTTGTATATATATATATATATATATATATATATATATATATATATATTTGTTTTTTTGAGATATAGTTTCTCTGTGTAGCTTTGTACCTTTCCTAGAACTCAGTCTTGTCACCCAAGTTGGCCTCAAATTCACAGAGATCAGCTTGCCTCTGCCTCCTGAGTGCTGGGATTAAAGGCATGTGTCACCACCACCCAGCACAGCCTTGATTTTTATACTTGATTCTCTGAAGACTAATGAATTTAATATGTTTACCTGACATATTTAATCTGCCATAGTCTAGGCCTCTTACATGTTTTATAGAATTTCTTGCCTAATCATTATTAATATCTGCCAAGCACTTTTCAAGCTGTTAGTTTTCATGTTGACATATGTATTTACATAGATGATACCAGACCAATGCCTGGTACTATCATTAGAGTTTGAAAGTATAGTGCTTAACAATAGGAAATATGTTTTTTTAGTAACTAGATAAATAAATATAAGATACAATCTTTCTAGTGCTATAAAGATTGAGACATAGAACATGATGAATGATGCAATAATAAAAAGTCAGAACTTCCTAAAACTAAGTGCTATCTAAAATTTCCAATATGTTATTTTTAATTGTGTGTACATGTATATAATGTTGTGTGAATATATGTATGTGAGTGCACTGCCTACCAAGGCCTGAAAAAGGCTTCAGATTCCCTGGTGTTGGAATGATAGTCATATACAGGCTACCTGAAATGGTGCTAGGAACTCAATCAAGGTCTTCTGGAAGAACTCTATGTGCTCTTAGCCACTGAGCAACTTCCGTGGTATCTGAATTGTATCTAATATTACCAATATAACACTTCAAAAAATTATATATTTTATGATGCCATAAAAAATTTTCAGAGCCTAGGAAATTAAGAAATCACAGAAGAATATGTGATAACTGAATAATTATTTTCAGGAGCATAAAATAAAGAGGTTTGAGTACATTAGTAAAAGATGAGCCAAAGAGAAAAATGAAGTAAAAGGTGTGTATGTTTAAACACAGGGTTGTGGGTATAGCTCAGTGACAGGGTGCCTATCTCAGAGTATGTGAGATCTTGGGTTCCTGTCTCAGAACTTTTACAGAAGAAAAACATGATTTTAAAATAAAGATATATGTCTTACAATAAGAAAAGATATTTGCTACTTTAATTTTAATTTATTTCATAATAAGGTTAAATTTGTCTTATCAATGGTTTTTGTGAATTGCCTGCTAATGTTACTTGCCACATTTTTTAAATGGAATGACAGATTTTTTCTATATTCTATGATACCATGTTAATTTAAAATAAATATTGTACATAAATATAAATATATACATATATAGATGGCAGAGACAGAGGTAGAGGAATAGGTAGAGGTAAAGGAGGAGAGATGGAAAGAGAGAAAAGAAAGAACATAAGAGAAGAGGAAAGAAAATTAGAGGGGAGGAGAGGGGAGGAAATAAGGGAAGTAAGAAAATGGAGCTGTAGGATTACCCAATGGATATAATTACCCAACTAGAACATAAATACTATTAAATATTCAGAAAGTGAGTAAAAGTCTTTACTATATGCATATTTCAATGCTTCTTTTTTTCATCATGAGAGCTAACAATTAGGGGATTGGATGACATGATTAATAATGGTCAGACCCTTCCCAGTTGCGTTAACTAGGCACCTATCAACAAGGCAACTCCACTTGAATGAACCAACTCAACAGTCATTATTGCAACAAAGCAGTATTGTCTACTTCATGGACACTTTTCAGAAATAAGGATTAATGAGGTTGTAGAGAAATTAGAACCCATAGTCTTGGTTGGTAGGATTTTTAAAATGAATGAGTATTTGTGTATTAGGAAAACTATTTTGATATATGCTTTCAAAAATTTCTAATTTCTAGAAAATGGCCAGTTGGTGAATTTTAACTTTCAGTTCTTTTTAAATTGTCTTACAATTCTATTCATTCATACTAAAAGCAAATATTTTGTCATTTGTACACAAGTTACCCCTCCCTCTCTCACTGAAAGTTGTCTTTCCAACAAGTATTATTCTAACATTCACATCTTCTTATTGTGCGCAGCCCACTGAGTTTAATTCGAGTTTCTGGCAGGGACATGGTTGGGAGATTATTTACTGGATCTAGAATAAGTTATCAATGAATACACCACTGAAGAAAAATGATATCTCTCTAACCCAACATGGATAACTTTCAATAGTCTCTGGAGTCAGGGAAAGATCATGCAACCCTCCCTCAACAATGTTGAAATGATCAAGGGCTTAATGATGTGCAGATCTTATGCATATAGCCACATCTGCAGTAAGTTTGATTGTAATGGCTGTTATGTTCAGATGTGTTTTTGCTGCAAATGCCCCCATTATCAGGTTCATGGATTCTATCTCTGTCCCCTTCCATGCTCCCTGAACCTAGGAGGGGTTTATACAACTATCACATTAGAATTCTATATAACTAGTTTTCCACACAAAAATTTTTGTAGTAAAATCTACAATGTATAACATTTAAGAAACTAACACAGAGTAGCTATTGAGAAAATTAACCATTGCTGTGAAAGTATATGTAACTTCTCTGGGAGGTTATTACATATCCAACATAAAAGGACATAGTATTCATGTAAGAATATACTTTATAAAAGAGTTAAGAAAAATTCACCACTGTTATGACAGCATAAATGTAATCAAAATTGTACTTGAGACAGCATTATAATATACACCACTCACTGAGATAGAAAAAAGTCTTAATTGTAAGAGAAAAATGAAAAAATGGGGAATATTTTTAGGTTTTGATTCCACAGAAAAGTGAGAATCATATACTTTCACAATGAACATGAATTGACAAAATTTTAATTTTCATAGAAAATATCTTCTTTCTGGCTACTAGGTTTTGGAAAAGTACTTCAAAACATGTATTTTAATTACAACTTCAAACATTTTCTCTCTATATTGCAAACATATATGCTTATTATTTAGAAAGTCTTAGAAATAATGCATTTTCTCAGAATGAAATTGAGTAAAAAATAACAAGAATAATGAAACTTAATAGCATATAGTGAAGGAAACAGAATTGAAACAATCCACATTATTAACACATAAATGTGAGTGATGCATGAAATAATTCCTTCACTTTCATAAGTTGTTCCTCTCAAGAACTAGAAAGAAAACACATTAACATATTTTAAATCTATTGTAATATTAATTTGATAACTAAAATTTTGTAAACATTAAAAGTCTAAGTTGAGAGACCAACCCCCAGCTCCCATCCAGCCCAGAGCTCCCATGCAGCCCAGTGGTGAGTGACTGGGTCTATACCCAGGGAGGCCTGCCCCTAGTTCCCATCCCTGGGCCCCAGCCATTTCTGGGGAAGACCTGCCCAAATTGGCCCCAGTTGCCAGCCAGCAGGCAGGGCTCCAGTGGGAAGGTGGACCTTCTCCAAGACCCCCCAGCAGATCCTGCAGTCTACATGCCCTGTCCCCACACCCATCTGCCCAAGATTTGGATTTCAACCCTCAGGACCCATCAGGCCCAGAGAGCTCCCATCAGGCCCACAGAGCTCCCATCTGGCCCAGAGAGCTCCCATCAGACCCAGAGAGCTCCCATGAGGCCCAGAGAAATCCCCTCTGGCCCAGAGAGCTCCCATTATGACCAGAGAACTCCCACGTGGCCCGGAGAGCTCCCATCCAAACCAGAGCACTCCCATCTGGCCCAGAGAGCTCCCATCAGACCCAGAGAGCTTCCATCCAGCACAAAGAAAGAGAGAACTCTCATTGGACAAAGAACTGTCATTGGACCAAGAGTAAATTCAGGAGACAGGGAATCTGCCAGCCCTGATTAGATCAAGAGTGGCTTTCTGAGAAGTAGAATCTGCCACCTCTCATTGGACCAAGAGAGGACTCCTGAAATGCAGAATCACTCAGCTCTGACTGTACCAAGAGCCCTGCCTGATAAGACCAAGAACAAATCCATGAGTCACAGAATCAACCATCTTGGGTTGGCTCAAGAGCAGCTCATTGAGACACAGAAGCTGTCTGTTCCAGCCAGACCAAGAGCTAAAATTAGACCCAGAAGGGCCCCCTGAGACACAGACACAACAAACACAGAGTGGATCAAAAGCAACTCACTCAGACACAGGCATCTCTTATAACTATTAGACAAGCAGATGGGCAGACAGAAAGGCAGAAGTACACACAACAACATAAGGCACAATACAGCATCACCAGAAACTAGGCCTCCTCTAACAGCAAGACCTGAACATCACAAGGTGGAAGAAGCAGAAGAAAGCATCCTTAAGAATAGCATCATGAAGATGCTATAGACCTTTCAAGAAAAAATGAAAAATGGAATTGGGGAAAATATAAACAAAAAAGTGGAGAAAATCAATAAAGAAAATGAGAAAAAGTCAAACAAAAAATGGGAAGAAATTAATAAAGAACTAGAGGAAAATACAAATAAAAAAGTGGAAGAAAACAATAAATCCCTTAAAGAAAACCATTAAAAAGCAAAGAAACAGAAGAGGGAAACAGTCCAAGACCTGAAAAGGGAAATAAAACAATGAAGAAGACACAAACAGAGGGAATGCTGGAAATAGAAAATTTGAGTAAACAAACAGAAAATACAGATGCAAGCACAATGAAGAAGACACAAACAGAGGGAATGCTGGAAATAGAAAATTTGAGTAAACAAACAGAAAATACAGATGCAAGCATAACCAAGAGAATACAAGAGGTGGAAGAGGATCGCTGGTGTAGAGGATACAATAGAGGAAATGGATTCATCAGTCAAAGAAAATACCAATGCCAAGAAAGTCATAACCCAAAATGTCCAAGAAATCTGGCACACCATGAAAAGACCAAACCTAAGAATAATTAGGATAGAGGAAGGAGAAGAATACCAACTCAAAGGCAGGGAAATATGTTCAACAAGATCATAGAAGAAAATTTTCCCAACTTAAAAAAGGAAAAAAGGAAATGCCAACCTTCTCTCACAGGGGAATCTGTGGCTATTATGTGGAACTGAATGATGTTGTAAAATAAATTTACTAAAAAAAAATAAAAAATAAAATAAAATAAAAAAAAAGGAAATGCCTATGAAGAAGATACAAGAAGCCTATAGAACATCAAACAGACTAGACCCTCCAAAAAGTCCCCTCACCACAGAATAATTAAACAACTAAACATACGGAATAAAGAAAGAATATTAAGAGCAGCTAAGGAAAAATGCCAAATGACTTATAAAGGCAAACCCATCAGGATAACACCCAATTTCTCAATGGAGGCTTTGAAAGCCAGAAGGACCTGGACAGATGTAATGCAGATGCTAAGAGACCATGGATGCCAGCCTAAACTAATATACCCAGCAAAATTTTCAGTCATCATAGACGGAGTGAACAAGAAATTCTAAGACAAAACCAGATTTAAACAACACTTAGCCACAAGCCCAGCCCTACAGAGAGCACTAGAAGGAAAATTCCAACCAAAGGAAGTCAAACA